>NC_057343.1:169166666-169798055 GCF_016509475.1 Prionailurus bengalensis | reverse complement strand
CGTTCTTCACCAAAAGAATTTAGTGGAAAATGACTAATGTCAGCTAAACAAAGATCACTAGGTGATCTGTAACAGTATGATAGGTGTTATTAGTCACTCACTATTCGAGGGTGTGTTCCTGTAGCCGACTTTTTAAGGCATTGTATCCTGTACATTGGTTGAACCACATTCTTTGCCTGGAGCATATTAACGTCAACCCCATCTCCACCTTCCCCCTCTAAAACTTTTGAATTACGTGGGAGGCAAAAAAGAATGGTGAATATTTTTTTCAACAGGGTTATTTGTTTAATTATAGTGAACAGCCCTACACATAGCGAAACAAATCTTAACATTGGACTTTTCTTGTCTGCTGGTTCAAAGAAAGCAAAACATGCTGTAAAGACAAATAAAAAATTTAAATAAGAGGCTTAATTCTTCCTCTTAAAGATGTGGGAAGAGATTTCCCTTTCCCAGAACATTTGCCATAGAAACCTTGTAATTGGGGCGCCTGGGTGGCTCAGTCGGTTAAGCATCCGACTTCGGCTCAGGTCATGATCTCAAGGTTCCTGGGCTCGAGCCCCACGTCAGGCTCTGTGCTGGCAGCTCAGAGCCTGGACCCTGCTTCAGATTCTGTGTCTTCCTCTCTCTCTGGCCCTCCCCTGTTCATGCTCTGTCTCTGTCTCAAAAATAAATAAACATTTAAAAAAAATAAAAAGAAAAAAGAAACCTTGTAATTGTTGAGAACATTCTTACTTCTTTGAAGTGTATCTACATCCTTTCTAAAACTAGTTAGGTCTCTCTCAGCTAGTTTTGTTGGCTTTACCTCCCAGGAATGTCTTTAAATACTTAGGAGATAATGCTTTGAAATGTGAACATCAAGAGACAGACACAGCATCCAGAAATGGATAAAGAAAGTGTGTGTGTGTGTGTGTGTGTGTGTGTGTGTGTGTGAGAAATACTATTCAGTCATAAAAAATAATGAAATCTTGACAACTTTGAGGATGGACCTTAATGGCATGTGCAACGTGAAATGTCAGGCAGATTAAGACAAATACCCTATGATCTCACTTTATGTGGAATCTTAAAAAAAAAAAAGAAAAGAAAAAAGAAAGAAAGAAAGCTAACTCATAGATGCAAAGAACAGATTGATGGTTGGGATGGGTGGGATTGAAATGGGTGAAGGGGTCAAAAAGCACACAGACTTGCAGTTGTTAAATGGATATGCCTTGGAGATATAACGTATGTCATGGTGACTATAGTTAATAATACTATATTACATATTTTAAAGTTGTTAAGATAGTAAATCTTAAGAGTCCTCATCACAAATAAAAGAAACCAAGCTCTTCTTGTATGGTTTCAGCTGTGAACTAGACATATAATGGCGATCATTTTGCAATATATACAAATATCAAATCATTATGTTGTACACCTATAACTAATAGAATATTATATGTCAGTTATACTGCCATAAAAAGCAAAAGGAGATAACACTCACTTTCCATGGGAGATTAAGAGCCTAACTTCAATGGGCAAATCACTCCAACTTGCAAAACTACCTTCTGTCATAAAGATAGAAGTTTGTTTTTCCTTTGGATAAAGCTAATTAGCTAACACAGATGGTCACCCCAATTACCAAACAAAATTAAGATGAATTATTTGTGGAAATGGTACCATCAAGGCCTCTTACTGGAGAACTGGTTACTGTTTATCTTGAAAACATATGTAATGGGTTATATCTGCTTGGCTGAGGGATGAGATTTCTTTCTGTCCTTAAAATCTCTTTCCTAATTGCCTGTAATGCACATCACATTGTGATTTAATTCTGTGTTTTATTCCTTCACTATCTTACAGGAGAGGATTTCTGGGTTGGGAGAAGATTTTGTTTTAAGTTCTATTTCCCCATAAATATTTATACCCAAAATATTGAGACTATGAAGCTAAGTAAGTCATCATATTTTAGTCATTAATTTGTTCTCAAAAATTATCTCAGATTAAGTGATACCTAATTATTGAACTACAAAAACATCTTAATAGAATCAGAAATGATAAGCTAAATGTTTGGTATATATTTTGTAGCAATTGCTAATAGCATAAATTAAGCATATGTGAATAAACCTCTTAAAATAGAAATTAATTTCCTGTTAATATTAAATGTTATATCATGTCAATATGAATGAAATCCATGAATGTTTATGAATTAAATGGTTAGATAAAGCTAAAATACAACTTTGGGCATTATTTTGCCAGAGCATATCTTTTCCAAGAACCTGAGGATTTTTCTACCTTTATACAAAGGGAATCTAAACCAGGAAAGATGTGTCTGGTGAATTTGTGTTACATATTTGCAAAAAGTAGCTTCAAATAAGAGTCTAATGGTGAATTAGAACTGTTTGGTTCACGTGTGTGTGTGTGTGTGTGTGTGTGTGTGTGTGTATTTATATGTATATGATAAGAAACTCAAATCTCTGAAAACATAAGAACCTTTCCAGTTCTTCAAAAATTTTCTGGTTTCTCACCTATCCACTCAAGAAACTTAAAAAACTGCTTGCCATATGCCCAGCATTGTGTTAAGAAATGCAGTTTTGAGTGAATGTATTTGAAGTAAATGACTGTAGCAAAAACCTATGCTACATTTTTGAAGCTGAAAAAAGCAATTACAGAAAATCCAGTTAAATTTTCCATCTGTTTTAATTGTCACTTTGCTTTGCCACAAATTTAATAAAGACTTGATTTCATCTGATTTCAAAAATACTGTGCAACTTTTCTTACATCTTGTAAATGCAGGAAAAAGTATGGAAGAATGAAGGAAACTAACTTCCTGTCTACATGACCCATAGGCTTTATAAAATATTAGCCACCCCCATAGGGTCTAGAGGGATATGTATCTCAGCTGAAGTTGTTAGCATTAGGGTTTAAGACACTAATCTATCATTAAAATTTAGATCTACACCAGGTACTACCATGACTTTTAAAATGCTACAGTACTGGGGCGCCTGGGTGGCGCAGTCAGTTAAGCGTCCGACTTCAGCCAGGTCACGATCTCGCGGTCCGTGAGTTCGAGCCCCGCGTCAGGCTCTGGGCTGATGGCTCGGAGCCTGGAGCCTGTTTCCGATTCTGTGTCTCCCTCTCTCTCTGCTCCTCCCCCATTCATGCTCTGTCTCTCTTTGTCCCAAAAATAAAATAAACGTTGAAAAAAAAATTAAAAAAAAAAAATGCTACAGTACTGCCTAGCTATAGATTTATAAAAAGTCTTCACCATAGGGGTGCCTGGGTGGCTTAGTCAGTTAAGTGCCTGACTTTGGCTCAGGTCATGATCTCATGGTTCATGAGTTCAAGCCCCATGTCGGCCTCTGTGCTGACAGCTCAAACCCTGGAGCTTGTTTCGGATTCTGTGTCTCTCTGCTCCTATCCCACTCACACTCTGTCTCTATCTCTCCCTCAAAAATAAATAAACATTAAAAAAACTTTTTTAAAAAGTCTTCAGTATATATTCTACTTTACCAAATACCAATTTTGGTCTGTTCTAATAACATTGCTTACCTGGACAAATGAATACAATAATGTCGATGTCAAACATCGGACAATTAAAAATGATTTTAAAAGTTCTTGCCTTATCCTATCTCTCCGCCATTACCCACCCAGCACCCCAACACACATCTCCCTCCTCCCCTCTCCCCTCTCACGGGTCCCATTTTCCTGTTTAACAGTTTCTCATAATTGGCTTCAAGAGAAACCTTGGTCGTGTGCCATCTTTGTTCAACAGTCGCCATACATATACCTCCCTCTTTTCCTTAATCGATGGTTCTTTTCTTTTCTTCATTTTTGCCAGCTTCTTTGCTTTATGACTCCCTGCTATTTCTAACCGACAATTCATTCTTAACCACCAGCACAAACCACTTTTTTTTTTAATTTTTTTTTAACGTTTATTTATTTTTGAGACAGGGAGAGACAGAGCATGAATGGGAGAGGGTCAGAGAGAGAGGGAGACACAGAATCCGAAGCAGGCTCCAGGCTCTGAGCTGTCAGCACAGAGCCCGACGCGGGGCACGAACCCACAGACCGCGAGATCATGACCTGAGCCGAAGTCGGCCGCTTAACCGACGGAGCCACCCAGGCGCCCCCAAACCACTTTTTTTAATGTTTATTTATTGATTTTGAAAAAGCGCAAGTGCACACACATGCATATGAGTGGGGGAGGGGCAGAGAGGAATCATGCAAAGGAGAGAGCGAATCCCAAGCAGGCTCCATGCTGTCAGCGCAGACTCCACCCCGCGCTTCATCTCACAAACCATGATATTATGACCTGAGCCGAATTCAAGAGACAAACGCTCAACTGACTGAGCTACCCAGATGCCCCATGAACCACTCTTCAAGAGGAGATCATGATCCATCCAATATGGAAATCATAACTGTCTTACATGCTGCACTGTTTTCAGTACATATAAATCTCTTTGATTCTGAAAACTGTTCTCTTGAATATATATTGTCACTAGCGGTCACATTTATCTGAGATTTTCTTTTGGACTTTGTTTTTTGGGGTTTTTTTTGGTTTTTCTTTTGTTTTGTTTTTTTTTGTTTGTTTGTTTGTTTGTTTGTTTGTTTGTTTTGGCTTTCCAAATTTCAAAATTTCAAAATTTCAAAATGGCTATGTGACTTCCTTTATTTTACAAATGTGTTTAAGGAAAATAAAATAGGGAAAGGAGGGGAGAAAAGAAGGTGAAGTAGAGTTGGAGGAGGAAAATTTCTATTCTGTCCTCCAAATAGATATCAAATCCATTAACACATCTCACAACCAGCCCTCCTAGCCAAAAGACTGGCTGTCCTCCTAGCACTCTGATATTGCTTCCCCTGCTTCCCCGACCTGCTCACCATCGAGAAATACTACCAGCAACAGTCACAATCAACACATGCCTTCTCCCAAATGTCCCTGGATCACTCAAGATCTGTCCTTTTTGTATGTCAGAATTTACCTGTCCTCTTTCTCATTCCCTTATTTTTAGGTCACTGGAACTTCAGAGATAACTATCAAGTGTGTGCCAGTTGGGGGGTGCTGGAGTAATGATTTCCAAATGTGGGTTCATGCACTAGCTTCATCAGAATCACCTGAGAACCTTTTCAAAAATACATACTCCTAGATTTATCCCCCAAAGATTCCAGCTTGAAAGGTCTGGGAGGAATTCAGAAAATGTTTGGAATGAGAACAGTGAATCTGGTCAATAATGGTGGACTGAATATAGGCACTTATATCTGCTTATTCTCCAAACTCCTTGGCCCAGCATGAATACAGATCCAGATCACCAGGAATCCAAGAACGAGAGATCTCTGAAGACATTAAGTGAGAAGAGAGGCTGAAAACAACAGAATTGGTTGATAATCTATATCGAGAGTAGGTAAACCTTCATTTCACTTCCCAAACCACCAGCCCTAGCTGGTGACACTAGTCACCCTAGCCCAGTGACACACTGCCCTAGCCCAATCCAGAGACAATAAGATTTACTCCTGGTGGGGGTGAACTGGAGAAGCTCTGGTCTTGAAGACATGGAGATAGCTGGCTGAGTATAGGATTAAGGTGTCTTGCTGCACATTGGGATGAAGGGAGTAAGTGAAAGACTGCATACTGAACAATCAAAGTTCCTCTCCCACTTAGCTCCTACAATGGCACTTTCCAGATTTGTATCCCTCAGAGAGAATTTTAGAGGATTCCTTTTTAAGGAAACTTACTTGCCTAAGGAAAAATACTTTTATGGATATTGGGGGGAGCAGTGGTTTTGGGGGAAAGTTTCCAACAGTGTGATCACCTGCCAAATCACATCAAAATGAGGTCTGCCAATCCACAAGTTCCAGCCATGCAGGCAGCTTCCCTCATTCTTAAATATGAATAGACATCTTGGGATCACCACACTTTTGAGGAAACCCACAGCTATGAAAATGAGACAACAATACAAATAAACAAACAAAAAAAAAATTGCAGAGGTAGGGGGAGGGAGTTGAATGCAACCATAGCAGAAAGAAAAAAAAAAAAAATCAGAACTATTGGTGATATTCTTAAACAAAGAAAAGATCCATGACTGAAAACAGGGTGATTTTTTTTTTTTAAGAAATTTTTGGAATGCCTGGGTGACTCAGTCAGTTAAGCATTCAACTCTTGGTTTGGGCTCAGGTCATGATCCCATGATTCATGAGTTCAAGCCCTGCATCCGGCTGTGTGCTGGCAGTGAGGAGCCTGCTTGGGATTCTCTCTCTCTCTCCCTCCAGTGCGCTCTCGCTCTCTCTCTCTCAAATAATTAAATAAATTTAAACAAATTTTTGAAAAATAATAAAATAAATTTTCAAAGAAAAATGATCTTTTGGAAATTAAAAAATAACAAATTTTTAAATTCAGAAGCAGATGATAAAGTGAAGTTTATCTCAAAGTGAAGAAGTGAATAAGTCTCAAAAGAAGAGCAAACAGACAAACAGTTGAAAAACATGAAAGAAAAGAAAATTTAGGATCAATCCAGGTGTGTCCAGTATTTTCACCATAAGCATCTTGCTGTAGCCATCACTGCCGCAAGCATTTTCTCTCATAACTGATAAGCTGTAAGGTAATTTTGCCATAAAAGATAAAATAACTGGCTGACAGTCTGGTTTCATTTCTCCATTGACTAATCAGCTGCCTTCTGCCACATTAATGTATCAAAGCTACTTGCCAGTTTGGCTTTGTTTCTCTAGTGACAAATTTCCCATGTTTCATATTATATAAATCTTAGCTAGCCCCCTCATAATAGTCTATGCAGTAGACGTGGTGGTCTTAAAACAGTGGATGATAACAACTACATGTATCTACTTAATAGGAAATGTGGTGATAAAATTTGCTGCAAGTGTGAAGTGTAAAGCCAGATTACATACTATCCTAGAAAATGGTAACATATCAGTTACAATAGTAACAAAGCTCAGTTATAAATGCATTACAGCATTACATTTCTTCCACACTTTTAAAAAATTTTTAATGCTTTTTATTTATTTTCGAGAGAGAGAGACAGAGGGCAAGCGGGGTAGGGGCAGAGAAAGAGGGAGACAGAATCTGAAACAGTCTTCAGCCCCTGAGCTGTCAGCAGAGCCCGATGAGGGGCTCGAACCCACGATCTGTGAGATCATGACCTGAGCCGAAGTGGACGCTTAACCGACTGAGCCACCCAGGAGCCCCTTTTCCACATTTTTCATAGAACTTTAGAACATCTATCAAGGAGCATGTGAGTATATGCCAAGAACAAACGATAGTGTAGAAGGCTTTCATAATGTAATACAAAGCTCAGTTAAAAATATTGCATCTTAGTATTTAGAAAACTGATGCCTCACAATAAGTGAAGACATTAATACTTAATTTTATTAATATTTTCATGTTTTCTTATGACCTTTTTAAGTGTCCCTATTTTATTTTTCTTTATTTTATCTTTTATGGCAAAAATGCCCCAAGGCCAATTAGTTATGCAGTGAAAAAGTCTGTGGCAAAAATGCGTACAGCAAAGATGTCTACCACAAAAATGTTCATGGGAAACTATCCAGAACCCAATCCAGATTGAACATCCAACCTCTAGGAGTTCCAAAAAAAAAAAAGCAAAAACAAACATACAAAAAAGAGGTGGATGGGCGAAGGGGTGGAATTATTAAAGAAAGGCCAGAAGTGAAAGAAGTGTTTTTCCAGACTGAAATCCTTCTAGGGAGCCCTTGCAAAATGAATAAAGACAACTCACAGACAGGCATTTAATCCTGAACCGGCAGAACAGCAGAGATAAAGAAAATTCCCTGAATGCTTCACATAGAATAACAGATTGCAGACAAAAGTTTAGGCATGATAACAAAGAATGAAATTGGACTTTTCAATAATGATACTGTAAACCAGAAGAAAATAGAGAAATATTTTTAAACTCCAAAGGGAGAGCATTTACAATCCAGAATTCCCTACAAACTCAACCAATCAATCGAGTCTAAGATAAAATAAAGGTGTTCTCCGACATGCAAGATTACAAAAAGCTTTACTCCTATGAAACCTTTTCTCAGGGAGGTATGTTTTCCACCAAAAAAGGGGATTTGAAAAAGATGAAGACATGAATCAACACCAGAGAAACGAAAAGGGAATACCCAGGATGATGAGGAGGAAAATTTCTAGCATTACAACTGTATGACAGGCCTAAAAAGCAGCCAGTACAGACTGAGGCAAGAGAACGAAACTCTCCAGAACTGAAGTGTCCAAGAGGGGGGAAAAAAAAAAGTGAGATCAATGTATTTCACTACACAGAGAGATGTATTAGTATTGTAACACAATTTGGGGATGACTTAAGGGCAAGCATCTAAGAAATGAAGTAAATGGAAAACGAAGCAATTATTACCTACAGGAAAAAATTTATTAAAACTTCATTTTTCAAAACTGTAATCATAGTATACATGCGGCTCAACCTTAAAAAAATTACATAATTATCCTAATCTAAATGTTGAATATTTAGTCCCATATTATAATATTGTAGTTATTCCAATATTTTAAGAACAGGATGAGGGAAACTCTTGAGTGGAAGTAATGTGAGAGAGCTAAATCTACTTTTTCCATAGTAGGAAGTCAGCAGATAATTCCTAATACTGAAAAATCAATAAAAGGTGCAGTAAGCATGTTTCATGACAGGAAGGATAAACAACAGTATTGAGAGGAGAGTCCAACTATGGGGCTGGTGATGAGACCTGAAAAGTAACAGGGCTAGGGGATCCTTTCTGTTATAAATCTTAGGGTGTCATTTCCCTTGTATGCTTTGATAAAAATTGTTTTAAATAATGAAGCAATAATTAAAAAGATCAATAGGTACAGATCTGTCATCTATTGTACAGCCAGATTTGAGAACTACTGGGTTTAAGGACAGAACAAGGAGCATCTGTCCCCATCACTGCACATAGGATACACCATTTTTTTTTGAAAGTATGCAGTCAATTGTTATTTATAGAAGGATTTCTCTTCTTGTTTTTCAAATATAATTTATTGTCAAGTTGGCTAACATACAGTGTATACAGTGTGCTCTTGGCTTCCAGAGTAGATTCCTGTGATTCATCACTTACATACAACACCCAGTGCTCATCCCAACAGGTGCCCTCCTCAATGCCCATCATCCATTTTCCCCTCTCCCCCACCCCTCATCCCCTTTCCCCTCTCCCCCACTTCCCCACTCTCTCACCCACCCCCCTCAACCCTCAGTTTGTTCTCTGTATTTAAGAGTCTCTTATGGCTTGCCTCCGTCCCTCTCTTTTTGTAACTATTTTTCCCCCTTTCCTTCCCGCATGGTCTTCCATTAAGTTTCTCATATGTTGTCATATGTTAAGATCCACATATGAGTGAAAACATATATCTGTCTTTCTCTGCCTGACATTTCGCTTAGCATAATACCTTCCAGTTCCATCCACGTTGCTGCAAATGGCATGGTTTCATTCTTTCTTATTGCCACTTAGTATTCCATTCTATATATATAAACCACATCTTCTTTATCCATTCATCAGTTGATGGACATTTAGGCTCTTTCCATAATTTGGCTATTGTTGAAAGCACTAGCACACACGTTTAAAAGGATAATACTAGACATAATTATGCTCTATCTTTGCTTTCTAACTCCAATGGTTATTGATTCAATGAATTTGTTGAACACCAATTATGTGCCAAGCACTGTGAGAGATTCTGAGGATATAACAGGGAGCTATAGGGTCGGGGCTCCTCCCCTGGAGTTCAGAGGGAGATCCAGACACTAAGCAAGGAAAATAAATTAACAGACCATCTACATATTGTGATAACTGCAAGGAAGGAAAGGAATAAAATGATGTGAGAGAATAAAGAGAACTGGAAAGAATCAAAAGGCCAGGATTCAGGTCTTAGCTTCACAGTTATATAGTATGAACTTTAGCATATCCATAACCTTTCTGACCCTCCATTTTGGGGTCTGTTAATCACAGATAATACTTCTAACTTCACTGGTTCTTACAAGGATTAATTTAGATGGAGTAAATGAGTGAATTTTCAATTTATAAATTTCTATTAATATATAAGATTTTTACCATAGGGGAGCCCTTGTCAGTTCTTAACTGGTTTCTTTCTCTGCTTCCTTAGGGTTCTATGGTGCACACTGCCAATAGATTGAGCCACCTAACCATTGTTTTTGTTTTGATGTTCTCACATTCAAGCTTTGGCTTAGAGGCAAATTTAGTTTCTGAACTTGGCTTCAGGGCACTTTACAAATCTACAAGCAATTTAACTATATAAGACTTTTCTTCCTCCTCACTGTTACCCTTCCCACTTCCCCTCCAGCATGGAATACTTTATACCTCTACATGTAGTTTATTTTTAATTTACATTACAGTAAAATGCACTATTTTTGGTGTACAGTTCTATGAGTTTTGACTAATGCATAGCCATATAACCAACACCACTATCAAAATGTGGAATAGTTTCAAATCTGCGTGCTGAACACATGTACATACACACACACACACACACACACACACACACACACACAATCTCCTTACATTATCTCTTTGTAGTCAGCCCTTACCCCACACAATCCTTACCTATTCTTCATTTGTATAGTTTTACCTTTTCAAAAACGTCATAAATATAATCACATAGTATATATCCTTTTGATTCTGACTTCATTCACTTAACATAATGCACTTGAGATTCACTCGTTATTGTGTGTATTAGTAGCTTCTTCCATTTTGTTGCAGTGTAGTATTTCACTGTTTATCCATTTCCCAGCTGAGAGACATTTTTATTCCAGCTTTTGACAATTATGAATAAGGTACCCATAAACATTCACATACAGGTTTTATTGTGTGAACATAAATTTTCATCTTACTTGGAGTGATGGGTTTGTTTTATCATTCTGATAGATGTCTAGCAATATTTAATTTACATTTCCCTAATGACTAATAATGTTGAACATCTTTTCATGTGTTTATTTCCAAACCAATCCATATATCTTTTCTTTCTTTCTTTCTTTCTTTCTTTCTTTCTTTCTTTCTTTCTTTCTTTTTTAAGTAGGCTCCATGCCCAACATGGGGCTTGAACTCATGACCTTGAGATTGAGAGTCACACATTCCACTGACTGAGCCAGTGAGGCACCCCAATCCATGAATCTTCTTTGGTAAAGTGTCTGACCGAAGCTTTTTGCCCGTTTTTAAAGCTGGGTTGTTATTTTTAGCAGAAAGAACAAAGTTGAAAGATTCCTATGACCTGATTTTAAGACTTACAAAGCTACAGTAATCAAGACAGTGGGGTATTGGAGAAAACAGACACACAGATCAATTGAACAAAATAAACAGTCCAGAAATACACTCATGTAAATACGGCCAATTGATTATTGGCAAGGTGCACAGGCAATTCAGTGAAGAAAGAATAATCTTTTCAACAAATAGTCCTGGAACAATTGAACATTAACATGCAAATATCTTCTGTGGCTTGTCTTTGACCCATATTTCACCCCCTATATAAAAACTAACTCAAAATAAATCTTAGACCTAAATACAAAATTTAAAACAATAAAACTTTTAGAATAAAACAGAAAAAATCTTTGTGACCTTTACTTAAGAATGACTTCTTAGATATAACATCAAAAACACAATACATAAAAGAAAAAATTGGTAAATTAGACTTGATCAAAATTAGATAATTTAGCTTTATAAAAGATACTGGCAGAAGAATGAAAAGACAAGCCAATGAAACAGAATAGACAGCTGAGGAATAAGCCCACATCTATATGGTCAATTAATCTTTGACAAAGGAGGCAAAAACATACAATGAGGGAAATGGTGTTGGGAAAGCTGGACAGCTACATGCAAAAGAATGAAACTGGACAAGTTTCTTACACCATACACAAAAACAAACTCAAAGTGGATTAAAGACCTAAATGGGAGACCTGAAACCATAAAGCTCCTAAAAGAAAACATAGATAGTAGTCTCTTGGACATTACCCTTAGCAACATATTTATGAATATGTCTCCTCAAGCAAGGGAAACAAAAGTAAAAATAAATTATTGGGACTACACCAAAATAAAAAGCTTTGCATGGCAAAGGAAACCATCAACAGAACAAAAAGGCAACCCAGTGAATGGGAGAAGATATATACAAATGATATATCCAATAAGGGGTTAATATCCAAGATATATAAAACTCATACATCTGAACATCAACAACACAAATACTCAGAAACCAAGAAATAGACTCTTATCTATAGAGAACAAACTGGTGGTTACCAGAGGGGAGGCGGGTAGGGAGGTGGGTAAAATAGGTGATAGGGATTAAGAGTACACTTATGATGAGCACTGAGCAATGTATGGAATTACTGAATCAATATATTGTACACCTTAAACTAATGTAACACTATATGTTAACTATACTGGAATTAAAACTAAAAAATTAATTTTAAAAATACCAAAGAGAAAAAAGGGGGGAAAAAAACAAGGGAAGAGAATTCTAAAGGGAATACAAGTGGGAATGTAAATAATAAGAATGACAGTTTTTAATTAAAAAAAAAAAAAAAGGAAGAGGACATGAATAGACATCTTTCCAAAGAAGACACCCCAGATGGCCAACAGACACATGAAAGGATGCTCAACATCCCTCATCACCAGGCAAATGCAAATCAAAACCACAATGAAGATATCACTTCACACCTATCAAAATAGCTAGTATCAAAAAGACAAGAAATAATAATTGTTGGTGAGGATGTGAAGAAAAGGGAACTCTTGTGCATTGTTGGTAGGAATATAGAGTGGTGCAACCACTGTGGAAAACAGTATGGAGGGTCCTCAAAAATTAAAAATAGAAATACCATATGATCCAATGATTCCATTGCTGCATATTTACACAAAGAAAGTGAAAACACTAATTCAAAAAGATATATTCATTTCTATGTTTATTGCAGCATTATTTATACTAGCGAAGATATGGAAGCAACAAAGTGTCCACCTGTAGATGAATGGATAAAGAAGATGTGATATATGGAGGCATCTGGGTGGCTCAGTCAATTAAGCATCTGACTTTGGCTCAGGTCATGATCTCACAGTTCGTGAGTTTGAGCCCTGCGTCGGATTCTGTGCTGACAGCTCCGAGCCTGGAGCCTGCTTCAGATTCTGTGTTTCCCTCTCTTTCTGCCCTTCCCTCACTCACATTCTGTCTCTGTCTCTCAAAACTAAATAAACATTTAAAAAATTTAGAATGTATAGTATAGAATATTACTCAGCCATAAAAAAGAATGAGATTTTGTCATTTGTAATGACCTGGATGGACCAAGAGGGTATTGTGCTAAGTGAAATAAGTCAGACAAACACAAATATGCTTTCACTTATATGTAGAATCTAAAATACAGAAAAAAAAAAAGACAAAAACAAAACAAAAACAAAAAACACCAGACTCTTAAATACAGAGAACAAACTGGTGGTTGCCAGAGGACAGATGGATGGGGGGATGGGTGAAATACATAAAGTTGATTAAGAGGTATAAATTTCTAGTTATAAAATAAGTAAGTCATGAGGTGAAAAGTACAGTATAGGAAATAGTAATATTATAACATGATATGGTTACATATGGTGACTGAACTTATCATGGTGAGCTCTGACTAATGTCTAGAATTGTTGAATCACTATGTTGTACACTTGGAGCTAATATAACATAGGATGTTAATTATAATTCAACAACAAAACAATTATTAAAAAATTTTTTGAGAGAGAGTGTGCATGCAAGCAAAGGAGAGGCAGAGAGAGAGGGAGAGAGAATCTCAAGCAAGGTCTGTGCTGTCAGTGCAAAGCCCGAGGTGAGGCTTGAACCCATGAATGATGAGATCATGACCTGAGCCGAAATCAAGATTTGGACATTTAAGTACTGAGTCATTGAGGCACCCATTAAAAAAATTAGAAAATTTTGCTCTGTGAAAGATATTGGCAGGAAAATGAAAAGATAAGCCAGAGGAAATACTTTCAAATCACACATCTGACAAAGGACAGGTAGCCAGTATAAAACTCTCTACTTTTAAAGAAATGCTTTCCATTATTTTAGGCTCAACTCAAATTTCGTCTCTATGACAACATCAATGATTAACTAGAATTCATGTCTGGACCACTAGTGAATGAATGAATATTTCTCAGCCATTATTACTTTCCTATAAAATAATATACTCTAATAAACTTACACTAATATTCTGGTCCCCTTTTTAACCAAAACCCTCTATTTATTTGCCAGATGTTTGTCATATTGCAATATGTTACCATGGAATGACAGGAAATAAATAATAAGTGCCATGGATGGACGGGCTCACCTTACAGATCCCCCATTGTTCACATTATAGCTTAGCTCTAGGGAGTTTATTTCTAATGAAGGCAGGGCTGAATAGGTATATATTTTTAACTGCATATAATGTCTTGAATGTGTATTTGTCTATATACAGTTATACAAGGTTTTAAAAACTGGAAAAAATCTAACATATATTTCATTTATTTTGTTGAAATAGTAACTCTCCCACTCAGTTTTAGCTCTTATCAAACATACTGTTGCATTATTATTTGCTTTTAAAGTCAAAAGCTTTGGTTTTGCAGAGACCATTTATTCTGGCCTTGTTTTTCAAAAATCTTGATTTGCTAAATTTAAATGCAGCTCCTTTTACTAAGGATCAACTGAAAAGCTTTTAATAAATTAATACCTTGGACAGTGGTATTCCAGGGGCCCTAGAAAATATGTAACCTTGATGTTTCCCTCAAAGATTTTAAGATAATAGGTTTACTATATACACAGTTTCCCTATTACATTAAAGGAAAGGTGGACACATTCAGGGAGGTTAACACAAGTATAGTGCTGTTGTATAGGTCCCTATACTCAGAAAGACCCCGTTCTTGATCACCATCTTGAATTCTTTTTTAGGAATTTATTTTTACATAATCTGTACACTCACTTGGGACTCGAATTCACAACCCTGAGATCAAGAGTCGAATGCTCCAGTGACTGAGCCAGCCATGTATCCCATCATCTTGAAACGTTTGATAGTTTTATCTTTGAATTTGTATTTTGTAAATGAAATCTAAAAGGACAAAAGAGCATAGAAATAAACAGAGAATATATGCACAATATGTATGACCACCTTTCCTTTCCACTCTATTCTCATTAGTATTCTCAGCACCTCATGAGTACAGCGTTCCAGTGAACCACAATGCAAGAGATTCAAATTCAATGCATGAGTTTGAAGTGAGTATAAGGTTCAGTGTGTTATGTCTGTGACTGAGTAAACAGAGGCACTGACAATCCCCAGAGACCATACTTGTCATTCAAATCAGAACTTGCTGCAAACGCAGAAAGAAGGCAGTGGCATTCCAAGAAACTTGAGCATCCGAAGAATGCTATTATATTCTTTCTTACTGTGTCACTTCCTGTATTGGCCAACTACTCATACTAAAATGAAGACACAGGAGGAAAGAAAAGATAAGCATCATAGAGTTAACTTCCCTTTTTGTCCTTTCTTACTTATCAGCGAAAGCTAGAGAGGGTTGATAGATGTGCACATATCAAGAAGTGAAATAAAAAAGTTGAGTTAGTTTTGTGTGGTTTTCATTATCCTGGTAAGAATGAAACTTTTTTTTTTTTAAGGTCTTATCATTTTAATTGACTTTAATGATTATTGCTCATCTGCAAGGATTAATATTGCATTCATTAAAAATCATTCAATACAAAATAAACTTGTTCCTCCCAAGTTGCTCTCCACACGCTCCCTCTGATGCCAGACATTTTCCCACAGTGTCCTTTGTTACATGGCTTGACAGATATTCATATACAAGCTACAAAATATGAATTCTGTAATTTTGCTGATTTCATATACAGGTTAAATGTTCTTATATTTGCATTAAAATTGGCATTATACAATAGAAAGATGAACAATAAAAGTCATGCTAATAATTTAAAATTAAAGATTCTCTTTACTTAGTAAATGAAACCACCATTACAAATTGGGAGAGAGGCTGAAGAAGAAAGGAAAAAAAAACCTTTATTTTAGTACTTGGAAGCATTTTTTCCTGCTTTTTGAGCAGAGGGGGAATTTCATTCTATACTGAGGGGTACTGCATACTGTTTTCCATAGTGGCCAAACCAATTTACATTCCCACCAATAATGTCCAAGGGTTCCCTTTTCTCCACATCCTTCCAACACTTGTTATCTTGTCTTCTTGATTATAGACATTCTTTTTATTTAAAAAAATTTTTTAACGTTTTATTTATTTTTGAGACAGAGAGAGACAAAGCATGAACGGGGGAGGGTCAGAGAGAGGGAGACACAGAATCTGAAACAGGCTCCAGGCTCTGAGCTGTCAGCACAGAGCCCGACGCGGGGCTTGAACTCACGGACCACAAGATCATGACCTGAGCCGAAGTCGGCCGCTTAACCAAGTGAGCCACCCAGGTGCCCCTTGATTATAGACATTCTAACAGGTATGAGGTGATCATTGTGGTTTTGATTTGCATTTACCTGATGATTAAGCATCTTTTCATGTGTCTGTTGGCCATTTGAATGTCTTCTTTGGAAACATGTCTATTTAGTTCCTCTGCCATCTTTTAATCAAATTTTTTGTTATTGAGTTGTATGAGTTCCTTATATATTTTGGATGTTAACCCCTTATCCAATATGTGATTTACAAATACTTTCTCCCATTCAGTACATTGCCTTTTCACTTTTTAATTGTTTCTTTTACTGTGCAGAATCTTTTTGGCTTGATATGGTCCCACTTGTTGATTTTTGCTTTTATTGGCACATCCAAAAAAATCATCCCCCAAACCAATGTCAAGGAGCTTCTTCTAGGAAGTTTTCTTCTAGGAAGTTTTCTTCTATGGAACTTTTCTTCTAGGAAGTTTACAGTATCAGGTCTAATCCATTTGAGTTAATTTTTGTGAGTGGTGTAAGACAGTGGTCCAATTTCACTGTTCTGCATGTGTTTCTCCAGTTTTCCCAACACCATTTGTTGAAGAACTATCCCTTCCCCATGAGTGTTCTTGGATGTCTTGTTAAACATTAGTTGACCATATATATGGGGGCCTATTTCTGGGATCTCTATTCTGTTCCATTGGTCTACGTGTCTATTTTTATGCCAGTACCATACTGTTTTAATTACTATAGCTTTGTGGAAGTTTCATTTTTAAATAAATACTTTGAAATCTATTATTGCATTTTATGTTTATTACTTTACCAAGTGGCACTCTATTAAGTTTCTAATGTGTACCAGCAGGAAACCTTCCATTTCAATGGGGAAGGATAAATAAGCAGTTAAGTAAGTAAGACCATTTTCAGATACTGCTAAAAATATGCAGAAAATGAAACAAAGTAATATGACAAATAGTAATATGACAAATGTGTTACTAGGTGCAGATATGGTCCTTGCTAATATTAGATAAAGAGTCTGAGAAGGTGACACTTAAAGTGAGACTTGAAGAGACAAAAGGAGGCAGCCATAGGAAGGTCTGGAAATAGAATATTCTAGACAATGATTAACAATGATTACAAAGTATAGCCCACATAAAGGCCCTGATATGGGAACAATTAAAAAAATCTTTTTTTTAATGTTGAATTTTTGAGAGAGAGAGAGAGAGAGAGAGGGAGAGGGAGAGACAGTGTGAGCAGAGGAGGGCCAGAGAGGGAGGGAGACACAGAATCTGAAGCAGGCTCCAGGCTCTGAGCTGTCAGCACAGAGTGAGATGGGAACAATTTAAAATGTCCCAGGAACAGAAGGAGGACCAGTGTGACTGGAACATAATGAACTTAGGGGAAAGGAGGCAGGTATATAAACCGGAAATTGAGGACAGCTTTATAGGAACAAGACTTTACATTTTATTCTAACTGCACTGAGAAGCCAACAAAGAGTTCAAAGCAAGATGATAGTGATCAGTTTTACTCTTTTGAAAAAAGATCATTTATGCTCCTACATGGAGACTGAATTGTAGAAGAGCAAGAGGGGAAACCAGGAAACTGCTGAAGTGGTCCGGGGAACAATGATGGTGGTTGGTTTGGATTACCATGGTAACATTAAGATGGAAAACAGGTAAAGAACACAGGATGTATTAAGAAGTATCTTTAAGATGACATTAGTATTGTAAAATAATAGATTCTAAGATGACTGAACATAATTTTAACAGAAAATTACAAATATAATTCAACTCAATCCAACAATGATTTATTACATAACATGTCCCCAGTTTTCTGCTGTATAAATCTGTACTCATAAAGTATTTCTGCTGTCTAGAAGCAAAAGAAGTATTATATTTGTGGAGCTTTCTGTAGTGATAAAATAATCTCCAATAAAGGACAGGACAATTTTTTTAAATATGAAATTTATTGTCAAATTGGTTTCCATACAACACACAGTGCTCATCCCAACAAGTGCCCTCCTCAATGCCCATCACCCACTCTCCCCTCCCTCCCACCCCCCATCAACCCTCAGTTTGTTCTCAGTTTTTAAGAGTCTCTTATGGTGTGGCTCCCTCCCTAACTTTTTTTTTCCTTCTCCTCCCCCATGGTCTTCTCCCCTCAGGATCCACATAAGAGTGAAAACATATGGTATCTGCCTTTCCCTGTATGACTTATTTCACTTAGCATAACACTCTCCAGTTCTATCCACGTTGCTACAAAAGGCCATACTTCATTCTTTTTCATTGCCATGTAGTATTCCATTGTGTATATAAACCACAATTTCTTTATCCATTCATCAGTTGACGGACATTTAGGCTCTTTCCATAATTTGGCTATTGTTGAAAGTACTGCTAAAAACATTGGGGTACAAGTGCCCCTATGCATCAGCACTCCTGTGTCTAAAGGACAATTTTTAACAGTCATCCACCTGGGTGGCTTAGTCGGTTGAGCATCCAACTTTGGCTCGGGTCATGATCTCCCAGTCCATGAGTTCGAGGCCTGCGTCGGGCTCTGTGCTGACGCTCGGAGCTCAGAGCCTGGAACCTCCTTCAGATTCTGTGTCTCCCTCTCTCTCTGCCCTTCCCACACTCATGCTCTCTCTCTCTCTCTATCAAAATAAATAAACATTAAAAAAAAAACAAGTCATCCAAAAACAAAGCCCATTAAAAACTTAAAAATAAAAATAAATAACTTTATCACAGTCTATCTCTAAAAGAAAAAATAAAACTTTAGGAAAAGAGATCTGTACTCAGCTATCTCTCAAACTGTCAAACTACTGGCATGTAAGGAGATTCAGATACCTTGTTTGGGTACACTGAAAATTCACAGAGTTCTAAATAATCACCAGGAATCCTGGAGTCCAATATACAAATTTAATATGTAATTTATCTTAAGCAATATTTAGAAAGAAGCCCCATGGCATGCTCTGGAAAGAAAATAAACTTGGTATTGCAATGTGCAAAAACCCAAAAGCTATGCTGTTATGGGTTAACCTGTGTCTCCCCTATATGTACATGTTGAAGCCCAGTACCTCAAAATATGGCTGTATTAAGAGATAGGACCTTTAAACAGGTGATTAAGTTAAAATGAGGCCATTAGGGTGAGCCCTAATCCAATTTGATTTGGAGTCCTTATAAGAATAGGTCATTTGGACATACACAGAGACACCAGGGATGCATACACACAGAGGAAAGACCATGTGAGGACACAGAAAGAAGGCAGCCATCTGCAAGCCAAAGAGGAAGGCCTCAGAAGAAATCAAACCTGCCAACACCTTGATCTTGAACTTCTAGTCTCCAGAACTGTAAGAAGATAAATTCTTGCTGTTTAAGGCACCCAGTCTGTGGTATTTGGTTATGGCAGCCCTAGCACTTACACACAAGCCAAGGGACTGACTCACACCGATAATGTGAGCCCAATAATATTTTTCATATAAAATAAACACAATCTTTTAAGACTTGACACAAATGAAAATAAAACAAAATAGAAAAACAAAATAGACAAGTGAATGTGATAGATATATTTAGAAGTACTATAAACAAAATCAAAGCTGTAGCAGCATGATGCTTGCAATAGGCAATGTCAAAGGATAATAAGGTGTCATTAAAGGAAATATACTACATGCAAGCTAAAATCTGACAATGTTAGAAACTTGGTGTATGGCAGCTTCTGCTGGAATCACACACTTTATGGGGACAAAGCAGTTCTCCAAAGAAGGGATGGGTGCTAATCACTACCACATACTATACAAGCAGCTACAAAAAGACTGCTCATGGTTCGCTAAAAGAGGACTGATAATATGGGGATTCTGTAGGGTGTTTTCCATTTCAGAACATTAAAACCTTTCTCTAATTACAAAGTTTTCCTAAAAGACTGTCTATAAGTTGTATTTTTGGAATGTGTGTGTGGGTGTGTGTATTAGAGATAATCACTATCTGTAATAGGTTTTATCACGGGGTTTACAATCGGACTTCAGAGAGTCCATGTGCTGTAAAATTGTATGGAAAATTGGAAGATGATGTGATATGGCTGTGTACAATAAGGCACACTTTTCTGAGGAGAAAGGTTGAGTCAAAGCTCTGGCTGTGGAGACAATTGGCCCCGGTGAAATCATAGCTGGATGATCTTACTCAGATTATTTAAACTGTGTACTTCAGTTTCCCAATCTGTGACATGAAGATAATAACACAAAACAACTTCTAATTTATTTGGTCTTAAAAATAAATACAGTAATATGTATAAAAAGCTTAGAATGGTAAGAGTTCACTAAACATTTGCTACTGTTATTTCAATAGCACTCTTGATTCACAGTAAAATTCAAATGCCTAAAAAGGTTACAAAAAACATATTTAGAGAAATCCTTTTGTGAATCCTTTTTAAAATAAACTTAGACTAATCACATCCATATGTATTTGTTTTCTGAATCTGGATGTTCATACTAAGATTCAAACCACAGTGCAGCAATAATGACCATCCATATTATGTGTGTTAAGAAAAATCTACCAGTGGGGCACCTGGGTGGCTCAGTCAGTTAAGTAACTCCGGTCATGATCTCATAGTTTGTGAGTTCAAGCCCAGAGTCGCGCTGACAGCTCAGAGCCTGGAGCCTGCTTCAGGTTCTGTGTCTCCCTCTCTCTCTGCCCCTCCCTCACTCATGCTCTGTCTCTCTCTCTCTTTCAAAAATAAATAAACATTGAAAAAAATTTAAAAAAAGATCTACCAGAAACCTTTAAAGCCAGGTTTGATCCACATGACAAAGGCATTCTCTATAAATCTTTTTTTTAGAGGGTGAGCCTGAGCTTTTACTGGGTATTTGGTGATGTTAATGAGTGTTCAAATTTAGAAAGAACTCTTAGGTACTCAGTCCATCACTAATCGTATACAACACACAGAAACTGCCTTTCCTATAGCAGTTATAAATTGGAGTTAGTCCCTGACAAACTTCTACTTATCTCCTCTTCCCAACCCTGAGTGAACCCTCACATGTTCCAAAAGCAGATAGAGGTAAATGTTTTACTTCTTTTTCCTACAGCAAATGCCAGCTATGCCTCTGAGGCTTCTTAGGCTCTTGTTAGAGAATGCTGTCACATTCACTATTGGGTTCTAGGAAAAATAATATAAACTGAGTACTTATATGCTCAGATACTCACCAACTGTTTTTATACACACTCTCACTTAAGTATTATTTAAAACCCTGTGGGGTAGCACTAATATTATCAGATGTGAAAAAAAAGCAAAGAGGTTAAATACATGATTCATGGTCTCACAGCTGTTATTAGAGGCACTGTGATTTGAATCCAGGTGATCTAATGCAAGAATCACTTACTCAACATCCTGCCTCGCCAGTTAGGTCTATTGATTCAGAAGAGGAGTGAATTTGAGAGGAAAGGAGCATGTGTGCAAAATGATGAAACAGTAAGGAAGATCATTTCTTTTAAAGTAAAAAAGAACACAGCTGACATAAAAATCCCTTTATAGGTTTAAAAATCAGACAGACCTAAATTTGAGAACACGCTCCACAATTTCCCACGCTGAGGAAACTTAACTGGTCTTAATGAGGATAGTCTTAACCCAACTTCACAGGGTTGTTGAGAGGATTAAATGGCCTAAGGCACATAAAATATTTATCGTGGTGCCTGGATTTAATATATGCTACATAAGTGCTAGTCACTGTTACTATTATTTTTAGTATTGAGCTTCACACCCTCAAATACCCTTTTTCCTTCTGTCTTTGTGGTTTAAGTAATTTTTCCTGCAATGCTGAGCTGGACTTGAGCCCTACAAATAAAAGCTCCAGGCAACCAACCAGATAGCTTCACTTTCTTCCTGCAATTCTATTTGCCACCCACTATATCTCCATTGATTTAGTGCCAGACTATAGATCTTCATCCACATACTTTAATTTAGAACCTTTCCTTTTATCTGGGTTTGAGGCATATTATGTTAAATTCCCAAATGATACCTTTAGAGTTTGCTGCAAAGTCCTTATCCTAGCTTTCAGAAAACTTAAAGTTGTTCTTAGGGGAACAATCATTGCTTTGTATTTCATTATTGAATAGAAAATCTAGAAGAATAATACCAACTTTTAAATGAAATTATACGCCCGGAAGGGGAGTATAAATGTAAAAAGGAGAGCACCTCATTATCACTCTTTCAAGCTGCTAGAGTGAAACTTGAGTCATTGCATATTCCAACATCAAAAACTCTCTTGGATATACTAAAGAACATCATTATGCACACAGCAATAAAGTGAGGACGTTATTAGAAGGAACCACTAAGAATAAAAGATTGCCAAGACAGATTCCTAAAATGGATAATATAATAAGCTCGTTAATAAGTATTGTGAAATAGCTCTAGGACTTTCCAACCGAAACCGAATTCCTTGGGGTTTTTAACTAGTCAGGAGCATCAATTCTATTTTTTTCTGTGTAGCTAAATTATTCATATCTCTTCACTGACCCACACAAGAATGTTTCTACCTATATCTATCTAAACATAAAGAAATATTTGATTTTGGAATTGGTATTTATCAGAGTACAACTGTGAAAATAAATGGAATTAGGCTTCTTAAAGACCTGGGGAACTGACAAAAGCCTTTTTAATAAAGAATAAACATATGAAGTCATGCTTCCCCATCTTGTTAAAATCATCTAAATTGCCTTCATAATGCAGAAACTCCTCTACTGCAGAACATTTAAGAATTATTAACAATTCTTAATACACATTTTTTTAAAGTAATCTCTACAACCAACATGGGGCTGGAACTCATAACCCTGAGATCAAGAGTCACATGCTCTACTGAGCCATCCAGGCACTCCAATTCTTAGTAAACCTAGTCATGAAAGGTTTTTTTAGTCAATAACTGTACACTTAGAAATACACATACTAGTTCATGAAAGGTTTTTTTAGTCAATAACTGCACATTTAGAAATACACATAGCAGTTCATTGTCTTGCTATTTCCATTACCCTCTATTTTCATTACCAGTTGTTTCTGTTTGCATTTGGGCCAGTGCTTTGGGCTCTAGCCCTGCTCATCTTTAATGTTTGTGGTTCTAACCACAACATTAGGTAGAGCAATTGTTTTCTCTAAGGGTGTTAGCTCTGCTAGGAGAAAGAAGTCCAGGTGCCATATTCCACCCAGTGCTCAGGGAATTGCAGAGAGGGGTAACTCAAATGCTTCCATCACATCAAAGATTCTACAGCAACAATTAGAAACAAAACCAGGGGTACACACGAGAAATCACCAGAAAATAGTAATGACAAACTAAGAAATGGTAGGGTGTTTTTTGTTTTGTTTTTTCTTTCTGCCACACAGCAAAAGAGGTGTAATTTTGGGCAAAACTGATCAGACTTTCCGGAGACAGCCAGGACATGGAGTCAGGTACAGAGGCCAGAGCGTCCCCCGGGCCTCCTTGCCTTCTAACAGCTTCTGCTCCAGCTCGCGGGGTGTTGGGTTTAACGCAAGGCCCGTGCCTCGCCTGGGACTCGAGCGGCCCGTCCCCAAGGTGGGCGGCTCCCGGCGGTAGGCCGGGTCCCAACCACAGAGAGGAGGCCCCTCCGGCGTCCTAGAGCGGCCGCGGGGAGCACGCGTGGGGCCGGAGGCGCGGGTTGGGGAATCTTGAGCCAGGGTTCCGCAGACTGTTCTTGGTCCTAGCGGTGGCGGAGCCTGTGGCCTTCTGGGCCCTGTTCACCTGAGTCCTCACGCCAGGATGCGACTCAGGCGGAGCGGTTCCCTTCCAGGAGCGGCTTTCACGCCTGCCCCGCCGCCCCTGGAAGGTCTTCTTCGCCACCTCGGCGCGACTTCCCGCTGGGGGGACTCCTTCCAACCGAAGAAAGGAGCTTCTGCAGGGCGCAGGTCGGCAGCGAAGGCAGAGCCGCGGAGGGCGAACCTGAGGGCTGCCTCCTGGCGTAACCGAGAAGGACCCGGCCAAGGAAGTGGACAGGGTTGGCTCCCAGGCCCGGCGCTGTTGCTCTGCGGTCGCCTGACCTCAGGCGGGCTGCTTAACTTGCCGTAGTTTTCTAGACCGCAATACCGGGTTTCTTACTTCTGGTTTTGTGCAAATGAAATGAGCTAATGAATGTGTATTTCAGTAAGTGCTGTTTATTTGAGTGCTTCTATGGGCCTGGCATTGGTAAACAGTTAACAAAAGCTTATCCGTTCATTCAACACATGCTTATCGATTACACGCTATATACCAGTACCGCAAGGCACTGGAGATGATGCCCACCTGTTGTGAGAAAAACAGGATCCCCGCCCTTCTGCCCTTCTAAAGCTTATTGAAGGATGAGAGGTTGAGGTGTGGAAGAGGGAACTAACCACCAAACCCATTATCTAATTACAACTTCGAGAGCTTATTACTGGGAGATACCTATGGGGAGGAGATGGAGATGGGGAAGAGGAGAAAAGGGAAGATTTTCCTGAGGAAGTGCTATTTCAACTGACAACTGAACGATGAGGAGGAATCAGCCGCCTTAAATGGTGTTCTAGACCTAGGGAATAGAATGTGTGAGGACTTTAGCTGGAGGACTCCAGTATTTGCCTAGCACCAACAGTGGGACTACCCAGTATGTTCTCTGCCCATTATCTTCAGTGGCCTCATAGTAGGGCAGTGAACCTGGCAGTTAATTTTGGTTCTAAATAGTCTTTCCTTATAGTAAGCATCATGCAGTTTCTTATGATCTCCAGTTTGATCAAAACAGGTATTTTTGAAAATCTGAAAAAAACAATATATCGTCTACGGTTTCTTATTGCTTTCTAAATGAAATGTGGTAGTTATTTCCTTATCTGTAGAAGATAAGGCTCAGGATCCCAGTGGATACCTGAAACCAAATATATATATATATATATATATATATATATATATTTGGTTTCAGGTACATATATATACAGGTATATATATATATATATATATATATATATATAATGATTTTTCCTATATATATATATATATATATATATACCTATGACAAAGTTTAATTTATAAATTAGTCACAGTAAGAGATTAACAATAACATAATAAAATAGAACAATTCTAGCAATGTACTGTAATAGGTGAATGTGGCCTCTCTCTCTCTCTCTCTCCCTCCCCCTCAAAATACCTTATTGTCCTGTTCTCACCTTTTTTCTTGTGATGATGTGAGGTGATACCTATGTGATGTGATGAAGTGAGGTGAATGACACGAAGTGAAGTGAGTGACATAGGCATTGTGACATAGCGTTAGGCTACTTGCTAACCTGTATGTCAGAAGGAGGAACATCTACTTCTGGAGCACAGTTGACCATGGGTAACTAAAACCACAGAGAGTGAAACAGAAGATAAGGGAGGAACTACTGTATAAACAACTAAGTTGCTGGAAAAGTTCTCTGTCAACCAAAGACCCATATTCAATTCGAACCTCTGTTCTGCTGCTCTCTTCACTGTATTCTTCAGTTGATGTTGACTTCTTTTGGAACCATGTACTCTTCATCTCAATTCTCTAATCCACCAGCTATTCAAAGTATAGTCCAATATGAAGCACACTGATTCCTGGTATCCCAAATATCTTCATATCTCCACAAAATGTTTATTTCTTAACCACTTCCTGCTAGCACAAGAGAGTAATACTAGCACGTTAAATAGTTGCAGTTCTAGGCAGATTTTTAACAGAACTCTATCCCAGGGCGCCTGGGTGGCTGAGTTGGTTGAGTGTCAGTCAGGTTATGATCTCACAACTCGGTTTGTGAGTTTGAGGCCTAGTTGGGGCCCTGTGCTGACAGCTCAGAGCCTGGAGCCTGCTTCGGATTCTGTCTCCCTCTCTCTCTGCCCCTCCCCTGCTTACACTCTGTCTCTCTGTCTCTCTCTCTCAAAAATAAATATTAAAAAAAAAATTTTTTTAAATAACTCTATCCCAATCTAACATATAAATTATTTATTGTACACTGATCCTTTTTCTTCCCACTCAGGAGCCTTTCATCTCCTACCCCAGATGACAGCCAGGCATTTCAGAACCATCTGATGGTAACAGGATGGAAACAGACTCAAGTTCACCCCACCATCTAATTTCTGCTTTAAGGGAGATTGTGTACATATAATATCCTTTAATTTCCTTTGTTTATCGCTGCTCCCAACTCTGTAATTCTGATTTAGGCACCTTCTAGACCTTCATATCCGTTACTGTCTTCTTTCCTGTTTGTGGTTAGAAAATTACTTTTATCAGGGCACCTGGGTGGCTCAGTTGGTTGAGCATCTGACTCTTGATTTCAGCTCAGGTCATGATCTCAGGGTAGTGGAATTGAGCCCTATGGCAGGCTCCATGCTAAGCATTGAGGCTGCTTAAGATTCTCTCTCTCCCTCTCCCTCTCTCTCTTTCTGTCTCTCTCATTCTGTCTCTCCTACCCCCTCCCCTGCTTACATGCTCTAAGAAAAAACAAAATGAAACAAAACCCAAAAAACTTTATCAATCTGTTTTATTTATGAACCAAAAATAGATCTAATCATGAGAATGGCATAAGCATAGTACTAGCATACTAGTAGTACTAGCTAATTGTTCCTCCTCTTTATTCCCATAATATCCTGTGGATATGTCTGTGATGGTATTTGCTACATTGTGTTATAACCAGTTGTTTGTGTTTTTCTCTGCTCATTAGACTTCCTTGAAAATAGATTGAGTCTTTTTGCCCCATTTATTTTCACTGTGCTTAGCACAATGCCTAGTACATTATAGGTACTTGTTGATTGTATTTTGAATGGAAAAAGAAAAAGGAATTCATTGTTAAATCAAAGTTTTTAAGTGACATAGATGTAAATGGGAGGCTAACCTCTAACATGTGAACATGCCTAGAAATGACCTTCAGAATCTGCACACACCTTCATCTGTCTTCCTACCCTCTAAATAAATATACTTTCCCTCAAACATTAAAGATAATAGTAAAATGAATTCTTACTCAATTTTTTTTCTCTTGAGGTGTGTGTGTGTATGTGTGTGTACTCGTATTTAAACTAAAACAAAAAGAGCAATATGAGAGGCATCAATTCCCCATGTTACCAAAAGAAAGCAGTCTCAGAACATTAAAAATAGTAATACTTTCAGTGAAAGACAACTGGTGTTAAAACCCAGTTCTTGGGACTCCTGGGTGGCTCAGTCGGTTGAGTGTCTGACTTCAGCTCAGGTCACGATCTCGCGATCTCGCGGTCCGTGAGTTCGAGCCCCGCGTGGGGCTCTGGGCTGATGGCTCAGAGCCTGGAGCCTGCTTCCGATTCTGTGTCTCCCTCTCTCTCTGCTCCTCCCCCGTTCATGCTCTGTCTCTCTCTCTGTCTCAAAAATAAATAAACGTTAAAAAAAAAAAACAAAAAACAGTTCTTTCTGGTACCAAAACCAATGTTCTTTCTTTGGTAGAAACTAAACTTTGTTTTTTCTTATGGTTCAAGTAATGTAATGAATGACAGAAAAAAAAAAAAACCCAGAAATTTCAGATAAGCAAAATGAAAGCAAAAAACCTTAAAATTCAACCATGATTTCAGCATTCAACCATTATTAACATTTTTGTGCATGTATGTGTATATTTATATACATTACATATACTCACACTTTTTTTTTTTTTTTACAGAAATGGAACCAATTAACTTTAATCTTTTTTGCTTAACGATATCTAATAACTCTTCTCTCTTGGCTAATTTATTCCAAGGTTTTTCAACCTCAATATTATTGACATTTGAGGCCAGATCATCTTTTTGTTGTCAGGGGGATTTTCTGTGCATTGTAGGATATTTAACACCATCCCTGACTTTACCCAATAGATGCCATTAGTACCACTCCCCCACTTTATTGCCCCAATCAAAAAATGTCTCCAAACATTGTTGCCAAATGCCCCATAGGGGACTAAATTAATTAATATAATAATATATTAGAATACACAATTTCAATCATTTTTTCTCAATACCTATCTAATGGCTACTAGAAAATCAATTGTAAATGCTTGAATTTTTAATTTTATATATATTTTTAGAAATAGTTACTATCAAATGAATATTAGAAATTTTTAAAAATTAGTTGTTTACCACTTTTTGCCAAACACTGAAGTAATGCCACCAGACTCAGAGAAATTTCTTATCATCTTAGACTATGTCCTCTTTATGACCCATGGATTTGTTATTGTTTAAAATTTAAAAGTTGATTTTGAGTGAACAAAGGAATATTATCTCAAAGCAAAGACCTGGTAGCATTATAAGTGCATTAGGACTGATAGCCTTTGAGAGAAATGAATTTGCTAAATGAGTGATAGTTTCCACACACAAATGTGTATTTGACAGATTTTTTATCATTATAGCCTCTTTTGTATTTTTAGTTTTCAAGACCTCTAAAGTAAGGATATCCTTTTTTTTTTTTTTTTAAGTTTATTTATTTATTTCGAGATAGAGTGTGAGCAGGGAAGGGCCAGAGAGAGAGGAAGGGAGAGAGAATTCCAAGTAGGTTCTGCACCGGCAGCATAGAGCCCTACATGGGGCTCGAAACCGAAACTATCAGATCATGACTAGAGCTGAAATTGAGTCAGACACTCAACTGACAGAGCCACTAAGGTGCCCCAAGGAGGATATTCTTTAAAAAAAATTTTTAATGTTTATTTATTTTTGAGACAGAGAGAGACAGAGCATAAGCAGGGTAGGGGCAGATAGAGAGAGGGAGACACAGAATCTGAAGCAGGCTCCAGGCTCTGGGCTGTCAGCACAGAGCCTGATGCGGGGCTCGAACCCATGAACTATGAGAGCCGAAGTCAGACACTTAACTGACTGAGCCACCCAGGCGCCCCCCAAGGAGGATATTCTTATACCAAAAATTCATAAACATCTTTCAAAGGCCATTGAAAAGTTCAGGGGAAGTTTTTAGAGTTTGTTATGTTTTACTTAAAAAAATGTTTTATTGTTAAATAAAATCTAGAAATAAAATATCTAGAAAATTGCATGAATGTAGACATGCAGTTGAAAGAACAAACTACTGCGGCGCCTGGGTGGCGCAGTCGGTTAAGCGTCCGACTTTAGCCAGGTCACGATCTCGCGGTCCGTGAGTTCGAGCCCCGCGTTGGGCTCTGGGCTGATGGCTCAGAGCCTGGAGCCTGTTTCCGATTCTGTGTCTCCCTCTCTCTCTGCCCCTCGCCCGTTCATGCTCTGTATCTCTGTGTCCCAAAAATAAATAAACGTTGAAAAAAAAATTAAAAAAAAAAAAAGAAAGAAAGAACAAACTACTGCTAACATCATGTAATCACCAACTCAGATCAAGAGGTAAATCACTGATAAAGCTCAAGAAGCACCCTACCTCCACCTCCATTCCCACTCACACTCCCCTCTTCCTCTCTTTCCTCCACCTCCCTCCTCCCTCTTCCTGGTTCTCCTCTTACTTTAATGAGAAACATTATGTAGTTACTTCCTTGTTCTTCTTATTCTTTTACCATCTAAGTGTGCATTTGTTTACATTAGACTTTAGTTTCACTTGTTTTTAAAATTTATATACACGGAATCTACACTGTGTAGACTTTTCTCCTTGGCCCAACATTATGTTTCTGAGATTCATCTGCACCATGCCTTCCACTAGAATTCATTTGGTGTATTGTTTTACACTGTATGACTATGTCATGACCCTTGACAGACACTTAATTGTTTCAGGTTTTTGGCCAATGATCATTCTTATGCACAAGTGCTGGTAACCTATGCACACATTTCTGCTGAGTATGTAGGTAGAAATGCAATTGCTACAGGATAGAGAACACATTCATCAACTTTATGACATGACACAAAATTGCTTTCCAAAGTGGTTCTACCAATTTATATACTCCACCATCAGTGTGTGAGACTCTTTTCTCTACATCTTTGCCAACACTTAGTATTTTTAGTCTTTTTTAATATTTAGCCATTCTGGCGGGTTTATAGAGACTTTAATTTGTGTTTTCCTGATTAATAATGAGGTAGAGCACCTTTTTGTGTATTTTTTAAAAGATGTGGTCTTAGTATCTGGTCAAATTTCTTGCCCACTTTTCTATTGAGTTTTCCTTCAATCTTTTTCTTACTATTTTGTAGTAAATATTTTCTCAGTGAGTTATTTCTGTTTGTTTCATTCTGTGACTTTTTAACTTTTTAGTTCTCAACTTTTCTAGGTACTTCGTATTAGGTATCTCTTGTGTATAGTATTTAATTAGGTTTTGTTTCATAATCTTTTTGAGGGTCATTTTGTTTCCATAGGTAAATTAATTGATATAATAGACATCCCTTCTTATGTTTTCTAGCTTCTATCTTTTCCTGTTTATGATCTTTATATTTTTATGTTTGTATTTTATATTTTATGTATGCGTTTCTTCTGGAAATGTAAAACAAAAGTTGCATTCTAGGTTGTTTTTAGGCTAAAATTTACCATAACTTTATATACTATATTTTCTGTTTCTTTTTCCTTTATACATATTCCCAACCATGAATAATATCCCTGCCCTCTAAGACCTGAGTTTAATTAACTGCATTGTTTTTCTGTTTTCTAATGTTTACTTTTATATCTTGAAATGTGGTTGTACATTTGTGACTTGAACTGTCAGCTTTAAAACCTGACTTTATAACCTTGGCTGCAATATAGAGAAAATCAAATCTTCCACACACCCTACTTTTACACCCCTTTCTCCTCTCTTCTCTTATTTGTTACATTGTTTCTACATTGTCATGATCCATATACCTTATGTTCTAATCTGTAACCATAATTTTCATGGTTGTTTTAATCTTAGTCTTAAATAGATTTAATGCTTACAAGCACTTTTGGAAATAATATTAGCTTCCAAGGGTTGTCAAGGGGATCAAATGAAAATACTGAGTCAACCTTCATGAAACTTAACTGAGCATTTAGTTTAATGCAGGCCCTGTGCCAGATATCTGAGAATACAGAGGCAACAACATTTCCTCTGCCTTAGGAAGCTCCCATGACTCATGGAAAGACAAACCATTTCACTGTGATAAGAGGTGTGCCACAGGGAAGTACGATGTGCTCCATACCAGAGAGAAGGTGTTCCTAACCCAGGCTTGGGGATGAGGCAAAGAACAAATTCCTGGAGGAGATGGAAACTGATGATGGGGTGAAAGGCATTCCTGGCCTACACAAGAGCAAAGACAGAGGCACGAGAGAGAATCCAAGTTTATTGATTTGTAGTAGTCCTGAATGTCTGTACTTGAACATAGGGTGTAGGTGGGGAAAAGAGAAGTGATGGGGCTAAGGAAACAACAAGAGGGGAGTCATGAAGTCCACGTGAAACTACTGGGGAAGTTTTCTTTTTCTTTTTCTTGTTTTAAGTTTATTTATTTACTTTGAGAGAAAGAGCAAGAGCAGGAAAAGGGAAGAGAGAGAATTCTAAGACACTCTGTGCTGAGAGATTGTGACCTGAGCCAAAATCAAGTCTGATACTTAACCAACTGAACCACCTAGAGGCCCTGAACCATGGTGGGGTCTTCATAAAGAAAAGACTAGTTGAGAACACAGCATGAAGTTCCCACTTAACTGAAATAAAAATCCAACAAGTCAATCCAAGAAGGTGGTAAGAGGAGCTCCAGAAACAGCAGGGCACAGGAGAGGGCAGGCAGAGGCAGGCAGGGGAGGAGGGCGTCCTCAGCCTGGCCCAGGTGGCTTAGGGACAGACATCTGATGAGCCCTGCCTGAGGTTCTCCGGGCCTGATGTGACTGAGCAGCCAGCTGGAGGTGGGCTCAGAAGCTGAATGAATGACTGCTAGCATATGTCAGGTCTTGACAATGCAGTCAGCAACTATGTACTTAGGGCTGCAATAGCAACACTAGGGGCCTGTCTACACGCACCCCGTGGGTGAGTTTGGTGAATCCCTCCCCTTCTAGGGGAGGAGGAGGGACATACGGAGGGACTTCTTTCTCCACACCATTCCTATCAACTCTACTCCTGGCCCACATTCCCATCCATTAAACCACTTGGAGTCAACTACCAGGTCTCCAAAGCCCTGGAAATAAATAGTCACGGGGCTGGGTCAGGGTTAGGCCCTTTCTCAGCAATATCTACAACTTTTGCCTAGGTTCCTATTTTTTAAACTCCTGAACTGCATGCAAATTAACACAGTTTTAATAGAATTAGAAAGAAAAGCAGCAGCAGCAGCAGCAACAGCAGCAGCAACTGATCAGATTTGCATTCCTTTTTTTTTTAATTTTTAGTTCTTTATTTGCTGTTTAGTTGATTTCTTTTTTACTTTTTGTTTGTTTATTTATTTATTTATTTATTTATTTATTTATTTATTAATATGAAATTTATTGTCAAATTGGTTTCCATACAACACCCAGTGCTCATCCCAGGAGGTGCCCTCCTCAATACCCATCACCCACCCTCCCCACCCTCCCACCCCCATCAACCCTCAGTTTGTTCTCAGTTTTTAAAAGTTTCTTATCAGATTTGCATTCCTTATGGAACCATTGGCAGCAGCAAAGATGTGGACTTGATGAGGCCAGAATGGAAGGAGATTAGTTGGAAAGTCACCTCTGCTATAACAACATGATTCTTTGTGAGACTGACACCAAGATTTTAAACCCTTCATGAAGAGAGACTGAAAATGAACTAGACTGAGGCTGATGTAGCCCAGATTCCATCGGTTATTGATGTCCCAGGAGAGATTACTTAACATTGAATTATCCAAACTTTAGGAAGTGAACTAATATTGGCCAGTGTATTTCCGATATGATTATCTTTGGGGGCTGGACCATATCTCTTTTAGGGAGGTATGCAAGGAATTTAAATTCTTCTGTCAATCATATGGAGAATGGAAACCAGTACATCTCAGACAGGTGAGGGGAAAATCTCCTGTTTCTGGCACCAGCATCCATTTGGAATGGATTCCAAGTCATGGAGATTCCTGGGGCATTTCTAGAGGAGAAGCCATCCTGGCCAGGGAAGACTGGCTTGGAATGAGATTCCCCTATGGAATCTTTGCATGGGTCTGGCCTGTGCACATTGTGCATAAGTACCTCATTCTACATTCTTTGTTTTTACTCTTAAACCTGAAGCAAAGTTTTGTCAAAAGTTGTAGTCTGGATTCAGTTATACTGTGGGGAATTGAGGAAGGGCTTATCCTGTGCTTCAGAAAGAGATGAAAAGGTGAGAGCAGTACACCTCCTCCTTGGGATCAATGTGCTGGTACCAGTTTGCAGAAAGCCATGTCCAGCTGAGTGGTCAGTGGGACCTTGCAGGAATACACTGCTGCCTTCAGCCTTAGTGGGCACAAGAACCCTGTGGACCTCCTCAGAAGAGTACATGAAAGAACCTTGGGAGCTCTTGGAAGCAGCTGGCAGGTAATTTGATGACAGCTGATCTGTGAATTAGTCAGGATTGAAGCTATTATAATTTGTGCACTAAGAAAAAGGGATTTCCTTATTTTCTAGCCGCAAGATGGTGTGACTGTGGACAACAGAGTCACGTGGTAATCCAAACAAATAAGAATGAGGCCAAACCAATGCAGTGGTCCTCAGGGCAGAGGGCAGGAGGGAGGAAATATGAAGACAGAAAATCAGCAGGATGTGGTAACATACTGGAGTCTGGGCTATAGATAAATATTTGAGAGCCATAATCATAGAGATGAAAACTGACTCTATGGGTATAGATAATATTACCTGGGAGAGAGTGTCAAGAAAGTATTTTATAAACAGTAAACCATTATCTAAATGTTAACAATTAATTTCACATGCTAACAAAGTGGTCTCATTACTTTATACGCACATCTCATACATTTGTATTCAGTGTGAACATATACACACACATATATGTATATATGTATACATATGTATACATACAATCTATGTATATATATACATATATGTGTGTATATATGTACATATATATATGTATATAATTTCTATTTTATCTTTTTATATATCCTAAACTTTTAGAGACAAAAATCTGTAGTGAGACCTTTAGTTTGGGCCTAGAGGAGGATTTCTCAGTCATAGCACTATTGCCATTTCTGTTTGGGGCCAGATAATTTTTTATTGCAAGAGACAGGCCTGTGCATTGTAGGCTGTCTAGAAGCATCCCTAGCTTCTCTACCCACTGTTAGCACTGACCCCCACCCACCATAACAAATAAAAATGTCTCCAGACGTTGCCAAATGTCCCCTGGGAAGCAAAATCAGTTCCTCCTGAGAACCATTAGAGGATTATATATACCTGTTAAATTTATCAGTGAGAAATAGGAGATTAAAATATTTTATTTTTTTGATTTAAAAAAATTTTAATGTTTATTTATTTCTGAGAGACAGAGACAGAGCATGAGTGGGAGAGGGGCAGAGAGGGTGACAGAATCCAAAGCAGGCTCTGAGATGTCAGCACAGAGCCCTATGCGGGGCTCGAACTTGTGAACTGTGAGATCATGACCTGAGGCGAAGTTGGACGCTTAACCAACTGAGCCACCCAGGTGCCCCTGGAGATTAAAATATTTTAAAATAAGAGATTCTTTAATAGGATAATTCATCATTGCTGAAATTATTTCTAATTTTATCTGCTCTATATATCATGCTTAGGCATTCTTAAAATCAGAGATACATTTCCTACAGAGCATATTAAAAGTAGTGCCAGTAGGGGTGCCTGGGTGGCTCAGTTGGTTAAGTGTCCAACCTTGGCTCAGGTCATGATCTCACATTCTGTGAGTTCGAACCCCCTATTGGGCTCTGTGCTGACAGCTTAGAGCTTACAGCCTGCTTCAGATTCTGTGTCTTCCTCTCTCTCTGCCCCTCCCTTGCTCATGCTCTCTCTTGCTCTTAAAAATAAATAAACATAAAAATTTTTTTGAAAAAAAGTAGTATCAGTAGAAGAATTAATTTGTATCAAACTAATTTAAAAAAAGTTTCAGTACTCAATGGAGCTAAGTTGAAGTAGGCGGTGCTTACTTAGTAAGCCTTTTCTTCTTCAACAAATTAAGAGTAAACAAGTGACAAGAAGAATGTTTAAATTATTATGTATTAGTTTAATTATTAAGAATATAATTTTTAAAGTATCCTTAAGTACTTTCAATTACCATTTAGACTTTAGCAACTGATATACTAAGCAGAAATCTTTCTATATCATTCATTACATCTGGACCATAAAAGCAACTTAACTACTAGGTGTTGTACTTTTAGGTTGATCAAATAATTCTGAACTGAATTTGGAAAGAAGATATTTTGTCAAGCATATTACATAGTTTAGACTTTTCATAAATTTATCCTGGGTGTATCATAATTAAGGTGATTTAGAGAGAAGTTACCATAACAAATAAGTGTTAAAAAAAAAAAATGGCCTTCTGATGTGAGAACCTGGCTTGTATTTATGTTCTTTTCTTGTAGTTTAGGCCACTTTTCAGTTTCCTACCCTTAGCCAAAAAAGGGACACCATTAATCTAAAAGTGAAGGACAGTTTTATATTTTCATGATTAAATAACACAGACTTTAATGCTTAAAGAAAGGATTATACACTTTGTTATATTATACCCCTTGTCAGTTATATCTCAATTTATGAAAAAGGAATTATTGTTAGACTCTTCATCTTGAATATTAAGAAAGTGAATTTTGGAATAAGTAATTAATTCCAGTGTTGATAGCTTTGGCATCATTTCCTCCTAGGAAGTCCTAAAGCTTCCTCAGATAACACTTATGAAAAAGTGTATCTAAAGACCACAGCAGAGTGAAGAACAGGACCATCCCGTAATATAATTGAAAGCAATGCAGTTCAGGGATCAGATTCAAATGGCGTTATTGGTATGACCGGGCTGTCGGCCCAATGGCTAAGTTATTTGGTGTCAATTTGGTTAACTTGGGTTTTCAGAGTCTATGTAAAAAATAAGGATAATGATGTCTAACTTTCAGGTTGTTGAGGAATCAGAACTAATCTGTAAATAAATATACTATATATGCAAACATTAATCATAGTTGAGCCATGTAGTAAATGCTGATTAATTTTATATATTATTCCTAACCATAAAAATATAGAATTAATATACATCATACATAATATAGATAATAAAAATGAGTTATTTCAATTTTAATATACTTGAATTTACCAATATTTTCTTTCAAAAGTGATATACAACTATTATATATATGTAAATCAAATATATTTTCTTCTTTTTTTTAATTTAAGAAACAGTTCAAATGTATTTAAGTGGGCTGATGGTATAATATTATATGTAAATCTATTTTAACAAAGAGAGAAAGTATGTTTTTTTATTGTTAAATATATATACATAAGAGTGTGTAAAATGTATACACACAATTCAAAGAAAAACAATAAAGTAAACATTGAGTATCTACTATTCAGGTTACAAAAAATACTTTGTCAATACTTGGAAGCTCCTAGTGCTTTTTGCCTGAACATAGCGTTTTCCCTCTCCCCCGAGGTAACCTCCATATTTACTTTTGTGATAATGTTCTCTTGCTTTGTTTTATAGTTTTACAGCCTATATATGCATCTCTAATGACATACTGTTGATTTTTGAACTGCATATAATGGAACCATGTCTTGTGTATTTTATTTTTATTTGCTTCTTTCACTCAACAATATTTTGTGAGATTCCATCATGTTGCTAAGGGTCTATTTTCATTTCTATAGGGTATTCAGTTGTATGACTGTATCACAATTCATTCACTCCACTGTAACGGAGCCATTAGTTATCTCCAGCTTTCACACATTATAAACCAAACTGGTATAAATGTTGTTATATATAATTCTTTGTGCACTTGGGCAAGAATTCTTCTAAGTCACTTGCCCAGGAGTAGACTTCCTTTGGGGTAGAATATGAGTAGAATCAACTCTACTAGGTTTTGCTAAACATTGTTCCAAGGAAATAGTACCAATTAACAGTTCTACTAATAGGATTAGGAGTTTCCAGTGTTCACTAATATTTGGTATTGTCAGATTTGCTATTTAAATTTGTGTTTTCCTGATTACTAATGAAATTGAGCATCTTTTCATATTTGAATTAGCCATTGAGTTTTTAGAGAAGTTCCTGTTCAAGTCATCTGCCCATTTTTCTAGTGGGCTACATGTGTTTTTCCATTGCTTTGTAGTTAGTCCTATATTTTGTATACTAGTTCTTTGCCAGTATTTGTATTACAAATACTTGCCTTCTTTGCCTTCTTTGTGACTTGTCTTTTATTCTGTTTATCATGTCTACTAATGAAAAGAAGTTCTAAATTTTAAGGTAACCAAATATATAAATAAATCTTTTCCTTTATGGGTTATGCCTTTTGTAAGTTGTTTCAGGAATTTTTTTTCTATCAAAGATCATAATACTTTTTTTTTAGGATTTAAAAAAATCCTTCCTTATACCAAGATCATAAGGATATTTTCCTATATTTACTTATTATTTACATTTTTTTCTCACATTTAGGTCTTTAATTAACCTGAAATAATTTTTGTATATTTTGTGAGGTAGGAAATAAAAAAAAAATTTAATCCTCATGGATAATCATTTTTCTTAGCACCATTAACACTTTACTCACTGTTCAATAATATGACCTCTGTTATATATTAGGTTTCCATATATATGTGGGCTTGTTTGGGGGCTTTGGAAATGTCTTAATTATCATAAGTTTATAATTAGGCTTGAGAGTTCTAGGTCAAGTATCCTGTACTTTGTTCTTTAAAATTGTCTTGGTATTGTTCATTTGCTTTGTTTGGTTTTTCCTTATACATTTTTTTATTTTTATTTTATTTTATTTTATTTATTTTATTAATTTATTTTTTTAACGTTTATTTATTTTTGAGAAGAGAGGGACAGAGCATGAGTGGGGGAGGAGAGAGAAAGAGGGAGACACAGAATCTGAATCAGGCTCCAGGCTCTGAACTGTCAGTACAGAGCCTGACGTGGGGCTCGAACTCACGGACCACAAGATCATGACCTGAGCTGAAGTCGGACGCTTAACCAACTGAGCCACCCAGGTGCCCCAACTTATACATTTTTTTTAATGTTTACTTATTTTTGAGAGAGAGAGAGAGAGAGAGAGGGGGGGGGGGGGAGGGGCAAAGAGAGAGGGGGATAGAGGATCCAAAGCAGGCTTCATGCTGACAGCCCAGAGCCTGATATGGGGCTTGAACTCAGGAACCATGAGATCATGACCCAAGCTGAAGTCAGAAGCTCAACCAACTGAACCACCCAGGTGCCCCATCTTTATATATATTTTAAAAAGTAATCTCTACCCCCAACTTGAGACTCAAACTCATAATCCTAAAATCAAGACTCACATGATCCACCAAGTAAGCCAGCCATGCACCCCTGGTTTTTCTTTATACATTTTACAATTAACTTTAAAAGTTCCATCAAGGAACTAGAGAGTATTATGCTAAAGAAAAGAAATCATAGAAAGATAAATACCATATTATTTCACTCATGTGGAATTTAAGAAACAAAACAAATGAGCAAAGGGGGAAAAAAAGAGGGAGAGGCAAACCAAGAAACAGACTCTTAACTATAGAGAACAAACTGATGGTTACTAGAGGGGAGGTGGGTTGGGGGGAATGGGTGAAATAGGTGATGGGTATTAAAGAGTGCACTTGCTATGATGACCACCCGTGTTGTATGTTAAGTTTTGAATCACTATATTGTACACCTGAAACCAATATTACACTGTATGTTAACTAACTTGAATTTAAATACAAAATTAAAAAAAATAAAAGTTCCGGGGTGCCTAGGTGACTCAGTCAGTTAAGCTTCCGACTATTGATCTCAACTCAGGTCATGATCTCATGGTCTGTGGGATCCAGCCCCATGTCAGGCTCTACACACTGACAGCACAGAGCCTGCTTGGGATTCTCTTCCTCTCTCTCTGTCCCTTCCCTGCTTATGTGCTTTCTCTCTCTTTCTTTTTTTTTATAATTTTATTTTTTATTTTTTTAAATATACATCCAAATTAGTTACCATATAGTGCAACGATTTCAGGAGTAGATTCCTTAGTGCCCCTTACCCATTTAGCCCATCCCCCCTCCCACAACCCCTCCAGTAACTCTCAGTTTGTTCTCCATATTTATGAGTCTCTTCTGTTTTGTCTCCCTCCCTGTTTTTATATTAGTTTTGTTCCCCTTCCCTTATGTTCATCTGTTTTGTCTCCTAAAGTCCTCATATGAGTGACGTCATATGGTATTTGTCTTTTTCTGACTGATTCATTTCACTTAGCATAATACCCTCCAGTTCCATCCACGTAGTTTCAAATGGCAAGATTTCGTTCTTTTTGATTGCCAAGTAATATTCCACTGTATGTATATATGTGTATATATATATATATATATATATATATATATATATATACACACACACCACATCTTCTTTATCCATTCATCCATCAATGGACATTGGGGCTCTTTCCATACTTTGGCTATTGTTGATAGTGCTGCTATAAACATGGGGGTGCATGTGTCCCTTCGAAACAGCACACCTGTATCTCGTGGATAAATGCCTAGTAGTGCAATTGCTGGGTCATAGGGTAGTTCTATTTTTAGTTTTTTGAGGAAACTCCATACTGTTTTCCAGAGTGGCTGCACGAGCTTGCAGTCCCATCTCTCTTCCTCTCTCAAAATAAATAAATAAACATTAAAAAAAAAAGTTCCATCAAATACTCTTGGTATTTTTTCAAGTTGCATTGAATTTATGAATTCATTTGTGGGAAATTGACATTTTCAGAATATTGAGTCTACTTCTCCATAAACGTGGGTTTTTATTTAGAAAATGTTATATTTTTTCATTTAAACATCTTACACATATTTTTAAATTTGTTTCTATGTATCTGTATCTCCCATTTGGCCGTCCATGTCTATTCCTTATTCTTCTCCACTTTGCTCTCTACTCTGGGAGGCCGACCTCTGAGGACTATATCCATGGCTTCTTAAGCTCTCTGCCTCAGTTGGATTCAGCCAATAGGCACCCAGAAGTAGATCAGAAAGAAGAGTGAGGTCAGGATATTATTGACTACTCCAGCTCCTACAAGGGTTGCTTTGGGTTGGCTCTGTCCCACTGAGGGCTACTTCTCTCACAGTGGTACAACTTTCTCTGATTCTGAGTCCCTCCCTTCATTCCTTTAGGCAAAGACCGATAATAGCTTCTTATGAAATAAAGAATACCAGTCCGAGGATTGGACATTAAAGATTATTTAAGGTTTGTGGCCTACAAGAAGAAAGAAAAATTTTTAGTGCGTATGAAATGGTGACATTTTTCACATGCTATAGAAATGTCAGGAGAAATAAAGACTGTGAAAGAAAAATAATAACCATGAAATTATTGGGCAACAACTATGTGCCTTGCTCTGTGCCAGGTGCTTTACATATTTTATCTCACTTAATCCTTATGATAATCTTATGAGATTGATTTTATTATCCCAATTTCACAGAGGAGGTTTTAAAATGCTTTCTCAAGGTCACAGAGCTAGTTAGTAAGCAGTAGACTCAGAATTTAAACGCAGGTCTGCCTGATTCCAAGCCCATTCTATTAACTACCTTGCTGGTCTGTCTGTATTTTACCATTAAATTAACAATCAGGAAATTATGTCCTTTTAGTATGTAGTTTCAGTTAAGTGATCAGGATGTAGTTTCAAAGGAGTGATCAGGCTAGATGATCTCAAGAGGTTAAGGAATTTGGTGGTGAGGAAATAAAGATAGTAGTGGCATACCAGTTCTTTGATAAGTCTAGTACTAAAAGTCTGGAGTTTGATAGTATTAGTTGCAAACAGTCCCATCCTTTTCGAAAAGTTTATGTCACAAGAAGTCTGACTTTTCTCCTCCTGAGATTTGCTCAACTGGCTTTCTCCAAGAGTTCCACTGCATTATTCCAACAGTGATGCCCCAGATCTATAGGGGTTTCCCATCCTCACAGGAAAAAAAGAAGCTACACCAGCTTCTTGGGGTCAGAGCACCTCATTCATCTCTGTATTCAGACCACAGAGCCTAGTGTGCTTGGATCTAAACATGGTGACTTGGGCTCTGCGATCCGAGTTTGGTTGCAGTTGTTTATCCTCATTAACATTAACACAGTGACTGTTTTCCAGGTCACCTTGTCCTGGCAGCAGAGAAAAAAAAAATTATGTCTGCCATCCTCCTGGCTTTCCTTCCTAAAAGCTCTGGTACCTAATATATAAGCACAGACAGGTGCCATTTAATAAGACACTTTTAAAAAGGTTGGGGAAATAATTAGCTTTAACCTTGGATCAGCAACTCTGAGAGAAACCATTGCTGTCACAGAAAACAAGAAATTTTCCAAGAATGGTAGTCAAAATACTGAATGAAAACTAATACCCAGATTAGATTATTGGTGACCACGTAATGGAACAGGTAACTAGAAGCCATTTTTCCTGCCCATATTCATCACAGATCAAGAAGAACCTAGATCAGCCTATCTTTGACTTAACGGCAGGTCTCATAAGAACGATAAGGAACTTCTCAAGCAAGAGACCACAATTCAGCTAAGTAAACTTTGCTTCTTTCTTTCCCTATATCTTTTTAACTTTTGTTGCATTTTTACTTCCTTCACTAACATATTTTATGCTTTTAAAATATATTTATGAAAAAGTCTACTATAAAAGTCATTGCAATAACAATTGTTAAATCATGGAAAACAATAAATAAATGTTATTCAAATGACTGGGAAAAGCCAATATGGGAAAGGAGGGTTGTGAAGACTATAATAAAAGCCTATTAGCAAAAGATCACCTATCTTTAGCAAGAAGGGAAGGGGGATTAGCAGAACATAAGTTGTACTCATGAAATACTAGTGACAGTAGTAATAATTACAATCGTAATTGTAGTAATAATGACAATAATGATAGGGAAAGCTCCTATTTGAAAACTGCAATAAATAGAAAGCCACAGAGGGCTGTTAAATCTAATACAAATGTCTCCTTTTAATGGTTTAAAGTTTAGAAAGTGAATTTCTAACTATTTTATTTATTTTGAGAGAGACAGAGAATGCAGGGGAGAGGCAGAGGGAGAGGGTGAAAGAGAATCTTAAGCAGGCTCCATGCTCAGTGCAGAGCCCAATTCAGAGCTCTATCTCATGACCCTGAGATCATGACATGAGCCAAAATCAAGAGTCGGTGCTTAACCAACTGAGCCACGCAGGTGCCCCCAAAAAGACTTTTTTAAAAGAGTGATTTACTATAGTATGGATAAGGAAAAGTGATGTTTGGACCAGAGGTCCAGTTGCTTGTTTTAGCCTCCATAATTGGATGACATGACAAAGTATAGTATATGAAAATATCTAAGTGATGTTAGAGAGGTTTTCATAAGAGAAGCCCAGGGGTGTCTGGGTGGCTCTGTCAGTCATGGTCAAGAGTTCAAGCTCCATGTTGGGCTTCACACTGGGTATAGAGCCTACTAAGAAGGAGAAGGAGAAGGGGAAGGGGAAAGGGAAGGGGAAGGGGAAGGGGAAGGGGAAGGGGAAGGGGAAGGAGAAGCAGCTTAAGAACTATAAAGTAAAAGACAGTTTGGGAATGAGGTTGGTTGTCTATGTTCTTGACAACACAGAGAATGTGAGCTATTTTTAAGTTTAGGAGAAGGATTCCAAAAGTTAAGAATCTCTCATATTTCATTTGGTAAGTCAATTAAATTTTTTTTCCAAATAAGTGAAAAATTTGATGCTTTGTAATGTTTCATTACTATAAGGCACTTCTTTCTCTTGAAGGTAGCCTATTATGTTTGAGGGAAAAGATGTTTCTTCCTAAATAAAAGTGCAAGCTTAAAAACTAATTCATTGGTAAAAGTTTGTTTGCAACATAGTGTAAAACAGTACAAATCCTTATAAGTTCTAGTTCAATGTAAGTTTTAATATGTCTTTCCTTTAAGATTTATTTGGTCCATCTAAAATGTTACCCTATCAACAGTATAATTTTGAATTGTGATAGGAACACAACAATAAAATTATCTTAACAAAATGAGGATGAAAAATGAATTTACACTTTGCAATGTTTTACATAGACTTGACCTATCAGATCGTCAATTTTAGTGGAAAAAGCTAAAATCAGATCTCTATTCCTGGACTGGACTAGCACAGTATTTCTAAAGCTGTTCAGAAGATCATTAGCTTCTTTCAAGTCAAAATATATAAGAAATAATTTTTCCATGAGAATAAACAACTGTATTATTCCAAGCTCAATAAAACAAAAAATCCTTATTTATGCTCCTTTTCTCAGAGACTTCAGCCTTTAGCATCTCATAAATCCTAGCAAATTACATGTCAAGAGAAAAGGTTAATTCTAAGTTTAATATGCTTCCCTTTTCTATCTAATGAATCACTATCACATGGAGAATGCTAGGGGTAGAGAATAAAAATGCAAATATTTTTAAATAACTACTTTTGTAGGTTCTAAATGTGAAAAACTTCCCAAACAATGATGCTGTCCCACAATGGAAAACACTGCCTCACTTGCTAGACTATTCATTCAAAAACATTTATGAAGCACTGACTCTGTTCCAGCCCCATTGTGCTAGGTTCCAGATTATATAAAGAATAAATATATAAAAGACAACATTTCTGCTCTCAAAGAACTCATGACTATGGGGCAGTGAACTTCAGCATTCAGAACTCCTGTCCCTGCTGTTCCTTCAGAAGCCCATGGTACATGACCCTTCAGCTGCTCTCCAAGTCAGTCCCTTGCTGGATGGCAGAACTCAGGGGTTTCTTCTTGACAAAGTTATTTTGGTTTAATTCCCAAATGAGCAGTTAGACTTCTCTAAATACCACAAAACTTTGTAAATTTAAAGCCTCATATAATAAATGTATCAAAAGACCTTTAATGTAACAGGATGATAATTTCATTTTACAATATGAAAAAGAATAGCATGTCTTCATTAATGTTTCATTCACTGATAAGTCCTTTCAAGATCACCCTCGAATCAAAATTATCAGTGCCGAAGTACCATAGGCTAGTCTGCTAATTATATTTACTTTACTAAGCTGTGCTGTTCTAGAAACATCAATTTATCGTCCATCATTTTATTTACTTTATTTGAAAGGTCAGAGCATCTGTGTCAAGTCAATTCTCCAATGTGCTGCAAACAGTGAATCATTCATTTGGTTTATTACAGTATAGATATATCCTTAAATGTAGGTAGACTCCATGATTGTGTCTCACCCCGCAAAGTTTTTCTTTTACGAGGGGGAGAAAGAGAATATACTTGTCCATGGGAAATCTGTCACCAAGGATTTAATTGGTTGACATTATTGAAGCAAAACAAATAACATTGGCATTAAGGTAGCAGGTGTCACTACTTGTGAAGCCTAATGACATCCCAGGAATGAACAAGAGCATTAGCTGTCCATTCCATTGTCTTATTCCTTGTAAGAATATCTGCTGTATAAAATAATTTGGCTGCACGATATTATTTACATACAATCTCTAATCTTCATAACTGTCTAAAATAATCTTTGCAAAATCTTTCTTTTACCAAAGAAGGCCTTTAATCTCAAAAGTAAGTTGAATTGCCGGATGTTACAGAAAACAAAGCAGTCAGAGCTGGCATTTGAATTCAGATCCGTCTGAGTTCTTATTTCCTCTTTCTATATGTCACTGCCTTTCCACCAGATCTGTTATCCAGATTGAAGTGTAGTTCTACATTCAAATTAACCACCTCAATATACAGGACAGCAGTCCTTATAAGTCCAACACACTGGAATCATCAGTCTCTTCATAAAGTAACATTTTTTTCTTTCCACCCTCTGCACCTCCCCAGAAAGCAACATTATTAATAAGATAATCGCCAAGATATTGGAAATGTCTTATTTCTACTTTGTGGTGTTTAGAACAAAGACCTGAAGTGAACATGTCTAGTGTAGACTGACTGGCAACACACAGGGCACGGGACCTGTCAACTTGACAGAGTCACATCCTCATGTGCCATCTCTCCAAGCCTTCTTTAAAGACACAAAAGTGTTAATTACTAATGACAGAGAATTAGTTTCCCTTGATTTGAGTATGTCTAGATCCCAAAGAGAATGCAATGAGATGCCAATATTCACAACGAGTTATTCTCTTCACTTGTGATTATAATCTTACAACTTAAGAAAAGCAACATGTTTTGATCAGTCATAAGTGAGGGCATACAATGGCCCTTGTACATCTTGATTTTGGACTTCTGGCCTCCAAAACTGTGAAACAATAAATTTTGTTGTTTTAAGTCATAAAGTTTGTGGTAATTTGTTATGGCAGCCCCAAGAAACTAATACAACACTCCAGGAGAATAAAGTAGAACACAGAAAAGCATTTCTACTATAATTTCAATTATATGAAAAGATCTATGGAAAAAAATTTGAAAAGAAACTCACCACCGTGTTGACAATGACTGCCCCCAGATGATGAAATTATAGTAACTATTGTTTGCTTATTTATAATTTCCGTATTTTCCAAAACCTCCAGAATAAGTATTGCATTTTTATTAGAAAATAAAACATATCCCTTTGGGTTGTGAAAAGCCATGCATTGGTATGTTAATTGCATCATTTATGATGGAAAAATTAGAGGCAATCTAATTATCTAATATTTGATAATGGTTAATTAAGTTTTGGTTTGTCCTTTTGATGGAATATTAAACAGCTATAATATGAGTATTATGTAGCAATAAAGGAAAAGTCTTAAAACAATAAAGGGACAACAGAGCTTAATGGTTAGGATGGTGAGCATTGGAACCAGACTGACTGCATTTTAAAAAGACCTGCTCCATAATAACCAAGCACATTGATAACCAATTTGTTTTTCGGTTTTCTCATTTGAGGACTAAAGAAGTGACTTAAAGGTTGTTTAAGGATCAAATGGACAATGTTTTATCTATTTGAAGGAGAATTTTTTCACATTTTAACGTTTCTGGTGCTGGGCTGTCACTGACAATTGATGGTATTTTACAATCACAGAGTTATCATTGCCTATACATGTCAACTTGATCATCACCGTTCATGTGGTTGTCACATCACCTGAATTATGTACATGGTGGTACTCTATAATTTGAATTTAATTGCTGTTTAAAATGCCTTAAAAATTACATTATGATTCAGCATGGAAATAAAGGCTAGTGTGTATGGACAAAGGCACAGAAATAGAGTAGGAGGGCTTAAACTTGATATTAGCAAACAACTATTTGTCCCTGATGGAGAGACTGCAATTGCATACATTCATGCAAAGCAACCCTGAAGAGGAAGCTGTGTTACATTTTGGGACTGAAATTTGAGCCTATCATACACCAGCAAAGCTATCAAAAGCAAGAGAACTGTGAAATCCCTTGAAATAGATGAAAGAAATTTTAAAGTAATAGAGATTAGTGTAACCAATTCATGCCTTGTGAGGAACCATCATTAAAGGGTCAAGTGTCACTATTACAAGAAATGTCCTGTCACCTTTAGATAGAAGTTGCTTAACTTCTAGAAATGTGAGCTTCAATTGAGGCGGAAAAAGCCTACATGTTGTTTGTGTTAGGGTTTAGTGAGCAGGTGTTTTTAAGTTCTTTCTTAATGATACATAAGATAATGGTGCATCCTACAAACTGTATCTCAATTTCAATGAAATATAATTCAAGGAAACAATGGCTGACACATGGTCAGTACTTCCTAAGTGTAACAAGCAAAAAAGAAACAAAGAAACAAAAAACTGAAAAAACAAAAAATCCAACCCCCCAAAAGGACTATAAAGTTGTCTGTGTACATATTTCACTTACTATAAAACTTTAATTAACAAAGATTTAGAGGGACTATGTAAAAACACAATGATATTATGTTAGATTGATGAGTTAATGAATGCTTTCTTCTGTTTGCAAATTATTATGGAAACTTGACATTTTCTTATATTTTAAAATCTTTTGATTGAAAAATATGTATTTCGTGAGCATGGTAAAAAAAATAAAGCCAACAATTTAAGGGGTATATAAACAAAATGTAAATCTCTCTCCCATCTCAGACTGTTTTTGTTTTCCCAGAAGCAATTACTAACTTCATTTTCTTTAAAATCTTGATTTTTTTCCATGCATAAAAAAGCATATATGTGTCTCTACTTTTATTTTTCTACTCTAATATATTGTTTTATAGCCTATGCAGATTTTAATTCTTCTTGACATCCATGTAGTATCTGTCAGTATACAGTACAGCAAAGAGAAATCACTCCAGGTATTTTTCAGATAGAAAGTAACTTGAAGCCAGAAACTAGGTACTTACAAAATTGTGAGATGGGTCCAAGGAGTAGAAGACAGTATTCTGCTACTAGATATTGATTTCAAGGGCACACCACTTTCACCCAGAGGTCGGCAAATTGCTGCTGTTTCCACCGCTGGAGGGCTGAACTTCCTCAGCTCCCACTGAAGTTCATGGCCAGTGCCTCTGGGACACTGCCCTGCAATGGCAAAGCTGGTAAGTCCACACGGGAATGCTGAGTCTGACTGCAAACACTGATGAGCTGATAGCTAACTATGAAGAAAAAGGCCTCCCTCATACTTCCAACTTCACGTGCTTCTCATTGGTGGAAGCAAATGCTCATCCTGAACCACAGCTGAAAGAGAGTTTGAGAAAAGTAGTTCTATTCTGTGGGAAAGAATGTAGAAAAGGGTAGAAATGGACGTTGAGGGCTAGTTGACTATAAACAACAGTGTTCCACAGTATCCATAGACATTGTGCTGTGCTCTGTGTGTGTGTGTGTGTGTGTGTGTGTGTGAGAAGGGGGGTGAAATGTAGGCCACTTACAGTATTTTGTATTATAAACTATGAGGCAATAAGTGTCAGTCTATGTCTTTGAGTATCTTTGAGAATACAACAAATTCTAAGCAGTAAACTTAGTGGTGTTATCAGTTGGCTGTATACATCGTTCCATAATAAGAAAGGAAAAAACACATCCCACACTGCCTGAAACACAAAATGACATTCGTAGCTCAATTATGTCATCAAGGGTAGATTTTTACATTTTTTAAATGTGAATCATGTAATATTTAAATCATACAGAAGAACGCCCCACACCCCCAGTTGCTCTCCTGTGATATACAGAAATGTTTTAGAAACACCTTTATTCCCCTATCTTAAACCCTACAGTAGAGCTAGGTTTACAGGTTCCTGCTTCTCACCAAAATCTCCATTCCCTTTGGCTTCATCGTGTTTACCAATCCTGCCCTAAGGACAGCCCAAGAAGGGTGTGGCCAACAATTTAGTGCAAAATTAACTAGGCCACAAGGGCTGGAAGCATTCTTACCACCTACACCACCCACAGGCAGAAGTAATAGCAATGATTAGCATTCTTAGAGTGCTTGCCAGAGGTCAGACACTGCTCTTTCTTTTAATGCTTAGGATGATCCTATGAGGAATAGGCACCTTTATCATCCCCACGTAGAAATGAGGAAATAATCCTCAGTGAGGCAAAGAATTTGCCCATGGTCAAGGCCAGCCCCCCTCCCCCAGAGTGGGAATTTGTTCTATTTCTCATGATTAAGCACGAATTCATGAAATATGAATCCGGCTGAGGCAAAGGAACTAATAATAATATATTTAATCAGCCAGCCAGTAATTCATTCATTAACTGGTTGCTAGTCACAGAATCCTGGAGGTCTGTGGGCACCAAGAAAACAATGCAAGCTACAGCCTGCCTTAGGCTCTCAAGGAATTTTCAGTCACTTTGTAGTGAATAGATAATTATACACCAAACATTTGAATACCAATTCGAGTAAAAGATAGCACAATATCTTTGTAATGTCCTGTGAAATTTTAAAACTTATACACTTTAGGGCACCTGAGTAGTTCAGTCGGATGGGCATCCAACTTGGGCTCAGGTCATGCATGATCTTCTGGTTCGTGGGTTTGAGCCCCACATCGGGCTCTCTGCTGACAGTGCAGAGCCTGCTTCAGATCCTCTGTCCCTCTCTTGATCTCTGCCTCTCCCTTGCTCATGCTCTCTCTCTCAAAAATAAAAATAAAAACATAAGAAAAAAATATTTTACACTTTACTTTTTAAATGTCATTTTAAGTATGTTCCTGTCTACAATCCTATCAAAGTTACAGTTTGTAACTTTATTAACATACCATTGTGGGTGGTATGATAGGGGAAAAAAATCTATAAAGTGTCTCTGACAGTGAATATATTAAAGTTTTAGCACAACTGGAGTAACCAGCAATGCATTATTATATGCTCAGTTCGATTTTACCTGTATGAAAATTACATGTATTTTTAATTACATGTATTTTTAATCTTAGTCTCTACTAAAGACAATAATGATTTTTTTTCAAAATATACTAGTAAAATGTTGCCATGATAATGACAAAAATTAAAGAAGGCCCCACCTCCCATGATTGAACTTCCAGAGTGAGAAATATTCCCTCTCCCAGCAGCTCATTCTCTTGGGGAGGCAGAAGGATGAGGTGGACGTTACCAGTCTTGGCTAATTAGATACTCCTATTTGAGGTGAGAGTCAGGGGATGGCCCATGACAGTTGCCTCATCGCAGCCAATGCCCCGGAATGTGGAGTCGGGCAGAGGGCATGAGTGTTGGATGGCAACAGACTGCTACAGTGATGTGATTTTGACTGTAACTTGAACCTTTTGGTTCCTGTCTGTTTCCAGGTCAGGATTCCAGCTGCCTAGCCTCCAGCTGCCCTGCCAGCTCAGTGGGCTATTCAATAACCTTACAACAGATTCATTTTGTTTGTTCTTAGACTAAATTAGCCAGAATCAGTAGCCGTTGTTTGCCATCAAGAGTCTAGAGGAACAGGATGTTCAGGAGCTTTGGGGCAGGGGCTTTCGAGCGCTGAGTGGCGGTATCCTCAGTGGCAGCGGTGGGTGGTATGGCTTGAAGGACATTCTTGGGTCCTTGCTACGAACAAGACTGGCAGGAGGAGGGGCTCCAGGCTGCCTCTGGTAGGTCCTTGGGTGTCACCTGCTTTATAGGGAAGTGTTAGGTTGAAGTAAAAGAACATGGAAGCCTGAGTTCTAATTCAAGCACTGCCCTTTACTAGTTAGATGACCTTTATAGGCCTAAGTTTCTCATTCATGCTTTACAATGAGGGGAACCCATAGGAGCTCATCCTGTGTTAAGATTCTATAAGTGTCCTTGATCATCCTGGATATCCAAGGTTGTGATTTTTAAATTCATTTTATTTACTTATTGTTCAAAAATATCTATAAGTTGTGTGTTTCTAGTAATAAACAATAAACTTTGCTTTTATTACTGATGTAATTTTGTATTCCTGACCCTGAAACATTAACTTTCATCAAAAAGTCTGAAGAAAAAATAATTTCTATATTACTGTGTAATATAATTGTCTTAAATATTTATATTATACTAAAATTAATTAGATTAATTTTATCAAGTAAATAATTATATATTAGTAAATAGGTTCTTAAATGTCTTCCAAAGATGGTTTTATCATATCATTTTCCTAAAACACTAAATTTTGAGTGTGCATAAAACTTTATGAAGATCTTATTAATCAGGATTCTCTAGAGAGAAAGAACCAATAGAAAATTTTAGACAGAGATAGGTTAGTTTAAAGCAACAGCTCACAAGATTATGAAGGCTGGCAAGTCCAAAAATCTGCAGAGTAGCCTAGCAAGCTAGAGACCCAGGAAAAAGTCAATATTGTATTTCAAGTCCAAAGGCAGTCCACTGGCAGAGTTCCCCCTTCTTCTGGGGAGGTCAGTCTTTTTTTAATCCATGCCTTCAACTGATTAGATGAGGCCCGCCCACATTATAGAGGGTCCATTAGATGAGGCCCACCCACATTATATCTGCTATACTCAAAGTCTACTGATTTAAATGTGAATCTCATTTTTAAAATACTTTCACAGAAACGTCTAGAATAATTTATGACCAAATACTTGGGTACTCTGGCCTAGCTAAGTTGACATGTAAAATTAACCACCACAATGCACACGGTTAAAGGTTAAAATTAATAGCACAGGTGGTAAATCTTACCTATCATCACTGAAGGAAGAGAATACCCACTTAGCTAGAGTGACTGGGGAAAGCTTCATGTAAGTGGTGTGGCTTAAGGGTAAGTGAAGATAGAGCTTCCATCTTCCTGTTCACCATTGAGACAGTCATTGACAGGGATTTGGAGAGTAGGCTGCTTCTAGATGTTTCTTGGTATATCATTCTCAGTGAGTAACCATTTACCTTCCTTATGAGCCCATCTGAAGCCTAATCAATTACTTTAGATGAATACAGACTTATTAAAATTCTTTTAGCACAAAACAGAAAGCTGTTAAACCACAGCTAACATTTATTATCTACTATATGTATTGGACACTGTGCTAAGTGTATTATCTAACTTAATAGACACAAGACACACACCTTAAAGTGGGTACTATTATTAACCCCACTCTACAGATACAGAAGACTGAAGCTCAGACTGGTTAAGTCACTTTCCCCAAATTACACAGCTAAGTATAAAACCAGGATTTAAATCTAGGCCTACTTAATGCACAAGCTCATGATTTTTTTTTTAATTTTTTTTTCAACGTTTATTTATTTTTGGGACAGAGAGAGACAGAGCATGAACGGGGGAGGGGCAGAGAGAGAGGAAGACACAGAATCAGAAACAGGCTCCAGGCTCTGAGCCATCAGCCCAGAGCCCGACGCGGGGCTCGAACTCACAGACCGCGAGATCGTGACCTGGCTGAAGTCGGACGCTTAACCGACTGTGCCACCCAGGCGCCCCACAAGCTCATGATTTTAACCACCAAACTAGATGTAAAAAAGAAAAAAAAAAAAAGTACTACCAAGATAAGAAATTGCCAATGCTTTAAGTTTATCTTACTCTGGATTCCCCTCAAAGCAAATTTGACACAAGGTTTTGGATGTATGTAAGCTCATCTGGGAGGTGATCTCAGAAGCACAAGTATGAGGAGGTAAGGCAGAGAAAGGAGGTCAGCCAATAAAGGATATTAATACCTTACTGTGTGGGCTCAATCCCCTTGGCAACTCTGTGAGACTATAGAACATGGCTCAGAACTGACCTGCCAAGGAGCAAAGAAGCTGGCACATTTATCTACCGGTTCTCATCCTTCCTTGATTGACTGTTGTTCTTCAAGGGATGAATTCCCTGGCCTTCCTAGTCTGCAGCACACATGGGCTGAGCAGGAGATCCAGGCACTTAAGGAAGGAAGTGCTTGGTGTATGTGGGAAGCACTGAAGTTACCGGTGAGCTTCAGGTTAGCCCACGGGATCTGAGTGGGACATTAATAGCATCTGCTACAGGATATGAATTAATTCAGAACCATTAATTATCAGAAATTTTCTTATTGTGTCAGAACAGTTTATTTCATAAATAAATAGATTTGTGCTTCTGTGAAATTGTATCATAAAACAAATTAGCATTCACCCTTTAAATTCCCATTTAAGGAACTTACAATAAAAAAAAAAAAACGAAAATGATATCCAGTTCTAAGAACATACTAGAATTGATTATAGAGCCATATATTAAAAAAATAATTGCAGCAGCAAGCAGGCCAACCAAACATTGTGCTAGACAGTTACTAACCATTGCCGAATAAATTATCACTCCTTTTACTCATTCTGGAGACCTATGGAATATGTGTGCCCATGGGATCAGATCACCCTTGCAAACCTGAAAGCCTGTGGTTTCGTGTCTTTGAAGTACCATCCTAATGACTTTTCAAAATGAATTGTGTGGATACACTTGTAACCTAATTCTCTTTGTTTTGTTTGTTGTATCAGACCACCCTAAACAGACCCTATAAATTTGGTGAAATCTGTTCAGCTACTTTTTTCACGATGAAGCAATAAGCAAGCAGAGAGACTCCATTTTATTTACAGAGAGCTCGTCTTATATATATGGGTAACAAACTGGATTTCAGAACTGAAATTAAGCTAAGGTAGTAAACAGTCAAATCCCAATTTCCCTAAAGGACAGAGCCTAAGGCTGTTTTAAAATTGTTTATTTGTTTCCTTATCTTATGACTATAGTTTTTAATTGGTTTTAGAACATCCGGTTCTAATAAATATTTTCCCTGTGCTTCTTATAGCTGAGTTTCCTCAGAGACCCAAGCACCTTTTTTTACATTTTGAAAGCTGTGTGATGACCTAATAATTAGCAAGTTTTTAGCTGGGTTAATAAAAATAAAGCATTTATTATGGAAAAAATGAGAAATTTATTGCAAAATTTTGAGCTATCTTCTAAATGTGGAGTCAATAAAGAGCTTGAAGAAAAAAAGAAAGGTGGAGAGAGATGTCAGTTGAGTATAATAGAGTTAACCTAAGGGTGCACTCCTGGAAATACTCAATTATCATTATATCCTAGGCTAAAAACACCCTTAGCTTTTTAGCCTTGAGTTTATTTCCTACAAACACCTCAGCCACTGAGTTTATTCAGTAGAGACTGCAGTTATTGCCTCATAAAAAGAAAGCATCCACAGCCTATCTCCTTAAGGAGAGAGATTGGTGTTTAATCCAGAAGTGGGTCTCAGAGGACTAAAAGTCCGCAGAGTTTGGAAAGTTGAAAACTATTCTTGTGACGGGAAATGCGTGCTCATTCAAAGGAATTGTTTTTGTTTCTGTTTTTGGTTTTTTTGCTTTGTAATAAAAGTGGACAAAAGATCCAAATGTGCTTTAGGATGTAATTTTTTTTTTAAATATATGGTTGTCACCATGGATATTTTCTTTAAATCTAGAAAACTATCTCAAATGACAATTAGATTGAATAATAAATTGGGATTCTCTCTACCAATAATAAATTGAGAATAAATAATAGACAACATATTTCATAGAAGATATATCTCCATCATAATCAAAGCCAATCACGTTTCTAATTTAACATTCAGTATTTGAACCCACCTAAGTGGCCTACCTTTTGGGAATCTGGGGAATCTTTCTGCTGAAAGTTCATTAGGAAAAAACTTAACCTAAAACCACCAGACTTTGTATCCTGTAAATACAAGGTTACTCTTGAGAAATTCTCTGCTTGTCTGCTTTGTCTGTATTGATTTCTTAGGTCTCAGTAGCAACTTATTTTTATGATCTGTTTATGTTAGAACATGGGGAATACAAAACATATTCTACCTGTCCTTTGCAACTAATATTACCCATCTCACCATTAGCATTATTATATAGGATTATTTTGCTATTAATATCTGCTCACCAGTTAAATACTGGAGACAAAAAACAAACAAAACCTTTGCTAGAAATAATAAAACATAATAATTTCCAAAACATGACATAAAAAATTTAAGTTCTACTTTAGGGGGTGGTAAAAATGACCAATCTCAGACTCTGTCTTATTTCTTTTCAAAGCTGAAAACACAAAACCTAACTAGGTTTTGGATAGGAAGCCAGGACTCCAGCATATAGACTTTTAGGATATCACATCTGCATAAACACAAGCACAGATAGGTTTCATATAGTGCCAGTGATGGGTGTCTGTTTACAGATAGCAGAGTTATTATATTTCTGTCTCTATTCTCCTTTGCTTTCAATGTTTGGTACAAACATTTCTGCAGCTGTATTTTAACCTAGAAATTCTCTTTGAATGAAGCTTCTTCCTCTATCTTTGGCAGCAGCTCCCTTTCTTCCAAGGACTTCTACACATTTATTAGGTGGTGCACACTCCACTCTTTCATTAAGACGGCAGGTCCTAGAAGAAGCTTTCTGCATCTGCAACTATTACCCAATTGTAACCACGTAGTCCCGTTTCCTTTTTTTAAATGTTTATTTAATTTTGAGAGAGAGAGAAAAAGAGAGGGAGTGGGGAAGGGCCAGAGAGAGGGAGAGAGATAGAATCCCAAGCCTGCTCCAGGCTCATTGCAGAGGGCTTGGTCCCATAACTGCGAGATCAGGACCTGAGCCGATATCAAGAGTCCGTTGCTTAACCAACTGCACCACCCAGTCGCCCCCACGCAGTGCCATTTTTGGGAGGTGTCCATGGCTTGAAGATACTAAGTTTATAAATTAAATAAGACAGAGAATTTATAAATACTTTTGAACGTTCAGTTATCGTTTTTGAAGCTCAAGACACATCAGCTCTGTGAATCTCAGCTTCTCCATCAGTAAAGTGAGGGGGTAGGACACATAGTCTCTACAGTTTATTTCATTTTTAACATTCCAGAACTTAGGCTGTGGCATCAGAACACCTAGGTCCGAATCTTTCACCACCTTAGGAAACTTAGGAATTACATACCTAACAGGGTTGTTCTAAAAATTGAGTAAGCCAATGAATGTAAAGCACATTGGACAGTGTCTATAAGTGTCCTTTAACAAATGTTAGCTTCTGTTATTATTATTTTATAATAGCCTCATTTTACAAGTAGATATTCATTTCATCTTTTATTTATTTATTTAACAAATATTTATTCAACACCCACTTTATATAGGTAACAGGGATAAAAAAAATAAAGTCAAATAAGACATTACTCCTGACCTCAAGGATCCTAGAGTCTCATGGAAAAGACAAACAAGTAAATAAATAATTATGATTCAGTGCAGAAGGTACTTTTGTAGCAGAAAGAAGGTTGGGCATGGGCGGTGTGGGATGAGGGAATGCTTGTGGGATGGATGAGATCATGTCTAAGGTGAATCCTCTGAGCAAGAGTTAACTAGAGTCAGCAAGGGCACAGGGCAGTAGCAGAGGTAAGAACTGGGGGATGGAAGGAGTGAGGAGCTCCATGTAGAGGGAATATCATGGGCTAAGTAAGACTCAGATGCATGAAACAGCATGGAGTATTTAGAACTGATGATGATTCTGCATGTGTGGAAAAGAAGATGCACGTGGCAAGTGGCAGACAAGCTAGTGAGGCAGATGGGGGGGGGGGGGGGAGGCAACATTTAAGAAAGGAACCGAGGAAGGGAAAAAAGACTGAGAAGGGGCAACCAGAAAGGGAGAAGAAAATTCAAGGTTAGCATTCTCAACCGTGTGGCATGCAGTGGGGAGATTATTACTTGATTTCTCTTTTACTATCTACCTTTGGATTGAGTTTTTATTATGTTTCTGTTTTCTCTGCACTATTGACTTGGTTAGTTATGCTTCTTTGTTTTATGGGATTTTTAGTAGTTGTTTAAGGCAGGGTTGACAAATTTTTCTCTAAATTTGAGAGAATAAGTATTTTCGGTTTTGTGGGTCATACAGATATGAAAACAAATGGGCTTGGCTGTGTTCCAATAAAACTGAATTTACAAAACAAATTTGGCTCACAGAACCTCGTTTGGCAACTCCTACTCTGGAGTTTACAACATACATCCTTAATGTACCACAGTAAACCTTTAAATACTATTGTACCACCTCAAAGTGTCTTTTCAGAACCTAATAGTATGCTTTCATTTCTTGCCTCTCTTCTTTTGTGGTGTTGTCATATTGCCATAAATTTTACTTCTGCACATGCTATAACCTTCATAATATACTGCTGTTATGTTTATTTAAAGTCAACTATCTTTTTTTTTTTAAGATTTTTCAAATGAGAAAAAAAATAGTTATTTTTTATCTCTGGACATATTTGCCATTTCTGCTGCTTCTCATTTCTCTGTCCACATTCAGATTTCCATCTGATACCATTTTCTTCTGTCTCAGTTGGGATTGGGATGCTGGAACCATTTGGGGTTAGTTAGACATTTGACTCTTTCTCCACATGTCCCTTCATGTAACTACCTTGGCCTCTTCACAGCATGGCAGTCTAAGGGTAGTCAGATATTTTTGCATGACGGCTGGCCTCCCTCAGAGCAAGTGTTCCAAGAGGGACTCATTTCAGAAACCCAGAAAGAAGCTACTAGGTTATTCAATATCTAGCTTTGGAAGTTATGCAATTCCATTTCCATGGCATTCTATTGGCCAAAAGTGAGTTATAGAGTCATCCCAGGGGAGGGCTCCACAGGACCTTGATAGCCGTGGTATGGTTCGCAGAGGTGGAGGAGGGGATGGCATAATCCTTAAAGACAACCTACCATAGCTTAATGACAATAACATTTATTGTGATTAGGAGGAAAACATTTCACTGAAGAGATGGGACTTAAGTAAGGCTTTGAGGGATATGTGGGCTCTTCCTAAGGAAAGAAAAGTAAGTGCTCATGGTGAAATGAGCAGATCCTCTCAAGAGGATCTGGATTTGAATGGTGCTCTTCCATTACTAGTCACCTACCTTTGGGTTCAAACTCACTGGTTAGTTTAGTTGACAATAGTAATAATCTACCCGAAAAGCCTGGATTCTAGCAGGGGCTCATTAGAAGGGAAGTAATTACTACTACTCATAATGGGAAAACCTTCAAACTGAAACATATACTGAAGGCATAGGGAGTGAACTCCAACATCAAATCAGAGGTGTTCAGAATGGGTCTGTTCCTCTATATATAATGTACATTTTCTCCCCCTCTGGATGCTTTTAAGATATTTTTCTTCAATATTCAATGTGTTCCTTTCTCCTTTCTCACTGCTTTTCAGATTTTTCTGTTCATCACTTATTTTTGGCAATTTCTCTATGATGTACTTTGTTCATCGTGTTAGATTCATGTTAGATTCCTATTCATGTTAGATTCCTATTGCTGCCGCAACAAATGATGACAAATTTAATGGCTTAGAATACAAATTTTGTGTATCAACTATACTTCAATTTTAAAAAATACAAATTTATCATCTTACAGTTATAGATGTCAGAAGTTTAAAATCAGTCCTATGGCAGAGCGCCTGATTGGCTCAGTAGGTTAAGCATCTGATTTCGGCTCAGGTTGTGATATCACGGGTTTGAGCCCCACATGGGGCTTTCTGCTGTCAGCACAGATCCTGCTTTGGATCCTCTGTCCCCCTCTCTCTCTGCCTCTCCCATGCTTGCATGCTCTCTCTCTCTCTCTCTCTCTCTCTCAAAAATAAATAAATAAACATTAAAAAAAAAAATAAGCCTTATGGAGCTAAAATCAAGGTCATGGCAGGGCTGCCTTCTTTTAGGGGCTTTAGGGGAGAATCCATTGCTTGCCTTTTTTAGCTTCCAGAGGCTGCTTGTATTCCTGGGCCCCTGGCCTGCCCTTGCATCATCACAGCCTCTGCTTCCATTGCCACATCTCCTTCTCTCTGACTTTTTTGCCTGAGTCTTACAAGGCCTTTATATTGGGTCCTCCCAGATAGATCAGATAATCTTCCCAAGTTAAGATCCTTAATTTGCAGATGATATAAGGTAACATAGTCACAGGTTTCAGGAATTAAGACATGGATATCTTTGAGAGACCACCACAATTCTGCCTACCAAAGTGTTGTTTTTTTCATATTTCTTATTTTTTTTAATGTTTATTTATTTATTTTGAGAGAGACAGATAGAGCATGAGCAGGGGAGGGGCAGAGAGAGAGAGGGAGACACAGAATCTGAAGCAGTCTCCAGGTTCTGAGCTGTCAGCACAGGGCCCTATGCAGGGCTAGAACTCATGGACCACAAGATCACCACCTGTCAAAGTCAGACACTCAACTGACTGAGCCATCCAGATGCCAATTTTTTTTCATATTTCTTGACTTGAAGTGTTTTCATTTTCTTGTATCTGTGGGTTTATAGGTTTCATTAAACTTGGGAGAATATTTCTTCAAAAAAATTTTTTTCCCATTTTGTAGCCCGCTCTTCCTTTTGTGGCTCCAATACATGTATATGAGACTGCTTGATAGTATTCCTCAGGTCATTGATGCTCTATTAATTTTTTTCAGTCTTTTTCTTTCTGTTGATAATTTCTATTGCTAGGCTTTAAGTCCAGTGATCTTTGTTTCTGTAGTGTCTATCTGCTGTTAATTTCATCCAAGGTATTTTTCATTTTAGATATTGCTTTCAGATTTCATTTCATATATTGTATTTTCATCTCTAAAAGTTCTATTTAAGTCTTTCTTAAATCTTCAATTTCTCTCTTTATTATGTTAATTTTTCTTCCACTTTTTTGAACATATGGAATATATTTACAATAGCTGTTTCAATGTTTTTATCTGCTGATTCTAAAATATATGTGATTGATTTTTCTCCTATCTAAGGATCTTATGGTCCTGCTTTTTGCATGCCTGGTAGTTTTTTATTGGATGCTAGACATTTTGAATTTTATTTTGTTGAGTGTTATATTTTGTTGCTTCATTTAACTATCGTTGGGCTTTGTTCAGGAACATTTGGAATTTGTTTTGATCATTTAGAGGTTTACTTTTAAATTTTGTCTGATTTGACCCAGAACAGTCTTTGGCCTAGAGCTAATTTGGCCCCACCAGTAAGGCAATAGCCATTTGAGAGGACTACCCAATGTCTCACGTATTAGGAAATCTTCATTTGGGCTTGTGTGAACACAACTTACTTCTTACTATGTGATGTTTAGTGATGTTTATGCTTGTTCCTATTCCTTTTTGTTGGTTCATTCCCTGGCCTTGGGTAGTTTCCTCACATGCATACTTGCACAGATCATTACTCAGATGAAGATTTGAAGAAAGTCCTTTGCAGATCTCCAGAGCTCTCTCTCTTTGCAGTTGCCTTCTCTTCATTACTCTGTCCCACAAATTCTAGCCACCCTGGCCTCCTTGAACTTTCAACTCATGAAACTGCCAGGCCCTGTTTGAGTTCCCTTATCTGTGCTATAGCCTCTCCAGGCAGTAAACTGAAGTAATCATGGGTTTCCTCTCCTGTGGATTACAGTCCTGGCACTACCCATTATTTCATGTTTGAAAACCATTTGTTGTCTAGATTTCATCTGAGTTTTTAACTGTTGAGGATGGGAGGCCAAATCCAGACCTTATTACTCCATTATAGCAGAAAGTTTTCAGTAATTATTAAAGCACAAAAACAAATATGTATTAAATATATATATGCTTACTTACTAGAAGAATTTATAAGTGCTTATATAACCACGCCTCACAAGTATTCCTTAAGGCAGAAACTATGTTGGTTACTTTTTTTTTTTTTAAGTTTATTTATTTTTGAGAGAGAGCATGAGTGGGGGAGGGACAGAGAGTGAGGGAGACACAGAATCTGAAGCAGGCTCCAGGCTGTCAGCACAGAGCCCAACATGGGGCTTGAACTTGCAAACTGTGAGATCATGACCTGAGCCAAAGCCAGACACTTAACCCACTGAGCCACCCAGGCACCCCTGTCAGTTACTTTCTTAAGACTGTCCTTAACTCAACTTAACTCAGTCTACTGTCCTTAACTCAACAATAGCTGGATCCATATATCAAAGACCAATCTCAATATGGAGCAGGCAGTACAGTGAGAGCCCCATTCTTCCTCTTCAATCCAATGAAATTCAGACTTTGAGTAGATGGCTCACAATAACTCTTTAACTGCCCATCTTGCTACCCCTCTCTCACTCTAATCCCCAAGGTTGAGTTCCCATCGTCCTGTCTATTCACTGTGACCCTACCTGCCATGAACACAAATGAGTGGACTAGAAACGGGCTGATTAGTGAATAGAAATTGAAATAGACTCTTGCTATCTATCTATCATCTATCTATCTATCTATCTGTCATCTAGCTACCTTTCTAGAGAGAAAAAATTGCAAGAGACTAAGGGTAACAAAGAGAGATTCAGAATCTGTGTGGTTGGACTATGATATATAAACTCAGAGGCTGGGAGATGCCACATTCTTTGTGGGCCACAATGAGTTATGAGACATGTAGAGAGAAGAATATAACAGATATACATTAAGAAGAGAGATGGCTGACCATGGCCTGAGTTCCTGGTGACTTTCCTGTTCTTGATTCCAATTTCTTCTTGAATACCTGCCCTTGGGTCCTACGATACCCCTTTCGTACCCTTCTCCTTGCTAAAATGAGTTTATAGAATTTGTTACCCTTCAACAGACCTGGAATTTTGGTTTTCCAAAGTCAACCACTGGGATCCCACATTTCTGAATGTCCTTTGCTGCCTGTCAAATCTGGAAGAGACCTGTTGTCCTCTGACTGAAACTCTTTCCACCACTGTGTATTTCAGCTTCCAGGATTTGCTTTTCTTTCCATCCTGCTACTCATCTTCCCCTTGCAAGCTGTTCCTGGGTCACTAAAGCCCTGCTGCAAACCTCGGTGACTGCAGCCCTTTTGCCTGACTTCTAGAACAAGGCCCACCTAACTCAAGGACCATCCACTCAGGATTCCTAGCTCCTACACTCCAGCCTAAGAGGGACCTATTGAATCACATGGAAGAGGCTGCCACTCTTCCTCCATGCAAGCCAGACCCAAAGGTGATATAGACTTTCCTGTGGGGCAAAGCAGGCTGCTGTACTATGTAATATTCTTCTTTATAATCCAGCCAAAGTTATGGGAAGAGTTTGGCAATGAGGGAATGAGTATCATTCATCATGTCTCCCCTTTTCTCTCAAGAGAGTACCTAGCTAATGCCAACCTAAATAAAAAGGTATAATCGAACACATTAATAATGAAAACTGCATTATGCTATTTTCCAGGGTTGCAGAAATGCTGAAAACTGGCTCTTTCAGAATAAAAATGAACAAGTGTTGCCTCCTATACCTGGAGTATGTATTATTATTAGAATTCATTTTTTCTTTCACATACCCATATTTCTCTCTAGCCGATCATAAATTTGCTAAGCTCTGACATAAAACAATTTTTAGCAAGAGGGTGCATGAGGGTAGTCATAGTGGGTTATTAAAGCAGTGGAGGGAAACCTAAATATTGCTGAACAGGTCATAAATGAAGCTTTAAAATGAGCAGTTAAATAGCCCAAGAGTACTGATTAGAGAAATAAAAAAGTTAGAAGGCTCCATGTGAATTTGGATTATAACTATTAAACTCTTTCATGAATTTACCCAAACTCCATAGATATGAACATCTTTTAAAGAAGAGAAGCTTTTTTTGTGTGTCTCTAGTGAGTTTCATGTTGTTTTTTATTTTTTCATTTTATAAACTAAAAAGCCAAGATCAATTTCTGTCCTTTGATAATATGTCTTTCCATCCAAACCAGATATATATCAAAATAACAAGTACAATTACCCTTAAATTCCACTTAAGAAAACAGTAAGAAAAAGTAGCCAAGAACATGAATAGACAACGTACAGATGGCTAAATGCAAGTGACTCATAAGTACTGTATATGAAAACATGTTTAATCCCTTCAACAAAGATGCAGATTAATATCACAGCATGGCACCATTATTTCTCTACCACATCAATAAAAAGTTTTAAAACAATAACATTGGATGCTAGTAAAGGTGCATTGAAATAGTTGTTCACATATTGCTGATAGCAGTGTAAACTGATGCAGCCTTTCTCAGAATAAATTTAGGAATAGTCACGAAAAATATTAAATATGTTCATTATCTTTGACCCAGGGTTTTCTCTTTAGAGATTCCATTCTGGGAAATAATCTGAGATACGAACAAAGATTTATGCACAAAGATGGCTGTAACAGCAAGACTTATAAAATACAAGTACCAGAAGTCCTATGACATAAGCTGAGTTAAACACAGAGGAAAGTTATCCCACACAACAGGAAGAACAGAGGACGTAGGCTTCAGGGTTGTGATTCAGTGGTTCACTGATGTCATCAACGAACCAGGTTTCATTCCTTTCTCTGTGATCTTCAGAGCTGGCAGAAAGTAAGATGGTTGTATATCCACAATTCACAAGCTCTATAAGAAGAGAGACTATCACTTCTGTTGGCTCTGTCTTGGATGTGAGAAAACCTCCCCGAATCTCTTCATCAGAACTTCCTTTCACATCTTATTGGTTAGTAGTTGTCACATGCCATTTCTGAAATAATCACTGGGAAAAAGAATTGTATTTTTACACTAACCAGGGCCACTCCTGAAGCTCCTAGTAGAATCATTTCTCTTTGAGGTGCACGGTTACCTGGAAGAACAGTATACTCCTGACCAAATTCATTGTTCTTTTTGGAAAACAGAAAGGACAACCAAAAGTGTATATTATAAATCTAAATGAATTAAATGAGCAGTTTGGTACAATAAGTACAGGACATTCATGCTGTATGTTAGATGACTGGCCATTATAAATGTTGCGTTTGAAGAATGCTCAACATAGAAAAACTTTTGTTTATCATATAATGTTTTCTTAGTCTGCTTATGATGTCATAACAATATACTATAGACTGGGTGGCCTAAACAACAGAAATTTATTTCTTGTAGTTCTGGGGGCTGGGAAGTCCAAGATCAAAGGGACTGGCTGATTCAGTTCCTGCTGACAGCTCTCTTCCTGGCTGCCTTCTTCCTCTGTCCTCACATGTCAGGGAGAGAGAGAGAACAAGCTCTCTGCTGTCTCCTCTTATATGAGAACTAATCTCATCAGGAGGGTCCTACCCTCATGACCTCAATCCTAATCATCTCGAAAGGCCTCATCTCCAAATAACCTCACATTGGTGATTAAGGCTTCAACACATAAATTTGGAAGGGGATACAATGTTCTGTTGAAAACAAATGTTATGTAAAAAAAAAAAAGGCAATTAGAAAAGCACATGCACATTATAGCCAAATGATACATACATGTACATGTGTTGGTGTATACAGACAGACATCAGAAAGAAATGATAAAATATTAGCTGTGGATATCTCTGTGTAATAAGATTATTGATGGCTTTCCTTGTCTTTATTCTTTTCTGTATTTCTCATTCTTTTCTATATGGATGGATATATGTAAAAAAGTATAAAAGTTAAACGGGTGCCTGGCACAGTCAATTGAGCATCGGACTCTTGGTTTCGGCTCAGGTCATGATCTCATGGTTCTTGAGTTTGAGCTCCACCTCAAGCTCTACGCTGGTGGTACAGAGCCTGCTTGGAATTATCTCAAACTCTCTCTCTGCCCCCCCCCCCGGCTCTTTCCCAAAATAAATAAACTTAAAACAAACAAAACAAAAAATTTTTAAAAAGAATAGGTTATTTATAAAAATTTCACTCAAATTTGAGGTTAATGGTAGCTCTAATTCTAGAAAAGTCAATTATTCACTTCCAATTACTCACTGTATATGGTATTTTAACACTTTTGAGGGTATTTGTCCATACTTATGGGTTGGGTCTACAATAGATCATGTGTGCTGGATTATTTGATCAGGAGGTCTTTAAAGACATTTTGTTTTGACTTTTTACACAGTACTCAGTTGAATAGCTATTATCGGACTATTCACACTACCCAAAGATCTAGTTTATCATTGATATCAGTCCCTGCAATACTTGTGATAAACTTTTGGCAAGCCATCCACTACTGGGGCTTGAGGACATCTACTTCTAAAAATACTTGTTAAGGTAGTGAAATATTCCTTTGCAAGTTCATGGCACAATGGCCTTCTGACTAGCTCTTGCCACACTAACATATTTGAATAAGTGGAACCTTTCCATTCTCAGACAGACCAGCTCATTCAACCTTCTTATCATCAATGTCTACCTTCAAGGGATGCCATAGGAGGTGGGTAGGAAAAAGTCCAAGAACTGGAAAAGAAGGTTTTAGGGTATCCTCCCTCACAGACGGGTAAGGTGACCAACCGTCCCAGTTTCCCAAGACCAAAAGGTTTCCTAGCTTGTATGCTAAAGCCAGGGAATGAGTTCCTGGGAAAGCTGGGATGGGTTAGGTCTCCCTAGTCACAGTTCCATAAACTGCTCAAGCCAAGAGAGCCACACCTGGAAATCATTGAAAAATGATTTGGGAGGCTAAACTATTATTTTTGTTTTCCTTTGTTTTCTTATTAAAATCTCCCTTGGAGCATTCCAGTCTGTTTCTGCTGTACTGCCATTCCATTTTAATGGAATTAAAAATTTTTTTTCCTACTTTTCAGTTAAGAGTCAAGGGAAGCAGAAAGACTCAGGAGGCTGGGTGGAGTGGCAGCATCAGGAAACCCTTAGGAGGCAAAGAGAGAAGTAAAACCCAGTAGGGAGGGGGTCTGTTTGTCCCGGGAGCTACAGAAACCTGGGGCAGGCGTTAGAACATTTTTTTGTTGAAAACATTAAGGATTTGATCCTTTGATGAGGTTCACAACCCAAATTTTTATTCATCTTTACACTCACTTTCAGTTTTCAAGATCTGTTGTCATGGCAACGTCATGAATTGAGTAGTTAGTTCAACCTTAATGTTTGTTGGTATCTGCTATGTTATTTAAAACTGCAAGGTTTTCTTAAAAACAAAAACAAAAACAAAAACTCTTGATATTTTATTGTTCAATCTCCTCAGAAATCATTGAATGGACTTATTATTATGCTTATTCCTGACAGGAATACCAGAGCCATATGCAACACATAAATGATCTCTAAGGATTTTATCACAGGCCTCTCCTCATATACAGAGATTATGTGCAAAACCAAACTTTGTTTTTGCAGAGTTACACAAATAGATAAATTCTGTGTGGTACATTATATACTGCCCTCTTTTTTTTTTTTTTTTTTTTTTACTGAAAGTGATTATCAGAAAGGTTAAGACAAAAACTTAAAATATGAAAATCCCCATACAGCTAGCAATAGCCTATAATCAAAAACCTTTAAGAATAAGATAGTAAAAGCATATTTAAAAATGAATGATTACTATGGTTTCTAGTATAGGTGCTGAGAAAAAAAATTTAGTATTTAAATCTACTCCAATTCAGACAAGTCTTTAAATACTATATAAACTATATGGATGGATGGTTAAACTCAGACTCTAATCACTTGAGGCTAATAAGATGCATTTTCTTTGTTTTCCTTAATTAGCACATAAATGCACAACATTAGCATCTTATGCTTTCATGTTTGTTGAGTGAATCAGCCTACTTTTTAGGACGTGTGGCAGGAAAATGTATTTGAGAAGTTAATTATTTTTCTTTCTACTTCTACCCCCTTTTGCCCCATTCAGGCTTGTTAGTCTGATGAGATGAAGAATGTGTCAGAGAGAGAACCATCCTGGGTATCTAGGCAGACTGGCTCATGGATCATTTATAAGTGAAATTCCCATGCCCTAAATATGGCAGAGAAGCATTGGATAACTACAGGTCTTGCAAGGAGCTGTGCTAATCAGCATAGTGGAACAGTCTGCCATAAACTGGGTTGTGGACAATTGATATTCAGAGGAGTCCACCTTGGCCCTTGGTGCCTGGAACCATGGAACAACTGGTGGAAGGTAGATAGGGGATTGAATGACTCCAGCAGTTGGGAAATAAAACTTCAAAAAGACTATGTTTAAATTTTCTGAAAGCTAAGTAAAATGGGGACTGACCAAGATGGCCCTAACATTCCCTTTAACTTGACTAAATTTTAGATAAACTTCTTTCTGACTATAGGCGTCTGGTTGCCATTTTCTTTTCTTTTCTTTTCTTTTCTTTTTTTTTAAGATTTTATCTTTTCTTAAAGTAATCTCCACACTCAACATTGGGCTCAAACCCACAACCTGGAGATAAAGAGTCACATGCTATGCAGACTGAGCAAGCCAAGCGCCCTGGCTTTTACTTTAGAAAACTTGCATTTGTAAATTCTCTCTACTTTTCTTTGAAATGTAAATTTTCTACAACCAAAAATGTTTTTCTTGAGAACAGGGGAGCCATCCTTTTGAAACAGAATCATCAAGATGGAGACCCTGTCTCAGTCTTGGTGGAGGATAGGATCTAACTTTGATAAGCAACACTTAGTAAATACAGATGGTCTAATCTCATTGACTAACTTCTCAAGTTCCCCAGTACTTTTCCATTAGCTCACCCCAGCATTTAGAAATCCTCCTGACTTTTGCCTCAGTAGAGTTCAATTTCTCTCCTCTATTCCAATAGTCTCTCTCTCCTTTTGCAATAATCTTGAATAAAGTTTTCCTTGCCTGTTTAACTGGCCTGGCACAATTTTTCTTTCACAGGACTCAAGAGTAAACAATTAAGCTGCCATATAAAGTTTAAATTTTGGGGGTGTCTGGGTGGCACAGTCGGTTAAGCATCTGACTCCTGATTTCAGCTCAGGTCATGGTCTCACAGTTTATGGGTTCGAGCCCCACATCAGGCTCCATGCTGGCAGTGCAGAGGTTGCTTGGGATTCTCCCTTTCCCTCTCTTTCTGCCACTCCCATGCACTCTCTCTCTCTTTTTCTCTCAATAAATAAAATAAACTTAAAACATTTTTTTTTTATTTATTCAGTTCAGTTTGTGGCCTGAAATTCATAAGCCTTAAAAATAGAAATACTTCTGCTCTGTAGCTGGCTTCTGAAATCCTGGATATTTTGCATTAGAGTCAGATTCAAAAATAAACTGTTTCCTTATATGCCTGCTTCCTTTTTGAATGTTTCTTGTTCTTCATCATCAGAGATGGTTACTATTTTTTCCCCCAATTTGATTATTTATATTTCCTTGTGAGACATAAAAGTTGTTACAAGGATTGAAAGTAGGATCTGTACACTGAATATACAGAATCTAGCCTTTGACAGCCATTCAGCTAATGCAAAGAGAGTTGCATTCTTTCATCAAAGTGCTAACACATTCAACAGCCCATTGGTATAGACAGAAAAGTTCTAATTTAAGGACTTATTTTTCACAGCTTGAGAAGGAGACATAAACTTTCCTTTTCAATTATAAACAACAGAAGAACTGAAATGAAAACAGCTTAAACAGTAAAGACTTTTTCAATCCTACATAAGAAAAATTAGTGATACAATACTTTTCTATTGTTGCTGTAAATAATGACTACACAGTCCCATGGCCCTGAAGTCTGGCTCAGCATTTCTCAACTAGGTCTTCTACTCAGGGTCTCACAAGACTGAAATCAAGGTATCAACTGCATTGGGTTCTTATCTGGAGGCCTTTAAGAAAATTCGACTTTCCAACTCCTTCAGTTTGTTGGCAGAATTCAGTTCCTTGAGGGTTACAGAGCTAGGCTCCCATTTCCTTGATATGGCCCCTTCATCTTTAAGCCAACAATGGCAGATTAAATCCTTCTCATGCTTCAAATATCTGACTTCATCTTCTACTACCAGCTGGAGAAATAGCTCTGTTTTTAAGAGCTCACGTGATTACACTGGATAATCCAGAATAATCTTTTTATTGAAGGTCATCTAATTAGTAACTTTAATTACATCTGCAAAATCCATTCTGCCATGGAAAGTAACATTCACAAGAGTAAAATCAGGGGGAAAGGTCATGGGGACCAAAATTCTGCTTACCATAGACAGATTTGAAATATACTTTGGAGGTGGAGGTAAAAAGTTTGTTTCAAAAAGTATTTAAGGGACATCTGGGTGGCTCAGTCAGTTAAGCATCCAGCTTGGGCTCAGGTCATGATCTCACAGTACATGAGTTCAAGCCCTGCATCAGGCTCTCTGCTCTCGGCACAGATCCTGCTTTGGATCCTCTATCCCCACCCCAACTCCCTCTCAGTTCTTTCCCTGCTCATTCTCTCAGAAATAATAAATAATTTTTTTTTAATAAATAAAAGTATTTAACATTTTATCTAGTGAGATGTGTATCCCCTATCTAGAAACTTATTAAAGGCCCTCACCCTTTCCTTCAGTACTTGTATTCATTAGTTGACAAATATTCTGCTTGAGGGCTTTCAATGTGCAGAAAAAGAGGAAAGACAACTATCAGTCAAGGAAAATTTGAATGTGGTGTTAAAAAGAAACAAGAGATCCCAAATGGAGTCACTTTTGCTAAGCCCCTGTGGGACCTCATATCTAATCTAACTGAATTTCAGCTTCTCCCAAGAGTGGATTTTAAACCAACCATCCTGGAATTTCCTGATCAACGCTGGTGAGGTAATCTGCAAAATAAGACCCCTTGCCCTTGCCCCAAAGGGAAAGTGGCCATGTCTGAAACAATCCTGTCTCTTTGGCCTGCCCTATTTCTGCTTCTAAAAAATCCTTCCATTTTGTATAGCTCCTAGGAGCTCCTTTCTCCTTGTTAGATGGGATACCACCCAATTCATGAATCATTGAGTAAAGCCAACTGGATCTTTACATTTACTTGGTTGAATTTTGCTTTTTTAACAGTGGTAATAAGAACTGTGGTTTGTGAGGCAAAGACATGGTGAAATTAAGCAGGAATTTGTAAGTGTGGAAGTCACTTTTCCACTGTTCATCCATATGGGTGTGCTGGCATGAACAGAAGCAGAAGAAATTAATGCAGAGGACAGTGATCTGGAGCTTGGGGTCATGTATAATATGTGAGGAGAGGAAACCAGAAGTAGATTATGTTAAAGAAGCTAAAATGGTAAAGAAGAAGTCTTTACCAGGAAGTCCTAAGTAAGAAGAGGACAAATAAAGGTAAAAACAGCGTTAGGACCAAACAGTGTCATCAGCTAGCTAACCTGTTTGGAAACAAAAATTTATTGTGAGGCGTACATTAAAAAAAAATTTTTTTTTTCATAAAAGATAATCTCCCTACCTAGAATCAACCCTGTAATTTTATAAAAATATTCAATTAATTATGGAGATCCTTGTTGAGTACAATGTATAAATACATACATATGCACATGCATACACACATCTTTTTGGGTGGGGGGGGAGGAGAGCTGCTATTTTGGGGAGGAAAAGCCCAAGTAAAGACCGAGTGGACAGCTTAATAGATCTCAGACAGGAAAATATGCTAAAGCAAAAGACCCATTGAAGTGTGCTCTATTTTTACTCACAAGCCCAGGGCCTCCACAAAAACATCCACAACAGCCACAGAAAATGCACATTTTATTCTGTTGCTCCTTCCACTGGACAGTGATTTGGATTTGGAATGAAAAACAAGCTCGCATTCATGATCCAAATTTTAAAACCTCTAGGTCACTGTGTAATAAACATTAATAGATTTTGCTTTTCATCGTCCTGGATCAGCTAAAACAATTATGCCCTCTAGTCTCCAAAAACTGTACTGCAAAAGCCATTTTAACAGTGTTTGCTTCAGCTTCATCCTCTTCAACTTTGGTTCTTGAAGTCAAAAGTTAGCAAAAATGTGATTCAGATTCACTAAGACTCCTCCAGGTGTAAGCAAACAATCTCATTTGGCTGCATAAACGTGGCTATTGTGAGGTTCATTTGCCCTCTTAACTCTACAAGAAAACAACAACAACTTTAAATTGCTTTCATGCTACATTTTGGCGGTCGTATTTTTAATTTTTTACATATTATAGAAAAAATACTCCCTAACAGTTGCGAAGGAGAAAGTTATCCATCATTTCCTAATAAAGGCACATGACTAAACACATAATGACAAATTACAGAGGTTGCCTGCCTGACCTTCATTAGCCATCTGGCATTTAGGATGCTTATCTTTAAAAAGTCACCCCAGCATCTTTTAAAAAATGCTTTGATTTGATCTATTCCTACTTCTTCTTTGAGGTAATCAGGCTGGGTGGTTCTGAGAACACATTGTTTGTTTATTTGTTCCTTTGATACCTTTATGTCCTGTCTGCATGCAAGGGCACACCTTACCTAGAAAAGAGCTCCTCAGCAGTTCTCAGGAACAGGAGTTCAGTGCCTTCATCTTGGGCCACCTTTATCAGAATTTCATTTTTTCCCTCTTTGATTCTGAACAGTGCATATATATTTGAACACCCTAACAACATTCTGCCAAGTCTCCTTCGTGGAGTTGGAATTCAGATCGGTAGTCAGGTTATCAAAATACCTTCCCACCTAGATGGGATCGCTGTTAATTACTCTGATCAATTGTAACACATGGCTAAGACAGAAAAAAAATATTGAGAAGAGACCTTAGTGGATCTAATTTTATTTCAGGGACAAAGACAAATGACTGGATATTTTAGGGGGAACCAGGAAGGAAGAGGAGGCAACATTAAGGTTTAAAGGCTTCCAACAATCAGTTTCGGGTCTCTAAATCTAAATGACTAATCTCACTTGGTTATTTTAAAGGCTATCTGGAAATCAAATGGGAACAGTTTGAGATATCGTCTCTGGTATACAGAGGATATGATTCATCGCAACAGCTATGTGTGGCTGGGCATTTTGTGTCAAACAAACTTCACATTTGATATCTCTGCAAATATGCAAACAAATATCACCTTGGAGATTTAAAAGCTCAAAACATCTTGGAGTTTTGTCATTTCAGAAATGGAGGAACAGGGATCCCAGGAGCAAGGGTGGCTTAATGGATCTTCCAAAGCCCCAGATAACTATCTTTCCCTGACTTATTCTTAAGTTTTCATTTTTTTTAGATGCCTAAAATTCTCCTCAATGAGACATTAATTTATTAATAGCAAATCCTCTTGCAAGGATGACAAACACTCTGGGATGGTGAAGGGAATCTCTGTCATTTACAAATGTGTGTCTATATCTGGGTGGGGTTGCTTTAACAAATCTTTGGGACAAGAAAGGATTTGGAGGGGGGGCACCTGGGTGGTTCAGTTGGTTAAGCGTCTGACTTGAGCTCAGGTCACGCTCACAGTCTGTGGGTTCGAGCCCCACGTTGGGCTCTGTGCTGACAGCTCAGAGCCTGGAGCCCGCTTCGGATTCTGTGTCTCCCTCTTTCTCTACCCCTCCCCCGCGCACACTCTGTCTCTCTCTCAAAAATAAACATTAAAAAAAAATTTTTTTAGGGGCGCCTGGGTGGCGCAGTCGGTTAAGCTTCCGACTTCAGCCAGGTCATGATCTCGCGGTCCGTGAGTTCGAGCCCCGCGTCGGGCTCTGGGCTGACGGCTCAGAGCCTGGAGCCTGCTTCCGATTCTGTGTCTCCCTCTCTCTCTGCCCCTCCCCCGTTCATGCTTTGTCTCTCTCTGTCCCAAAAATAAATAAACGTTGGGAAAAAAAAAAAAAATTTTTTTTAAAGAAAGGATTTTTTTTTTCTTAAGATTTCAAAATCATATCACATGATGGGAAATTCAGTATCAGTCATGTTTAGGAGGCCCTCCTCCATCTAGCATTATGTAAGAATTCCAGGCAGTTTATGCTGTTCAGGAAACGTCGAGAGGAGAATCTGGTGGTGTGCTCATCATAGCTGCACTGAGATCCTCAGTGTTTACGTGGTTTTCTGCTAATCATGACAACCTCTACCTCTGCACTCAAGTTAGCCACTGGCATAAATGTCAACCACCAGGCACCATCGACCCTCCACTTTTTCTAGTCTCTGCAGGGCATCCATTCTAATAGCTAGATTCTCTCTTGCTCAATCAACAGAGTTCTCCTTTCTATATAATAATCCTGCTGTTAAAAAGGGAGGGGGCAGGCTTTTGAAAACTAAAACTTCTTAAACTTTTCTGAGCAAAGAAGACTCCAGACCTCCAGGATATTTGTCCTTTTGAGAAAGAAAAAGTAACTGCTTCTTTTATAGATAGTCTGTTCAGGTTATCTACTGCTGGGTAACTCAGTCTGACTCAAAACAATAGCAATTCTTTATTATGCATTCAAATATGGGAGTCCACAGGACTCAGGCAGTTTTCACTTGGAGTCTCTCACATGGTTGCAGTGGAAAGGTGGTTGAGCCTGGGGTCACTGTGAAGGTTTTTTCACTCACAAAACTAATGCCTGGACTAGGGAAACTTTAACAGCTGGAGCTAGAACAGTTTGGATTCCTTGGGGATCTTTCTCTTTCTGTGGTCTCTCCATGTGGTGTCAGGTAGCATGAGGGTAGCAGAATTCTTACAAGGTGGCCAAAGCCTCCCAGAGTGAGTAGAGCAAATATCCCAAGAGATACCAGCATAAGCTGTATGGGCTTTTCTAATCAAGCCTTGGAAGTGACGCAATGTTACTTCCACTGAATTCTGTTTGTGTGGGTAGCCAAAAGGTCCGCTCAGATTCAAGAGAGGCTCCTCAGATTTTACCAGTTGATGAGAGGAGAAAGAACAAAATTGTGGATATACTTAAAAACCACCCCAAGAGTTTATAGGAAGGAAGGAAGGAAAGAAAAGAAAAGAAAAGAAAAAAGAAAAGAAGAAACAACTTTTTCTCAGTTTGGTTATCCTTCTCCTGTATGTCCACCCATAATTACCAGGCTGCTGCTGCAAACCTTTCTGGCTTAGAAATTTACTCCCCTTCCATTTCCCATCTCTTTGTAGAGCTTTCTTACTGTCAGTTTTGGTCCCACTGCTCCAAGTCCTGATTATCTCTCCTCCTGGGGACTAAACTAAGCTGGCTTGGGTTCTGTTTCTGATCAGTCTTTGCAGTTCTGTGTATTTTAGAACTCACAAATACTATTTCTACCCCTGGGCATGCTGCTGGGGAATCAGGTTCCAGCCTGGGCAAGAAACAGCTTCAGCTTTTCTGGAATGGAGGCTGGGGAGGTCAGAGCTGCCACACCACAGTTAGAAGAGAAAGATTTGCATATGGAAGTGGCGATCTTTATTTCAGCAGTTCCCTGGACTAAGAATGGCGTAGAATCTCTCTGAGCTTCAGGTCTTTCCTCTCAAGTGTCATGGCCCTCTCACAGGACACACAGCCCAGATTGATACTGCTGGTCCTGACGGTAGCTCCAAGCAGGTTACCTCTGGGCCTCCACTCTCACTTAGAAAATGGGCAGCCTTGTGGGATTAGGTATCTGAAGGCTTAGGTGTCTAAAACTCCTATTAGGATATGAATCCGGCCCACAGTGGTTCTGTGGCAGTCTTTTTCTTTAGCAAGATGTATCCTGAGCTCTGAACTGTCCACTTACAGAACAAACGGACACATAAACCCACTGTAAATTGTGTATCACATATGTGAGGGTCTTACCTCATTAACAGTGGTCCACAACCTGCCGCACAAATTCTTCCTGGCACTGTCATTGAACTACTTTTTCTTTTAACAATTCACAAACATTTTGGCAGATTTGATTCGTTTTGGATTTTTAAAATAGTATTTTAATAATATTTCTCCTCCAAGAAGTGCTTATTCATTACACATAATTTGGCAAACTTTTTCTTTCAGCTCCAATAGGAAAAACACGAGGAAAGCAATTCCATTGCCTCTTTTGGGTATAATGAATCTTTTCACATTTCTTCTAGTTAGTTTCTTAAAAAATAAAAAAAGAATGACAGCCCGGACCATGCTTCTCATATTTGTCTGTAATGTTGTACGGTTAATAGTCCAGTCTCACATTTGCACGGGGCCAGCTGGCGAAGATGGCACCACAGGGAATCCACCATAATTTTAAGGCATGTTGCAGAGTCACATATGTGCATAAATCTAAATTCACTAGAATGCTTATGGGAACATAGTCATCATCAGATTTGGAAATAAATCCTTTATTGCTTTCATTTTGAACTTCACCCTTACTTGACTCAAATTATCTTTATCTGATAATGGATGAGAGTTCTCATAATGAGTAAACAAGTTTCCAAGAGCAATCTCATTTGTGAAACTTCTTAAAATTCTTGTCAGAGCCCATTTTGAACACAGCCAGGGCAATTATTTCTGTTCTCTTTTAAGAAAAATCTCCTTGACCTAGCTACTATCTATGATGTGTCACAGTTAACATGTAATGAAAACACTAGCCAAAACCATAAACTCACTTAAAAAGTGCAGATTAAGAAATTTGAAATCCACATAGATTGTCAATCACACCATAAAAATATGGGGTCTCATCTCACACATAGCAAAGATTGGCATCTCACACAGCTATAAAACTCTTTCCACATGCTTGGTAAAAATCATTTTTTTATTTACATGTAAAATAGCCCGGATGTTTGTAAAAAGAGAAGAAGAAAATTGAATTCAGCCCAAATACTTGTTCATCAGTTCTTAAAAAGTGAATGTAGTTATGGGCACTTGGGTGGCTCAGTCGGTCGAATGTCCGACTTAGGCTCAGGTCATGATCTCACAGTTTGTGAGGTTGAGCCCCACATCGGGCTCTGTGCTGACAGCTCAGAGCCTGCTTTGGATTCTGTGTCTCCCTCTCTCTCTACTCCTCCCCTGTTCACACGTTGTCTGTCTCTGTTTCTCTCAAAAATAAACACTTTAAAATTTTTTTTTAAAAAAGTGAATGTATTTACTACTAATATATTTAATGACTTAGGATTCTAACCAAGTAAGTCATAGCCACCCTTCTTGAATATTCCTAAGAGTAAGTATAAAATCTCAAATAAGTACACAATCTTAAAAGTAAGTATAAAATAAGATTTAGATGAGATTTATCCATCCAATTCCAGACCTTGGAAGAGTTTTTCCATGCACGAAAGTTGAGGGAACCAGGACTTCATCTGTCGGTAAGAAATACTTTCATGTGGTACAGTGAGGCAAGATGCAGTAGTAAAGGTAGTTAGTTTATTTTTCCATCAAGTGGGAGTAGGTCTCCTTCCTCCAAATCTGGATTTTGGTAAATCACTGTTTTATCAACGTTTATTTATTTTTGGGACAGAGAGAGGCAGAGCATGAACGGGGGAGGGGCAGAGAGAGAGGGAGACACAGAATCGGAAACAGGCTCCAGGCTCTGAGCCATCAGCCCAGAGCCTGACGCGGGGCTCGAACTCACGGACCGCGAGATCGTGACCTGGCTGAAGTCGGACGCTCAACCGACTGCGCCACCCAGGCGCCCCGGTAAATCACTGTTTTAAATAAGTTACCAAGACTCTCCTCTTGCTCACCATTGTTCCACTTCAGAGTCCCTGTCAGAGCCTGCTACTCTCCCACCCCGTATCCTTCTCATGTTGTCTGATACCTCCAGTTCCACACAGAGACACCCAGGGGATGTTGAAGAAAATCCCACTGCTGATTTTACACATGCATGGTTCCAGCTTCAGCAGAGGCCCCTCCCCTCAGCCTTCCACATGTCCCAGAAAGTTCTCGTGTCCATTCATCATTGGGGGCTATTTCACTCAGTCCCCCCTCTTGGCCTCCACTATCCCTCACTCCCCATTCTTTCTCTCAGGAGATGATCTTCAGTCCTGTAACATTAGAAAAAATAGACTCTAAGGCAGTTGCTAAACTTCCTACCCCTTCCCTTGCCCTCATCCTCATTCTGTTCCTCATGTCTTTAATTCTATCCCATTTCTGGGGTACCTTCAGTCTTTCCCTCTTCTTTGACTTCTCCTGAGCTTATGAAGCTAAGCCTCTCTAATCCAAGAAGAGGTCCTTTCAGTTCTGCTTTCTTTTCTAGTCACCTTCAACCCCCAATCTTACTGGTCTTTCAGGTAAGACTGGTCATACTGGTCTTAACTGATCATTGCAGGTCTGATACCTGTGAAAGGAGAGAAGGAAGGAAGGGTTGGATGGGAAAAGCCACAGACCACAGTGTAACTCTAAGAAAAATCTCATCTTTGATGATGATGAGACATCACTGAGCAAAAGTTTCCTGTTAGAGGGATCCTGTGCTGAGCAGAAGTGGGCTGGTTCTATGACCCTGCAGTGTTCAGTCAGTCATTAGGGGCAGTCTGTGCAAAGTATGGTCTCAGTGTTTCCATGGTAGAAGACAAAATTCATCAATCAGTTATGTTTCATACAACAATTTGGAGATCTGGACAGCATATACGTGATTGTCACAGTCTATACCATATACTGCCCAAATTCACTTCTCCATTCATGCTTTCCATGGTCTTCATGTGCCTCTATTCTTAAGGGAAACTTAGAAGAGGGAGTTATCCTACAAGGATAAGTTACAACCCCTGTTTCTACCATTGATCTCAAACCTCCCCTCGCTTCCTCCCATACTAAGCTGTCTTCTTCCAGTCTTGTTGGCTTACCTAGTGGCATAACTCAAAAACTCATTCCTGAGGGGTCTGATTTCTTAGAAATCATAACCTTCTCAGGCTGTGGCTGCTGCACATATACATTCACAGTTACCATTAGGCAAGAAAGTATCAAGAAACACCTAAGCAAACCACCTTGGTTCCATACATCTTCTTTTCTGCCCTCATTTTGTCATAGCAGCCCTACCTCTTCCTGCTGGTTGGGTTAAGTTATTTCTGACAAGATGGTGGCTCCATGTCTTATCTGCCAGTACTTGGACACAAAGAGTCCATAGTGATCTGGCAGCAGTCACAGCTTAGAGTTCATGGGGATCCTTATTCTGTTCCTTCACAAGAATGTACCCCTTTGGTGACCATGACCCCCAACCTTGCAGAGTCCAGAGCTGAAGGAATGAAAAACACAGAGATCTCAAGTGGGTCATTGAGAATGATGATAAGTGAGCCATTTCTATTTCTACTCTTGGTTCCCAGATCCATGTATTCTTCCTACTGAGGCTATTTAGAGGTCTCTGATGGCACCCCATCCTTGCAGAGTACTGCATTTAAGGATGTTAGTTCAGATGTGTCTTCAATAGGTTCTTCTAGTACTCTATGAGGGTGGCAGATTCCGGAAGGTGCAATGTGTATTGCAAACAGTGGATTCTTTGCTGAGCAGTGGTTTCCCTGATTGGATGCTATGTTATGTGGACTACATCCTATGGATCAAGCATCCTGTAAGCCCTCAGAGAGTGATCCTGCCTGAGGATCTATGGAAAGGAAAGGTAAACTCATATCCAGAATAAGTATCTACTCCTGAGGGAGAACATTTTAAAGTGAAAGGGGTTCAATGTAGTTCACTTGCTACCAAGATGATAGTCAGTTTGCTGAAATAATAGTGCCAAATTGGGGGATCAACATTGATTGTTCTCTTCTGCTCATGGGTTGGACATTCAGAGGCAGTGGCAGTTAGCAAATGATAATACATGTTGTTAGATTCATGTGCAGTCTCCATCTCTGCCACTGGGCCACTCTCATTATGTACCCATCATTCCACTTCTGAGGTGGCGGTGATGAAAGCTGGTGAATGCCAACTGTCATTTTTTCTGTTTAGTTGCTCATGGTCTCCTCCATAGTGCGTGCTTTCTCCTGGGTATTAATGTGTGAAAATCTTCATACTTTGTACCCACTACCATACGCTATCGATTTGCTTTTACCCCAGAACTCCTTATGTCTGATCTTCTAGTGTTTTTTCTTCTAGGCCCCTGGCCATCTTGTTAGGCTATTGGTCACTGCCCAAGAACCTATAGTTTTGCCTTGGGCCATTTGTTCTTGCACACAAAGTAAATGATGAGGCATATCACCTGCTCATTGGGAAGATTTTCCCTTTCCACCATATTTCAAGGCCATCCCTGAATGTGGCTATACAGCTGCAATCCATTTTTGGATTGTACCCACATACTAAGCTGATCCATATGCAGACCAAACCTAGACATTTTCCTCCACCTACAGCTGGTCATAAGGGGCCCCACATATACTCATAGATGCTATCTGGGACAGTGGTTCTGGGGCAGCTGTGGTGGAAGGGTAGACTACTTGCTCATGCAGCTTATTTGTGCCCTCTGGTCTTGCTTCTGATTATAGATATTAGGCAAAACTGGCCAATTTTTGCTCTATTAATTTTCCACAACTTCCTGAAGTCAAGCATCCTTGGCTGTTCCACTCTCCTTATTGGTTGTTATGATTATTGTGGCCTGCTGGCTTTTAGTAGCTGATCATCACTGCTTGGTCTTCTTTACTTCACTTCTCATCATGAGTCCAGCTCTGTGACCAGCTATCTTACCATGATCCCTGGTCTGCATAGGTGGCCACCACTGAAACTTTGAGTGCTGCTGGTGTCCCTCTCACCAAAACATTCCTGAAAGCCTTGGTGAATGGTATATCCTCTGGGGCCCTCCATGGAATGTTATCCTGCAGAATGTCTTCTGGTTTCACATAATGTATCTATTCCAGCATCCCACTTTCTGCAGCCTTTATATTCCATCTTCTACCATATACAGGGAAGTTCAGGCATTCACATTGTCCAGCACAAGACATCATTTTTTCCAGACTTCTAAGAGTCACCCAGGTTGAAAGTTTGTCTCATCCCCTTGAGGTATGGTGCAGGGTGGTAAATCCTATGTCCTGAGAAAGCATCACCAGTTGCTGACTTTTTGCTTATCCAGTTTTATGCTCTGACCCTTTGATCAAGCACCTTCAAAATTCAATCCCAGGATTATTCTCCCAGTCTATGTGTATACATACTGCTTAATTCTTCCAACTTCTTTAACAGAAATCTCTTTTCCTCCTTCTCTCAGGCCCAGTATGTTTCCAGCAAAGTTATGTGGGGATTTAATCCTAGTAATTAGTCTGGCAGCCTGAAGAGAAGGTGGGATGAGCTCCTGAGGGTGTTATCCATTGTGTAATGAGGAAGAGAGCTCAGCAGAATATTTCCTCTTGGGAACTCTTCCTCCGGAGAGGTAGGCCACATTTTCAAACTCTGAGATTTCGGGGACTGTACAGAGTTAAGATCCACAGAAACACTCACTCTGGGTGTTTCCATTTCATGTTTCAGGGTCCCAGGTTTTCCCGACCTCAGCCCTTACCCTTGTACACAAGACCTACTTTGAGCATTTAAATATCACTAGAGTTCAGCAACTTCAATTATCAGATGTTGATTTTGCTCCTCAGCTGTGATTGCTCTCCCACACAGCAGGAGATAAGGGTTTTTTGTAAACTGTCAGGTAAGCTCTCACATTTAGCTTTTAACTGTTTGTTAACCGCTCTTACTAGGATTTCTAATCATCCCTCTGTAAGGCTTCAATACAACTTAGTAATAACCAGCCAACTCCACTATAGTCTTTGTCCTCTCAATATTTATCAGATGCTTTTGCATCATCTCGCTGACAAGGGCATTCTTCTCCACTGGGTGTTTCCCAGGTCATCACCTTTCCAATGTCATCCCAAATGGCCTTTCCATTCTCATCTCCTGCTGTCTATCTGTCTTCTCCCACCCCACAAGCACCTTAAGCTCCTCACCATTCTCCAAGCAATTTTTGCTGCATCATGCCTACACACCTTTGCCTATGGTATTGCCTCTGCCTGCAGCTTTTCCTCTTTACCTCTATGACCGATGCTTCAAGTTCAGTGCAAGCATCATCTCCTGAGAGAGTCATAAAGTGGACATGCCTTTGCTTTAAGGTCACACAGACCTGGGTTGTAATACCAACTCTATGACTTACTGCTGCAAGAATCCAGCAGTTTTGGGGGGGATGTAAACTCCTCTGTTAGTACTCAAACTGCAGGGATAAGTTTTCTGATAAGCCATGGAGTGCAGCTCTGTGCTATGGTAAGGATGTAGTAATGTGTCTAAATTTGATGTAAATGGGAGCTGGTTTGGGGCTGGAATCTTTTAAAATGCATCCAATGACTCCTAAAGGTCAGGCTACCTCTATAGGCTGAACCCACACCATTCAGAAGAGTCAAGGTAGTGATTGCTGGATTGGTGAAGCAGGTGAGTTACCGGTTAAGACTTGGGAACCAGATACATCTAGACTCAAATTCTGACTCTGCTACTCAGCTGAATGACTGTGGGCAATTTACTTAAGCTCTCTGAGCCTCAGTCTCCTCCTGGGAAACTTGGAAACAGTAAGCCTAGCTCATTGCATGGTAGTAAAGCCTGGGTGAGAAAATGTGTAGAAAGCATTCAGTACTCTGCTCAGCACATTGTAAGAGCTGGATGAAATGAAGGAAGGAACAACATTGATTAGTCTACATTCCCATCTCAGGTGATGGTCTCTCTTTAGGACAGATGACCTGTCATAGATGGTGAAAGGGATATCCTAAGTGGGTTCCTTTCCTGATGAGCCCATCTGGCCTCCTTCATATTTAAAGCTCTTTGCTCCTCCTTCTTTCTTGACTTTTTCCTTCCATGTATTTGATGCTTCACTTCTGCCCAGTTTGCTGAGCACAGTTCTTTCTCCCCAGCTTGTGCCAAACGCTTTGAATCTCATTTAGTCCATCACTTTATCAACATTTACCTCTTATGCCCCCCTTTGATTAGGGCCCTGCTGGGGAGACACCCAATTAATGTGCTGAAGCAATTAAAGGCAGGGCATTAATGGCTGGCAATGCTGCGTTCCTCCCAGGGAGTCTGAGGTACTTTAATAGGAGTCTCCTTAGCTCAAAGCAAGGAGTGACTAATGGGCTAATTTCAGGACCTTGTGAGGTCAACATCACTGGGACAACAACCTACATAAAATCCAACTGGAGGACTGAATAGACTAGTGAGTGCCAGACACTGACTATGAACAGGGTCTCCTGTCCTTGAAGTTGGTTAACATTGTCAAGGGGTCAAAGATTCCTCAAAGAGCACACCAAGCTAAATGGGACAGTGGAAAGTAACCAGGTAGGTACATTACTGACACTTTGATTCAAAACTTTAGTCTCTCTTGCCAAGACAGCAGGTCTCCCTGCCTCCTTGAATAGGTTTCTTTCTAGTCTTTTTTCCATACCACTGATAGGGGACCTTTAGGTGATACCATTCTGAGAATGGTATCTTTCATTGGGCCCCCATTACCTAAAGGTAAGGTCTGAACTCCTTATCTTGACACAAGCCCCTCCTGCCACACGTTTACTCCCTTCTTCAGGCTCATCTTCTGCCACCGCCATCACACACTCTCATTCCAGACCAAATGGGAAGACCTGCTGTCCCCTAAAGCCCTCCGGACCTAGCATTTGCAGTTCCCAACACCCAGACTGCCTTCCTCCCCTCTCACTCCCATAATGCCTCATCTCCTCATTCTCCTCCTCTTGTACATTGCCCCATGGGTGCTTCTGTATTTTTTCAAGACTCATCTGTTATCACATCCTGGGGAAGTCTTCACTATCGCTCACCATCACTTAACACTTGCAAAGTCATACATTTCTTCTCTTTTGTCCTACCAAGCATACCTCTGTTATAATATTTTCACTTTTTAAAAGTTACTTGTTTTGTATGTTTCATCCCACATTAGGTAAAAGCTCTTTGAGCATTTGGAGCATGTCCTGTTTGTTTGAATCCTCAGCTTCAGGAGTTCAAGGTGATCGATAAAGTGTTTTGAGTGAAATGAATGTAGCTATGAATGACCAGAATTTAACTGGCATTCTGTGTCTACCACATATTATAGGGCAATCTATTTAATCTCTCAGTGGCTCCATCTCCTATTTTGGTAAATAGGAATAAAATACCTACCTACAAGGATGAAAATGAGATTTTATGTATATGAAATGTCCTGTCCAATGCTGGGCACAGCACACTGTCCAATTGGGCTGCTGCCCCCACCTTTACCAGCCTCAGTATATGTCTGAGTTGAGTTACAGTACCTTTGAAGACAAGTCCCCAGAATCATAGGAGGAACCAAGAAACTGAGGGGAAAGCCAATATTTGCTGAGTAATTTCCTGTGTCTAGTCTTATTACCACTAGTAATAGTAGTTGTTCAATAAACATCTGAATTTATTAAAAATTTTTTTAATGTTTATTTATTTTTGAGAGAGATACAGAGTGTGAGTGGGGGAGGGGCTGAGAGAGAGGGAGACATAGAATCTGAAGCAGGCTCCAGGCTTTGAGCTGTCAACACAGAGCCCGACATGGGGCTCAAACTCACAAACCATGAGACCATGACCTGAGCTCAAGTCAGACGCTGAACCGACTGAGCCTCCCAGGCGCCCCAATAAACATTTTAATTTAAATAAATCAAACAGAATCTTTTTACACTGATTCAGAGTTTGAGGACCATTTCCTTCTGCTGTACTTTCCCAGTAATTAAGTTACAGATTTTCCTTGAATAACTACGATTATGCAGACAGATTTATAAGCTGTTACTGCTGAGTACTTAAAAGAGACTGGTTCTTTATACTGGAATGAATGTGTTTGGCTCACAGTTTTTGCCAGCTTTGTGAGTAAAGGATTCAAAGACATACATTTCTATTGTAAATTGAAAATTTCTCTACCAACAACAAATAGAGGAAATGAAAGAGAGAGAGAGAGAGAGAGAGAGAGAGATTGATTCCCATACGTGTATAGATACATAGAGAGACAAACGTCTCCTCCATTTGATGGCTATTCAGAGCACACTCTAGTCTGGTATCTTAGAATAGCTTATTTGTTGAATACTAGAAGAATCAAGTAACTATAAGGGATTCAAATTGCTATAGAAAGTCAATCTTTGCAATATATTGTTTGCTCGAATAAACTGACAAGGAAATCTTTCAGGAACTAGAACCAGAAGGCCTCCTAGATATAAAAGGAAAAACACTACAGTGAGCTCTTGGTTACTGAACACTTTTAAAACAAAAGGAAATGACAATAAGACATCATTTCCTTGGCTTTGTGTAAATTCAGTCTGTCAGTACCTGGGTAGGACTCTTTCAATCTTTCACTACCAGATATAAATTGTAATCTATGCTGTTATTTACTGCTTATAGAATATTGTCTCTTAAGAAATGTATATAAAAAAGGGTAAATATATACAATGGTATATGCAGATGTTTAATTTATATGTGTTCATTTATGATTAAACAATTATTTATAGAATACTTGGTACGTGCCAGATAGTGCTTTAGGCACTGGATATATAGCAAAGGACAAGACAATGTCTTCTGTCATGGAGTGTACATTCTGAAGGATGGGGCTGGGGGTAGATGGAGAAAACATGGCTGTTAAATAAACTGATGAACAAGAAAAATATCACAGAGTGAAAAGTGCTATGCACAGGGAACATACAAGTCCCTACAGTAGGAATAGGCTTGGTGTGGTGAAGGAACAGAAGGCAGATCAACATGGTTGGAGAGAAGTGATATGGTTAGGAGGTGAAGTGGAACATCAGACTTGGAAAATCTAGGTACTGAATTTGAGTTTTATTCTCAGTGCAGTTGGAAACCGTTGGAAGGATTTTAAACTGAGTGGTGACAGAATTGGAAGAACATTTAGAAATGAGGGTGGAGAACAGATTCCAGTGGGTCAAGAGTGGAAACAAGATTTCCAGTTAGAAGGATTCTGAGCTGAAAAAAAAAAAAAACAAAACATGACAGCAGCATAGACTATAGCAAACTGGTGAAGATGGAATCAACAGAAAGACCTTACATATGATACACATTTGCATCTGTTTATTAATTGGCAAAAGAACTAAAATATCTTTGTCTTTTTGACATTTAAATCCTAAATGTAAGCCAAACACTGTGACGTATGCTTTATCTCATTCGATCCCATTACAACCCTATGGATTGCTATTATAATTATTCCTTTTTTATGAGATAGGGAAACGAAGGCTTGGAGGTCCAAGGTCATACCACTAAAAAAAGGTATCCTCGGCTCTCTCTGCCCTCCCCTGCTCATGCTCTGTCTCTCTCTTTTTCAAAAATAAATTAAAAAAAAAATTTTTTTTTAATTTAAAAAAAAAAGGGGAGGTCGCCTGGGTGGCTCAGTCGGTTGAGCAACCGACTTCAGCTCAGATCATGATCTCACAGCTCATGAGTTTGAGCCCCGCATCGGGCTCTGTGCTGTTGGCTCAGAGCCTGGAGCCTGTTTCGGATTCTTTGTCTCCCTCTCTCTCTGCCCCTCCCCTGTTCATGCTCTGTCTCTGTCTCAAAAATAAACGTTAAAAAAAAAAAAATTAAAAAAATAAAAAAATAAACTGCTTTTCAAAAGTGAAATATATAAACGATTTACTAAAAGTATCTAGAACGCTTTCTTCCCTTCCATCATAATTTTACCAAGGACTCTAGATATTACCATTGAATAAACATCAGGATCAGAAGCATATAACTTGAGTCTATGGCCCTAACTGTGGAATGGGATATAATAAAAAGGACCAACAGATTGCCTATACATTTCTCATCGTACCTCACCAAGCACTTATAGGCCAGTCTTCTTGAGTTGAGACTTGCTCAACAAGCCACTTTGTGTTCTGGTTTTTAAATCCCATTGATTCTATTTCAGTGCCTCAACCTCGTAGCCCTTTTTCTACAGCCGCTTTCAATACCCGTGTCCAAGTCCTATCACCTGGTGCCTCATCAAAATTCTACCGGTGGTGCTTTATGGTTTATAAATCATCTTTTCACATTATTACCTCAACTCTCGTAGCAATGTGAGATAGATATCAATACATTTTGTTGGTTTCTTGATGCATCTATCTTTTTTCACATTGTAACATATTTGCAAGTGAAATAGGTTTTACACACTGGCAACTAACAATTGCTATTGGCCAGATAGCAGTTGTGGTATGTTTGTCCTTGACTTGCTAGCTCAGTCTGACATATTTTTTCCCGATGGTATGAATGGAACTCACTGTTCTCAACTGCTAGCTCCTAACAGATTGTTTAAGGAAGGAATATGAGTCCCGATTATTATCTAAATACTTCTATTAAACATCCTAAGATGTCTTCCAGAAACAACATTTTGAGAATGAATAGGGCTTGAAAAAACTTGCAGAGACTCGAGTGGAGCACTTTTTAGAAGATGATGCATCACCAATGCATCTACTGGCACAGAGGCTAATAATGTGTAGATAAAACATGGGTGCAGACTGCTCTGAATCAGAGCGATCCAGAAGAGTTGCACTATGAATGTGAAGAAGTTTTACGAACATCCTAACCCAGAGATTCACAAATTTTCTTGGTTTCAGCCTTACGAGGGTCTCAGTACTTGTTCACAGCATGTCAAGGCCAATAGTTCCAATTATTACTTATTTAGGTCCAACAATTTAGTAGCCATTTGAAAATTTGAAAAAATGATATATATTTTTTCCTTCCTAAATAACTGGAATTACCTTCTAATGTGGTAATGCTTTTGGGTACTGCACAACTCTAAATCCTTGGAATTAGATTGGACACTGCCACCCTCATTTCCTGTTCCACATTATTTTTGCATTATGTGCTTTTTTCCAAGTAAGTATAATTGACATACATTATATTATTTTCAGGTGCACAGCATAATGATTTGATATTTATATATATTGCAAAATGATCACCACAATAAGTCTAGTTAGTATTCATCACCATAGTTATATATATTTTCCTTGTGATGAGGACTTTTAAGATCTACTCTCTTAGAAAACTTTCAAATATGCAATACAGTATTATTAACTATAGTTACCATGCTGTACATTACATCCCCATGACTAATATATTTCATAACTGAAAGTTTAGTACTTGCTTTTTTCTCACAGCGATTGCCAATAACCCACCTTCACAAAATACAATGTCATCAAAAGGGATGTAGCCTGAGCTAATATTAAAATTGCCAATAATCTCCAGCTCATAGTTGGTACCATGTCTAACAGATGTCGAAGTATCACTGTGCTTCCCTTAAAAATGTAAAATATACTATGATACTGTGAGTTCCTTGAGGAGGATTGGTACGTTACGGGAACCATGGCCTTGCTCAATCCATTTGGCTCAGAGTTTACTTTTATAAATGCTCAAGAATAACATATGATAAAAATGAAAACAATGTCCAAATAAGTACACAAGAGCAATTAAATACACATAAAATAAAGTTCCAAAACGATAAATCATTTCGTTACAATTTTATTGGTAGGAACCTTTCTTTCTTTGGCGTACATAAGTGCTTCTTATAACTGATGGCATCTTAGATTCTATTTTATAGATTGAGGTAATCAGACATTAGATTCTGAATTCATCTCCTTGCCTCTAGGCACTTAGGCTATACTTTGTTGTCAGATCAGTTGCCCTAAGTCATAATTTTCACTATGTCACTTCCCCTTATCCAAATATTCAACAACTTGCCTTTGCTTGCATGATTAAATCTAGGTTTCTCCATGTGACAGGTATTGCTGTCTGCAGTGTATTTTAATGTACCTACTTTTGTAGCCTTAGATTTTGCCTTTTAGGGCCAGAAGACTCTCAGCCTGCACCTTCTTTTAATTGGTAAAGCACTTTGCTACTCTAGGTCTCAGTTACCGAATCTATAAAATGAGAGTTTTGATTCGATCAGTGGTTCCTAGGTGTTTTGGAAAAAAAAATTTGAAGACTGACATAGGGTTGCCAGAGTTTTAGTCCATGACTGATTAATTCTGATATTCATATAGTCTATTTTAATAGAATTGTGTTGCAAATAAAGTAAACAACATAAATAACAAGAAAAAACTGAATAGAATTAACTATATAAAAAGTTCAGTTTATTACTTTTACTGTTTTCATTTCACCATGGACTGTATACACTGTTAAGCCCTGGTTCTTAGATCAGCATTTGAGACCAATGGATGACTCTTCCTACTCAAACTGAAGCCTTAGACCAGGGGCATCATATCACCTGGAAGCTTGTTAGAAGTGCTAAATTCAGAGTCTACATTTTAAAATGATCCACACGTGATTTGTATATACATTAAAGTGTGAGAAGTCTTAGACCAGATGCTCTCCAGCAGGAACATTCTCTGTTACCTATGATTCTCTTATATGGACTTGGCTGCCAAACCATGACTTGCCCCGTGACTTGCATCAAGCTAATCTTATACTTTTCTTCCATATTTCTTACTGCTCAGCCCCCTCCCTGCCCTTTTACCTGTTCTTCAATGTCTGGCTCAGCTCTCATCTTTGCTTCTCTGTGTGTGACTTTAGGCAAGATGATTTTCCAACCCAATTCGCAACTGCCTCAGAAATATCTATTTCATAAGGCTGGTGAAAGATTAAATGAGCTAATATTTGTAAACTTTGTACCACAGTGCTGGCCATAACAGGCCCTCAATGAGGAGGAACTGCTATTATTGCTGTCTTTGTCCTTACTGTAACTAGCAATACTAGTGTACCAAACAGGCAAAATGCCCTGCCCCGTAGAACTTACTTCCTAGCAGGTACTGCCGAATTAATGTTTGTTGGGTACTGGAGTCACATCTTGATTTGCCAGGCAGTCACTCATCAGCTCAGTGGGTCCTGAAGATTGCCAGAGAGCTCGCTGTGAGATTTTTGTATGCTTATGAAATTTACCATATTATGTGTTACACTATAAGTATTCATGTATTTGTTTTTCACTTGTTAACCTCTTAAATGCCTTGCTTCTATGAACAGTCCCTTGGCACTTGATACACAGTGGGTATGCTTAGTGGATAGAATTTTAGAAAGCTCTCAGCTCTCTTTATCCTTCTAGTGTGAGGCTACTGTAGTCAGTGCGGTTCAAGCAGCCATTTTAGAAAAAGGTGTGCCTAGCTCCAATCAGACACTGTTCTCTGAATTCTCCTGTTTGTCCCAGCTGTTTAACATGGACATCTCTATTTCTAGCCTCACTGTCTTTAAGTTGCCTTGTCACTGATGCTGATGACTTCATGGAGAACTTCTAGCTTGAAAAACATAATGCCAACCACAGGCTGGTCCTGAGTGTGTAGGTTTTTGTCCACTACAGATTATTACAACACACATTCATTCTCTCCGACTTTCTGATGTGGCCTTTCCTGTAGTTCACATGACTATCATTAAGAAAAAAAGATCTTGGAAATTTTTGGTTTAAATATAAAAACTATCACTAAAACAATTTCAGGGAAATAAAAAACTGTCTTATCGTTCCTTTTGGCCTTGTCTGCCCCATGATCTAATTGATATCCATTCTTTTTCAATTAAATCACCACTTGTTTTGGCAAATCCAAGACAGTTCATTGTCTTTCTACTGCCTGTTTGGTAAGGTCAGGTCTGGTGTTTCTGTGCATTAGTTTCCTGAAACCAGGTCGACACGAGCAGAGGGGACTTGGAAACCGAGGTTGTCTGGTTCCCTGGAATAGCCTAAAATCACCCTTCCAACTGCAAATGCCTTCCTCACTAAAGTTTCATCATCAATTTGCCGATACGCTTCTCTTTCTCTAACAAGCCCCAGTAAAGCTGTATCCCTTATTCAAAACACCCATGTTCTCTACATCCTCAAATTCGCCATCTAAATCCAAGATGCTTGGGGAGATCATTGATTCAGACATTTGACTGAACAGAGCCCTTTATCCCATTTCCCCCCAAACAGCAAGCTATGCTAAGTGCAGGGTAGGAAAACTCAATAACTCATGGCAAAGGCATTCATTTTACTTTTAAATTTCAATCACCAGGGTGAAGGGTCAAAAAAGGCCATGACAGAAATTCTTACAGAAGAAAATCCCCCTGTTGCCCTGAAGCCAGTCATCTTCCGATTGAATAAATCATTACATTCTGTGGAACGTCAGCTTCAGCTATGATCAGAGTGCCAAAGAGAAGGGCTTTCTTTAGGGCTTTCTTTTCTTTCTGCCTATTTATTTTGGTCAGGCTGACAGATGAACAGCCTTTTCAAAACAGCAAGATTCATTAAAGACTCGTTCCTCCACATGCACTTGGTGCTGGCCTGGTCCCACTGTAGGAATGAGGAATCTGCATTGTTGTGCATGGTCCCCACGGTAGCATACGCAGACCTCCTGGTCCCCTGCAAGGATATGGTGGCTATCCACATCCTTCTGCTTCACTCCTTTTGGTGAGATGCCACAATATTTAAAAGAGAAGGAGGAAATAGACTTTGACTCTAATCTGCAGCAAATGGACAGGGAGAAAGTCCTGCCTTTTGCATCTCTCCCAGATGGCACCATTTCCTTTTCATCACCTATCTTCCCAGCTGCCCTGTACACCTGAGCTCATAACCCTCTCCCCCAGTACTCTGAGACTTCCACTGAAACTTCCAATGAAACCACACAAGAAACCAGAGAGACTGCTCACTCCCTGATTCATGAATGCTCTTGCCTATTCTCTCCTTTCTGCCTCCTGGGATTACCTTGGTGCTTCCCAAAGTTTGGACTTGGCTCTGCTTCTGCATTTTGCTGAGACTTCACTTCCCAGATGCCCAATAAAATCTCTACTGGGAGCACCACTTATCCTCAATCTCAGCACTGACAAGCTAAACTAGATTCATTCCCAGATAAGTTCTCCTCCTGACACCCCTGTTTCTCCAGTTGACTAGGTTTGAAAACAACAGTTATCTTTGATACCTCATTTTCTCTTCCAAAGAATGAAGCCAATAACCAATTGGTATGACTTAAAAATGTCTCTTGAATCCACTGCCTTTCAAACATCGGGGCCACATTTCTAGTTCATACCTTTATTTTCTTCAGACATTTACCACTGGCTCCTCTCATCTCTCATCTCACTTGCAGTCACTCCTAACTCTTCCTTGCCCTCCATCCTGTGAACAGCTCATTCTGGAACAGCTCTAATCCTGGTGCTTTTCTGCATAAAAACGTTTAGGGGCCCTCCATTGCTGAATCAGGTGCATGTTCTTCAGACCGGGTTCAGAGCCCCCAAAATATGGCCCCAAGATAGGACATCTGTAATTTTTCCTACCCAATAGGCAGTTCTTTTTTGGTAGATGCCTTTAAGTTTCCTTTGGGGTTTCCCTCCTCCCTAATCCATATGGTTTGGTTGGCACTGATCCCTCTTCTTGGCTCTAGAAGTGGACATGTGACTTATCCTCCAAAACACAGTAAATAGTTCTGGGAGAGGCAGAAATAAATTGGAACAATGAGTCTCTATTCTGAGGCTTTTGCCTAAACATTTGAGAAAGAGAAACTCATTTTGTGTTGACACTGCTAGGAGTAACAATGATAAAAGATTGGAGCTGCCAGGAGTTAACAAGCATAACATGATAATGAAGTCAACAGAGAGAAAAGAAGTGGCATTTAGAGAGCAAGATGGGAGTCCCTGGATCTAGCTTTGATTGAAGCCAGAGCATCCCCTGGCCTCTCCAGTGATGTGGGACAGTGCATGTCTTTCTGAGTTTGTCCGGTTTTATTTATGCTGCAGTGACCTTCAATCTAAAGAATTCTGACCAGGGGCGCCTGGGTGGCTCAGTGGGTTAAGCGTCCGACTTCGGCTCAGGTCACGATCTCACAGTTTGTGAGTTCAAGCCCTATGTCGGGCACTATGCTGACAGCTCAGAGCCTGGAGCCTGCTTCAAATTCTATGTCTCCCTCTCTCTCTGCCCCTCCCCTGCTCACGCTCTGTCTCCATCTGTCTCAAAAATAAATAAAACATTTTAAAAAATTAAACATAAAAATAAAAAAATTAAAGAATTCTGATCAATGCAGCTTCCACTTATCCTTTTGAATGTTTTCTCCTCCTCTTCTACAGCTATGCTAAACTATTGGTCTTGCTTCAAAGTATAATGATTTTACATATTTGTGCTTTTGCTTGTGCTGTTCTATTTGGAACGCTGCAGCCATCTATCTCCACCAGTCCAATCTTTTAAGGTCTCTTTCAGATGTTAACTCCCATCTGATGTCTTTTCTGCCCTTCAGCCCCATAGGGTCTTGCCCCCATTTGAATCCCCCCACTGCCACGGAGCCTTCTGTGCCATTAAACACTTAACATCCTTCACCAGTGACCCACATTAGATGCACAATAAACTCATGTGAATTAAATCAAACTAAAAAGGAGGGGGCTTCCTACATAGAAATGAAGTCAATACTTGTTGAGTTGAATTGACTTTATGTCCTGAGGAAAATAACAGGAAATAGTTTATCCTTTCTACATTACACATGGCTTTAGTTTCTTCCAGCAGATAGGTAGACATTTTCACTGCTACTTCCTTAACCACACATGCCACTATAAACTATAATTTTGCAGCATAAAAGCACTTTAGTTTGAACGTGTGGGAAGCAGTAGTCCTTCTGGTTACAGAAAGGAATTTTATTTACTTTAATACTGGGTGCTTCCTTTGACATAGAGATTTTGTTGTTCTTTTGTTGGTGTCACCATTGTTTTGGTGTTTGGGATGTATTTTTCTCAAATTCAATATTGTGGATTTATTTCACTAATAATATCAGTATTTCTGAGGCTTTTGTATTGCTTTCTCCTTCAGAGTACTGCAATTCTTTGAGCCTTGTTGGTTTTACTACAGCCCTATTTGAAATGAATGTTTTAGTTGCATTTGGTGTTTATATAATACCTGCCAGTTGATCTTCTGAATGATTTTTAGCTCCTCTCTGGAAGAGGAAAGTAACTACACCATAGTCTGGCAGAAGAGGGGCTCTTTCTATAAATGTTAACTGACTGGTTAAACACGAAAAATCCAATCCAACACCTTGAATCTCTTGTCTACGTGATGCCAAAGACCCACTTTTTTCCCCTTAAGTTCAAATAGTTACCTTGATGTCATATAAATACAACTTATGGAACCAGACTTTGAATTCAAAAGAAATCTTAGGACTGAAATCCAGGCCTTTCTTTCCCTCACTGCCATAGGCTCCATCCCCTTGACGAGCTGCTTTACAGTTAAGTGAGGAAAAAAAAAACCCTCAATTTATGTTTGTCTTGGTAAGCAGCTTAGAAAGGAAACTCTAGATGGTCTATGCTCTTGTCCATATTCGGCTCATAATATCACTGGGAAATGTTTTTCTTATGAACACTGAAACATGGGGAACTTGTAAGTTTGGGGTTTCTATGTATGTGATGTGAGTGTCTGAACTAAAATGTTTACTGTTTCTACCTGATTTTACAAGCAATACATATTCACTGTTAAAAAAACAAGGCCACAATGAAATACCATTTTATAACTGCTTTATGGGCAAAATTTAAGGAATCTAACATTCTGTGTATTGGGAAGGTGTAGATAAAGAACATCTTTCGTATGTTGCAAGTAGGAGTGCAAATTGGTTCCACTACTTTGGAAAATAATTTGGCATTATCTTGTATAGTTGAGCACGTCACATACCCTATGGCATGAAACTATACTTTGTATATACCCAAAGGAACATGTACCAGGAGTTCTATACAAGAATGTTTATAGCAACCTTATAACAGCAATAAACAAACACACAAACAAAAACTGGAAACAACTAAAATACCCAGAAGCAAGGAAGTGTACAAATTATTGAATATTATACAACAGTGAAAATGAATGAATTATAACTACATGTAGAGTATATATGAATCTTGTAACATACTGTTAAATTAAAAAAGCAAATCTTAGAAGACTGCATACAATATTTTACTCTTTTAGCAAAGTTCAAAAACAATTAACATTTTGTTTAACCATACATTCACACGATGAATAAGAAAAGCAAGACAATGATAAACCCCAACTTTGAAAAACTTGTTATTTCTGGCAGTAAGGCAAGAGCATACTATGGGGAGGAATACATGGGAGAATCAAATAATTGTTGATGTTCGAATTCTTGGATTGTGTGATAGTTTGTGGGTATTTATTACCAAGAAATAAAATTAAACAGGGCTACGAATGGACCAATGATGGTAGTGTGCCATTAACCAAGATTTAAGGTGAATTCAATTCTGTGCATCAGAAGTCCAGAGTTAAGAAACAAAGGACAACATGGGGCGCCTGGGTGGCGCAGTCGGTTGAGCGTCAGACTTCAACCAGGTCACGATCTCGCAGTCCGTGAGTTCGAGCCCCGGGTCGGGCTCTGGGCTGATGGCTCAGAGCCTGGAGCCTGTTTCCGATTCTGTGTCTCCCTCTCTCTCTGCCCCTCCCCCGTTCATGCTCTGTCTCTCTCTGTCCCAAAAAAAATAAATAAACGTTGAAAAAAAAATTTTAAAGGAACAAAGGACAACAAAGATGAAAAGGAAAAACATGTCACTTGAAACTTTTCATTTTTCGATAGTGGGAAACTCAACTGCAGTGGCTTAAACAAGAAGGAGATTCCTTATCTCTTCCTGCACTGATATTCGGGTGTATAGGACTTTCATTTTTATGAAAGGCTAAACCCTAAGATGCATGCTGACCAAGGCTGTCCTCTTTTAAAAGGATTTGCTGAAGCCCCATCTAGCTTCTGTTGGCTTCATTCATTTACTTTTTATCTTTGCTTTTACTGTTCCTGCTGCTTCCCACCACCTTCTCTCTACTTTCCTTCTCTCTTCTACGTGGCTTCTATTTATTGCCCCTTATTGCTTCTGAGTATTCACAACTTCAGTGTCTTACCTTCTCTCTTTGTGCATTTCACTTTGTTCCCAAAATGAATAATTCGTTCTAATGCCGTTAAGTTCAGAACTCCTTGAGAGAGACCTATTTAGCCAAAGCTCACCTGTTGGCCCCCTAAAGTGTCTCCAGTCAGGTTTATTGATTGGCTACCCTGCTTCATTCCCCTAAGGCATTATGCACCAGCAAGGCCCCTTTAGGGATGATCTCTCTGAAAAGGGTTGTAGGCATGGCAGACATTCCAAAGCTTGACCCATAAATGACAAGCCAGCTCATAATGTACAGCTGACATATACGGTCAACAATATGGTCCTAGAAGAGCATATAAATGGTAAAGGAGAGGGTGGATTTCTACATTGTTGTGGTATTGGGAAATGTTATCAACTCTTTTTAGAGAAATGTGTAAAGGATTCTTGAAGGAGATTTTTTTTTGAAAGAGGAAAAGAAAGGATGAGTCTCACATATTATTATGGGTTTATCCCTCTTCAGGTATCTTTACTGTCATTTCTATGGGACACTGGAAAGGAGAAATAAATACAGGTTTTCAGTCAACCTCCTGAACCAGAAACCAGCTTCCGCATTTTGATGAGCTTAGTTCATTTCAACATCACCTGCATCCTTGAAAACAATATATTTTCACAAAATAACCTTTATTACTGCTCTGGTATAATGAACAGGAAACTTTTAAAAAGGTGAATTTTGGGAAAGGCAAAGTCCAAACACTACTGCCGACAACCGAGTCAATGGGCTAATTTGTGGTCTCACTATATGGGGAAGAATTCATCCCTTGGCAGCTTTGCTGTGACTGACCATCAGTGGGTTTTTCCTGATCTACTTTGCACTTGGGAAAGAAATGCAGACTAATTTCTAGAAGGCTGAATCGGATTTTCAGGATGGGCTGGAGTGGGCAAGAAAAACCTAGAAACTCAGCTTAGCCAGCAAGTGGCATTTGTTGTCTTGTTAACTATCTTACTGTTATCTTTTTTTTTTTTAAGTCAGCAGTTGGTATTGAAGGCATTATAACACAATTACAGAGAAAGCAGCAGCAAATTCCTCAAAACAAAAAAATAGTAATGAATGTAAATGTTTTTTCCTCATCTCTTACTGACATTCTTCTTTTCCTCAGTGGTTTAATAGACTGTACTAAATCATCTACACGTGTTCAGCTGGTTCCTGCTCTAGAGGATCAGATACATTTGGAGGGAAATCAGCAAGAGTAAATATTTAGTCTTTGGCTGTGAGATGGGAATTTAATCTGAGTGAAGATAGTGACCCATTTGAGATTTAAATACATGATCTTGCCTCTAACCCATGGACCCTATATGGGGAAAAATCAAACAGTCCACCAGAAGTACTTATCTACATACATATTTATTTACTATTTTCTGTGGTGTGTTCAGTATTGTGGCATGTGTTAAAGATGGAGGAGTGGTATGGGATCAGCAATCAAAATGCAGAAACACCATTTATTAATTGGCAATCTACTTGGGTAGATAAAATATGAAGCAAATTGTAAGGTAGAATGCCAGTGGTTCTCTGCCTTAACTATCCACTGGAATCACCTAGGGGGCTTTTAACACTACTAGTGCTGAGGGGCACCTAGGTGGCTCAGTCAGTTAAGCATCCAACTTTAATTTGCATCATGATCTCATGGTTTGTGAGTTTGAGCCCTGTGTAGGGCTCTGTGCTGATGGTGTGGATCCTACTTGGGATTCTCTCTCCCTCTCTCTCTGCCCCTCCCCCACTTGCTCGCGCTCTCTCTCACTCTCTCTCAAAATAAATACGTAAACTTAAAAAAAAAAATACCAATGCTGAGTCCTACCTCCAGAGAACTTCATTATATAATGTACTTAGTATATAGTAAAGAATTTGTCCGGTGAGGACTACAAGTCCTAGTGCTTGTTTTCAACATTAGTAGCATATTTAGAATCACTTGGAAGACTTTTAAAAGCCCATGAACCCAACTCAATAACATGAGGATCTCTGGGTATGGGACCCAGCCATTAGTATAACTTAAAGTTCTTGAAGGCTGAGAGCCATATCCTTAGAGAAATTCATAGCAAGAGAAAAAAAAAGTGATGTCTGGTACAGTGAAGAAGATCCCACAAAGAAGGGCGTAAGATGCGGGGCGCCTGGGTGGCGCAGTCGGTTAAGCGTCCGACTTCAGCCAGGTCACGATCTCGCGGCCCATGAGTTCGAGCCCCGCGTCAGGCTCTGGGCTGATGGCTCAGAGCCTGGAGCCTGTTTCCGATTCTGTGTCTCCCTCTCTCTCTGCCCCTCCCCCGTTCATGCTCTGTCTCTCTCTGTCCCAAAAATAAATAAACGTTGGAAAAAAGAAGGGCATAAGATGCTTTGACACAGAAGGGAGCAGACTTTTATGTGGGAATAAACATGGGCAAAGGCACAGAACTGGGACAGAGGCTGGTGGGAACCCAGAAAACAAGGTAGACAACAGTCAAGGCTTTTGTTTGAGAAGAGTGAAAATACATTTTGAAAGACAAGGTGAATTGAAAGAGGGATTTTTTAAAGTTTATTTATTTTTGAGAGAGAGAGAACACAGGCACGAACAGGCGAGGAGCAGAGAATGAGGGAGAGAGACAGAGAATCCCAAGTAGGCTCCACAATGTCAGCACGGAGACTGATCTGGGGCTGGAACTCATGAACCATGAAATTATGACATGAGCCGAAATCAAGAGTCAGATGCTTAACCGACTGAGCCACCTGGGTGTCCCAAAAGATGGATTTAAAAGTCACACTGCACACTTATTAAAATGATGACAACCCCAAACACTGGCAACACACCAAATCCTGGTGAGGATGTGGAATGACAGAAACTCTCATTCACTGCTGCTGGGAATGCAAAGTGGGATAGCTGCTTTGGAAGACATTTGGGCAATTTCTTACAAAAAAAAAAAACCCAGGACATTCTTATACATTTCAGCAATCGTGCTTCTTAGGAGGCACCCAAATGAGATGAAAACTTATGTCCACACAAAAGCCTACACACAGATGTTTATAGCAGCTTTATTCATAATTGTGGAAACTTGGAAGTGACCAAGATGTCCCTTGGTAGGTGAATGGATAAATAAACTGTGGTACATCCAGACAATGAATTCAGCACTAAAAAGGACAAAAAGACATGGAAAAAACTTGAATGCACATCACTAAGTGGAAAAAGCCAATTTAGAAAGGCTGCATGATATAGGATTCCAGCTATATGACATTCTGGAAAAGGCAAAACTATGGACAGAGTAAAAGGATCAGTGGTAGCCAGGGATCGGGGAGGAAACAAGGGATGAATAGGCAGAGTACAAAGGATTTTTAGGGCAGTGAAACTATTCTATATGCTACCACATTGGTGGATACATGCCATTGTACGTTTGTCAAAACCCAAAGAATGTGCAGCATCATGAATGAACTATGGACTTTGGGTGATAACGCATCAATGTAGGCTCATCGATTTTAACAAATCACCACTTCCATGCAGGAGGTTGATAGTGGGGAGCCTGTGCATGTGTGAGGTCAAGGAGTGTATGGGAACTCTTTATAATCCCTGCTGAATTTTTGCTGTGGTCCTAAAACTCTAAAAAAATAGTCTATTTTTAAAAGTGGGGGAAACAAGTCAGGATGAAGAGTTGAAAATTTAGACCGGAAATAGCAAGGTGCTCTTGTATTTCTTGAGCAGGGAACGATGTGGTAAGAATGATGTTTTAAGAATACTTTTGTCACAGTGTATAGAGTAGATCAAAACAGCAAGACACTATGACAACAATATAAATGCAAAATGATGAGAGAGGGTTGAAGATCTGGTGATGATCTGAGACTCAATGGGAAGGAAGCCTTAATGTTGACATCTCGTCATCTTGAGCCCTGTGGTTCTCTTTTCATTATGTGATAAATAAAAGCGGTGTTGGGGCTATCTAAAAGGGAAAGGGAAGAGTATGAAAGAAAAGTTGAAATGTGTCCGAGGCTCTGAAAAATCTGTGCTTCAGAATGAGGCTGGAAGGCGGCATATGGAAAGCACTTGAGTACATTAAAAAGCCACCATGTGAATTATTTTAAAAATCTAATTTGCAAAGGCCATTGGCATTGCTTGGGTGCATTTGTAAATCAGGCAGTCGCTAAGTCATCTTGAACAGCTAAAGCTATAATTTCCATGAAAAGGCTCAAAATATTAAAACATTAATTGAAAAAGAGCACTTTGAAAATCCTGTTTGCAGAGTTCATTCAGCTGGGCAGGATAGGGTCAGGCTACTTTTTCATCTGCAGGATAGGCTAAGCCTTTTTGCATGATTGCCCTGGAAAACAAATCCTTCATATTGTAAATGAATGACTCCTTGGTCTGTTTGCTTTATTAAAGTCTATTGCAGTCCTTTTTATTTATTAAGCTCTCGGTTTCTAGTAAACTCTCAAACTTGAATATAAAATGTCCCGTGTTATTTAATCTGCTAGCTATTGTTTATCCCCTTGTCTCATGAAGCCAGGGCTGGCAGACTCAGCTTTTATTATAATGGCTGTAAAGTGTCTGTGGCATCTGTGATGGGGATAAGCCTGGCAGGACAGGGGTCTGCTGTTCCCTGCTCTTCTCCTGTGGGCTAGCAGGTGGGCACAGATGCTCCCCTAGCGCTCCCTCCCCAACAGCTCCTGCCAAACCTTAGATCACCTTTACAGAACAGAGGGTAACTCAATGTCAGCACCTCACACAGGCTAATCTTCCCTCTGAGGCAGTTGACAAAAGCTGCTGAGAACAGAAGATTGACTCTGGGCTCCTTCTCTGAAGGTCCTTGCTGTTTCAAGGTCAGGTAGGAAATGCACATAGTGTCTTAATTAGGGCAGACACTACAAAGTCTGGAAGGGAATAGAAAAAAAGGAAAGGAGAACTATATGCTTATTCCAATCCAGGTACTTTATATTAGCATAGTTTACATTCTTACCATCTTAGGAGAAAAGAAATATTATTTCCTTCATTTTATAGGTGAAAAAAAAAAAAGGAAGGTATAAAGAAATAACCAGGAAGCAGGGCAGGCACGCAGATACGAAGTTAGTGGTAAAAAAAAAAAAAAAAAGTTATTAGTAAGCAGCAGAGCTGCGGGGGTAAATCCAGGCCCGCCCAACTTCAGACCCTGAGTACTTTTCACTCCACTAACTCTTGTCTTGGTTCTGTTGCCAGGTCCGCCTGGACCCGCCAGTACTCTGCACCTCCTGTCTGTGTGGCCCATTCCTGCATTGCTTCTGAGATCCTTGCCTGAATGGCAGAGCCCCAGGGCTCACCCATGGAAAGTTACTTCTCTGTAGCTCCCAGACTGCAGGTCAGCTGGGAAGTCCACATTCTTGTCACACACACACCAATTTTGTCACTGGTAGGATTAATTTAGCTCATTAAGCACCTTCGCATTAGGCCTGTGGCTTAAGTGACGTGTCAAAATTTGATGACTACTATTTTATGAATTACACTGATGTGCTGCTTCTTTGATCCCTTTTCATAGCCCATGTGATGGCCATCTGGACACCTCCTTCTCTTGGAGTTTTTGGGATGGCAGCCAAAGCAAGTACAGAATGCTGAACAGATCAATATAGTTAAGCGCATTACCATAATCCACAGACATTAAAACGTCAATACCTCATCCCCCTGACAAAGCCTATATCAAACAGAAGTCTCGATGGCACAATAGATAGATTCATGAGGCTTTCACCTCTGGGAATGGGTTTCAACACGGCTTAGGTCACTTGAAAAAGATGAGTTTCATGGTGTTAACTTTGCCAAACTTTGTTTATTGGCATTTGGGCTCCGATCACAATCCAATCACATGGGCAGCTTTCCTTTACAAAGGGGACACTCCACGCTTTCATCAAACACAGGAATTCATTTGAGCTCTGTGTGACCAGTATCCTGTTCTATTAAAAACACCTATAAATATTAGACTGTGAAGCTTCACAAATAACCATATCAATATGTTACGCCAAGACATGAAGAATTTTAAAACTCAATGAATATTTCTCAGGCACTTAACTTATGTGCCCAGCACTGTTCTAGGTGCTGGAGGTATAGGAGGGGTATACAACAGACTAGGGGCTTCCTCTACAGAATTTATGTTGTAGCTGGGGAGACAGACAAGTAAACAAATAGATAAAGTAATTTCAAGTAACTATAGATGCCATGAAGAAAGCAGACCTGGAAATGTAAAGTGGGGTGGTGAGCTGAGTCCAATATGTGGTGAGAATAGCCATGAAGAAGTTTGGCAGTTACAGGAGAGGCATCCTAGGTAGAACAGTAAGTGCAATGCCCTGAGGCAAGAATGAGCTTAATTCATGTAAGGAATAGAAATAAGGCCAACAGGGACCTCAAAGTCAAGCTGAAGTTGGCATGGGCTAGATCATGCAGAGCCTTCCTTGACATGATGAAGGACTTGGGGAGTCACTCGAGGATTCAAAGTAGTGAAGTGACATAGTTTTAATTTCATTTTTCATTTTAATATTTGTTATTAGTATTAATCATGATTCATTTTTTAGATACAAATTATTCTGGCTATGGCAGTGGTTTTCAACATGGGTGATTTTTTCCCCCTAGGGAACATTTGTCAATGTGTGGAGATACTCTTTGGTCATCACAACTGGTGAGTGCCACTGACATCTAGTGGGAAGCTGCTAAACATCCCATAATGCCCAGGACAGCCCCCACAGCAAACAGTCTAAAATATCAGTGGTGCTGTGTTTGAGAACCCCTGAACTATGGTATGGAGAATAGATCATTCAGGAATGGGGAAGAGTGGAAGCAGAAGGCTGGGGCAGGAACCAAGGAGAAATTATGGTTATTTGGACTAAACTGTCAGTGGCAAGGTAAAGTGACTCAAGATATATTTTGGAGATAGAGTTGATAGGACCTGCTGATAAATTGGAAGGAATTGCTCTAGGAAGTAAAGGAAAAAGGAGTCAAGGATGACTCCTCATGTTTTCGCTCTGAGCAAATGGGTAGACAATACAGTCATTTACCAAGATGGGACAGAATAGGCAAGGAATGGGTTGAGAGGGGAGAGATCAAGAATTTTATTTTGGGCACATTAAATGTAAGACCTGTTAGACTTCTCAGTGGAGATTCATTAATACATGAATCTGAAACTAAAGGTAGGGATCAGTTATTGCGCATGTAGATAATAGTTAAGGCCATGGGACTGGAGAGGGTGGCTAAGAGGAACAGAGAGGAGAGTGCTGATCTCTCCAATATTTAGGGGCTGAACTGAAAAGGAAGATCCAGCAGTGAGCACTGAGAAAGAGGTGTTAGGGGAGCACCTGGGTGGCTCAGTTGGTTAAGTGTCCAACTTCATCTCAGGTCATGATCTCGCAGTTTGTGAGTTCAAACCCCACCTCAGGCTCTCTGCTGTCAGCATAGAGCCTGCTTCCAATCCTCTGTCCCCTCTGTCTGTCCCTCCCTCCTCTCTCTATTAAAAATAAATAAACATTAAGAGAGAGAGAGAGAGAGAGAGAGAGAGAGAGAGAGAGAGGTGTTAGGGAAGCAAAAGGGAAACCAGGAGAATGCACTATCCTCAAAAATAAGGAAGGAAAGGGTTTGCAGAACGGAGCCATCATCTATGCTGAATGTTTCAGAGAGGTCACATACAACGAGAGAGAAAAAAAAAGACCTTGAATTTGGCTGGCTCGATTTGGCCAACAAAGTAGTCACAGACTAGAGTAGCTTGGGTGACATGGCAGATATTGCACCCTGACTGGTGTGGGTTGCAGAGAGCTTGTTCAGAAGATATAATCAAACAATATGAATTCTTTCACTAAATATTGCTAAAAAGAGGAAAGAAATGGGATGGTGACAGAATTCCAATTGCACAGCAACAAAGAAGTGTCTTCTTCTTAATAGAATCCTTTCTTTATAAGTCACAATGTGCTACATTTACTTATGAAATTCACCAGTAATCATTTAAACAACTAATTTCATTATTTCCTAGGCATTGGTATATAACACGTGCATTTTATCAACAGTGGAACTCTATTTTATGAATGAAACTAAAATAAAACATCCCGGAGCCACTGAACAAGCTTCAGAACAGTAATTATTTTAAGAATGTAGTTAGAAAACGACCACATAAAGTTCATTTAATTGAAACAACAAACTTTTGTGCACCAGTCAGTAAGGGGGTAAACTTGTCCTCCCAGCAAGTTCTTTCTCCTGAACCTGAAATTATAGCAAGATTTTCATCTTGGCACCGTCACTTCTTAGTTCTCTAAGTTGCTTCATCTCTGGACACACAAGATTCCTCATTTATAAAACAGTAGAGGTTTGGGCGGAGATTAAATGAAATAAAACATGCAAATTGTGTGTGTCCTGCAGGCATTAAAAATCCATCTTCTCACTTCTTTCTGGCACCTTCACTCCAGTACTTTCTGACTTTCTTTACATGGCAGTGCTGGTCATCATGGGGAGTTCTGTTTTTTTCCCCACATCTCTCTTATGATGTCTTCCCACCTCGGCTAGCACACTGTCCAGAATGCAATGGAATTTGATACACTTGCTGCCTATTACCCTGAAGCATCTATATGATGTTAACACCGTAGCAAGATTTGTTTCTGTGGTTTCTGTATTTCAGTGTATGAAACATTGTGGATTACCAAATATGTAAGCTATGATGACTTCAGAGTGAGAACTCCACCAAATTGTTGGTTCAGAGTTTAGATACAGTCAGGACCATAAGATACAGCCAGGACCTAAATTATCCAACCACAAACAGAAGATTTTTCTAAGAATGAAAAAAAAAAAAGACCAAAAATCACAATAACTTAAATTATTTATATAAGTAGAAGGGAGAAAAAAGCCTCTTCAAATTAAAAAAAAAAAAATGCTACTGCCCTAAATTGAGATTTTTGAAGAGAAAAGAACTTATTTGTTGATTAAATTCTTATCAAAGATGGGGAATGCTATAGGAGACTGTTAAAAACTGAGAACAAACTGAGGGTTGATGGGGGGTGGGAGGGTGGGGAGGGTGGGTGATGGGTATTGAGGAGGGCACCTTTTGGGATGAGCACTGGGTGTTGTATGGAAACCAATTTGACAATAAATTGCATATATTGAAAAAAAAAAAGATGGGGAATGCTAGGAGGAATCCATAAAGACAAGGAAATTGTAATAATGAAATCTTTGTATAATTTAAGCAAAGCAATCAGTTCCCATACACCAAACCACAGGCTCTAGAGTTCACCAGTTCAGAAGAATGGCATATTCACAAATGTATCATTAGGATGGGCTGAAGGTTTCTGGGTTTGTTTTTTAGACAATGCTGGGAATATCTGCCAAAGAGTGCTCATCCTTTTGTGCTTCCAATAAATGGATGCTGATAGTTCACTCCAAATCCCCAGACTTTTTTTTTCCAACCATGGTATTTTGGAAATTTCTTTTATTTCTGAGTTGCCTAGACTTTCTCCTGTCTCTGTGCATACATTTAGGGAATTTTGATGTGAATGTCTCAATGACTGCCTTATTTTTAACTTATTTATGGGCAATTCCTAAGTTCTATCTAGTATTCAACTAATTTAAATGAATGAAAGACATCATTAAGTCATGAACTGTCATTGGAAGAAAGGTGATAAAGCCAGAGGCCCATGTTTTCCTCAGCAAAGTCTATAACTAGTCAATGGTCATCTAGATCCCCATTTGACCCTCTAAAAATCTAGAACTGAATATCCAACTAGGGAGCCCATGCTGATCCCGATCTATTTGAATGGCTCTACATCTATCCTCTGAATCCACACAGAAACAAACTAATTTCCTTTTCTAGGCAGGCATTGCCCATAACACAACCCAGCTCTGCCTAGTACAGAGTGAGGGATAGGGAGTTCAGGGGATGAGAAGGAGCTGCTTGAGAGGGTAGGTAACCAGGCACAAAGAGAAGAACTCTTGCTTAGCCTGTGAGAAGAGCATAGGTGAATGGGGGTGGTGGGAGTAGATAACGCCTTCTGTTATTGTTAAATACTTTTCAGGTCATAGTTTGAACCCTGTGCACAGGCTGAAGGATGCATGCCATTTTATCCCGAGTTAACAAGTGATTTTCACACTTTTGTCTCTTCCAGTCTCAAATCCCCCACTACCGCTCTGCATTTCTTACATTGGAGCCTAAACATCCCAGAACACCATCTCTGTGAATATTCTGAGATATGCCTAATGGAGGGAGGATAATGTCCTTGGGTTAGGGTAAAGACTGTTTTGGAGATACTGACCTATGTTCAGCAGCCTTCCTAGGGCAGTTTCCACAATGAATGAATCCTATCTTTAAACATGGAGCTCACTTGGGCTTTTGAAATGTGAAGTCAGTGCCAAGTAGGACCAATCAGAGTCTGGTGTAATTTCTGCCATGCAAATCTCTTTTATGTAAATTGTGTCTTAGGGAGCTTCCAAACGCATACAGGTGGGGAGTGATTTCAGAAAGTCCATAATTCTTCTCATATTATTAGCATCTTCAGTGCAAGAATTCTGACAGAGACACTAATGATGAAGCAGCCAAAAAGGAAATTAAGAAAACAATCCCATTTAAAATTGCATAAAAAATAATAAGATATCTAGGAAAAATTTAACCAAAGAAGTGAAAGACATGTACTCTGAAAACTATAAAACACTGATGAAAGAAACTGAAGATAATACAAAGAAATGTAAAGACATTCCATGCACAAGGATTCGAAGAACAAATGTTAAAATGTCTATACTTCCCAAAGCAATCTACAGATTTAATGCAATCTCTATCAAAATACCAACAGCATTTTTCATAGAACTAGAACAAATAATCCTAAAATTTGTATGGAACCACAAAAGACCTCAAATAGCCAAAGCAATCTTGAAAAAGAAAAACAAAACTGGATGTATTCCAGACTTCCAGTTATATTACAAAGATGTATTAAGTATGGTTCGACACAAAAATAAACACATAGATCAATGAAACAGAATAGAACACCCAGAAATAAACCCACAATTATATGGTAAATTAATCTTTGACAAAGGAAGAAAGAATATGCAATGGGAAAAAGTCTCTTCATAAATGGTGCTGGGAAAACTAGACAGCTACATGCAAAAGAATGAAATTGGACCACTTTCTTACACCATACACAAAAATAAACTCAAAATGGATCAAGGACCTAAATGTGAGACCTGACCATACAAATCCTAGAAGACACCATAGGCAGTAATTTCTCTGACATCAGCTGAAGCAACATTTTTCTAGATATGTTTCCTGAGGCAAGGGAAATAAAAGCAAAAATAAACTATTAGGACTATATCAAAAAAAACAAAAACAAAAACAAAAAAACTTCTGCACAGCAAAGGAAGCAATCAATAAAACTAAAAGGCAACTGACGGAATGGGAAAAGATATTTGCAAATGACATATCAGATAAAAGTTCAGTACCCAAAATCTATAAAGAACTTACCAAACTCAACACCCAAATAATCAAATAATTGGGTGAAGAAAAACAAATAATCCAGTGAAGAAATGGGCAACAGACATGAATAGACACTTTTCCAAAGAAGACACCCAGATGGCTAATAGACATGAAAAAATCACTCATCATCAGGGAACTTTGAACCAAAACCACAGTGAGATAACACCTCACACCAGTCAGAATGGCTAAATTGAACAACTCAGGAAACAACAGATGTTGACAAGGATGTAGGGAAAGGGGAACCATTTTGCACTGTTGGTGGGAATTCAAATTGGTTCAGCCAATCTGGAAAACAGTATGGAGGTTCCTCAAAAAATTAAAAATAGAACTACCCTATGACCCAGCAATTGTGCTACTGGGAATTTATCCAAAGGATACAAAAATGCTGATTTGAAGGGGCACATGCACCCCAATGTTTATAGCAGCTCTATCAACAATAGCCATATTATAGAAAGAGCCCAATGTCCATTAACTGATGAATGGATTAAGAAAATGTGGTAGATATATACAATGGAATACTACTCTGCAACGAAAAAGAATGGAATTTTGCCATTTATAACAACGTGGATGGAACTTGAGGGTATTATGCTAAGCGAAATAAATCAGAGAAAGACAGATATCATATGACTTCACTCATATTGGAATTTGAGAAACTCAACAGATGAACATAGGGGAAGGGAAGGAAAAATAAGATAACAGAGAGGGAGGCAAACCACAAGGAACTATTAAATATAAACAGGGTTGCTAGAGGGGAATGTGGTAGGGGGTATGAGTTAAATGGGGGATGGACATTAAGGAGGGTACTTTTCAGGATGAGCACTGGTAGTCATATGTAAGACACAATCACTGGGTTCTACTGAAGACAAGACTACATCGTATGTTATCTAACTTGAATTTAAATAAAAAAGAAATCTTGCCATTTGCAACAACGTGGATGGAGCTAGAGAGTATAATGCTAAGTGAAATAATTCAGAGAAAGACAAAGAGCATATGATTTCACTCATATGTGGAATTTAAGAAACAAAACAAATGAGCAAAGGAGAAAAATGAGAGAGACAAACCAAGAAACAGACTCTTAACTCCAGAGAATAAACTGATGGTTACCAGAGGGGAGGTGCATGGAGGAGATGGGTGAAATAGGTGATGGGAATTAAAGAGAACACTTACCAAAATGAGCACTGAGTAATGTACAGAATTGTTGAGTCACTATACTGTACACCCAAAACCAATATAACACTGTAGGTTAACAATACTGGAATTAAAATGAAAAACTCAACAACAACAAAAAAGACTTCTGATATAGAAAAGTTCCAAAAGTTCTAAGACTATTCATTCTTCAAGGGATGCTTCTCCATTTTTGGTTGTATTTTATTTCCCTTAGTATTATTCTATCTGCCTTGGCATCATTTTACTTTCTTAAAAAACTTTTTTTAAGCTTCATGTGGTGTGGATGAATCTTTAGCCTTGGGATAAAAGTCAATTCATAGCAATGTAGCAGTATCTAGTGATTCTCAGGATTGTCCTACTTAAAACAGGTTAAACTGTTCGACAGGTTAAAACTGTTTCCAGATCCCCACATTATCATTTATATCCATTGATTGAAAAACCGCATAATGACAGAAGCAGACACACTTGAACAGAGCATAGTAGGAACTGAACAAGTTCACTAGTTTTCAAGACAGTACAAATACATGTCATATTAATCCTACACTTTTCAGGAAGTGCTTAGTGTGCTATAAGAATGAGTCAATCTTTTAATATGGTGGCTGCTCAGGAGTCTGCCTCGATCCTTTCCTCATACTTCCCCACCTCCCCACGAAGAGTTCCTTAAAGCCCTGATACCTTTGTTAAGCAGTGTGCCAACTCATAACACTCATTGGTTTTGCCCAGAATGCAAGATAACTCTTCTGGCTTGACCTGATTAGATCCTAAGTTAAAGCCATAGAATGGTGCTAGGGGGCAGTAGAAATCATCTAGTTTTACCACCTTAATTCCCCAATAAGTAACCTAAGGCCAAGGCATTGGAGTGGCTAGCATAGGGCATGGAGAGTAGGACAGAACCAGGTCTTTCTGGTGCCCAGTCCCGGCCTCTGTCTTATATATAGAAGAGCCAGGCCTGCATCCTAAGCATTGGTTACTCCCTAAGGCCTGAAGATTCTCCAGTGTGTCAGGTTGTGTCCTGCTTTCAGCACTCTACTCATATAACTCCTCTCACCCACAATCTATTTCTCTCCACAATTATCTGGCAGAAATGTGGTGCATTTTCAAGACTTGGCAGAGTAGAATCTTCCCATGAAGCATCTTTAGACCCTCTCAAGTCAAATAAGACACTTTTTTTGTGCTTCTACCGTAGAAAGAATAATGATAATGGCTAACATTTACTGAGCATTTACCATGTGCCAGTAATGTTATAAATTATATATCACTCAATTCTTATAACATCCTATGCCATAGGAACTATTATTTGTCTCCAGGATGAAAATGAGGAAACTGAAATTCAGAGAGATTACATAATTTTTAAGAAGTGCCTACAAGTGAGATGCCTCACTGGCCGCGTGAGTTAAGTATCCACACGCTTAAGTACTGTGCTATCAACAGTTGTTGAGGCACATCACCCATAACATGGGAGTGTACTTATGTTTGACATAGGTCTTTCTTTCCCACTAGACTGTAAACCCCTCAGAGCAAGGCCTTGTGTTTTTACTTCTTTTCTCTCCATACCTAGCAGTTTCTGGCAGAGAGTAAGTTGTCAATAAACATTTGCTGAATGAATGCATGGAGGAAAGAATCATTTTTCATCAGGGGTTCTTAAAGTGCAGTTCCAAAACAGTCCGTGCACAATGGTTTATAAATGAGAGGCCCAGACTAGTGATTTTTTGCCTGAATAATGACTTCCCCAAATAGACACTACAGATTGTTGGCAAAAATGTCAGATACTTAAAAGGCTTTATATAGTAGCACAGTCAAATACCTCTATAGGTCACTATGAGAATTTCAGATTTCTCTCTCTTCTTTTCTTGCTAAGGAAGAAAGGGGAGCAAGAGAGGAAGCAGGGAACAGTGGGAGTAGTGTCAGAGTGGAGGCCAAGAGAGACAGCCCCACTTTCTGCTCTGTAGTCACTTAGCTTCCTGAGAAATGCTGGCGTGGGAGATAGCCATAAAAACAGCTCTTTCCAGTTTTAAAAAAGATATGCTTTTACATGCTCTCTAAGGCCTTTTAAAAGCAAATATTCTGGGATTCTAAAATTCACCTCTAAATTTCACCATGGCCCCCAGGTGGATCCAAAATTCAAGTCATAGGAAAAATCTTGGTTTTTTTGAATTCACAATTTTTTTGAATTCTTCAAAGTACGTATTTTCTATTGTACAGTTTTGAAGCTGCTTTTAAAAGACAGAAAATGAAAATTTAGAAAATGAAACTAAACCTATGCTTCTTTCCCAAGGGCAGAGCCTTCAAAGATTTTGTGTTTGTGGTGCTGAGGACCAAAGATGCTCTCACCTATAAATGGTCATCAGCCAACAAGAGCTGAAGACACGCCGTGACCCCGAGCTAACCCTCCAGCCCAGCTTGGTCTGCCTGTCTGTCAAATGCAGGGTGGGAGCTCATCAAAGGTCTCTTCCAAGGCAAATGTTCCATGATTTCACACACCCCTGAAATCAACTCGTGATCTCCCTTTACACCACCAGCAAGGGAGGGCATCAGATCAAAACCCCCTGCCAAATATGGCCTTTTGTAGCAACATGGATGGAACTGGAGAGTGTTATGCTAAGTGAAATAAGTCATACAGAGGACAGATTCCATATGTTTTCACTCCTATGTGGATCCTGAGAAACTTAACAGAAGACCATGGGGGAGGTGAAGAAAGAAAAATGGTTGAGAGGGAGGGAGCCAAAACATAAGAGATGCCTAAAAACTGAGAACAAACTGAGGGTTTATGAGGGGTGGGAGGGAGGGGTGGTGATGGGCGTTGAGGAGGGCACCTGTTGGGATGAGCACTGGGTATTGTATGGAAACCAATTTGACAATAAATTTCATAATAAAAAACAAGCAAAGAAAAACAAAAAAACAATTCCCCTCCCCCCCCCCCCCCGCACCACATACCACTCCTTCTTCCACCGCCTTTCTATTAATGCTGTAGCTTTGGTCACAGCCATTATCTCTCCATGACTATTGGAAGTTCAAAGTCACTCACTTCTTTCTTTTGACTTTGATTCTCCTCATCCCCCACCCCGCCTACAATTTTTCTGGATGACTGGGAATTATCTGAGAACATGCCAATACTCACTTATGTCATCTTCTAGACACAAATCTTGAGATTCACACCCATTTCCTACCATAAGAGAAATACAGTATATATGCATTTAAAATATGACTTTCTTTGGGAAAAAAATCCTTAATTTCACAAATAGTTTATTTGGTGCAAAATTTGAAATTATCTTGAGTTTTTAGTTCTCATGATTTTCTCATTAAATATATTTTGCTTTAAAAAACACAGTAACAAAAAATTTAGTATTTGTAATTAATACTAAATGGTCAATAAATGACCATTATTTAATAAAAGAGGCTATGACATTTTCCAGTGCTGAGCTATGAAGCTCTCAGCATGCAAGTCCCTGATAGATATTTTTGAAGAACTCACATAAGCTATTCTTAATATCATAAGCTTCCTTTTATCCTCTACCACTTTCTTTTTTAAACCTGTTAGATATATTCACAGAATATCACATTTTCCTCACAAGCTGTTTTAATTTGCATTTTTCTCAATGACTAATCTGACATGCCAGATAGGAGATTCTTATTTTTTTCCAACTTAGGAAATGCTACCAAAGTATTTTGTTTTGTTTTTGTAAATTCTGAGAAATCTAGCAATAATAGACAAGAAATAAAGAGTCCAATGTCTGCATGTTCTTGTTCTCAAGATGGTCATATTTTTGAGATTATCCTTTCTGCAAAATGGCAGTCCACGTTTCCTTTTCAGAAAGTCATAAAAGTGTTGCCAGAATCAATATTTTAAATTCTTGTGTTGGTTTCAGACAGCAGGATTCACAGTGGTAATACCGTATACCATGTGTTTCTACTTGAAATTATCTGAGTTTCTTATTTGTAGTTATGCTGCAAGATGGTGTGATTCTGAGTTTTCTTTTCTCCCAAAGATTTTATTGCCTTATTTTTTAGAAGAATGAATTTTCTTATTTCTAAGACATTGAGAAACGATTCCATTTCTCTATATTTGTACCAAGAAGAAGAAAGCAGTTATCCATTTCCATTTCTTCTGTGTCATATTAGTTGCCAGGAGAATCCTCCTTGTACTTTCAGTGGCCATTTGTCTCCCAGTTATTTATAGTCAACTAATGATCACTCTTCCGGAACTTTGTCTGTGTTCCACATGTTTGGTTGGAATAAGGCAGTCAGTTGGCAAGAAAGCTCAATGAGGAAACCCCTCAAAAACTGGCTTGAGGATTTTCCATGTTTATTGTTGGTTAGAAATAGGACTCAGGAAGTACTCATTCTGTACTCATCACCAGTAACAATCAGAGATTTACAATAAATGGAGAATCCCCATGTGAATGGTAGTTAAGTTCCTAAATGTATGTGATTGCACTTTTGCCATTGGCGTTTACATACCTTAAGTAAATCTTGCATCTGAAAGATAAGATGATTCTTCTAGAAAATTCGCATGACTGTGGCTGAAGAAACCACAAAGTTCAAAGGGGAGCCAAGAGTTGAGGCTGAGGGATAGCAAAGACTTAGAAACAGAGGCTATTTCAGTTTGCAGAAGGAATGGGACAAGTAAATGGCCTGACCTACTGGTGGCTTTACTTTTGAAAGAGTCATAACGGTTTCTTGAGAAGTTAGGCACAAAGACCTCAGACTGAGAATAGGGGTGACATAGAGGTTAAACAGACATCCCCAGACTAAGAGAAATGAGTAAAAATCATTTCTAAGGCTGGAGAATTCAAGACTAGTCCATCCATTCAGTAGCATTTATTGAGGATTTATTGTATGTAAGTCACCAATTATGTTACTATGCACACTCACCTCACTACTAAACAGAATGTTCCCCTGTCCCCTTCTCTTAGGAGTTGCTCCTCACTCGTCTCACGGTCATGAGATCAAGCCCTGTGTTGGGCTCTGTGCTGACAGCGTGGAGCCTGCTTGGGCTTCTCTCTCTCTCTCTCTCTCTCTCTCTCTCTCTCTCTGCCCCTCCCTCACTTGTTTTCTCTCTCTCTCTCTCTCAAAATAAATAAACTTAAAAAAAGGAAGTATATACTTTCTGCTTTGTAATTGTACAAGCCCTCTTAAGCCTCAGCTTGCGTTTTTATTTTAGAATCATATTGAAGACCACATGGCATTCTAACCTACTGAATTTTTCTTACCAGGTTTTCTAATGCTATAGACTCAGTAGGCACATGGTCACAATTCCTATATTTAACTAATTGTTTTGCTATCACATGACAATGACTGCCAATTTGTAATGGTGTGTTCACTGCCTTCTACCCAGTTTCCAGTCAGCAAGTCTCACTTTTTATAGTCTGTTATTTTCAACACCTTATTTCTGGGAACAAATTCTGTTCCCGTTAAGATATATTTGGTTGGGATGCATCTGGGTGGTTCAGTTGGTTAAGTGTTCGCCTCTCAATATTACCTCAGGTCATGATCTCACCATTAGTGTGTTTGAATCCCACATCGGGCTTTTATCTTTTATGTCAAATAAACATATATTTGACATAAAAGATAAATTTGGTTGGAGGTAACGCAACATGCTGGATGGCTTAAACATCAAAAGTAATTTATTGGCTCATGTAATAAACAGTTTGGAGGTAATGTAGGCTTCAAGCATGGTTTGATCAGGGCTCTGGCCCCATTTCTCTGTGGTGCTTGGCTCTGCCCTCCTCTTTGTGTTAGTTTGGTCTTAGGTTGTCCTCCCTAATGGTAGTGAAATGGCTGCCAATGGCTACCAAGACTACGTGTTTCTTGTTTACAAATAATAAATTTCTCTCTAACTTTCACATCTTTTCTGTCACACAATAGAGAGAAGCTTTGGTTCACAATTAAGTTGTAGTTAATCATTTCCACATCTTCATGTACTAACTCAACAGGTACTCCTGACAAAATGTAATCCCATCACCAAATAAGGAGATAGGAGATCTCAGTCCACTCACCTATTTTCACAAGCATTTTATTTCATGACACTTCATGTTAAGCAGATTTTCTCTTACCAGACTCTAAGACCCATTTAAATTTTCCTCTTGCTCTTGAAAAGGACAATTTTCCTTATTTCCAAATTGATGTCTGAGAGCAAAGAGGACATATGGTTTTTGGTAAAACTGGAAAGTCTTTGGGAAAGAAGTTGTCCCAGGACAGAACACTCTTTTATGCTACTTTTTCCTTTCTGACTCCACTCCTGCTCTTAGAGGTGTCAGTAGAAAGAGGAACAAGTCACCCTAAAGACACATAGCTTTGGGATGATGTTACCACCTTACACATACACCCTGGAATTTAGATATCTGGCTGCAGTGAGATCTGCTCCTTCACTTCTATGCCAACTCTGCAGAGGGTCCCGCATCCCTACTTTGTACCCAGCACATCTGTATTTTAGAATCAGCTCTTGTTGTTCTATTCCTTTTCACTAAGGCATAGGCAAACATATTATGGTCTCCAAATAGATTCAAACCACTTTCTTAAGAGCAGACTCAAGTATTAGATGTTCATGTGTAATATGGGTTTACTTAGAACATCCAACCACATGTTCAACTACAAAGGAAATCAGATTAGAGGAAGATGTAGTCAAAGTGGTACTTAGTAATCTCCCAAGGCCAGGGTCCAACCCTCTGACTCTGTGTCTGTGAAATGTATAGAGGTGTACCAAAGAAGGCCTGAGGGAAGTCAGGAGGAAATGCATTGTCCGTCTTAAGAGAATTTCTGATAAATTCTAAAAGAGCAGAAAGGAATTTGGAAATTTGGAAAACACCACACAAATAGCCCAGAAGTTGCAGCAAACAATATATTTGGTAGTTCAAGTTCACAACTCTCTCTCTCAAAATGCCATTATTTGGGACCCTACATGGAGTTAGGTCTTACAATCCAGCCTTTCCCCATCACAATGCCCTTCTTGATTTAGATATCAAAACCAAGCAGAATACAGTCTGACACCACCTTGGATACGACAATGGATAAAAGATTATGCCATCCACTCCTGGATTGGATAGAGCTGGAGTTCCGTTAGTGGACAATCCATCTAAATCATTCAAGGCTCTTGTGCTATGGCACCTTCGATGTCTCAGGACAGCTCTCACTCCTCTCCCAGATATCTCTCCTATTTCCCAAGCAGCTCAAATGCCCAGCAATTCAACCATGTGATAAATACAAATTAAACTTTTGGCTGTCCCCAACTTTATTATGAACACCTGGGGGGAGCCAATTTAAGGGAATAAGCATTCAAGGGAAGACATAGCTATTTTGTTATCATTGTGCACAAAAACAGGTGGATGCAAATTCCTCACTTTATTGCTTTGTTTGGTTTGCTTCATTTCCTCCCATCAAGACCTTCTCTCTCTTTCTATAACCTGTTTTGTATTCTGCTGGTAGATCTAGTTCCTCCTCAACACAGAAAGAAAGCTAAATTGTTTTGAGATAAAAATGTCATCTGCCTCCCTCAAAATGGGAAATTCAATCATACAAATGACTGTACAAATGACTGTGGAGGCTGGTTCTCCATTTCCAATGTGGTGTCACTTAGAATGAGATGTCCTTCAGCAGCTGTTGTGCATTATTATGGAAGCTGAAAGCCCATTCCTCCAATCACAGCAAAGGACACCCAAAGCTGCTGCTCCCTCCCTCAAACAAATCACTTCAGGCTGCAAATCTTAATTGTCAACAGCAACCAAGAGAGCAGACTGCACTGGGGAAATCCAGTGCACCCAGCTTGGAGTATGGGCCAGAAACACAAATAGGAGCAGAGACTTGCTGTGTAGCCTGGAGACACATAAGTACCTCTTCCAACTGTGACATTCTTTGTCAGGTGAAGGTATAGAGGGCCTGAGAGCCCCAAGAGGGGAAGGGGCCACAAAGCTCGGTAACACGTCAGCTGGCTTCAACCAGATTTCCACTCCTTCATTCCGACTAAATATTCCCTTGGGACTATTGCTCTTCTCTGTTTGATAGTGTTCTTTAGGCAAACTCAGAACATGTTTTTTTAAAAAAAGTGTTTATGTTAATTTATTTTTGAGAGAGAGAGAGTGAGACAGAGACAGAGGGGGAGGGCCAGAGAGATGGAGACACAGAATCAGAAGCAAGCTCCAGGCTTTGAACTGTCAGCACAGAGCCCGACACGGGGCTTGAACCACGGACCATGAGAACATAACCTGAGTGGAAGTCAGATGCCCAACTGAGCCACCCAGGTACCCAAATTCAGAACATATTTTAAAGATCCTCCCTGTTGATGGGGGGTGGGAGGGAGAGGAGGGTAGGTGATGGGTATTGAAGAGGGCATCTTTTGGGATGAGCACTGGGTGTTGTACGGAAACCAATCTGACAATAAATTTCATATATTAAAAAAAAATAAATAAAGATCCTCCCTTTCAGTAGATGCAGTTTAAAGACAACTTTAGTTTTTGAAATACCCGTATTATACAGCCTCATGATTAGAAGGAAAAGGGCTCATTATTAAAGACGTCTGCTGGGCACCTGGGTGGCTCAGTTGGTTGAGCGTCCAACTTCGGCTCAGGTCATGATCTTGAGGTCTGCGGGTTCGGGCCCCACATCAGGCTCTGTGCTGACAGCTCAGAGCCTGGAGCTGCTTCAGATTCTGTGTCTCCCTCTCTCTCTGCCCCTAACTAACTCGCATTCTGTCTCTGTCTCTCTCAAAAACAAATAAACATAAAAAAAAATAAAATAAACATGTCTGCCAAGGAACAGTCAATAGAGATCTACAACCAGTTCATTCTAATATGCCCAGATAACTGTTAACCCCACCAAGAATGGGAGCAATAAATTAAATGCACTAGTTGGTATCCACAAAAATGGTGACAGGAAGGGAAATACTTGTGTGCATATTTGGGGCCAGGCCTCAGTGTAAGGGATTTTCATGTGCATTATCTCCTATAGTCCTAGAAAGCCCTGTTAGATAAAATTATAACTTCCATTTTTACAGGTAAGAATAGTGAAGTTGACAATATTTAAATTGGCCAAGTTTCTACACAGAGAGTGAGTGAACTAGAATTTGACCTGTCTAGCTCTATGCTCTTTTCATTACATATTTCAATTTTGGGCATATGACTTCAAGAAAGCAGATTTAAGTAAACCTTTCCCACTGTGGGCCTGATCAATTTTAAGAATAAGTCCTATATGGGAATATTGCTTCTGGGAGGAGTAAATTACTCATACCTCAAGTAATAAAACTTTCTCTCCTGTTTTTCCATCTCTAAAACCTTCTCTTCCCTTTTCCTATTTGCATAAGCATGGGGATTTACAATAGCATAAAAACAGTAATTCTAAGAGAAATGTAATTATATTCCTCTAAAAAAGTGGCCGCCTAGGGGAATCCATATAATTCTTTCCCTCATCAAAAGTTACCCTTCCAAAAAAAAAAAAATACAAAACAAAAAAACAAACAAAATGATAGGAACACACACACACACACACACACACACACACACACACGCAAATTCTACATGTGTCTCCTAGCCTGGCTGGTAAACTCCTTACAGAAAGAAATCATTGGTCTGAGACTTCATCATGAATTGAGGAACTCACATTGGAAATGAATGGTAGCTTGGCTGACTTAGACACTGCTCAAATTGCTGGCGGTGGATCTGAGGGTTTATCTTGAGGGAGCCCAGGGTTTAGAGAGACAAGGGAAGCCAGCCAACACTCTGCAGGAGAAATGCAGGACTGGGTCAGAGGTAGGAGTGAAGCTGAAAGTATAGAGCCAAGAGGTCAGACTCTGGTGGAAGCAGAGATCTAAGTACAAGAAGGACAGAACAAGAGTGAGGACAATCACGGGACACCTGGGTGGCTCAGTGGGTTCAGCATCCAACTCTTAGTTTTGGCTTAGGTCATGATTTCACAGTTTCATGAGTTCAAGCCTTGCATCAGGCTCTGCACTGGTAGCATGGAGCCTACTTGGGATTCTATCTCTCTCCCTCTCTCTCAGCCCTCTGCCACTCACACTGTCTCTGTCTCTCTCAAAATAAATAAACTTAAAAAAAAAAGAGTGAGGACGATCACCATGAACAACGTTGAAGAATACGTAAAACTTTTCACTTTGGGATGGCTCAATTTTTAAAGTATACTGCACGTAAGATGGGTAATATGTGGTAGATAGGACAAGTATCTAAAATGGAGACTCACAAAAATGATCCATAAAATACATGTGGGTTTTATTGTTGTTATTGTTATCATATTACCTTAGGTCAGCAAGGTTTCCAATCTCAACAACAGCTCCATTCTTTCCCCTGGAGAATACATTTGTCCTTTTCCTTTCTGTGAGGATAATCTTCCTGATGCACACAGGTCATTGTGCTTCAATGTTACATATTTTCTTACCTCCCTTTTCTTGCCATGTTTTCTATCATCTACATTATTCCAAATGTGACTTGCATGGTTTTACATTTCCTACTGAGTTGTACAATCATTCATGTGCCTCCTTCTCACAAAGTTCCCTGAAAAAAGATTTATAGTCTCTGGAAACAGTGCATTATTACCTGTAAAGTAAAATTGAGACACTCAGAACATCAGCATGGAGATAATTCTCTAGCCATGGAGCCCATGGAAACCTGTCTTATACAAATATTCCATTTTAGTGTTACACAAAGAATAATCTAGTACATAAAGAGTCCCCCTAGAAGTTAAGTAAGCACTATTATAAACTTGTTTTGCAACACCTATGTAAGGGACATTGTGATTCAATATTGAATAATAAAACATTGAAATACAAAACATTGTGGAGCCTGCTGTTATGCTCAAAATAAAACTGACGCAATTCTTATTTTTTTATAGAAACCTAGCTTATTTTAATGTTTATTTTTGAGAGAGAGACAAGCACAAGCAAGGGAGGGGGAGAGAAAGAGGGAGACATGGAATCTGAAACAGGCTCCAGGCTCTGAGCTGTCAGCACAGAGTCCCACGCGGGGCTCAAACTCATGAACTCATGTGAGATCATGACCTGCGCCGAAGTCACTTAACTGACTGAGTCACCCAGGCACACCCACAATTCTTTTTTTTTAATTTTTTTTTTTGAGAGAGAGTACAAGCGGGGGAGGGGCAGAGAGAGAGGGGTACAGAGAATCAAAACAGGCTGTCAGAGCAGAGCCCAACGTGGGGCTCAAACTCAGGAACCCCGAGATCATGATCTCAGTTGAAGTTGTATGCTTAACCAACTGAGCCACCCAGGCACCCCAAAACTGATGCAATTCTTAAGTTAAAACTTGGAAAGTAGATTGTTACCACCTGGAGGTGGACTCAGGTTGGAATGGGAACCCTCTCAAAGTGTTTGCCTGACTCTGCACCCCTCCCTAGAGAAGAGTAGCTCTTATCTTTCCTTGGCCAATGCACTCATAATCTATCAAGATGAAAAAAAAGTTCTTCAGATACATGTACCCTGAAAGGAATATTCTTGAAGCAGAGGAACGGTATGTCCATCCTTCTATTCCCTCTACGTACACTTCTTCAGAGCATCAGAGAGGTGCCAAGACCTTGAGCTCTGCAATCAGGTTGATTCCAGCAAGTCTCTGAACCAACTTTAAGTCCCATTTGGGGCAGAAATCGAGAGAGTGTTATTTTCTGCCCTCCAAAGCTCTGGAGCATGCTTTGATAGAATGTTTCAAATCAATACAGTGCAAGTCACACTCTAAAGTTCTTGAGGATTGAAATGTGCCTGAGAACAGGTTGCCAGCATATTGAGCCAGAATTAAAAAATTTCTTCTTTTGAATACAGAAAACCTCCTGAGGTCTCTTCACTACATCACCACACAGTCTCCTTTAGAGGGCTCGCAGTTGGGCTGGTTAAAAGCAACTCTGAACGCTATCACCCCTATTATATCTGCTTTGAGGGTGAAAGATTCTTCTACTTAGTATTTGTTGTGTTTGCAGATCTTTTTTGGTCTCTTACGATTTGGAAATGGGAATGCACAGCTGCAGAGTGGCAATCAAAGTGGGGGAGGTGATCATTTACATTCTAACACACAGAGATTTCCTAGTCAAGGTTACTTATAAATCAAATAGACGTCATTTCATAAACACCCCCAAACAACTGTACTCCATTACCAAAATGGGAAGCGGTGCTGTTAATGGGTATCTAAGGACTGAAATCAATTTAACTTACAGGCACTCAGCTGCTACAACAGTTGTGAATATATCTGAATTTTAATAAATGCTGATTAGTATTAATATCATACAAGACTTTAAATGTGGCTGGCATGAAATTCTCAATCTAATTAACAGAGAAGCCTGTTGACAAAGATACATTCTCTATTCCCTTGTCTAAAGAAATTTTCCATAGGTTTGACAGTATTACCATCAGTTTCACAAAGATATCATGGCATTTAGTTAGTGTTTGATACTGTAACACTCTCATGAAAAGAGAGTAACTACAAGACTCACATGTCATTCAGAGACAACATGGAAATGATACAGAGCAAACCCAGGAGCAGCAAGTGGAATGTGAAAATTAGGACGAAAGACAGTGAAGATATGCAGGCCGTGATGACACAGAACAGCTGGGGAGTGAGGGCCTGCTCCTTAGAGAAGAAGCTGACAGCAGCCATGACCTGCATAAGGAGTGATAATGCTGGGACATGGCTCCACTTTTGTTTCCTTTCAACAGGAGTGTAAAGGAGCAAAATGAAGGGAAGTGTAACCTATCAATTGGAATTGCAAACATGTCTGATTTTAGCAAGTTTCATGTGAACTCTGAGCTCTGATTTCTTTCTATTTTCTCACTCATCATCGTTGGCCTTGACTACCCTGGGATGTAAGAAAACTGGACTCAGAGTGGATAGGTAATTGTTAGAATAGTATGAATCAGTGGGTTTTATTTGAATAATATCTATTGTCTAGGATACTTATATATATTTTAATGGATATATTGAAGTATAATTGACAAATAAAAATGATATATATATCGAAAGTGTACTCCTTGATGTTTTAACATATGTATACATTGTGAAATTTTCACCACAATCAAAGTAAGTAGCATATCCATCACTTCACATAGTTACCATACTTTTCTTTGTCTTTTTATTAATGGTGAGAACACTTGGGCACATTTCGCACGTACAATACACTATTGTTAACTATGGTCATCATGCTCTATGGTAGGTCTTCAGGGCTCATTCATCACAAAGGTGACACTGCAGTGAGATGGAGGAAAGGATTCCCTTTTCAATAACTGGTGCTGGGTAAAATGGATATCAATATGGAAGAAAAAAAAAGAATATGTAACCCCTCCCCCACTATATACAAAAGGAAAATTCTAAGAGGGCTGCAGATTCAAACATGAAAGGTACAAGTTTCCTTTTTTTTTTTTTTTTTTTGAGAGAGAGAGCGAGTGGAGGAGAAGGGCAGAGACAGAGAGAGACAGAGAGAGACAGAGAATCTTAAGCAGGTTCCACGTTCAGCACAGAGCCCAATGTGGGGCTCAGTCCCACGACTCTGGGATCATGACCCGAGCTGAAATCAAGAGTCAGCTGCTCAACTGAGCCACCTAGGTGCCTCACCTTTGCTTTATATGGGTTTCTGGGGTCCTAATGACACAGTTTCTTTATCTGGGTGCTATTATACAGGTATGCTCAGTTTGTAAAACCGCATGCAACTGTGCACTTACAATTTGTTTACTTCTCTGTAATAAATGTTATACATCTGTTAGAGCTGTTATACTTCAATAAGAAGTTTTAAAAATCAAGTAACATCTGAACTTAAATGTTAATGGGTCCTTACTCTCTCTTACAACCCGCAGAAAAGTTGAAAAATTGTTAATACCATAAGCACACATATAATGTACACCTATATTCACCAGTTGTCAAAATTTTACATTTGTTTTCTCCCTCCCTCCCTCTCTCTTTCTGTCCACCCACATACATATCCACTTTAATTGAACCAGTTAAGAGTAAATTGTACCATTTTAACTGAACCAGTTACGAGTAAATTGTAGACATGACTACATTTCACTTCTAAATTCTTCACTGTGGATCTCCTAAGAACAAGGACATGACCACATCAGCACTACATAACCACATTCTATTCTCATATTTTAAAAAGTGTCTTATGAAATTAAGTGTTCATACTTTCCCAATTGTCTCAGTAATGTTGTACAATTTTTTTGTTGTTGTTGTTGTTTTTGTGTTTTCGAAGAGCCAGACTCCTAACAATTAGTTGTCAAGTCTCTTCAGGGGCAGTTGCTCTCTTCCTCCCTGCCTGCCCCAGGAGGGAGGCTTTCTACCGTCTCTACCTTGCCCTTGGTCTCTGCAGGCACTCGTGGCATCTGTGAGATGGACTGGAAGTGTTAGGACAGCCCTTGTGTTTGAAGCTCACAGAGGCCACGTGTTGTTAAGCTTGCTCACCCTCAACGTCCAGCAATTCATTAAAGCTTTGATCTGAAACGTTAAACTCACTTGTAGAGTCACCCCATCTTCCCTGTGTCCTGCCCCAGGCAAACCAATGTTCCTGTACCTTCTCTTCCTGGAGGTGTCCATTTTTTCCCCTTAGATTTCACAATAGGTGGATGCACTGAAAAACTTAGCTTAGTCTGTTATCCAGTCTGTGGTTGAAGTTTCTCTGAATGTATCATTACCTTTAAAGTTGTTGTGTTGTTGTTATTGTTGTTGCTGTTGGTGGCGGTGGTGGTTTTGTGTGGGTATGTGTGTGTGTGTATATGTTTGAGGCTATTTTTTTCCTCCATTTTTGTCCTATCTGCTTTCTATATTCTGGGAATTTCCCATCTTTTTTTTATATATGTTGATAGCACGATTTGTAGATTTGCTTTCTTGTGCTGCTGAAGATTTATTCATAGTAAAATATATTTTCTATTGCTAAAAGGAATTTGAGCTAGGAAGAGAGAGGTAAATGCATGTGCTCAATCCATTGTTTTGCTCTCATTTCTATTTTGATTCTTTTAACTTTACATCAAGATTTCTTGCAATTAGGGCCAACTGTGTACAAGCAGATGATTTCATCAACTCTCAAGTTGTTACACCCACCCCTTCACTCTCCTAAGTTTTGTTCTTCCCTCTTTTGCTCCCTAAAGAAAGAGAACAGAGAGAAGGCAGTTATGAAAATCATATACCACTTTTGCTTCTGTGTTCACCCATTGTGGGAAAAAGTTGACTTTGGTTAAAATTTCTCCCTAAAGTGAAGGCCCTGCAGTATTAGATTTCCTCCCCACCTGAATACCCAATGCGTGGATAACAGAAGCACTGTCATAACCTTCAAATAACTGGAACATTTTGATGAAATAAGCCTATTCAATAAGCCATCAAAAGCACAAAGGAAGTGGAATCAAGTTGATAACCTCTTTTAGGGAACTAAGATGGAAGTGGATGGCACAACCTCAGAGACAATAATGATATTTCCTAATTGGACTACAGAGTGCAGAATGTCTTATCAACAGATAATATGGCATAGTGTAGCCCATAATTAAAGGGAAAGATTTTAAAGAAGCAGATTTTGAAAGGGACATAAAAGTATTTAGATCAAACGACACATACAACTTATAAATATATACAAATATATACACAAGTTGCTTGTCCAACTCACAGAACAAGACAGTCAGATTTGAACTAAATTTCCAGTAGAATTGTACGCTAAATGCATATGAGAGACCAGAGCATAAATTCAAGCCCTGAGAGAGTAATAGTAACTGACATACAGGAAAGAGGAGAGCTGTTTTACATGTTCTCTCAGCAGAAAGTATAGTAAAGGGAATTGGAGGGATAAATGTTTCAGAGAAAGCTAAGTCTTGCAAAATGGACCAGGTGAAAAGAGTATTAATTCTAATATACAAGGCAAGCATTCAAGGGTGAAGGACTAGAGATTGTAATCCATCCTTCTCTCTGCCAGATTGAGTGCCATCCATACCATGCCAGGAAAACATTCTATTTAGGGCCATGAACTCAGTGGAAAATTGAGTAGCATCTATAAATTCTATTCACTCCCTTTTCCAGATCATTAAAGGCATTAAACTAGACCAGACCCAACAAAGACCCTTGCAACACCCGACTACACATCGCCCTAGAGTTAATTATGCTATCATTAATCATTTGCCCATTGTTTATAATCACCCAAGCATTGTTAATAGAACTAGATTCTTATTCAAGTCTGTTTTAAATTAATTTTGCCAATGAAATTTGGAGGGCTAACATACAATGATCAGTTGACACCTACATCCATCAATTATGCAGCATTCTCTCTTTTCCTCCTTGGGAATTTTTTTTGGTAGGATGTGCCCTCCCCACAGATCTAAGCTTTATGTTAGACATAGCTCAGCTGTGCTCTACTTGTTTGCAATTTTTCTCTTTCAATAGCTGCACCATAACTTTTTAATCTGTTGACATAAGAACAACCAGATGATAGTGACTCGAATCACCCTTGTTTCTTAAAAACTGATTACACGTCTGTTTTGTTTTATATTCATTTTTCCACCTACTACATTCCTGTCTTCATTTTCAGCAATATGTCCTAGTTCTCCATGGAAGTGACCAGTTCGTATATTTCTGTAACACCATTTAGGTCCTTTTATGCTTGGATGTGTGTCACATCATTGCCACTTTGGATTTATTAAATAAATGTCTTATACTCTTTTCAGACTGCATTTTGAAAAGGGTTATTTTTCATATTTTTTTCCACAGACTTCAAAAACAGTCCATATCTTCCCTTTATACATCTGTGCATTAATTACTGGTTTTATTTTTCTGGACTCTATTCTTTTCCAGCTCTTTGTCTTTTTCTCTATTTTTAACTAATAAAACCTAATTTTAAATGCATATATTTTAGAATCAAACAGCTCTACAAAGTTTGTAATGAAAGAGAATACTCTTCCATCCCCACCCCAGCATTTACTTCTCGAAGAGACAACAGATTTGATCTCAGCTAAATATTTTGGTATTTATCTACATGACTTGAAATAATGTACTTGAATTTCTACCATTGATTTTTATTTTAGACATTATGTAATGTCTTCCCATTATGGAAGATGAAAGTTTTACTCCTTTTCCTCCCGTGTTCCTACCATACATGTGTTACCTTTCCTTTATCTTATACTTTGGATATGATTATATCATAATTTTAATTAGATTAATATCAGTTTATTTTATTATGATTATGTACAAGTTAGGTCTAGGAGAAATAAATGGTAAAGTCTGATTATTTATTCTTTCCTGTGCAACTTTTTGTTTTCTCTGGAATTAACAATTGTCTTTGTTTTCTTGATTTTTTATTTACTTTTCACTAATTCATCCCCTGACTTCTCATCAGTTGTCAAAAGCTCCTCTCAAGACTGTCAGATTCATTAGCATTACCTCCATTGTCTCTTCCTAATAAAGGGCCTTACAGAGCCTCTGACTTCTTCCAGGCTGGAATGGTAGCACGCCAGGTCTGATGGACAACTCTCATCCTGGGATTCCCCCCATTGGTTGACTCTCCTGCTCTCTTTGTCCTGGGTTTTTCTCTTTCTTGATTTAATCTCCAAGAGTCTTGAAAATACATGAATGGTAGGTGATGTTTTGAAGAAGCTGCATGTTTGAAGTTGCTTTATATTGCCCTAACACATTGTTGGCTGGGAACATAAATCTAAATTGGGACTAGTTTCTTTCAGATTGTTTGAGGCCCCCTATTCTATCAGCTTCTAGCTTCCAATGTTGCTGTTGAGAAGTCTGAAGCATTCTGATTCTAGCTTCTTTAGTATTGGATCAATTTTTTCCCTTTCTCTTTGTTTCTTTTTGTGCCCTGTGTTCTGAAATTCCACAGTGATGAATCTCAGTATAGTTCTTTTTTCATCCATTGTGCTATATACTTGGAGCATCCTTTCAATCTAGAAATTAAGTTGTGTAATTCTAGGAATTTCTTCCTCAATTACTTCATTGATGATTTCTTCCTTTGTATTTTTCTTTCTTTCCTCTTTCTGGAATTCCAATTATTTGAATATTAAACTTAATGTGCTTTTCATTTTCTCCTGTCTTAGTTTCCATCTTTTTGTTCCTCTGCTCTACTTTCTGGAATAGTTCCTTAATTTTATCTGTCAATCCTTCTATAGAGGTATGCACTTTTGCTATATTTTCAGTTTCTAATAGGTTTTCAGTTTCTCGTATTTTTTATTTTTTATTTTTATTTTTTTTAATATATGCAATTTATTGTCAAATTGGTTTCCATACAACACCCAGTGCTCATCCCAAAAGGTGCCCTCCTCAATACCCATCACCCACCCTCCCCTCCCTCCAACCCCCCATCAACCCTCAGTTTGTTCTCGGTTTTTAACAGTCACTTATGTTTTGGCTCTCTCCCACTCTAACCTCTTTTTTTTTTCCTTCCCTTCCCCATGGGTTTCTGTTAAGTTTCTTAGGATCCACATAAGAGTGAAACCATATGTTATCTGTCTTTCTCCGTATGGTTTATTTCACTTAGCATCACACTCTCCAGTTCCATCCACGTTGCTACAAAGGGCCATATTTCATTCTTTCTCATTGCCACGTAGTATTCCAGTGTATATAAACCACAATTTCTTTATCCATTCATCAGTTGATGCACACTTAGGCTCTTTCCATAATTTAGCTATTGCTGAGAGTGCTGTTATAAACATTGGGGTACAAGTGCCCCTATGTATCAGTACTCCTGTATCCCTTGGATAAATTCCTAGCAGTGCTATTGCTGGGTCATAGGGTAGGTCTATTTTTAATTTTTTGAGGAACCTCCACACTGCTTTCCAGAGCAGCTGCACCAATTTGCATTCCCACCAACAGTGCAAGAGGGTTCCCGTTTCTCCACATCCTCTCCAGCATCTATAGTCTCCTGATTTGTCCGTTTTGGCCACTCTGGCTGGCGTCAGGTGATATCTGAGTGTGGTTTTGATTTGTATTTCCCTGATAAGAAGCGACGCTGAACACCTTTTCATGTGCCTGTTGGCCATCCGGATGTCTTCTTTAGAGAAGTGTCTTTTCATGTTTTCTGCCCATTTCTTCACTGGGTTATTTGTTTTTCGGGTGTGGAGTTTGGTGAGCTCTTTATAGATTTTGGATACTAGCCCGTTGTCTGATATGTCATTTGCAAATATCTTTTCCCATTCCATTGGTTGCCTTTTAGTTTTGTTGGTTGTTTCCTTTGCTGTGCAGAAGCTTTTTATCTTCATAAGGTCCCAGTAATTCACTTTTGCTTTTAATTCCCTTGCCTTTGGGGATGTGTCGAGTAAGAGATTGCTACGGCTGAGGTCAGAGAGGTCTTTTCCTGCTTTCTCCTCTAGGGTTTTGATGGTTTCCTGTCTCACATTCAGGTCCTTTATCCATTTTGAGTTTATTTTTGTGAATGGTGTGAGAAAGTGGTCTAGTTTCAACCTTCTGCATGTTGCTGTCCAGTTCTCCCAGCACCATTTGTTAAAGAGACTGTCTTTTTTCCATTGGATGTTCTTTCCTGCTTTGTCAAAGATGAGTTGGCCATACGTTTGTGGGTCTAGTTCTGGGGTTTCTATTCTATTCCATCGGTCTATGTGTCTGTTTTTGTGCCAATACCATGCTGTCTTGATGATGACAGCTTTGTAGTAGAGGCTAAAGTCTGGGATTGTGATGCCTCCTGCTTTGGTCTTCTTCTTCAAAATTACTTTGGCTATTCGGGGCCTTTTGTGGTTCCATATGAATTTTAGGATTGCTTGTTCTAGTTTCGAGAAGAATGCTGGTACAATTTTGATTGGGATTGCATTGAATGTGTAGATAGCTTTGGGTAGCATTGACATTTTGACAATATTTATTCTTCTAATCCATGAGCAGGGAATGTCTTTCCATTTCTTTATATCTTCTTCAATTACCTTCATAAGCTTTCTATAGTTTTCAGCATACAGATCTTTTACATCTTTGGTTAGATTTATTCCTAGGTATTTTATGCTTCTTGGTGCAATTGTGAATGGGATCAGTTTCTTTATTTGTCTTTCTGTTGCTTCATTGTTAGTGTATAAGAATGCAACTGATTTCTGTACATTGATTTTGTATCCTGCAACTTTGCTGAATTCCTGTATCAGTTCTAGCAGACTTTTGGTGGAGTCTATCGGATTTTCCATGTATAATATCATGTCATCTGCAAAAAGTGAAAGCTTGACTTCATCTTTGCCAATTTTGATGCCTTTGATTTCCTTTTGTTGTCTGATTGCTGATGCTAGAACTTCCAGCACTATGTTAAACAACAGCAGTGAGAGTGGACATCCCTGTCGTGTTCCTGATCTCAGGGAAAAAGCTCTCAGTTTTTCCCCGTTGAGGATGATGTTAGCTGTGGGCTTTTCATAAATGGCTTTTATGATCTTTAAGTATGTTCCTTCTATCCCGACTTTCTCAAGGGTTTTTATTAAGAAAGGGTGCTGGATTTTGTCGAAGGCCTTTTCTGCATCGATTGACAGGATCATATGGTTCTTATCTTTTTTTTTTGTTAATGTGATGTATCACGTTGATTGATTTGCAAATGTTGAACCAGCCCTGCATCCCAGGAATGAATCCCACTTGATCATGGCGAATAATTCTTTTTATATGCTGTTGAATTCGATTTGCTAGTATCTTATTGAGAATTTTTGCATCCATATTCATCAGGGATATTGGCCTGTAGTTCTCTATTTTTACTGGGTCTCTGTCTGGTTTAGGAATCAAAGTAATACTGGCTTCATAGAATGAGTCTGGAAGTTTTCGTTCCCTTTCTATTTCTTGGAATAGCTTGAGAAGGGTAGGTATTATCTCTGCTTTAAATGTCTGGTAGAACTCCCCTGGGAAGCCATCTGGTCCTGGACTCTTATTTGTTGGGAGATTTTTGATAACCGATTCAATTTCTTCGCTGGTTATGGGTCTGTTCAAGCTTTCTATTTCCTCCTGATTGAGTTTTGGAAGAGTGTGGGTGTTCAGGAATTTGTCCATTTCTTCCAGGTTGTCCAATTTGTTGGCATATAATTTTTCATAGTATTCCCTGATAATTGTTTGTATCTCTGAGGGATTGGTTGTAATAATTCCATTTTCATTCATGATTTTATCTATTTGGGTCATCTCCCTTTTCTTTTTGAGAAGCCTGGCTAGAGGTTTGTCAATTTTGTTTATTTTTTCAAAAAACCAACTCTTGGTGTCATTGATCTGCTCTACAGTTTTTTTAGATTCTATATTGTTTATTTCTGCTCTGATCTTTATTATTTCTCTTCTTCTGCTAGGTTTAGGCTGCCTTTCCTGTTCTGCTTCTAGTTCCTTTAGGTGTGCTGTTAGATTTTGTATTTGGGATTTTTCTTGTTTCTTGAGATAAGCCTGGATTGCAATGTATTTTCCTCTCAGGACTGCCTTTGCTGCGTCCCAAAGCGTTTGGATTGTTGTATTTTCATTTTCGTTTGTTTCCATATATTTTTTAATTTCTTCTCTAATTTTAATTTCTTCTCGATTGCCTGGTTGACCCACTCATTCGTTAGTAGGGTGTTCTTTAACCTCCATGCTTTTGGAGGTTTTCCAGACTTTTTCCTGTGGTTGATTTCAAGCTTCATAGCATTGTGGTCTGAAAGTAAGCATGGTATAATTTCAATTCTTGTAAACTTATGAAGGGCTGTTTTGTGACCCAGTATGTGATCTATCTTGGAGAATGTTCCATGTGCACTCGAGAAGAAAGTATACTCTGTTGCTTTGGGATGCAGAGTTCTAAATATATCTGTCAAATCCATCTGATCCAATGTCTCATTCAGGGCCCTTGTTTCTTTATTGACCGTGTGTCTAGATGATGTATCCATTTCTGTAAGTGGGGTGTTAAAGTCCCCTGCAATTACCACAGTCTTCTCAATAAGGTTGCTTATGTTTATGAGTAATTGTTTTATATATTTGGGGGCTCTGGTATTCGGCGCATAGACATTTATAATTGTTAGCTCTTCCTGATGGATAGACTCTGTAATTATTATATAATGCCCTTCTTCATCTCTTGTTACAGCCTTTAATTTAAAGTCTTGTTTGTTTGATATAAGTATGGCTACTCCAGCTTTCTTTTGGCTTCCAGTAGCATAATAAATAGTTCTCCATCCCCTCACTCTCAATATAAAGGTGTCCTCAGATCTAAAATGAGTCTCTTGTAGACAGCAAATAGATGGGTCTTGTTTTTTTATCCATTCTGATACCCTATGTCTTTTGGTTGGCGCATTCAATCCATTTACATTCAGTGTTATTATAGAAAGATACGGGTTTAGAGTCATTGTGATGTCTGTATGTTTTATGCTTGTAGTGATGTCTCTGGGACTTTGTCTCACAGGGTCCCCCTTAGGATCTCTTGTAGGGCTGGTTTAGTGATTACAAATTCCTTCAGTTTTTGTTTGTTTGGGAAGACCTTTATCTCTCCTTCTATTCTAAATGACAGACTTGCTGGATAAAGGATTCTCGGCTGCATATTTTTCCTGTTTGCACACTGGAAATACCGTGCCAATCCTTTCTGGCCTGCCAAGTGTCAAAAGAGAGATCAGTCACGAGTCTTATAGGTCTCCCTTTATATGTGAGGGCACGTTTACCCCTTGCTGCTTTCAGAATTTTCTCTTTATCCTTGTATTTTGCCAGTTCCACTATGATATGTCATGCAGAAGATCGATTCAAGTTACGTCTGAAGGGAGTTCTCTGTGCCTCTTGGATTTCAATGCCTTTTTCCTTCCCCAGTTCAGGGAAGTTCTCAGCTATAATTTCTTCAAGTACCCCTTCAGCACCTTTCCCTCTCTCTTCCTCCTCTGGGATACCAATTATGCGTATATTATTTCTTTTTAGTGTATCACTTAGTTCTCTAATTTTCCCCTCATACTCCTGGATTTTTTTATCTCTCTTTCTCTCAGCTTCCTCTTTTTCCATAACTTTATCTTCTAGTTCACCTATATTCTCCTCTGCCTCCTCAATCCGAGCTGTCGTCGTGTCCATTTTGTTTTGCATTTCGTTTAAAGCGCTTTTCAGCTCCTCGTGACTGTTCCTTAGTCCCTTGATCTCTGTAGCAAGTGATTCTCTGCTGTCCTCTATACTGTTTTCAAGCCCAGCGATTAATTTTATGACTATTATTCTAAATTCACTTTCTGTTATATTATTTAAATCCTTTTTGATCAGTTCATTAGCTGTTGTTATTTCCTGGAGATTCTTCTGAGGGGAATTCTTCCGTTTGGTCATTTTGGATAGTCCCTGGCGTGGTGAGGACCTGCAGGGCACTTCCCCTGTGCTGTGGTGTATAACTGGAGATGGTGGGCGGGGCCGCAGTGAGTCCCGATGTCTGCCCCCAGCCCACCGCTGGGGCCACAGTCAGACTGGTGTGTGCCTTCTCTTCCCCTCTCCTAGGGGCGGGATTCACTGCGGGGTGGTGTGGCCTATCTGGGCTACTTGCACACTGCCAGGCTTGTGGTGCTGGGGATCTGGTGTATTAGCTCGGGTGGGTAGGCAAGGTGCACGGGGGCAGGAGGGGCAGGCTTAGCTCGCTTCTCCTTAGGTGATCCACTTCAGGAGGGGCCCTGTAGCAGCGGGAGGGAGTCAGATCCTCTGCCAGAGGTTTGGCTCCGCAGAAGCACAGAGTTGGGTGTTTGCGCGGAGCGAGCAAGTTCCCTGGCAGGAACTGGTTCCCTTTGGGATTTTGGCTGGGGGATGGGCGGGGGAGATGGCGCTGGCGAGCGCCTTTGTTCCCCACCAAACTGAGCTCTGTCTCCGGGGGCTCAGCAGCTCTCCCTCCCTTTGTCCTCCAGCCTTCCCGCTTTCCGAGCAGAGCTGTTAATTTATGACCTCCCAGACGCTAAGTCGCGCTTGTTGTGGGAACACAGTCCGTCAGGCCCCTCTGCTTTTGCAAGCCAGACTCGGGGGCTCTGCTTGGCAGGCGAGCTGCCCCTCCACCCCGTCTCCCTCCCGCCAGTCCGTGGAGTGCGCACCGCCTCGCCGCCCTTCCTACCCTCTTCCGTGGGCCTCTCGTCTGCGATTGGCTCCAGCGACTCCGTTCTGCTAATCCTCTGGCGGTTTTCTGGGTTATTTAGGCAGGTGTAGGTGGAATCTAAGTGATCAGCAGGACGCGCAGTGAGCCCAGCGTCCTCCTACGCCGCCATCTTCCTCCTATCTCTAGTATTTTTTAAATGTTTATTTATTTTTGAGGTGGGGGGAAGAGCAGAGAGAGAGGGAGACAGAGGATCTGAAGCAGTCTCTGTGCTAATCAGGGCTCAAACTCATGAACTATGAGATCATGACCTGAGCTGAAGTTGGACGCTTAACTGCCTGAGCCACCCAGGCATTCCAGTTTCTAGAATTTTTAAAAATAAATTTAGTTCTATTAGAACCTTAATCCTGTTTTCAAATTTGCTTTACCTTTTGTTATGTAAGCCTATTTTTCCAACATTTTAATCCAAAGATTTCAAACATACACAAATGGTGAAAGAGTAGAGTGATAATAATCATACACACACTACTCAAATTCGGTAATTATATACCATCCAAATACAATGATTGTTAACATTTTACTACCTTTGTTTTTATCTATGTCTACATATGTATAAATGTATATTTTGCTAAGCCATTTGAAAATCAATTGCAGATACCATGTTACTTCACCCCTAAATTCTTTCATGGATACAATGTGATCAGTTTATCCTCATTTGCCATTGATTTTCCTAGGTTTTTTAAATGTTTTATTTATTTTTTGAGAGGAAGGAGGAGGACAGAGGATCCCAAGTGGGTTCCATGCTGACAGGCTGATAGCATCAAGTCCATGTGGGGCTCGAACTCACAAAACATGAGATCATGACCTGAGCCAAAGTCCGATGCCCAACCAACTGAGCCAGCCAGGTACCCAATTGTCCTAGTTTTTAAACTGAATGCCCTGTGTCTTGAGAACCCCGCTCAGGACAGTCGATCATCCTCAGTAACTCATAGTGATGACATTCTCCTACATAATCATAAAACCATTATCAAACCCAAGAAAATTGACAGAAATTCTATATCATCTTCATTCCACTCTACATTCGAATTTACCCACTTGTCTTTATAATATATATATGTTTGTGCGTTTGCGTATGTGCATGTGTGTGTATATTAAGCTCTCTATCCTTTGCTTCTCTGACATTAACTTTTTAAGAAATAAATGATTTGTCTTCTAGAATAATGCCTTATTACATTTTTGGATTTTCCTGATTGTTCTTGATGTCATTTAGTTTATTCTCTGTCAACATTATATTCTGCATACAGGCAGTAAGGATTAAACTTTGATTGGGTTGAGGTTAAATGTTTGGTGTGATTACTCTATATGTTATACTATATACCTCAGAATGAATCACATCAGGAGGCACAAAATGTCACGGTTCCCCGCTATCAGTAATATTAGGTTTGAAATCTCAGGTAAGGTGATGATCACCAGATATCTCCATTGGAAATGCATGTTATCTCCTTTACAATTAACAAATAATCCATGGAATAATATTTTAGGACCCTTAATATATTCTGCTCCTCACAACTTTTCATCTCATGATTTTAGCATTCATTGATGATTTTTACTGGTAATATTATTTCAAATGGGGCCACAAAATCGTGATTTTTCTATTTCACTTATTCCATATTTATTAGCTGATGATGTTCTGTAATAAAGAACTTTCTCTAAACTGGGGATAAACAATAGTTTCTCTTAAAAAGATCTAGTAAGTCTTTGCTTTTTTCTCTTTCATTCCCAATTTTCAGAATAACGAATGGTGCTATTGACCCTCCAAAGGTAGCAAATAGGATCTTTCCCCTTCATCCCCAATCAATGAGGGGTAATAGGTTTTCTGTTGTTGTTGTTAATATAACAGATTTTATAATTTTGTTTTATATATAATACAACAGATTTTTTTTTTATTTTAGAGAGAGAAAGACAGAGTGGGGAAGAAGGGCAGAAGGAGAAAGAGAGAGAATCTTAAGCAGGCTCCACACTCAGTGCAGAGCCCAACATGGTGTTTGATCCCATGATGCTGTGCAAAAAATCTCTTTAATTTCAATAAACATATATATGGATCATTTTTTTATTTTTATAGGTTTTTTAATTTTTATTTTTTAATTTTTTTTATTTTTAGAGACAGTGCAAGCAGGAATAAAGGGGGAGAGAGAGAATCTCAAGCAGGCTCCACACTCAGTGGAAGAGCCCAGGACAGGCCTTGATCCCATGACCTGGGATCATGACCTGAGCCAAAGTTAAGAGCTGGATGCTGAACCAACTGAGCCACCTAGGTGCCCCTATATGGATCATTTTAAATGACTACATAGTGTTTCATTGTGCAACTAAAACAAAATCTGACCAGCCTTCTATGATTACAATTTTAAAGGCACTATTATCCTCTCCACTTGCCTATTTTTTTTCATTTTCTTTTATTGAATATCCAAACAGATTTTTGATTAGACAAAACTTGAAAATTTTCTTTAGAGAAAACGGAAACCCAAAAAGGCAAAAGACATACAATTAAATTATTAAAATTAACATTTTTACATTTACTTTTCCATGGAAGCTCTAATAAGTTTGAACATGGACCGGAATTCTATCAAAGAGAAGTGATATCACAACATTGATATCAAACAGCCTGTGTCCTGACTGGTATTTTAAAAAAAGATGGAGCCAAACAGCAGCTCTCTAAGTATCCTAGCTTTGGCAGAAGAGTGTGTTTCTAGAAGCCAGATTTTAAAACTTGGATACTAATTATCCATAATGAAGATCCTTCTTTTGTAGGTCATATGTTTCAGAAGTGCTTTACTAAAATGTCTTCAACCCTAAAATTAATTTTGTCTTTAACTTTCTTTTCAGTTAACCTTAATCTGGTTATGGGAAATTGGACTCAGGTAAGTATGGGTGGCATAGAATTGTTTATTTTTCTTTTTTAGCTCACTTATCTCATTATTAAGCTTTTAAGTATAATGGATACTAACAGCTCAGTGTTTGGCCAAATTGCTTATTCCAGATGAACTGGATATTCAGGGTTATTTTTATTTAGGAGGAAAAATGGCAGAGGAAAGCATGTGGTCAAAAAGAATGACAGAATGATGAGCCTAATGAAAGGGTTGGCTGGATGTTCTCCAGTATCTCTTTAAAATGAGATTTCTTGACCCAGTTATCTAAGAGAAAATTTAGAACTCCCCCCCCCCAAATACTCACTTACAAAATTGACTTGGATATTCCATCTGTAGCATTAATATTTTGAAACAAATTCATTCCCTTAGTCATCCCCAATGAATTGTGTTTAACCTTAGAGCAGGGAATTAATTCTGTGTTATAGTAAATGTATTTTGAAATTTCTAAGTGTGTGGAAGTAAAGCTCTGTTCAAGAGTATGCCAGTTACTTAAAATATTATGAAAGGGTGATTCTGATTTTTCTTCTGATGTTCTTCCACCCTGATTTTGTATATTGGTCTTTTTCATTCGTGGTCAACTCTTTGACCCACCAATGAGCCAACTTAGGATCCTAGACTTTTCTGGAAAGATTTACTAGTGGTTCTTTTTTTTTTTCTTTCTTCCTTTTTCTTTCTTTTCTTTCTTTCTTTCTTTCTTTCTTTCTTTCTTTCTTTCTTTCTTTCTTTCTTTCTCTTTCTTCTTTCTTTTCTTTTCTTTTCTTTTCTTTCTTTCAGTACATAAAGATTTGCAGTGGGAAGTTCTTTCTTCCCCCATGTTGAGGCAGCATGTTGAGGTTGCTAAGTGACTGGGCAAGGAAATTACATTCATATTCATCATATGCCTGCACTTCTCTGCCTACATGAATTGAAACTATTGGTATCACGACGAGGTTTATTGTCGGCATCTTCGCCATCTGCATGCTTTTCACACTCTTGCTGATTGCTTTTCTCAGCTTCACATTTCAGCCTTCATTTCACATTGGCAATGCAAAGATATGAGTCACTGTGGCTTAACAGTTTGAATAATGGCCCCTCAAATAGGATCTCTGGACACTCTGCTTAAGCAGGGGCTTTCCTTGCCACAATGGACATAAAGCCTATGCCCTCTGCAAAGTGAAGAGAACAGTTTGAAAAAGAGAGTTTAGATTTAGTATCTCGGTTGTCCTCTTTGAACTGGGGTTGACTTCATAAGAAGAATGTTCTTGGCCTGGTGGTCTGTGAGTCAGGGCAGCTTTGCTGTCATTTTGAAAAATTCAATTGAGTTTAATACCAAGTGTTTAATTCAACACATTGACTGACTTCTCAATCATCGTGTCCTAGGCACGATGTGGGCATAGACATGAGTCTCTGACATATGTTCATTCAGCTGACCAGGTGAACTCTTGCCTAAGTTAGAGACTTTTCTAGCTGTCCTTTTTCTCATTCATGGCTGTCTTGGGGACAGTGAGATGGCCTATAGGAGCTGTTGGGAAGTCCTGGGGGACAAATAAAAAGGATGTATAAGTCAGACTATAGATAATTAACTTGGCTCTCTTTTCAAAATGTTTTCCACTATTTCTGGAGCAGGGGAGAAATTATCCAAGTTCTTTCATCTGAAAGCTCTAGTGCTCCACATTTATGGTATTCATGGGAGTCCAGACTGTTCCTGAAGTTACACTACATCACTACATACACTACATACACTACATCAATGTCACTTGCAGTTAAACAATTTTACACATAACTAGTCCTTTCTTCCTCAGATCCTGTCATTTTGCATGCAGATAATTTCTATGGGAAACATGTGCCATATTCAAAATCAGCTTTCAGCCTTCATGAGTCCTATATGTACATTTCTGACGAGCAAGTGTCACTTCTCCAGAATTTGCAAATATCACAAAGGCATAACGTTTTCTTCCAAAATGCACCTTTTGAGCATACTTTGGCACATATTCTGAAAAAAGATTTGAAATATGCTCTTTACTCAACTGACATTGGGAGGAAGTTGTCCAAAAAATACATTATTCTCTATTTCTTTTTTGTATAATGTACAAGTCAGAGCCTCACTGGGGCATCTTTCTTTCCATTTTGATTGATCCATCTAATCTGCAATTTGGCTTAGTGGTTACTGAATCAGCCCAGCAATCATTGCCCGGCATCATATACTCTTTTCATAAAAGCTAGTGTCAAAAATGCACTTGTTTTTGTTTGTACCCAAATGTATAGAATGGAATCATTATATTTTACATCTGAAACTAATATAACACTGTGTTTTAATTATACTTGAACAAAAAAAGAAAAATCACATATAACTCTGTTCTTTTTATGATACTATTTTAAAGGGCACTTTAAAAATTTGGGGGTATATATTCTACAACTTACAGATTTCATTTGATTTCTAAGTTTTATAGAAATCTCTATTCTCTGACTTAATGATACCAAGCCCATTCTTTTTAACATGCTTTACCTAATCAGGAAACATGCCCCATGTTTTCACCTAACCAAAGGAGAATCACTTCTTTAAGTGACTATGCCACTCATGACTGAGCAAAGCAACTTTTTCAGCACTATTTTAAAATTAACAAACAACTTCTTAAAGGAATATTCATGGTTCAAGCAAAGACAATGGAAATGAAAATGTGAGAAATGTGCCTCCACTATCTTGACACCCAAACAAATAAAACTTTGAGTTCCTTTCCAGTTTTTATTCATACACATTGGCAAATTTGTCATAGTTGCCAAGTGTAAACAAAATCTTATGCTCTGTTTTTCATGTAATGTTTCATAATAGTTTTCCTTCATGTTGAATGGTCTTCAAAAACTTAAATCATAATGACTACACAGTATCCCCAACAATTCACTTTGAAAAATGCATAGAAAAGCCAATACAAAAGCCCACATCATTTCTCCCAATCATGCCTAAATACACATGAGAAATCTGAAAGGAAGTGGTTATCAAAAAAAAAAATACACTTTTTTCCCTAGTGACAATTTCCCTAGTCACAGTTCTCCCTAGTATCAGGGAAGTTCTTCTCCCTGCTCATCTGTGGCTGTTTCAAAATATATCTACAAAATCTTTGACACTCCTCCTTTCAGAAGATGGAATCTAATTCTCCTCTCCTTGATTATAGGCAGGACTCACTTCTAACAACATGTGGTAGAAATAATGCTCTGTGACTTCTGCTTGGTCTTTCAGGATGCTTGCCGTTGAAAACCAGACACCACCATGTTGTAAGGAAACCCAAACTATATAGAGAGGCCACACATGGGCCTATGGGCCTACAACCTCAGCTAGGTCTTCAGCCAATAGCCAGGATCACCCACTAAACATGTGAATAAATAACCTTCAGAAGACTCTAGCTGGTGAGTTTCAAACCTTGCACCTGAAGCTCTGAAGAATGTGGAGCAGAGACAGGTCATCTACACTCACAGAAACCATGAGAGATAATAAATGATTATTATTGTTCTAGTGCAAGCCTCTTCAGTGAGCCTGAAACAGAAAAACACTTAACTTCCCCCTGGTAGATGTGCTCAGACTTTCAGAAACTTTGTGTTGACCTCTCTTTCAGGAGTCAGGACAAGAAAAAAAAAAAAAAACGCACTATTTGGCTTTTTGTTTCTTAGCAAATCATCATTTTGTTCAGTTGATTGTTCATAACTCTTTTGGTTACAAGTTTCAGAAAATTCAACCCCAAAGTAGTTTACACAAACAAAGGAAATTATTGTTTCTTGTGTCTGAAAGGTCCAATGCAGATCTGGCTTTAGAAACAGCTATATGAAGAAAATGAAACGGGATAAGAGTGCACTTAACATGGTGAGCACTGAGTAATATGTAGAACTGTTGAATCACTACCTTGTACACATGAAACTAATATAACACTGTATGTTAGCTATTCTGTAATTAAAAAAGAAAGAGAAGTAATGCCATTGGAACCTAGTGTGTCTCCAACGTTTTGTGGCTCTGCTCTTGTCCCTATTTCTTCATTCTTAGCTTCTAGATGGTGACAAGATGGCAAAAATAATTACAGGCCAACCATCTTCCAGGTGCAAGTATTAACAGAAAAAAAAAATGTACCTCCCTGTCAGCAGACCCAGCACAAAGTCTGATTACATTTCAGCAGCTCTGATTGTGTGTGTGTGTGTGTGTGTGTGTGTGTGTGTCCACCTCTGAACCCGTTACTATAAATTTGGGAATGTGCAGTGCTAACCAAGTCACCTGAACTTCTGTGGGGCACACGAAATGGAAATTGAGAAGATGATTCTGAGAAGAAATCAGGATGTAGTAACCAGAGAAGGACAGAGAGGTAGGTAGAAATAATTGCACAGTAAAGTTAAATAAAATGAACATAACAAATAGGGCAATGAATAAACTGAAATTTTCTAAGACATACTAGCAAAACACCTTCTTTCCTCCTGCCTCCTTTAACCCAATGAACAAGTACAGAGAGTGTACTGTCCACTGAGGTGGTTTAGAATGCCATTTCTAAAGACTACATTTTCCATCAAGTTTTTAAAGCTGTTTACAAAAAGTGTTATTAACTACTTCTGATTTTAAATCCATTAAGCACTTATGAATATCTAAAAAGACTACATTTTTCACACAAAAGCTTATTTACCCACTAGGTATACAGCACTGTTAAAGAAAACTGCATGCATTTAACAATGGTTATAATCTGATGTATCTTCTAAATATAACCATTTTGGCCTTGTAACATTCCCTCCTCACTTCCCTATCTTTTCCACCAATCCAGTAGACAAGAACAGGCATGTGTAATGCTTAGAGGTGATGCAACAAATTTATATCCAAAAGCCATTTACAAAAGACAAGCTTTTCTCTGAATTTCAAGACAAAAGGTACAAAATGTGCTAATTTTACTACTTTGTCATATACTGGTAAGCTCTTTAACATCTAGAGACTAGACATTGCAATATCAGGATTTGTTTGTTCATTAGTTAAACTATATACAGCCAAAAAAATGCACATAACATACAGAAAAACAGTTTTGTTGGGAATGTTGATGAAAACATTAGCCTATTAACTTTTGAAATTCGTTCCTTCCCACTTCCTTCAAACCACTGAACCAGTACAAATAGTAGTACAATGCTCACACAGGTGATTTAACAATTTCATTCCCAAAAGACAATATTTCCTATGAGTTTTAGCAAAAAAAAATTTACAAAGTGCTACTTTACTACCTCCTCTACATTTAACATGCATCCAGTATTTCTACTAGATGTTTCAAATAAAGACTTCATCTGCCAACTGAATACACAGCAGTCTTGAATAAACCACACACATGTAATGACAATTATTATATGAAAATGTCTTCAAAATGTGAACATTCTGGCCTAAAATCCTTCCTTTCTCTCCCTCTTCCACTAACCCAGGGGACTGTAATGCTCAAATTTTCAGAAGACAATCTTTCCTTGGAATTTTAGCACAAATTTTTCAAAATGTGTTAGTTTACTAACTCTACTTTTGTCATAGACTGGCAACCTCTTTTAACATCTAGAAAGGCTGGATATTATAAATTACAACTCAATTGTCTATTTTATACACTATATATCCTGTAGAGTAATAAAAAATGCACAGACATAAGGAACAATGGTTAATTTTGCCCCATTATAAACACAGTGGAATAGTGGTCTCTGCATTTACTCTCCCTCCCCAGAACAGTGCACAAATACAATTTTCCTGCTTAAGGAGATATTTTCTCTATCCCCCCAAAACAATATTGCATGTGAATTTTAATAAAAATATATTGACAAAATGTGAGATTTTATAATCTCTATTTTCAACACATATCAGGCACTTCAGAACATCTAGAAAGATAAGATATTTAATAAAGCACTCTGCACCATCAACTATATATACAGTAGTGAGGAACATGCACACACAAAACAATGATTATAATATGAAAATGTCTTCCAAATATGACCAGTCTGGCAAAGAATCTGTTTCTTTTCTTTTCTTTTTTCTTTTTTTTCTTTTCTTTTCTTTTCTATTCTATGTATTTGTTTGTTTGTTTGTTTAATTATTTATTTCCATATATGCAATTATTGTCAAATTGGTTTCCATACAACACCCAGTGCTCATTCCAAGAGGTGCCCTCCTCAATACCCATCACCCACCCTCCCCTCCCTCCCACCCCCATCAACCCTCACTTTGTTCTGTTTTTAAGAGTCTCTTATACTTTGGCTCTATACCACTCTAACCTCTTTTTTTTTCCTTCCCCTCCCCCATGGGTTTCTGTTAAGTTTCTCAAGATCTACATAAGAGTGAAAACATATGGTATCTGTCTTTCTCTGTATGGCTTATTTCACTTAGCATAACACTCTCCAGTTCCATCCACGTTGCTACAAAGGGCAATATTTCATTCTTTCTCATTGACACGTAGTACTCCATTGTGTATATAAACCACAATTTCTTTATCCATTTATCAGGTGATGGACATTTAGGCTCTTTCCATAATTTGGCTATTGTTGAGAGTGCTGCTATAAACATTGGGGTACAAGTGCCCCTATGCATCAGTACTCCTGTATCCCTTGGATAAATTCCTAGCAGTGCTATTGATGGGTCATAGGGTAGGTCTATTTTTAATTTTCTGAGGAACCTCCACACTGTTTTCCAGAGTGGCTGCACCAGTTTGCATTCCCACCAACAGTGCAAGAGGGTTCCCGTTTCTCCACATCTTCTCCAGCATCTATAGTCTCCTGATTTGTTCATTTTGGCCACTCTGACTGGCGTCAGGTGATATCTGAGTGTGGTTTTGATTTGTATTTCCCTGATGAGGAGCGACGTTGAGCATCTTTTCATGTGCCTGTTGGCCATGCAGATGTCTTCTTCAGAGAAGTGTCTATTCATGTTTTCTGCCCATTTCTTCACTGGGTTATTTGTTTTTCGGGTGTGGAGTTTGGTGAGCTCTTTACAGATTTTGGATACTAGCCCTTTGTCTGATATGTCATTTGCAAATATCTTTTCCCATTCCGTTGGCTGACTTTCAGTTTTGTTGATTGTTTCCTTTGCTGTGCAGAAGCTTTTTATCTTCATGAGGTCCCAATAGTTCATTTTTGCTTTTAATTCCCTTGTCTATGGGGATGTGTCAAGTAAGAAATTGCTGCAGCTGAGGTCAGAGGGGTCTTTTCCTGCTTTCTCCTCTAGGGTTTTGATGGTTTCCTGGCTCACATTCATGTCCTTTATCCATTTTGAGTTAGTTTTTGTGAATGGTGTGAGAAAGTGGTCTAGTTTCAACCTTCTGCATGTTGCTGTCCAGTTTTCCCAGAACCATTTGTTAAAGAGACTGTCTTTTTTCCATTGGATATTCTTTCCTGCTTTGTCAAAGATCAGTTGGCCATACTTTTGTGGGTCTAGTTCTGGGGTTTCTATTCTATTCCATTGGTCTATGTGTCAGTTTGTGTGCCAATACCATGCTGTGTTGATGATTGCAGCTTTGTAGTAGAGGCTAAAGTCTGGGATTGTGATGTCTCCTGCTTTGGTCTTCTTCTTCAAAATTACTTTGGCTATTCGGGGCCTTCTGTGGTTCCGTATGAATTTTAGGATTGTTGTTTAAATCCTTTTTGATCAGTTTGCAAGCTCTTGTTATTTCATGGAAATTCTTTTGAGGGGAATTCTTCCGTTTCGTCATTTTGGATAGTCCCTGGGGTGGTGCGGAACTCCATGGCACTTCCCCTTGCTGTCTTGAATACCTTGAGTTAGTGGGTGGGGCCGCAGTCAGACCTGATGTCTGCCCCCAGCCCACTGCTGGGGCCACAGTCAGACTGGTGTGTACCTTCTCTTCCCCTCTCCTAGGGGCGGGATTCACTGTGGGGTGGCGTGGCCGTCTGGGCTACTTGCACACTGCCAGGCTTGTGGTGCTGGGGATCTGGTGCACTAGCTGGGGTTGATAGGCAAGGTGCACAGGGGCGGGAGGGGCAGGCTCAGCTCGCTTATCCTTTGGTGACCTGCTTCAGGAGGAGTCCTTGGCACCAGGAGAGAGTCAGACCCGCCGATGGAGGGATGGATCCGCAGAAGCACAGCGTTGGGTGTTTGCGCGGTGCAAGCAAGTTCCCTGGCAGGGACTGGTTCCCTTTGGGATTTTGGCCGAGAGATGGGCGAGGGAGATGGTGCTTGCGAGTGCCTTTGTTCCCCGCCAAGCTGAGCTCTGTCATCCAGGGCTCATCAACTCTCCCTCCTGTTGTCCTCCAGCCTTCCTGCTCTCTGAGCAGAGCTGTTAACTTATAACCTTCCAGATGTTAAGTCCCGCTTGCTGTCCGAACACACTCCGTCTGGCCCCTCTGCTTTTGCAAGCCAGACTCAGGGTCTCTGCTTGGCCAGCGGGCTGCCCCTCCGTCCCTGCTCCCTCCCGCCAGTCCGTGTGTAGCGCGCACCACCTCTCCGCCCTTCCTACCCTCTTCTGTGGGCCTCTCATCTGCGCTTGGCTCCGGAGACTCCATTCTACTAGTCTTCTGGCAGTTTTCTGGGTTATTTAGGCATTTGTAGGTGGAATCTAAGTGATCGGCAGGATGCGGTGAGCCCAGCATCCTCCTACGCCACCATCTTCCCAACCAAATTCGTTTCTTTTCGTTTTATACAACATAAACAGCTAACTCTCCTCTGTCACTCTTTCCTTGATATTTCTAGTATTATCATACAACCTGCTTATGGCCAACATCATCAATTATCAGTGATGTTGAGACTAACTGTCTGATTCTGTGCTTACTTCCCCTTCCCAATTCTTGGCCGTTATTTGCTGTGATAGTGTTAACCTAGTGGCCCTTCTGCAAGGCTTCACTTTTTTGGTCCCAGACTAAATCCCAACTTTGGATATAACATCCCAGTAGAAACTTTACAGACTTTAAATTTCACTAAGTCTTAGCCAACATGCTTGTATAGTTTGCTTTTTTACAAGTTGAGGCTGAATTCCAGCGTAAATATAGAATTGGTTAGTCTTTTTGAAGGCCACCCTAATTGGATTTGATTTGAAGATTCATATTATAAAACTCACTCAACCAGACCTTTCAGTCTCTGATCCATAGAAGGATGAGAGGAAGTCAGAAGTGTAAATTCAATGACACTTTTTATTTTAACAGCAAGAAAATTGAAAAGCAATCTGAGAATTGGAAATCTATTTTCTTCATCACATGTAAACTTTTAAGAATCTGCTGTACATGACTAAATTTTTATTTGCAACATTATATAATTCAATTCACTAGAGTATTTAAAATAGAAAAGTGGTCTAATATTAATTTTCAATCATTTATAATGAAAAAAATTCTATATTATAACTTTGTGAGTCAAAACAAACAAATCTTTTATTTTCTTTAAAGGCTTTTCTGTGTTCTGTAATTACACTAAACAAATTTTCTACCCCTTTCCCCATTTTGAGAATTGTTTACTAACTAGCTAAGGAATTTATTATGTATAAACATAAGTGACATGATATTTTACAAATATCAACCTACCTCTGAAATGCAAATATATTTTGCTCAGTACAGTGATACAAATATGACTATAGATCCAAGAGTAAAAAGAGGCTTACACTTATATATGTAATTCTTTGGAAATTGCATAAAATGCAATCACAGAAATGTGTTTATAATATTTACTTTTCTTTGTAGTTACATTTTAAAAATACATATTTTCCCAAAAAGTTTTCTGTACAAAGTTGACCATTTTAATTATTAAATCTCTGCTTTCAGAAGACTGTTCCTTCATCAGCTATGTGCAGAAACCAAAAGAACCCTGAATTAGATAAATGGAGGCTATGGAGCTAACAAGAAGAAAAGCATATTTACACTCCGATCAATAATTACCTGATGCTATTTATGCCTCATGAAACTAGAGAAAGGGTTCAGCTCTAGAAACAGTGACCTCTTTCACTTATCAGTTAGCAAAACCAGAGAAGGATCCTAAATTGAATGTAATTCTGTATATTAAGGATGATTGGGCCAACCCAGCAGTCCAGTCTCTGGATGAACATATGTCCCTTTAGTCACATAGGTGTTTGCTTCTGGATTGCTACACGAAAAGGAAAGAAATTTCTATAATTTAAGCCACTGTATTTTGGGATCTCTTTGTTACCACAGCTTAACCTATGTCTTAACTGATGGAACAACCCAGAAAACCTCACCTACTGTGAGAACCAGCATAATCATCATCATTATCTTTGTCCTCATGATATAATACTTGCTATCACCTGATGTATCTACTAATACACTGCTCATGTCAAGATGATTTTATTTAAAAAATCAACATTAACAGCATACACTGTAATGCATGCAATACAATACACGGTGCAGGTTACAATGGTAAATGTGCACCCTGAGCAGCATTTTTGTGTTGAGTAATGTGCATGTGCAGATTTCACATCTCTTCACTAAAGACTGGAGTGTCGGAGAGGAGGTGACGTGCCCCCGGATCCTTTGAAAAAGGCCAGAATGTGATTGGGAAATGAAAATGGAGAGATGTGGCTAAAGTGTGGAACCACAAGTTCTATCTCTCTTAGAAACACATTTGCTGCTAAGTAATTGGTACTAAATATATCTTTAGACTAAAACGGACAGTTTCAGTAAAACTTGCAGGCAAACATACCACCCACAGAGGGCAAAAAGGCAGAGGAATAACATGCATCATCCAATTTGTGCCTGTAGGTAAAATCCATCACTTGTTCAGACTGCTGTGGATCAGGCCTCTTCTCTGCCACTCCTCACACTCCGGGCAGCTGCAGGCTGACAGGAGCTCCTGGCAGTGAAGTTGTCTTTAAATTTCTCTGCTATTACAATTCCATTTCCAAGGATTTTTAGTGCAGCAATGGAATATATTAGTATACTTGTATTATTCACTAGTCCTGCTTAGCTACACACAAAAGAGTTTACACTAGATTCAGAGCAATGTCTCCGGGTCTTAGAAGTTTCATAGATGCATGTATTCCTTTGTACAGTTTGGAAAAGAGGCCAATGTGAGAATTTCTCCTTGGAAGAGAAAACAGCCTCGAGCATCTGAGACCTTCCTGCCACAATTTTACCCTCTCCTGAGAAGCTCCAAATCTCCTCTCCAAATGTATATGTATGTATATGTATAGAGGATTTTGCCTTTCATGCCTGAATACACGGGGCATGTACTGCTGGAAATCCCTGAAAAAAAAAACCAGACTTAATTAATATAGGAATGTGCCTGAAAACACTCATATAGGGACAAATCAAATGACTCTAACTTTCTAAAACAGCAAACTGAATGCCTCCTGCACACAGATGTTGAAAATAGAACTTATTCATTTTAAATGCTCACATTTACAATTCACATTAGTGAAATTATCATATGCCATCAAGGTCACTGAAATTAGCATTACGGTGACCTCTCTATTGTGTCTCATCAATCATTCAATATATTAAGTCACTCTTGAGAGCCAGGCCCTGTGACAGGTCCAGGTTGCCGTGTGAGGAATGCCTTCCCATTCATACCATAAAACCAACTCTTACTGCATGGTAGGAGTTGGCTGGACCTAAAGAATAATGACAATTCATCCTTGCTTTTACAAAATCTATTGGATAGCTGAGGAGCAAGATATAAACATGGCAAGTGTAACACTTTTTCAGAGATTTCAAAGCCCAAATTAATTAACTGCTATATAGAATGAGTGGTGTAAAAAATTAGTCAAATTCCCAAACCTGAACAACCTCTAAAGGCATTGCCAGCCCCTCCGCCAAAGGAGAATGCTTGGGTGAAGCGAAGTTCTAACCCTCGTGCTCGATCTCAGAGCTCAGACACAGAGCGGCAGTCCCCTACAAGTGGTGGGGGGAAAGTAGTTCCGGCTCAACCATCTGAGGAAGGACCAGCAAGGAAAGATGAAAGCAAAGTAGATGGGGTGAGTGTCCCAAAAGGCAAAGTGGGCACTCCAGCCATGGTCCAGGACACAGAGGAAACAAAGACCACTGGAAGGGGTCAGATAGGAAAGATGGCAAAAAGCATCAAGACTCCCGATCTGCACCTAAGCCAAAGAAACCTGAAGAAAGTCCAGCTTCCAAGTTCAGTTCTGCAAGCAAGTATGCTGCTCTTTCCATTGATGGCGAAGATGAGAACGAGGGAGAAGATTACACCGAATAGACCTCTGCATCCTGTGCTTCCTCCTAGTCTCTCCACCCTGGAACATTCGAGAGCAAATCAAACCTCTGTCCAGACAAGACAATAAAACTCACCATCTCCTGGAGACCTTTCTTAACTTTTTTTTAAAAGAACAAAAAACAAAATGAAATGAAATTCTTTTGCATGCTGCTGCAGCCTTTAAAGTATTGAACTAACTGGAGAATCGCCAGTGTAGCCAGAGAGAAAGAGATAGACAGCTTTTAATGGAAAAGTTGTGCATTTTTACGACACATGCAGTTGCCTGTGTGATTAGTGCCTGCAGGCTTCCATTTAGCAAAATGGCAATGACAGTGATGCAGTGTCTGGATCTGGTTGGGCAGTAGGACAGGGTTAAAGAAGAGTGAGATTTCTACCTTTTCGTTCTTAATATCCTATTGTGGCACATATGAATTCTCAAACATTACCTGAATAAGTTTTCCATCCTTGGGGAAAAAAAATTAGTCAAATTCTTAACAAAGCACCCAGCTGGTGGCCAAGAAGGACTTTCCAGTTATTGTCTCACCTAATCTTCTCCACAACCTCTTAAGTATTATCCCCATTGTGGAAAACAGAGTAATTTGATCAAATTCATGCGATGAGTGAGGGGTCTGGGACTGGAATCAGACCTGTCTCCATCAATGACTTGAATTCAGAGGACCAATTAGACTCTCAGGGAGAAGTGACATGACCTATGCCAAGTCTTAGAGGAAGGCATATTTGGCCAAAAGAAGAACAAGGGCTTTCAGAGTTAGCATCTGAGGTAATTGGGAGCCTCAGGCTTGCCTTCCTACCCAGGAGATGCCTCAAATCCCAGGAGTGGTTACTTCTTCCTTTTGTTAGAGCATACAGTGCGCTAAGCAGTTGTCTGTACTATACTCATTTCCCACGTTTATATTTGCTTTCTTTTTCACTGGTGGTCTGAATGTATGAGTTAGTTTTGGGGACAGAAAAAGCCGCATTCTATCATTCAAATTAAACGCCTTCAGGTTTTTTTTTTTTTTTTTTCTGTAGAAGGGCATCTGGATATTAGCATTTCCAATTGTGCCTAGGAGTCAAGAAGCAGATAAACACATTGAAAAGTTGACTTTTCATTATGTCCTTGAGCAGATCATTGCCATGAAAACTTTAGTCCAATTACGGTTTATGCTGCAGACCTAAGGTTCCAATAAAGCTACTAAATTTGTAAAGAAGATTCTGTTTTAAACCTGCTGGAAATTTCAAGCTGGTATCTCCTAGGGTTTCCGAGATACAGTTGTCTCCAAATTGGCCCTTTGTGTTGTGCCCTAGGGCAGCACAGCAGTGTTGCAATTGTGTCTAATTAACCTCCTGCTAAACACAAAATGTCAGAAAGGCAAATCACCAAGCTACAGCAAGATGCTGGGCTGTTGTTATTTTCAACAAGGGGAGAACTAGCTGTTTTAGGTTTGAGGCAACTACTCAGAAATTTGGCAGGATATTAGCACTTAGTATTAGGGTATTTGCATGTCAAAGATGAGATTTGAATAGGCCTTAACTTTGAGGAGGTTACGTTTTAAAACAAGTAGCTAAGAAAGACAAAGATTATTATAGATGAATATTAATTTAGAGGATATTTTGTAACTAAGTTTGGTTGCATTCAAAATTCTGTTCTCTGCATAACTCAAGGTGACTATCATATATCGCAACTGAAATTTTTCTTTCTTTTTAAAAATTTTAATTTTTATTTACTTTTTGAGAGAAAAAGAGAGACAGAGACAGAGTACGAGTGGAGGAGGGGCAGGGAGAGAAGGAGACACAGAATCTGAAGCAGGCTCCAGGCTCTGATGCAGGACTTGAACCCACGGACCGTGAGATCATGACCTGAGCCCAAGTCAGATGCTTAACTGAGTGAGTCACCCAGGTGCCCTTGGAACTTTTTCTTTATTTAGTAATGTAGGTAAACAGGTGGGGAAAGCAAAAGACTTGCATTGCAATTCAGCTGCTGTAGGCTAAACTCTGCTTCGGCAACAGCTCCAAAACCACTGTAGTCTTAAATACCAAAGTTTTTTCTTTTTTTCTTTTCTTTTCTTTTTTTTTGGGGGGGGGGTAATCTCTACACCCAACATAGGGCTCAAACTTACAACCTGGAAATCAAGAGTTGCATGCTCCACCAACTTAACCAGCCAGGCACTCCTCCCCCAAAGTTTTATTTTTCAACAGCACTCCATGTTCACTTGCTCAGCTGGGACCCAGTTTGCAGGAGGTTATATCTCTGTACTACCACAATTGCCAACTTGTTTTCTATTGTTGTATATCAAATTACTACAAATTTAGCAGTTTAAAACAGTACACACAAGAGTCTTGTAGGTTCTTTGGGTCAAAAATTCAGACATGGCTTAACTGGGTTATTGGCTTCTCGGTCTCTCACAGGACTGTAATTAAAACATTAGCCAAGGCTAGGACTCTCATCTGAAAGCTTGAATGGGGACAGATTCACTTCCTCACTCATGTGGTTTTTGGGAGGATTTAGTACCTTGCACGTGGTTGGAATGGGGGCCTCAGTTCCTTGTCATGTCAGCCTCACCACAGAGCAACTCAAAACATAGCAGCTTGTTTCACTAAAGCCAGGAAGGAAGCGAATGTGCTAGCAAGACAAATCTACAATCTAATAAATATAATAATGGAAATGACTTCCCAACACCTTTGCTATATTCTATTTGTTAGTATCAAGTTACCAGAACAGCCTATACTCAAGAGGAGAGGACTGCACAAGGACACGAACCACCGTAGGATGTGAGGATCAGTGGGGGTCATCTTGGAGTCTGTCCACCACACAGTAAGACAAAAAACACAAAAACAAAAACAAAAACAAAAACTAGTTAACATAAGGGGCCATGCACTGGCTCTTAAAGATACATCACCTCCACTACTTTCATCAGCCATATCAAGTCAAATGGCCATATCTGCTTTGGGAGAGGAGGCATGCAATCCCACTACATGCTTAGAAAGAGGAGAAACAAAACATTTGCCAATAGCCCCAATGACAACCACATTTTGTCTATGCAATAAAATCACTTTGGTCTCTGTAGGCCAATTCACCAATTACAAAAAGATCAGTGCATAAAATACCAAATTTAAAAAAATAATAAAACAAGAAAATTATACCATCACACCATTGTCTTAACTTGGGTTCTAAAAGCAGACTCCGAGATAAGAAAAAGTATAAGTAGTTTATTTTAGAAGTGATGGTGTGAGGACGTGAGAGAGGCAGGGAAAAAAGCTAAAAAAAGAGGGGTGTGTGTGTGTGTGTGTGTGTGTGTGTGTGTGTGTGTGTGATAACAGTGGCTACTGTGGCAAATTGGGGCTCGAACCTTCTGAAAATATTTCTAATGAAATAAAATTCTGGAGACATTTTCAGGAGGCCCGGCTTCCAGGTCCAACATATTATTCTAAGAAGCTAAGACCTCTTGAATCTTATTTTCTTCATCTGTAAAATTGAGGAAATTTGCTCCAAAACTTTTTTTTAGGTCTTGTAAAAATAATTTACTTCTGACTCATATATGTCATGTTATTTAATATGAAATCTGCTTTACTCTGGTGCCTTTGATTGTTTCTGTCACATTAGGGAGAAACTGAAGTTCCACCGTTCCATGTACTATGCTAGACACCTCTGGGGAGACATATGAGTAAGAATCCTAACATCCCTCCTCAGAAAAGCTTTTAGTCATATAGGAGAGACAGACATGTACACCTTAATTCCTCCCCCTTATCCTCTTTCTCCTTTCTCTTAATATCACCCATGTCTGTACTTGGTATTCAGAAGAAATATGTGCAGCAAAAGATGCAATAAAGTGCTATGCTATTTCTCTATTTATCTTCATTATCTCCAGAGAGAAAAGATGCCAACGTGAAAATCAATGACAGGTTAACTGTCCCTTTCTCCTCACAAAGGAAACGTCTTAGATGGTTTCTTAGAAAAATTCAGACTTGGATTCCTTTCTGATTTCCTTTAAATGAAAATTAGCATAGAGAACTGAATTACGAATAAAATGCAGCGCCACAGGCAAGTTTGGACAAACCGAAAAACCAGTTCCAGCGTTAGAGAATTTCTGCATGTTGCAGGCAATGGATGAAACAGAGGGAAAGCGACTGTGTCCTCACACCCTATGCCTCTCCTCATGAGATGCTCAGTGTTTCCCAGGGCCAGGATTCCAGATGTTGAAGTCTTGAGAGTGGCCTGCTGAGCAGAGGTTCTCAAGAGATTGGTACCTCCATCTAGGGTATGGTTGCAGATTTAGTAAGTAAAAATACAGGATGCCTAGTTAATGTGAATTTCAGAGAAACAGTTATTTTTATAGTGAGAGCATGTCCCAAATATTTCACAAGACATATTTATACTGAAAAATATTTTGTTGTTTCTCTGAAATTCAAATATAACAAGGCATCCTGGATTGAATCTGGCAACTCTACTCTAGGGAGCTTTTCCAAAATTTGTGGAGGGAAATATTTTCATCACAGTGATGAAGGAGGGAGTAGGGATGCTGGATATTGTTCATGTGCTAAACAATCTTACATAATAGAAAACTGTCTCATAGCCACATGACTTTTGAATATCCCACTGGACACTCATGAAAACAAAGTAAGTTGGGATGGTTTTAATGTATAATGAGTTTAACATGCAATGGAATATTAAAAATAAGAGTGCAACAACTATGTATATTAAGGGATAATTTTACTTTTTGTTCAGTCTGTTACTAATGGCAATCCATCATCCCAGAAAACCATATCACCCGTGACAACAGAGTTTGTGGAATTTGAGTCACCAATATATCACCTCTGAATCACTGGTGGCTGTCACCATCACAGTGCTTCTATGTGTATGTGTGTACAAGGACGTGATTCTTCATTATTCTTGCAGTATTATTGAGTGCAAGTTCTTACATGTTAAAATACCATGTCATAAATTATTTCCTTCTATTTCTCTTTTGCATTAAAATTAGGGCATTATATATTTTATTCAAAATATTTGCATAGATAGATTATGTTACCTATGAATTTCATCTCAGGACAGTAAGGGGGTTTGGGTCCGATTGGACAAATATGCACTGCTGGAGGAACCTGGGACCTAGATTTGTCTACCGTGCCACTTGGGTAGGCTCCGGCACAAAAAAGAACTTTGGAGGAAGAAGGACTCTAAAATTTTCAAAGGAAAATCAAAACAGTGTGATTATGCAAACACACTGCAACCTCTTCACCTCCTCCTTTCTCATCTAAATCCTTCCAAGAAACAGAAATTCAATCTTGATTCTGCTTTAAATTTTTTAAATGTTATTTTTTCCTCTAAGCTTTGGGACAAAAACTGCATCATTGCATGTTGGATGTATTTCTTTGCATTAAACAAAATTATGTTTTATGAATCCTAGTAGATCTAAATGGAAAAGAAATCAACCCTTGAGGCTATTCAGGGTTTATTAATACTAATACTTCCGTCAGCATAAGGAATGACAGTGTTGATTTGGCTTTTAAAAAATCTATTTCTTAGTGAACACAGTGTCTAACCAAAAAGAAGACAGACCTAGATCCTGCAGATCTCTAAACATAATTATTACAATTCACATTCTAGGCTATTAAGCAATTTGTCTGGCAATTAACTTTCTATACAGTTCCTTGAACCACTGTTATCATAATAAATAGCATTTCAATATAATCAATGTTGGGGATGCTATGAGACTGTCCTCAGGAGAAGGGAAAAAATGGATGCTGGTGACAAAGAGGAAGGACAGAGATGAGCCTGGGTGTTCTGGATATCAACTGCTGTGTAATAAAGTCCTCCTAAAATCAGTGGCTTAAAACAACATCCAATTTAATTATATCTCATAATTTGGGGGGTTAGGAATTTAAGTAAGGCTCAGTGGGGCAATTCTTCTGTTCCACGAGATATCCACTGGAGTCACTTGGGTATTTAACTGGAATTGGTCTGAACGGTTCAGGATAGCTTCCTTCACAGGCTCAATGCCTTGACAAGGAGAGCTAGAAACATGAGCTAAGCTGGACCCTTGTCCCCTCCGTGCGATCTTTTCTGGAGAGTAATTGGGTTGCTTACATGGTGGCTAAGATGCAGGAGTGTTTCCTATGAAGCAGAAGTAGCTGATCTTTTAGGGCCTTGACTCAGAAACAGTGTCATTTCTGCTGTACTCTACGGTTGCCATTAACAGACGGTGCGCAAATTCAGAGCGAAGGAAAATTGACCTCACCTCTCAATGGGAAAAGGATCAAAAAATTTGTGGCCACTTAACGTACCAGATTTGAAGAGAAAAAGAAGATAAGCTGGTTGATGGGCATACATTACACCACCACAAGATGCACAGCACCATGTCATGCAAGAAAGACATTGTAAAAAGAGACAGAGGGAAATGGCATAGCACAAAATGAACAATAAGGTCAGCAGAGGTACTGCTCACTGTGGTTCTGAAGAAGTCTGACAGCAGTTTAAATTTACAATGTTGTGAGAGATTACAGCATCACGTGACATTATATCATACTAGCTAACACAGAAAAGTACAACAGGTTCATATTTTGAAATATTGTATGATGGATATTTTATTCCTGTAAGATTACTTCTCTAAAGGCCCTCTTCAGAGTAAGGGAAGAGTACAGCAAAGATAAAAGATTTAATGTTCCTACTTGGACTTCCAAATTAAGTTCATGAAGTCCATTTCATGTAAGAATGTAAAAGAGTCGGGTAGTTTAGAGTAAGTAGAACTTGCAGTTTTAAATGAGTCTGAACTTAGTGGAATCAAACAATAGAGGCTATAAACTAGACCACAGAGTAGTACGGATAAAGATGTGATTGTTTTGTCAAGAACTGGGGACGTGTTATGCTCCTTGTACTTTTTATATGCGAATCCTATGGACATAAAGTATCTGGGAATTCTTTATTGATACAACCAGATCAACAACCAGAATAGGACTGCAGAGTCTGTCCCTCACACCGATCCCCCAGACTTCTCAATGAGAGCCATGGAATCTTTTAACTTAGGTGTGTGGGGCAGGGGCAGAGAATAATGGATTTTCTCCATTTACACACAGGAAAGAAACTGCCACCTCTATGTCCTTCCCCAAATAAAAGATGAAAAGAAAGAAATTTAAAAACTTCTGATCCTTTGAGAATGGAAAGGATGCTGGGTTCTCACTCTATTTGGATTGTAAATAAAATCTCTCCAGGAGTCAAAAAGCCTGGTGTGTTCCAACCTAGAGAGGTCCTGGTTTTTCATCTCTTTTTATACATAAATTCCTAGGAGCTAATCTAAGTGCCTATCTCAGGATGTTTGGATTTGGAGGAGATAAGAGAAGTTGTATTATCCTTTCAGATCAGAACAATTAACTACATCATTAGAAAAACAAATGGCTACAGATCTAATCCTTATGGCATGTGAAAATGCATCCAGGGGAAGTGAAAGCCAGTATTCTCTATCTTTGTATCTTTCACATTTCTCTGTCTCAGGCGACTGGAGCTTTTTGCAGGAGCACTGAGGAATCCAGAGAAGTTTCATTTCCCCACAATGATATAACAGCGGTTTCCTGACATATAGAATATTAATAAAAACACTTGCTAGTCTAGGGGTACAAGTGGACGTTGAAAAGTCACACATATTTAGAAGTGGCAAGACTAGGATATATATGGTGTCCAAGTTGATCATTTTTATTGCTTTTAGCTACAAGTACAAGTGACATAATCACAATGACTTACGTAAGTAGGAGATTATTTTTCCCCTCTAACAAGAAGTTTGAAGGTAAGTAATTCATCAACGTTCCAGTCTTCTCCTGGCATCCAATTGCCATGTTAGCCTATGGCTGGTCAGTTACAAGGTGAGTACTCTACCTCCTGTCATCATGGATGCACTTCAATAATTAAGAAGGAGAAAAGTCAAAGATACATATCAGCTTTTTAAGTTTTTTTAAGTCCTAGAAACAATACCTTCGGAGAGGCCTATCCAGTTATATCCATTTATATCTTTTTTTCCCCATTTATACCTTATTGCCCATCCCTAGTGAAAGGGAACTTGAAAAGGTGAATATTGACACTAACCACATTGGTATCCTGAACAAAACTGGGTTTCTTTTAGCAAGAAAGACAAGATGAAAAGCTATCAGAACAGCAACGAGCAATGTTTCCCATCCCCTGGGCCTCAGGCTAAGGAAGGAACATAAGACTACAAAAATCCCAGGTAACTTGGGAGTAGGCTGAACATAGAGAAGGTTTCTGCTCCACTTGCTGTCTGGATCTGTGAAAGGAGACTTCCTCTCAATGTGCTGGCATTGTCACAGGGTGGATGGAGTGGAGTAGGAAGGCAGGGGTGGTATGTTTAAGCAGGGAAACGACCTAAGAACAATACAGTGGTTATCCAGAAGTTCATGCATCCTTTATATGGCACTGAGAAGGGCCATAAGGGACAGAGGAATAAAAGAAGTCCCAGTCAGGGGCACCTGGGTGGCTCAGTCAGTTGAGTGTCCGACTTCAGCTCAGGTCATGATCTCACAGCTCCTGGGTTCGAGCCCACGTCAGGCTCTGTGCTGACAGCTCAGCACAGACTCAGGCTCTGTGCTGACAGCCTGCTTCGGATTCTGTGTCTCCCTCTGTCTCTGTCCCTCCCGTGCTTGTGCTCTGTCTCTCTCTGTGTCTCAAAAATAAATAAATGTAAAAAAAAAAAAATTTTTTTAAAGAAGTCCCAGTTAGGGTGAGAAGGATGCAGAAGACATGGATCCCCTCACCAGAGGCTCTGGCAGGGACAATAAATATCAGAATCATATTTCTGTCCAAGATCCCCAACCAGATACATCAGCAACAGATAGAGTGCTTCAGAGGTAGATCCCTAAAAAGCCAATGGCAGCTGCTGAAGAGCTGAGGCTGGCCTGTAGACCAGACATGCTACCCCGACATAACAGTACAGAGTGGTGAATGGAAGGAAAGGTTACAAACTTTGAATTGTGTGCCTCTAAATCCTGAATTGAATATAATTAACTGAGAGGCTAAATTTTCAACTAAATGTGACTAAATTATGTCCAATCTGCAAAATCAAGATCATCTTTCCCTCTACAGTGAGTGGGGATAGGATAGAGTCCCGAGTTAGTTTAATTAAATCATGGAGATATAAAAAAGTTGCACTTACAAAAGTTACACTTAAGTTACACTTAGGTCATATATAAATTTAAAATCTATGGTCATAGGTAGAGTTATGATTATGGTATAAAAATTATTGAAAGTTAGAAATTGTGTTTGGCCATTTCTGATAGCAAAGTGTAATGATTAAGCTAATTCCTTTATTCAAGGCACAAACAATAACTGAGTCTTCTTTGAAGACTTCATGCTGGTGGCTTGAGCCTTCATGCTGGTGGCTTGATTTTAACGACCACAGTGGAGGCACAGACTGTCTCTGGGACTCTCTGAGCATGAGACAGGAGGCTCTGCAAAGGTGAGTGAAGCAATATTCAGGTTCTGAGTAGGAAGACCCTTGTGGGGTGTGAGTCAGGCTGAGGAAATCTCAGCAGTTTGGGGTAAGTTTGGGAGATAGTCCACCTGAAGACAAAAGAAGAAATAGAAGGTTTCTCAGAGCTTGGTCATCACTGGGGAATTTGTAAGAAATTCTCAGAAGGAAGTATTAGGAGAGGGAGATGATAAGATAATAATAGTAGTAATAATAATCACAAATACTTATAACCGCTATTATTGGCTATGAATTTCTACTCTTTGGGAAACATGAAAAATAGTTATCTTCAATTCTCACAACAATTCTTGCAAGGTAAGTATTTTTATCCCCAATTTTGCATATAAGGAAGCAGACTCAGAGAGATCAAGGCACTTTCCTAGGATTACACAGTCAGTAATAGGGTTGAAACCCAGGTCAGCAGCCCAACACCAAAGCACTGCTCTTTTCACTGTGTTGCGCCTACTGCACACAACCAGGGAAACAGTCTTTGGCCATTTACCCAAACCCTCCCATTCTGAAAATGGGGAGAGGTTGTTCAAGACAAGCAGTGGGGTTTTGCCCCTTGTCCTGAGATATCCTACCTCCCATTCCTGCCAAAAAGGGAGTGGCTGAAGGTCCCCATGCTTACATCTGAGTTTCAAATCAACAAAATCTGGGTGTGTAAGTAGGAGGAATAGGATCTTCAACAGTTTCATGTTCAACAAAAGACTCCTGATTCCTAAAAGATGCAGTCTTCCAGGGTAAACACAGTGAACTTTCTGGAATTCATAACCAATTACATTTGAATTTGGGATTTTTCCATTACATTCTTTGAGCTACTCCCTCTTAACTTCATAACAAGTGATGTCACCCCTGGGGGGCCACCAGGAAGCAGAGGGATTTCATGTGTCTTAAATCTGTATCTAGACTGCAATGGTGTAACTAAGTCACATTACAGTATTTGCAAATATTCAACTCATTGTTTTCTTTGGATCACTGAAGCGCAGCATTAAAATAATCCAAATTTCATTTTTTGGTTTATTTCCCAGAGTAGAACTCATTATGTCCAGAGCCTTATGGGTGTCTTTAGGAAGACAAGGGCAGATCTCATTCTCCTCACCACAAAGGAAAACAACAATTGAAGATAACCTGTGGCTTGCATCTCTTATATCTAACTTCCTCCTTTGGTCCAAATTTCTAAGGGTTCCCTAGGGTGAAAAGATAGGGGAGCTTGGATGGAGAGGAGAGAATGACAGTTCAGGATGAGAAAGTTTGTCACTAGTTGACCCTATGCAAGAGGATCCAATGCTTGTGAACTGATCTTCCAAATATTCTATGCTTTTCATATAGAATGAAAATAGAAAATATGTGATATTTATTGACATGTTTCAGCAATTAAATTTAAAACTTTGTGTCAAGAGGCTCTTAACTGAAGTTATATATAACTTAGCCCATACTTACATGTCCAATGACATGGATTTATGATGGGATAATGTCATCTCTTGTGTTGCCCACAAGATCCTTAAAGGTGATCCTGCAAGAAGTGGGGACTAAGCCCAAAATGTCAGAATCAGGGTTGGGCATGATTTCACAATAGGACAAGGTACAGAGTTTTAGGGGGTGAGCACACCTGGCCTTGATCTGAATTGGATCTGGCAGATGAGGTTTACAGAACGAATTTCTGGAGGAGACTAAGGTGAATTAGGCTTGCTAGGCCAAGATCCTAGCCAAGTGTTGGAATACAGCATGGGGTGGCCACAAGGAACAGATTCCACTCGCCTGGAAAAGAGAATGAAAATAACTAGATGGGGCTTGGGTTAGGGTTCTCATACAGTAGGACAGAATACATTCAGGAACCAAAGCAAAAGCCAAGTTATAAATTATATAAGCGCACTATCAAGTGACATCTGTAGCTGGGTAAGTCCAAGAATGCCTAGAGGTTTCCCCTAGGTACCACAGGTCATGCCACAGGCAGGAAGGGGGCATTTAATAGGTTCATGAAGTTGATTCATGGATGGTGAACAACAAGGCTGCCTCATTCCACAACTTTCATGGGGCATGTGAAGGGCCTCGCTTGGCTAACTATCCAGTGGCCAGGACTCAAAGACAGTACAAACGGTATCCACTGGAGTGTTCCATGCAGTGGCTGAGTGTCAAATATTTACTCTGCACATTTATGGTCTTTAGAACTGTTAGCATGGTATACAGATAGAACAGAAGATACTGACCACAAATTTCTATTTATTTGTGCATATCTTAGACTGATTTAGAAATAATTCTAAAATATCTTGCTCAAAGTTGAACAGAGCATATTGCTGAATGTGAAGAGCCAGAGAAACAATTCAGTTGAAGCAAAATTTACTGGTTAGAAGTAAGGACCAAAGATTTTTGAACCACAGATTTTTGAATACCAAAGTGCTTTGACTCTGATAGTTAGATTTATTTGTACAAGTTGCTCACATGAATCTTTTAACAAGGGAGAAATTTTTAACAAGGGAGATGAACAAGAGCTAAGCTGTGAAGCTAAGGAGGCTGAAATTTGAACGCACAACATTTCCTTGTCAGAGACCACAACATCTGGCTAGTGGAGCACATTTATAAACCTCCATTGCTGTGTCTTCAGGGTATGCCTGTCCATAACTCCACTCTACATTTTTTTATGTTTTATTTTTTTATGTGAGTCCAAACTCACCGCCACTCAGACTAGAATATGATAAATGACAACCTGAAGAATTGTAAAGATATGCCCCCAAAATAATTCTCACTCAGATTTTTTTCTGGCATCTTGTTTGGTCCAGTGTCTGAAGCTGTGATTGATGAAAGCTGGGCGCAATGGCACAAAGTTGGAGTCGTGATCACTCAATGTTCCTTCACCTGAGAAAATAAATCAGGAGGAATAGCACCATGTAGCAGGGAAGTGAGGTATCCTAGAGCTATTTCTGTGGCAGGCGGGGGGAACAAGTCATAGTCTCCCACAGAGCTTGAGTCTCTCAACTTCATTTCCATAATCAGGTTAGCTACTTTTCAAAGATGCACTATGACACTCATATGGAGGGAAAGCTCATGTTTCTTGGCTCGGCCTAATATGCTGACAGTGAAAAGGTGAGGAAGGCACTTCCCCTCTTTTTTTCCCTTAGTGAATTGAAAGGCACTTTGAAAATATATTTAGTGTCTCTGAACATTTCTGGGCTCACTGCTGGTAGCATTTACAGAAGCCACCTGGTGATACAGAAGCCTCACTCTCAAAAGCGGGCTTGAGATGAGTGAAAATAATGATCTAAATATTCTCTCCTAACTTGGGTGAGAAGGGAGCTGAGATGACAGGGGATCCCAGTTACCTAGCACTCCTTCTGATGCCTTCCTCTCCCTATGTACCCTTCCAATCTATCACCTAGCCCTACCGAGGTTTCCTTCTGAATATCTCTTGAACCCATCTGTTATTTCCATCTCCACCACTAATACCTGGTCTTCAGTTCTTATCGGGGGACACACACACACACACACACACACTGCACTAATCTATGGTCTCCTTCCTCCAGTTTTGTGCTCTCACAGTCCATTCCCCACACGGTAACCAGAGGTGTTTTTACAACATCAATCACTTATGCCACTCTCCTGAATCAAACTCTTTTATTGGCTTCCTTTCACACTCCAAATAAAATCCAAATTCCTCTAACCACAGTTTTAGGCCCTCAGTTATTTGACTTCTCCATCTTTCTCCATTTTCATTTCCTACAACTTTCTCATCATTCATAGTGCTCCAAACACACTGACCTTCATCCAGTTCCTCCTACCTTGCGCTTTCTTCTTACTCTTTCTAGAATGTGCTTCCTCCTGATCTTGGTTCTTCGGTACCACTTGGATAACCAGATTAAACATGGATGCTATGGCACAAAAACAGACACATAGACCGATGGAATAGAATAGAAACCCCAGAACTAGACCCACAAACGTATGGCCAACTCATCTTTGACAAAGCAGGAAAGAACATCCAATGGAAAAAAGACAGTCTCTTTAACAAATGGTGCTGGGAGAACTGGACAGCAACATGCAGAAGGTTGAAACTAGACCACTTTCTCACACCATTCACAAAAATAAACTCAAAATGGATAAAGGACCTGAATGTGAGACAGGAAACCATCAAAACCTTAGAGGAGAAAGCAGGAAAAGACCTCTCTGACCTCAGCCGTAGCAATCTCTTACTCGACACATCCCCAAAGGCAAGGGAATTAAAAGCAAAAGTGAATTACTGGGACCTTATGAAGATAAAAAGCTTCTGCACAGCAAAGGAAACAACCAACAAAACTAAAAGGCAACCAATGGAATGGGAAAAGATATTCGCAAATGACATATCGGACAAAGGGCTAGTATCCAAAATCTATAAAGAGCTCACCAAACTCCACACCCGAAAAACAAATAACCCAGTGAAGAAATGGGCAGAAAACATGAAAAGACACTTCTCTAAAGAAGACATCCGGATGGCCAACAGGCACATGAAAAGATGTTCAGCGTCGCTCCTTATCAGGGAAATACAAATCAAAACCACACTCAGGTATCACCTCACGCCAGTCAGAGTGGCCAAAATGAACAAATCAGGAGACTATAGATGCTGGCGAGGATGTGGAGAAATGGGAACCCTCTTGCACTGTTGGTGGGAATGCAAATTGGTGCAGCCGCTCTGGAAAGCAGTGTGGAGGCTCCTCAGAAAATCAAAAATAGACCTACCCTATGACCCAGCAATAGCACTGCTAGGAATTTATCCAAGGGATACAGGAGTACTGATGCATTGGGCCACTTATACCCCAATGTTCATAGCAGCACTCTCAACAATAGCCAAATTGGGGGCGCCTGGGTGGCGCAGTCGGTTGGGTGTCCGACTTCAGCCAGGTCACGATCTCGCGGTCCGTGAGTTCGAGCCCTGCATTGGGCTCTGGGCTGATGGCTCAGAGCCTGGAGCCTGTTTCCAATTCTGTGTCTCCCTCTCTCTCTGCCCCTCCCCCGTTCATGCTCTGTCTCACTCTGTCCCAAAAAATAAATAAACGTTGAAAAAAAAAAATAAAAAAAAAATAGCCAAATTATGGAAAGAGCCTAAATGTTCATCAACTGATGAATGGATAAAGAAATTGTGGTTTATATACACAATGGAGTACTACGTGGCAATGAGAAAAAATGAAATATGGCCTTTTGTAGCAACGTGGATGGAACTGGAGAGTGTGATGCTAAGTGAAATAAGCCATACAGAGAAAGACAGATACCATATGGTTTCACTCTTATGTGGATCCTGAGAAACTCAACAGAAACCTATGGAGGAGGGGAAGGGAAAAAAAAAAAAAAAGAGGTTAGAGTGGGAGACAGCCAAAGCATAAGAGACTGTTAAAAACTGAGAACTGAGGGTTGATGGGGGGTGGGAGGGAGGGGAGGGTGGGTGATGGGTATTGAGGAGGGCACCTTTTGGGATGAGCACTGGGTGTTGTATGGAAGCCAATTTGTCAATAAATTTCATATAAAAAAAATAAATAAATAAAAATAAAAAATAAAAAATAAAAAATAAATAAAAATAAAAAAATAAAAAATCATGATTAAAAATAAAATAAAATAAAATAAAATAAAATAAAATAAAATAAAATAAACATGGATGCTATACAGAGTTATTTCTGACAATGAATAGATTTTCACTCCCTGCCAAATCTGTAATGTTTTGTAGGTTACTGAATCATTTACCCATTTATTGTTAACCTCCAACAGACTATAGGATCCATGAGAACAGGTATCTCACCCTTGCACCTAGTAGTAACTGGCAGGTGGTTACGCACTCAATAAGTATTTATTAAGTGGAATGGACTGAATAAATGAAGGAATGACATTCTGGCTGTAACCCCTAACTCCCAGTTGCTGAGTCATTGTTCCAGCTAATTGGCTGGCCTGCTTCCCAATATTATATTATCTTACTTTCCTCTGGTTTATAGGCACCCCAAGAGACACTTTGATATATCAGTCACCTTTTGACCAATTGTGCTTTGACTGATTCTGCTTGTCTCAGTGAGCTATGCCTATGTATGGGCTCTGACAATGAATACCAATGACCCTAATGTAGTTTCACTAGCTAACAGGGATAAAGGATGGTATGATGGATTAAAGATTGGCACAAATTCACTGACCTTCCTCCCTGGTATATGTTCAGGAATATATGTCTACTCCCCTTGAATCTGGTGTGTTCTGTGACTGCTTTGACTGATAGGATGGGTTGGAAGTGGTGCCGTGCCAGTATGGGGTCCAGGCCTTATGAGACTGGTAGCTCATACTTCCTGACTCCAGGAACACACTCTCTTAGGGTCTTGAGTCACCATGTAAGAAGTTCAATTACCCTGTGGAGAAACCATGTAGGCAGCCCTCAAACTATAAAAAAAGGGAGAGGGGCCTGGCTGAGCCCAGACATCAGTCAATACAAATAAGGCAACAGACACATGAATTAATCCTTTTTGGACTTTCCAAATCTAAGCAACCACTAGCTGAATACAACTGAGTGACCCTAATCAGGGCTCCATGAGGCAGAAGAGTTGCTTACCTGAACACTGTCCAAATTCCTTAGACTACAGATTTTGAGCTTGATGAAATGACTATTGTTACAAGGCATCATAGGGTTTTTTTTTTGGTTTATTTATTTATTTTGAGAAAGAGAGAGAGAGAGAGAGAGAGAGAGAGTATGTGTATGTGAGCAGGGGAGGGGCAGAGAGAGAGAGAGAGAGAGAGAGAGAGAGAAATCCCAAGCAGGCTCCGCACTGTCAGCCCAGAGCCTAATGCCAGGCTTGATCTCACAAATCATGAGTTCATGACCTGAGACGAAATCAAGAGTAGGACTCTCAACTGACTGAGCCACAAAGGCACCCCTATTGTAAGGCATCATGTTTTAGGTGGTTTGTTAAGTGAGAGGATGGGTGACAGGACAAGCAAGTAGACTGAGTTTTATCCTTCAAAGAAGGCATGATCCTCTACTCCTTTGAAAAAGATACTTGTTATCAGTCAGTAATATGGAACAAATTAATCATAATCAATATTTGGGAGGGAGTGTGATATATGATGACTTCTCAGATTCAGTAGAAGATTCCTGTGTGTTTTCTAGGATGCAAATCTAAACCACAGCAATATCAAGACTATCTTATCAGGACAACTGATAAATGAAAAAAACTGTCATAATATTCAATTTAATTCTAACTCAATTTTCCTCCAGGCCTATCTGATGAGTCTACCCAAATAGGATGTGATATAGTAATTATAGGTGCACTTTAGCATATTCTGACACAGGATTTGATTGCAATTTCTAGATTGAGGATATACAGCACTCTCAGAAATGAATCTAAAAACCTTCCAGCACTCTCTACCAACTATCTACTAACCCCATTAACAGCAGATAAGAGAGTATATCCAACGATTTTTCTTGCAGATTCCAGACTTTCTTAAGATTGTCTGAATCTGATATGCACTAGATTACAGTTTCTGTCTGTTTTAATCACTGATGTATCTCCAGCATGTAAAACAGGGACTGAAACATTGTAGGAGTTCAATAAACACTATTAATAAAATAAATCATTGAATTAGAAAAAAAATCAAAGAGGCACTTCTGAGCTGAGGTGGTCACTCCATAAAAGTATCAGATTGGGGCACCTGGGTAGTTCAGTTGGTTAAACATCCAACTTTGTTTTGGTTCAGGTCATAATTTCATGGTTCATGAGTTCAAGCTCCACATGGGGCTCTGTGCTGACAGTGTGGAGCCTGCTTCGAATTGTCTCTCTCCGCTTCTCTCTCTCTCTCTCTCTCAAAATAAATAAATAAGCTTAAAAAAATTTTTAATAATAAAAAAATAAATAAAAGTATCAGATCACCAGCATTTCTTTAGGACCTCAAGCATGCCCAAGTGCTATTCAGAAGATTATGACACCAAAATATTTCATTATAGGGGCGCCCGGGTGGCTCAGTCGGTTAAGCGTCCGACTTCAGCCAGGTCACGATCTCGCGGTCCGTGAGTTCGAGCCCCGCGTCAGGCTCTGGGCTGATGGCTCAGAGCCTGGAGCCTGTTTCCGATTCTGTGTCTCCCTCTCTCTCTACCCCTCCCCCGTTCATGCTCTGTCTCTCTCTGTCCCAAAAAAAATAAATAAACGTTGAAAAAAAAATTAAAAAAAAATTTCATAATAAAAGCTTTACAGTATATAATACTTAAGAGAGAAAAAAGAGGAATGAAGAATAACATAACTGAAATTCATGTACTACTCCCACCCAGCTTTAGAGACAATCATATTATCAAAATTGTTCCAATTTACCTAGGGTGGCCCTTTGTAGGTGCCTTCTCCACCCTGCCCTGCAATATTACCACTATACTTAATTTGGTGTTCATCAATCTCTTTATACATGTATGTATGTACACGGAATCTAAAGCAGGCTCCAGGCTCTGAGCCATCAGCACAGAGCCTGATGCAGGGCTCAAACTTATGAACGCAAGATCATGACGTGAGCTAAAGTCAGAGGCTTAACTGACTGAGCCACCCAGGCACCCCTCTTCTTACATATTTTATACATAGGCACACACACATATGTAATATATATATACATCTCTCATATATACAATCATATATATACATCTCATATATACAATCTCTTTATAATAATGGTATTATGTAGATAGGTATCTTTAAGTGCTAATAGATAGTATTGTTCCATGTCTTAAATTGTGTTACCTAACTATATGAATCCTTCTGCAATTTGTGTAAGTCTATGTTTAAGAGTTCATCCTTCTAGAAGTTCTGCACATTTACATAGCACAGATAGAGACAGACATACCATATATGCTACTTTGTGACCTTGTTTTTTTCTTTATGGTCTTTCATTCTAAAATAATTCACAAAACAAAAATATAACAAACTGAGGTAGCCATACCCCAAGAGGTAAAAAACACTGCACATATACTAGAAGTGTCCTTTTTTCAGTGCATTCACTTCCTTCACTCTCCCTCTTATCCTCCTCCCATAGGCAGAATTTGGTCTTTATATTTATATCTCCCTCCCCCAAATATCTAATACAAGTTTTTATTTTTAAAAACTTTATCTATCATCCTCTTCTAGAAAGAAAAAGAGAAATACTGACTTTTTGAGGGTCTGGACTTCATGTAGGTATGTGAGTTCCAGCCCCCCACGTGGAAAGGGTCCTATGCCTAGTCTTAGATCCCCACAGAGCCTCTCCTCTCTTGATTTTTCAAGACTTGAGATGCCCCAGGGCAGCCAGTGGACATCACTACCCAGGGGCTTCTCTCTCTCCATTTTTGACACTTGTAGATTTCTACTGTTTTATTGTGAGCTCATGTATACAGTTTAAAGATGTATATTTGACCTTATGCAGCATTTCAAGGTGCTTATAGCAGGAGAGTTTTTCAGAACATCTAATCTGCCAAATTTCTGGAAGTAAAAGTTATGAAAGTAATTCCTCAATATTCTAAATATATTCTAGGCAGCACAAGCATACAGTCATTTCCCATAAGACTGTCACAATTTAAATAGCTGACAAATATTTACAAAACACGTGCTAGATTTTTTAAGTTTATTTATTTATTTTGAGAGAGAAAAAGACAGAGAAAGAGAGAGAGAGAATGAGAGCGTGCATGCACATGAGTGAGCAGGGGAGGGGTAAAGAGAGGGAGGGAGAGAGAGAATACCAAGCAGATTCTGTACTGTCAGTGTGGAGCCCAAAGTGGGGCTCAATCCCATGAACTATGAGATCAAATTGGACACTTAACTGACTTAGCCACCCAGGTTCCCCACTTACTAGATTTTTTAAAGACATGTATCAATTTCATCTAAATAACTCACTTTGTTTCAATGTGAATATCTTATATGATCATTTTTGTTTACATAAACATATTTTTAATTTTTTTAAATAGAGAATAACCACACATGCCTAATAGGTTAAAAAAAAACTAACCAATTTTTCCTTCATTAGTATAAAAACAAAGGGAAATATTTCAGAGGCAATAAGTAGTTAAAAAGCAAAAGAAGAGAACAATCTCCAAAGTGGTTAGGCCAGGCTTAGTGAGAGGGAACATTCGTGAACTGGGTCGACTAACACAGATAGAAGGAGGGGTCCCACGTCTGGAAAGGGGGGGGTTAGTGACGACAACATAAGCAAGTGTAACTCTTAGTCAATGTTAATGGAAAAAAGAACTCTGCAATACCTGGGAAGTCTTGTTCTGGAACTGCATATAGCACATCAAGTAGACTATTATTCTATCTGAAGTTATGATTATGATCGCTTTTTATTGGTTGTATAAGGTGGTTTTTATTTTGCTTTGATACTCTTTCTGTATTTAAAAATTCTTCCTGAGTTAGTAAATATCCTAGCTATCTTCCATTTGTCCCTTTGTCATTATCTAGCCTTCTCTGCCCTGTTCTGGAGGGTCCCTGGAGGCTGATGCATGGTCACAATGATCTCTTTTGGACCCTTGACTTTCGGTTGAGTTTAACCAATGAGAGGCACCAGGACGGGGCTAGAGGGTAGAAAGAGAATGAGTCAGATTACTTGCTCCCCCAGCACGTTCCCTGACTGGTAGTCATGGATTATCTGTCTCCTTCTAACCAAAGCCACATATTTCTATACAGTTACTATCTCCTTATAACGGTGACTCTTCCCCCACCTGCCCCATCAGACATCAGGTGGTCCCAGTATCATTACTACTAGCCCCATGAGCCATTAACACTGCCTATAACTTTATTAACCTCTCCTCAAATTATCCAACTTGATTTTATCATCTAATTTATGAAGGAACTTTGCATGATATCCAGGGATAATTTTGGTGTGACGTGAGACTGAAGAGATAGGTAGGGAAACTAATATGATCAGATTTTTTTTTTTTTGAAAGATTTCTCTGGGAGAAGGCTGGGAAGATGGTGGAGTAGTAGGGCCCTAAACTTACCTCATAACACAGATATAACTAGATAACACTCACATCACCATAAATAACCCCAAAAATGACCCAAAGATTGGCAGAACCAACTCTACAACTAAAAAAAGGAGAGAGGAGGCCACATTAAAGAATGTAGTAAAAGGCAGAGATGTGGCTTGAGAGCTAAACAGACTATCTGTGGTCAGGAGGGAGTTGGTGGCGCAGAGAAGGGTGAGAAAATTTTATGCCATAGAGTATTTTTGGGGAAAGACACTATAATTTTTAAAGAGGAAAACATTTTTTTCCTTAGCCTTTTTGAGGTAAATGTGTGTTAAAGGAATAAAATGACTATCACACCAGCAAGCCCACAAAGAGAAGACAGATTCCCATAACACTTTATTTTGAAAGTGAGAGAGACCGAATTTCATGAGTTCTTAAAACCAGTGGGACCTAGACCCTGGAATTTTAAAAATCAATGGCTCAACTCTTGGAGAGCCCAGAGGATGTTAGGAAGCTGATAAACAAACCAGATGGGTGGTTCTTTAAAATTTTTTTCATGCACATTACAATATGATGAGGCACATATTCATTCCTTCATTCCACAAATGCTTATGATTAATATTTATGATCATCCACTATATGGCAGGCAGAGCTCTAGATAGTGGAGATATAAGCAAGAGGAGAGAAAACCCTGCCCTCGTGGAAGTATCATTCTAGTGTGAGAATGTAGCATTGAACTTGAGCTTTTAACACATCTTGAAAGGTGTTTGTAAAATAAACCTCCAGATGTGAGTTATGAGCTCCTACCAGTGTATGTTAACTCTTGACCTCATGGACTTGGTTTTGAATCCCCAGCTCTGTAAGCCCTTCCTTCCACTCTTTTTTTTTTTTAATTTTTTTTTAACGTTTTATTTATTTTTGAGACAGAGAGAGACAGAGCATGAACGGGGGAGGGGCAGAGAGAGGGGGAGACACAGAATGGAAGCAGGCTCCAGGCTCTGAGCCATCAGCCCAGAGCCCGACGCCGGGCTCGAACTCACGGACCGCGAGATCGTGACCTGAGCTGAAGTGGACGCTCAACCGACCGAGCCACCCAGGCGCCCCTACTCTTTTCTCAATGTACTTGAACCTTAGCTTTCCGCCATGGAATTATCACTCTGGATGTTAATATTTTGAGGTAGCTTTAGCAGAGCAATCTGCTGTAGCTCTTGACTGACAGCACCTATCTCTGACATCTCAGATGGATGCACCCTAGATCTTCAGAGGGCAGGGTGGGGGTGAGCTGGTAGTGCTGAAGCAAGTATTCAGAAAGAATGAGTCCTACACAGCAGCAGCAGTTAACAGCACATTGTGAGGATCGAAAAAATATTCATTTTATTAGTGTTATCAGCTACTTCCAACAAAATAAAGACATTAAATTGTTTTTTTTTTGTTTGTTTGTTTGTTTTTTTTTTAATTTTTTTTTCAACGTTTTATTTATTTTTTGGGGGGACAGAGAGAGACAGAGTATGAATGGGGGAGGGGCAGAGAGAGAGGGAGACACAGAATCGGAAACAGGCTCCAGGCTCTGAGCCATCAGCCCAGAGCCTGACGCGGGGCTCGAACTCACGGACTGCGAGATCGTGACCTGGCTGAAGTCGGACGCTTAACCGACTGCGCCACCCAGGCGCCCCAAGACATTAAATTGTTAATTGAGGGGTTGGATCAGCTGCAAAGGATGAGGGGACCCTGGCCAACTAGGGTCAGTGGAGAGGAAGGAGTTAGCTGGGAACACACAGAGGTTGTGCTTGCTTGCCCGACAACCAAGAATGGTCTCCCAGCTCTACAACTTATTGAAGTTACCTCTCTAAAATTTCTCATACATAAAACAGACATGATAATGGCACCTAACTTTTAGTGTTGTTGTGAAGATTAGCATAAATACATATAAAGCACGTAGAATAGCACCCTGGCATACAGTAAAAACTCAATAAACATTAGCTATAATTATTTTTTAAGTCATAGGCTGTGTTGAAGAGGGAGTGTGCTACAGTTGTAGTTTGGTCAGAAGTACAAGCATCACCAAGTGATGGCAGATGACTCTCCATATTGTTACTGCCTCCTACTGGAATGGATTCCAAATGGGGTGGAACTGCATGTAAGGACAATTGTTTGAAGTAACTCATGGGAGAGAAGAAAAACAAACAAGGAAATGAGTTACTGCCTGAAAAAGATAATTTGATACCTTTCCCAATAATCAATCCTAAAATTGTTATGATGCCATAGTTTAATATTTCTCTGGCTAATTCTCCATGTGGTATTAATAACTGTCTTCCAACTTGTCTTAAATTATCCTTGGAAGCTATATTGCTTCTAGAAACTGCACTATGCATTACAACCATCTGGAGTAATTATAAAACACACTGATGCCTAGGAGTTGGTTCAGTTATTTTCTCATAGGATCTGGACATCTGCATTTTTTTTTTTTTTAAATGGCTCAGACGATTTCAGTGTGCAGCTAGAGCTAAGAACTTCTATCTTAGAAGATAGTTCCAGAATCAAACCAGTGGTTATCAAAAACTTTTTTCTCACAACTGCTAGCTCTGAGCACTTCAGCATGATGAATAATTACTGGGACTGGCCCTTTTTCTAACACTCTACTAATTTCTAATTTCCCTTTCTTCCATTAAACAAAAGGAGAAAGGAAAAAGAAAAACTTCATTCAACCAAAGTTTGTATCTTCAATCAACCAATATTTATTGGGCATTTGCTACAGAACAAGCATTTGTTGGGTTCTAAGGATCTAGTGATGAATAGTGTAGATTTCACAGACTGGTAAAGGACTGTGTGGTCTAGTACATTGCTTAGCCAATAGCCTCACATCTTACGTATGTGAAGTTCAAAGTGCAACCCTTATCTGGTTAAAATTAATCTGGGAATTCTTTATATAGATTTATATATAAAAAAAAAGATTTTTTTAATCCTTATTTATTTTTGAGAGAGAGAGAGTGAGCAGGAGAGGGGAAGAGATGGTGACACAGAATCCACAACAGGCTCCAGGCTCTGAGCCCTCAGCACAGAGCCCAACGCAGGGCTTGAACTCACAGACCATGAGATCCTGACCTGAGCTGAAGTCAGATGCTTAACTGACTAAGCCACCCAGGCACCCCTATAAATCTTTTTTCTTTCATTTTTTATTGTGGTAAAATACACATATCATGGGGCGCCTGGGTGGCGCAGTCGGTTGGCGTCCGACTTCAGCCAGGTCACGATCTTGCGGTCCGTGAGCTCGAGCCCCGCGTCGGGCTCTGGGCTGGTGGCTCAGAGCCTGGAGCCTGTTTCCGATTCTGTGTCTCCCTCTCTCTCTGCCCCTCCCCCGTTCATGCTCTCTCTGTCTCAAAAATAAATAAAACATTAAAAAAAAATTTTTTTTTTAAATAAAAAAAAAAATACACATATCATAAAATGCTACCATCATAACCATTTTTAAAGGCATGATTCAGTAGTATTAAGTATTATAATATTAATAGTGTCATATTGCCATGTACCCATCACCACCATCCATATCCAACTCTTTTAATCTTGCAAAATTGAAACTCAATCCCCATTAAACAATAACTTCCTAACTTTCATCCCTCTAGCTGCTGACAACCACCATTCTACTTTCTGTCTCTGTGATTACGACTGATACCTCATATAAGTGGGTTCATATGGTATTTGTCTTTTTGTGACTGCCTTATTTCACTTAGCATGTCTTCAAGTTCCATTCATATTATAGCACATCAGAATCTCCTTCCTTTTTAAGGTTAAATAATATTCCATTATATGTGTATTCCACATTTTGCTTCTCTACTCATCTGTCAATGAACACGTGGGTTTCTTCCATGTCTTAGCTATTGTGAATAATGTTTCTAGGAACACGGATATACAAATGTCTCTTTGAGATCCTACTTACAATTATTTTTTGTATACACCCAGATGTGGGATTGCTGGATTGTATGGCAATTCTATTTTTAATTTCTAGAGGAACCACTTTACTGCTTTCCACAGTGGTTGCATTGTTTTACATTCCAACAGTGTGCAAGTGTTCTAATTTCTCCGCATTCTCACCAACACTGTTATTTTAAGGTTTTGTTTTGTTTTGTTTTGTTTGTTATAGTAGCCATCCCAGTAACAGATGTGAAGTGGTATCTCAGTGTAGTCTTGATTTGCATTTCCCTGATGATTAGTGATATTAAGGATCTTTTCATGGGCTTCTTGCCCACTCCTATATCTTTTGTGGAGAAATGTCTATTCAAGGCCTCTTTAAAATCTGATTGTTTGTTCTTCGTTGCTGTTGTTGAGCTTTAGGAGTTCTCCATATATTCTCAATATTGATCCCTTATCAGATGCATGATGTGCAAATATTTTGTTTCATTCAGCAGGTTGCTTTCCACTCTGTTGATCGTGTCCAATGATGTACAGGTTTTTAATTTTGATGAAGTGCAACCTATTTTTTCTTTTGTGGCCTATACCTTTGGTGTCATATCCAAGACCTCATTGCCAAATACAGTGTCGTGAAGACTTTTCCCCATGTTTTTTTTTTCCTAAGAGTTTTATAGTTTTAGCTTTTACATTTAGGCTTTTGGTCCATTTAAAATTAATTTTTGTATATGCTGTAAGGCAAGGGTCCAACTTCATTGTTTTGCATGTGGATATCCAGTTTTCCCAGCACCATTTGTTGAAAAGACTACTGAATAAATAGTCTTGCCATTCCTGTCAAAAATAATTGGATTATATTTGCAAAAATTTATTTCTGAGCTTTATATTCTATTCCATTGGTCTATAGGTCTGTCTTTATGCCTGTTCTTCAGATGAAATTTTAATAAGGGAAAGATAACGATACTTTCTGTAAAAAATCAAAGGAGGCATCAGAGCTATAGAAATATGGGCCAATATTTTATTTTTAGCCTGGCAATACTCAAGCCAGATATACCTATTATAACCCAGCTTCTAGCCACCTCCAGCCAACCTTGTGTTGGTTTCTTTAGAAGGAACAGAAGCAACAGAAATAGCAGCATATAACCCTTGATGATCTCTTCTCATTGTCCCTCTTCCTGCATGCTTATGTGGTCCCTGCTTTGCTCTGTCTTCCCCCAATTCCAACAGACAGGCTGAGATGAAGGACAGACTTTTATTTCCAGGTTTTGGACTTACTTTATGTGAAGTAAATTAACAAACCTGGTTGTCAGTCATTTATACTTCAGTGTAAAATACAGAATGCTGATACTCTGGGATACTTAGAGACCACTGAAATGTAGAAACATCTTAGCTGACATGTACTTCATTGTAGAGTCAGAACTATAAAACCTAGATATCCATTCAGTGTTTTCTTCACCCTATTGCCTCTTCATGGTGGAGACAAGAGTGGGTGTTTTTGTAGAAGTGGGGTCAAGGATCCTCAATGATTTAGGCTGAGTTCTGAATACTAACAGTGTGGGTACAAACAAGGAAGACAGGGATGAAAAGCATTGCCTGCTTTTGTACTGTGCTGAGATCTAGCTCTTGATCAAATTTGACTAAGAGATATTTTAGTCAAATTTTGGATATTTTGAAATACTGAACTCGCCTCAAAAAAAGCTGATGTGTGCCCCTTGTGCGTGAAGTTTTGCAAGATACTCTAAGATCTTCAAAGCACATATACAGAGCACATATCTGAATATCCACAGTGAGGATAATGCTATTCTTGTCCTGGGGTTGAAAAGAGGATTTCTCGCTCATGATACCACATTCTGCTTGTTACAAAAAAAGAGAGGTGAAATTGTCTCACAGCTGGCAAAGCTCTTTCCTAATCTATAAAAATTCTTCTATGCATTATGGCTTCTAGCTATTCTCTTAATCTCTGTAGCCTTGATTTTCTGATTTCTTCATTTTTACAGGGAAGTCTTATTATACAAAGGCCATCACCCATGATGGGAGTTTAAAATATTGCTATGCAAGAAAGGAGTCTTTGGTGTGTTTGATATGTAAAGCAAGCAAGAAAAAAAAACCCCTAAATTTACAAAGTTGATACATTTTCTCCATGATTCCCCAGGGGCTCAGTCAAAGCCAAAAATCAAAATGATCAAATTTAGTCTGGAACACACTGTACTGCTACAGATTACTTGTACTTCCTGCAGTTGGAGCTCTTCTGTTCCTCATTTGCGATTTTCATGGGCTACCAAGCTGATATAAATTTGGGCATTTCTAAAATCCAGATTGGGTGTGAAGATTTCTTATTAAAAATTAAGTTAAAATGGGAAGACAAAACATAATTGAACCAATCTGAGATTATGGTTGGATTGTATTTGTTCAAAGAGTTCGGTTATCAGTCTTAATAGCCATTAGTAATGGTTTGAGGTCAAACTTCATGCATGCCTTTTAAAATCAAGATATTTTAAAGAGGCCTTTTAGATGCTGTGTGTTCAGCCTTGAAATTATTCGCTTGGATGTTGCTGCCACAGGCTCTCAGTGATGTACTTGAAGAGAAGTTTCAATGGACAATCATTTAGAACATTTAGAATACTCAGAGGAAATGAGCATTTGAATCAATCATTGACCCAAACAAGAAAATCTTCTATGTTATTTAAAATGCTTCAGAAATCCTAAAATAATTAGTAGCAAATCTGAGTACAGTGGAACATCCCTAAATCTTGCTCCAAGAGCAAAGTGATGAATCACTCTTCTGGGGCCCATCTAAAATTAATATTCTTCAAGCCAATCTCTATTGTACTTACTGTAGGGATGTTTTACTTAATCAGAAAAGAATATGAGTAGGCTGGTATTAAAATGTGCAATGTAGCCAGAAAAAAATCATTATTTGTTACAATTTTCTGTTTTATAAAATACACCATGTTGATAACACTATCCAAACAATTCCACTAAATAATGAAAATTAAAATGTTAATTGTTGATAGTCTCTAATCTGTCCAAAATGGTTTATCTATTTGACTTATTTTGGCATTTTTTCTTGGAATTAACATGTCCATGCATGCTGAAAATCTTGTATTTCTTGATCTGGATGGTAGGTACATGAGTGTCTTCACTTTTCTTTTAAAAAATCACTACTTTAAGTATGTTTTGTGTGTGTGCTATACCTCAATAAATTGTTTAATACTTGCTGTAAAAACGTCTACAATAATACACTTGGAAAAAATATTCTCAGTTTATATCAAAGACCAAGGGTTAATTTTCCTAATTATATATAAACCTTCTAAAATAAAAAAAAAAAGAAGGGGCACCTGGGTGGCTCAGTGGGTTAAGCGTCTGACTTCAGCCCAGGTCATGACCTTACTGTTTGTGGGTGTGAGCCCTGGGTGGGGCTGTGTACTGGTAGTTTGGAGCCTGGAGCCTGCTTTGGATTCTGCATCTCCCTCTCTCTCTGCCCCCGCCCCCCCCCCCATTCTCACTCTGTCTTTCTCTCTGTCTCTCAAAATTGAATAAACATTTAAAAAATAAAAAAATAAAATAAAATAAAATAAAATAAAATAAAATAAAATAAAAAAGGGAAAGATCCAAAACCCAAGGAAAAAGTTTGTGCAAAGGATATGAACTTAGTGTTCACAGAAAAAAAAAGAAATACAAGTGGATCTTAAACATATAAGATAATGTTAAATCTCATTCAGAACAAGAGAAATGCAAATAAGACTTTATTGAAACAGCACTTTGTGTCTACTAGCTTGTCAAAAGTCAGAAAAGACTGGGGTGCCTGGGTGGATCAGTTGGTTTAGCATCCAAATTTGGCTCAGGTCATGATCTCACAGTTCGTGAACTGGAGACCAGCTTCAGGCTCCACACTGACAGTGCAGAGCCTGCGTGGGATTCTCTCTCTCTCTCTCTCTCTCTCTCTCTCTCTCTCTGCCCCTTGCTCACGTGTGACTCTTAGAAAGGAAAGGAGGGAGGGAGGGAGAGAGTGAGGGAGAGAAAAAAGAGAGAGAGAGAGAGAAAGAAAGAAAGAAAGAAAGAAAGAAAGAGAGAGAGAGAGAGAGAAAGAAAGAAAGAAAGAAAGAAAGAAAAGAATTATCCTAAAAATGAAAAAAAAAAAAAAGGTTGATCACACTATGTGGTAAGATCAAGGAGATCAACAGACATACTTCTCTATTGTAGAGAAATGCAAACTGGTAACATTTTCATAGAGGACAATTTGATGGTATCTGTCATATTTACAAATGGATTTTTTTGCCATAGCAACTCCACTTCTAAATATTTAACCTACAGTTATGTTTAAGCATGTGCAAAGTGACACATATACAAGGATATTAATGGCAGCATTGCTTGCAAGAGCAGAAGATGGAAAGCAACCTAAACATCTCTCAGTAGACTGGAGGTACAGTCACACAATGAAATATTCTCAACCCCAGAAAAGAATGGGAATGTTCTTTGTGAGTTGATATAGAAGGATCTCCAAACTACTGTGGGTAAAATAAAAACAAGTTGTGGATAGTGTGTACAGTACACTATCATTCACCCACGAGAGAGGCAGTATGTATTAATGTTTTCATGTATATTCACAAAATATGCTTGGAAAGATATACAAGAAAGTCCCACCATTGCTCAGAGAGGGGAACTGGGTGGTTTGGGAACAGAAACTCAAGGAGGACATTCACTATATGGCCTTTTACATCTTCCAAACATTGAACTAAGTGAACGTATTGTTTCAAAAATACATTTTTTATTTTAACCAAAGATACATTTTTTAAAATATGCCCATGAATTTCTTCCTTTAAGTGTTACTAAAATGCCTTAAAGATTGGAATAGATAAGAAGCACTATAGGTGCACAAACTGATCTCATCCTGCTTTAAAGGATCAGTGGGAGATGTAATTAATGTATGGGGCACAATTATGTGAAAATTCCAGAGATTCTGTTTTGTTTTGTACTGTATGCTGATTTTTAGAGACTGTTCAGACTTCTAATGAGGTGTTTCTCATCAGTCAAATTACCAAAAGACTACTAAATAGGTAAAAATTGTGGTAGGGAATTATGTAGTCTCTTTCAATATTAGTTTCATTAGTCTAAGAAATCCGAGAAATCAGTTAAAGAATGTAGATGCTCTAATTCAATATTCTAACTCAATCCAGTATTATTCTAATTTGAATTCTAATTGAATATTCTAATTCAATCTTATATTTATTAAAATATTGCTTATCTTTCTGAAGAATGCCCTTTACAGAATGCCCTAAATAGAAGCCATAAGACACAAGAAAAGACAGTCTTGGCATTAAGACAACCAGCTTGCTGAGTTAGTGTCATGTCTTATTTTGTGTTCAGCAGGCATCTAACACTCTGAAAATAATCAAAACTGGTTTTGGAAGTTAATTATCAAATGGTGGGGCTATACAGTCAATCTGAGCAACTGTGCCAACATCATTTATTAAAGTAGTTAGAAAAAAATCAAAGCACATGTTGCAATGGCCTTGACTGCTCTATGGTGGTAAGATAAATGCTTAGGAAAATTATTTAAATTTTTCATACCATTAGGGTAGAGAGATCACTTTATAGTGATTATATTTGGTTTTCTACATGGAAAAAAAAACTAAACAGATAATTATCAGTTGGTGTTCCTGCTGTCGAAGACAAGGCATTTATTGAAGGCCTCTCTGCACCAGGCACTTAAGTTTGGCTGAGTAATTTTTATAGCTACATGAGGTGGGTTTAGTTATCTACCTTTTGAGACAAGGAAGCAAAGACACAGAGATTGTACATTTAGGAGTGATGGACCTAGCATTAAAACCAATCTCTGGCCAACAGGATGGACCAATCTTCTTCTACCACAGTACTTTTACGTAAAAACTACTTACTGCCCATATTTCAATTTTGCCAGCTGACCTGTATAGCACTTTCCCCTTCTCTAGCACAGGACTGAGTCTAGAGCTGGGAAACTGCATGTAATCACCATGCCTCTTTAGCCTCTTTTAATCTAAAACATCTCCACAGCCTTTCTCTCTTTTACAACATTGACATTTTTATTTTTAAAAATTTTAAATGTTTATTTATTTTTGAGATGGAGAGACACAGGGTGTGAGCAAGGGAGGGGCAGAGAGAGAGAGAGAAACAGAATCTGAAGCAGGATCCAGGCTCCAAGCTGTCAGCACAGAGCCTGATGCAGGGCTCAAACTCACAAACCGTAAGATCATGACCCAAGCTGATATTGGACTTAATTGGCTGAGCCACCCAGGCACCCCAACAGGATTGGCATATTTAAAGAATACTGTTGCTCTGTATACTTTTCTTTTTACATAGAAAGTTTCTCTTTCTGTGTTTGTCTGATGTTCCCTATTGATTAGATTAAGGTTTTGTACTCTTGGGTGGAGTACTACACAGGACAGCGATGTTGTATTCTTAGAGCATATCATTAGGATGCACACAATGTACATCTGTCCCTCACTGATAATCTTAATTTGATCATCTGGTCAAGGTGTTGTCCAATTTTCCCACTCTGTAATTACTGGATTTTTTCCTCAGTTGCAACCAATAAGTGGTCTGTGGGGAGATACTTTAAGACTATGCAAATATCCTGCTTTTCACTAAACTTTCCTCTTAAGTTTAACATGCATTGATGATTCTTATATGATTTAGTCTTTACCATTATGGTTGCAAGTGATAATTTCCTAAATCCAACATTCAGTCTACATTTACCAGTAAGGCCCAGTCATTCTACTTGAAGTAAGAGAAGTCATCTATCTACCTACCTATCAATCATCAGTAAGAATTCATAAGTTCATATTTTTTCAATCATTGATGATTTATTTTACTTAATTAGATGTTCAAATGGTCACAGATTTGGTGGTAGATCCTTGTGACATTTCCCTATCATGTGTTTTAGTATTTCTTTACTTTCTGGAGTAACAAAAGATGTTCTTGTATCATCTTGTACCTACTTGCTCCAATTCCAGAATCAGTTATTTATCTAAGAAGCTCTAGTTGTTTTTATTGACAATAATGTTAGAGACCAAAATCTGGATGCTAGGTATGCTGACTGCTACCGGCATGCCTTTACTTCTTAGCTCCTTCAGTAGATAGAGCTAGGAAATATATGTATGTGTATTCACATATACATACACATACATACAAACAAATAGACATACAGATATATACACATATTTTATGATACCCAGCTTCCAAGATGGCCCCCAACAATCCCTGTCTCTAAGTTTCGTGAGAAGTTTGGTCTGAGTGACCAACAGGACATGGCAGAATTGATGATATGTCACTTCTGAGATCAGGTTATTAGACACTGTGGCTTCCATTTTGATTTTCCTCTCTCCCTCTCCCTCTCTTTACTGTCTCTGAGAAAAGTCTGATGCCCCGTAAGCAGCATATGGAGAAGCCCACAGAATGAACAACTGAAGCTTTCTGCCAACAATCCTATGAGTAGGCCTGGAAGTGGATCCCCTGCCTTAATCAGCCTTGAAGATGACTGCAGCCTCATGAGAGACAATGAGTCAGAACCACCCAGGTAAGTTATTCCTGCATTCCTAACCCACAGAAACTATAAACAATGATTGTTGTCTTAAGCTGCTAAACTTTAGGATAGTTGTAGGGCTATAGATTAATATATGCATACACACATACACACTTTAGAAATCATGAGTATATACTGGTATTTCCAATTCCAATCCCTTCTCACATTCCACAGTTGTGTGTCCCTTCTTCCTCATCAAGAACTCTTGCTTCTGCAATCCCTATCAAAATAACACCAGCATTATTCACAGAGCTAGAACAAACAATCCTAAAATTTGTATAGAACCACAAAAGACCCTGAATAGCCAAAGCAATCTTGAAAAAGAAAACCAAAGCAGGAGGCATCATAATCCTGGACTTCAAGCTGTTTTACAAAGCTGTAATCATAAACACAGTATGGCATTGGCGCAAAAACAGACACTCAAATCAATGGAAGGAATAGAAAACCCAGAAATGGATCCACAAACGTATGGCCAACTGATCTTTGACAAAGCAGGAAAGAATATCCAATGGAAAAAAGACATTCTCTTCAGCAAATGGTGCTGGGAAAACTGGACAGCAACATGCAGAAAAACAAACCTGGACAACTTTCTTACACCCTACACAAAAATAAACTCAAAATGGATGAAACACCAAAATGTGAGACAGGAAGCCATCAAAATCCTCAAGGAGAAAGCAGGCAAAAACCTTTTGAACCTCAGCTGCAGTAACTTCTTCCTCAACACGTCCCCAGAGGCAAGGGAAACAAAAGCAAAAATGAACTATTGGGACCTCATCAAAATAAAAAGCTTCCGCACAGCGAAGGAAACAATTAGCAAAACTAAAAGGCCACAGACAGAATGGGAGAAGATACTTGCAAATGACATATCAGATAAAGGATTACTATCCCAAATCTATAAAGAACTTACCAAACTCAATACCCAAAAAACAAATAATCCAGTGAAGAAATGGGCAAAAGACATGAATAGACACTTTTCCAAAGAAGACATCCAGATGGCCAATAGACACATGAAAAGATGCTCAACATCAGTCATCATCAGGGAAATATAAATCAAAACCACAATGAGATACCACCTTACAACTGTCAGAGTGGCTAACATTAGCAACTCGGGAAACAACAGATGTTGGTGAGGATGCAGAGAAAGAGGCACTCTTTTGCACTGCTGGTGGGAATGCAAACTGGTGGAGCCACTCTGGAAAAACAATATGCAGTTTCCTCAAAAAATTAAAAATAGAACTACCCTACAACTCAGCAACTGCATTACTAGGTATTTATCCTTGGGATACAGGCGTGCTGTTTTGAAGGGGCACATGCACCCCCATGTTTATAGCAGCACTATCAACAATAGCCAAAGTATGGAAAGAGCCCAAATGTCCATCGACAGATGAATGGACAAATATATATATACATACACGCGCGTGCGCACACACACACACACACACACACACACACACACACACACAAAATGGAGTATTACTCAGCAATCAAAAAGAATTAAATCTTGTCATTTGCAACTATGTGGATGGAACTAGAGGGTATTATGCTAAGCAAAATTAGTCAGAGAAAGACAAATATATGACTTCACTCATATCAGGACTTTAAGATACAAAAGAGATGAACATAAGGGAAGGGACGCAAAAATAATATAAAAACAGGGAGGGGCACAAAACATAAGAGACTCTTAGATATAGGGAACAAATAGAGGGTTGCTGGAGGGATCGTGGGAGGGGGGATGGGCTAAATGGGTAAGGGGCATTAAGGAATCTACTCCTGAAACCATTGTTGCACTATATGCTAACTAACTTGGATGTAAATTAAAAAATAAAAAATTAAAAAATTAAAAAAAGAACTCTTGCTTCCAACATCAACATATTTACTCATTAGCTTAATCCTATTAGGCATCCAAAGTCCTCTCAGAACTTTTTGCCATACCATGACATAAATACACCTACTTAAAAGTGATCATAGGGGTGCCTGGCTGGTCTGTCAGAAGAACACGTGACTCCTGATTTTGCAGTTGTGAGTTGAGCCCCATGTTGGGTGTAAACATTCATTACTTAAAAATAAAAAGTCTTAAAAAAAGAAGTGATCATGGCCTGTTTGCAATTCTTCCCCTTTTCCAGCCTTTCCCTACTCCAAACTGAGGGTATACAGGGAAATTCCATGTGCATAAGTTATTTGTATCACTTCTTTTTTGATTTCTTTGTTTTCTCTTCCTGAGTATGGTTCTGGTATTTATTTGAGGTAAAATCAGAATAAGTTCTTTCAGTTTTAAGGTTTTGTCCCTGTTCTCATACTTACTGATTTAGTTTTACTTTTGAATATATAAGATATTAACATGCCTTGGAAAGCCAAAACTATATAAAAAGTTACACTCAGAGAAGTATTACTCTCACATGTATCCTTTCCACACTATGCCCCCACACCCACACCTTATGGGTCACCATTAAAAAAAATTGGTTTCTTGTTTATCATTTCTGATCTTTTTTACTTTGTAATAACAAGATGCAAGTATGATTTTTTATTGTCTTTTCTTTTGCACATACCTATATAATTTCATAGAGATTGTTCTCATTCTTTTTTACAGTTGTATAGTGCCCCCATTTTATGTACCATAGTTTACGTTGGAATATTTAGGCAGTTTCCAATATTGTGTAATTATAAATAATGGTGAAGTAAATAACCTATGCATGCATATTTTTATTTATTTATTTTTATTTTTTAATTTAAATATAATTTATTTTCAAGTTAGCTAACATATAGGGTATATAGTGTGTCTGCTTTTGGCTTCAGGAGTAGATTCCCATGATTCATTGCTTACATACAACACCCAGTGCTTATCCCAACAAGTGCCCTCCTCAATGCCCATCACCCATTTTCCCCTCTCTCCCACCACCCCACCCCCATCAATCCTCAGCTTGTTCTCTGTATTTAAGAGTCTCTTATGGTTTGCCTCCCTCTCTGAAACTTTTTTTTTCTCCTTCCCTTCCCTCATAGTCTTCTGTTAAGTTTCTCAAACTCCACATGAGTGAAAACATAGTCTTTTCTGACTTATATCACTTAGCATAATACTCTCCAGTTCCATCCACATTTTTGCAAATGACAAGATTTCATTTCTCATTGCAAAGTACTATTTCATTGTATATATAAACCACATCTTCTTTATCCATTCATCAGTTGATGGACATTTGGGCTCTTCCCATAATTTGGCTATTGTTGAAAGTGCTGCTATAAACATTGGGGTACATGTGCCCCTGTGAATCAGCACTTCTGTATCCTTTGGATAAATTCCTACTAGTGCTATTCCTCAGTCGTAGAGCAATTCTATTTTTAATTTTTTGAGGAATCTCCACACTGTTTTCCAGAGTGCCTGCACCAGTTTGCATTCCCACCAACAGTGCTAGAGGGTTCCTGTTTCTCCACATTCTCATCAACATCTGTTGTTTCCTGAGTTGTTAATGTTGTAGTGACACCTGTCACTCCGACAGGTGTGAGGTGGTATCTCATTGTGGTTTTGATTTGTATTTCCCTGATGATGACTGATGTTGAGAATATTTTTATGTGTCTGTTGGCCATCTGGATGTCTTCTTTGGAAAAGTGTCTTTTCATGTATTTTGCCCATTTCGTCACTGGAATTTGTTTTTCAGGAGTTGAGTTTGGTAAGTTCTTTATAGATTTGGGATAGTAATCCTTTATTTGATATGTCATTTGCAAGTATCTTCTCCCATTCTGTCTATTGCCTTTTAGTTTTGTTGATTGTTTCCTCTGCTGTGCAGAAGCTTTTTATCTTGATGAGGTCCCAAAAGTTCATTTTTGCTTTTGCTTCCCTCACCTCCGGAATTGTGTTGAGTAAGAAGTTGCTGCAGCTGAGGTCAAAGTGGTTGTTGCCTATTTTCTCCTCTATGGTTTTGATGCTTTCCTGTCTCACATTCAGGTGTTTCATCCATTTTGAGTTTGTTTTTGTGTCGCATTTAAGAAAGTGGTCCAGTTTCATTTTTCTGCATGTTGCTATCCAGTTCTCCCAGCACCATTTGCTAAAGAGAATGTCTTTTTTCCATTGGATATTCTTTCCTGCTTTGTCAAAGATTAGTTGGCCATACATTTGTGGGTCCAATTCTTGGTTCTCTATTCTATTCCACTGGTCTATGTGTCTGTTTTTGTGCCAGTACCATACCGTCTTGATGATTACAGCTTTGTAGTAGAGGCAAAAGTCCAGGATTGTGATGCCTCCTGCTTTGGTTTTCTTTTTCAGGATTTCTTTGGCTATTCAGGGTCTTTTGTGGTTCCATACAAATTTTAGGGTGGTTTGTTCTAGTTCTGAGAAGAATGCCAGTGCAATTTTGATTGGGATTGCATTGAATGTATAGACTGCTTTGGGTAGTATTGACATTTTAACAATATTTGTTCTTCCAATCCATGAGCATGGTATGTTTTTCCATTCCTTTGTGTCTTCTTCAATTGCTTTCATAAGTTTTCTATAGTTTTCAGCATAGAGATTTTTTACATCTTTAGTTAGGTTTATTCCTAGGTATTTTATGGTTCTTGGTGCAATTAATTGTAAATGGGATCGGTTTCTCGATTTCTTTTCCTGTTGCTTCATTACTGGTGTATAGATATGCAACTGATTTCTGTACATTAATTTTATAGCCTGTGACTGTAGCTGAGTTCATGTATCAGTTCCAGCAGCTTTTGGGTGCAGTCTTTCAGGTTTTCTTTTTCTTTTTTTTTTTTTAACGTCTTATTTATTTTTTGAGACAGGGAGAGACAGAGCATGAACAGGGGAGGGTCAGAGAGAGGGAGACACAGAATCTGAAACAGGCTCCAGGCTCTGAGCTGTCAGCACAGAGCCCGACGCGGGGCTCGAACTCAAGGACCTCGAGATCATGACCTGAGCCGAAGTCGGCAGCTTAACCGACTGAGCCACCCAGGCTCCCCAGTCTTTTAGGTTTTCCAGGTAGAGTATCATGTTATCTGCAAAAGGGAAAGTTTAACTTCTTTGCCAATTTGGATGTCTTTTTATTTCATTTTGTTGTCTGACTGCTAAGACTAGGACTTCCAACAGTATGTTAAACAACAGTGGTGACAGTGGACATCCCTGTCATGTTTTTTCTCATTGAGGATGATATTAAATGTAGGCTTTTCATATATGGCTTTAATGATATTAAGGTATGTTCCTTCTATCCCAACTTTCTTGAGGGTTTTCATTAATAAAGTATGCTATATTTTGTCAAATGCTTTTTCTGATCTATTGACAGGATCATATGGTTCTTATCCTTTCTTCTATTAATGTAATGTATCACACTGATTAATTTGTGAATATTGAACCAGCCCTGCATCCCAGGAATGAATCCCACTTGATCATGGTGAATAATTCTTTTAATATACTGTTGAAGTCGATTTGCCAGTATCTTGTTGAGAATTTGTGCATCCATGTTCATCAGGGATATTGGCCTGTAATTCTTTTTTGTGGGATCTCTGTCTTGTTTAGGAATCAAGGTAATGCTGGCTTCATAGAATGAGTCTGAAGCTTTCCTTCCATCTCTATTTTCTGGAATAGCTTGAGAAGGATAGGTACTTACTCTGCTTTAAATGTCTGGTAGAATTCCCCTGGAAAGCCATCTGGCCCAGGACCCTTATTTGTTGGGAGATTTTTGATAACTGATACAATTTCTTCTCTGGTTATGGGTCTATTCAAATTTTTTATTTCTTCCCATTTGAGTTTTGGTAGTGTGTGGGTGTCTAGGAATTTGTCCCATTCTACCAGGTTGTCCAGTTGTTGGCATATCATTTTTCGTAGTATTCTCTAATACTTGTTTGTATTTCTGTGGTATTGGTTGTGATCTCTCCTCTTTCATTCGTGATTTTATCTATTTGGGTTCTCTCTCTTTTCTCTTTAAGAAGTCTGGTTAGGGGTTTATCATTTTTGGTTATTCTTTCAAAAAACGAGCTCTTACATTCATTGATCTCTTTTACTGTGTTTTTTTTTTTTTTAATTCTATAGTGTTTATTTCTGCTCTAATCCTTATTATTTCTCTTCTCCTGCTGGCTTTGGGGTTTCTTGCTGTTCTGCTTCTACTTTCTTTAGGTGTGAGGTTAGGTTTTGTATTTGGGATTTTTCTTGTTTCTTGAGATAGGCCTGGATTGCAAAGTATTTTCCTCTTAGGACTGCCTTTGTTGCATCCCAAAGGGTCTACACTGTCATATTTTCATTTTCATTTGCTCTCAAATATTTTTTAATTTTTCTTTTGTTTAATTGCCTGGTTGACCCATTCATTCTTTAGTAGGATGTTCTTTAACCTCCATGCATTTGGAGGCTTTCCAAATATTGTCTTGTGGTTGATTTCAAGTTTCATAGTGTTGTGATCTGAAAATTATGCATACATATTTTTAAATTGTTGGAGGTGTATCTTTAGGAGAGATTCCTAGAAGTGAGATTTCTAGTCCAAGGATAAATGAATGCATAATTTTGTTTGACATTGCCAAACTCACTTCCATTTTGAATTCCAATCAGAAATATATGAAAGTGCCTATTTTCCCACAGACTTATCAACAGAAAGTACCATCCAACTTTTGAATTTTAGCCATTCTGTTGAGAAATGCTGTCTCAGTGTAGCTTTATTTTATTTATCTGATTATGAGTAATGTTGAACATCTTTATAAATATTAAAGAGCCAGTTTTATATCTATCTTTATGAATTGTCTGTTTACTTTTTTTTAAATTTTTTAAGTGTTTATTTTTGAGAGAGATAGAGAGAGACAGAGTGTGAGCTGGGGAAGAGGCAAAGAGAGGGAGTCACAGAATCCAAAGCAGGCTCCAGACTCTGATCTGCCAGCACAGAGTCTAACACAGGGCTTGAACTCACAAGCCTTGAGATCATGACCTGAGCCGAAGTCTGATGCCTAACTGACTGAGCCACCCAGACACCCCATGAATTGTCTGTTTACATCTTTTCCTCAATTTTATCTATCAAGCCCTTTATCTTTTTTCTTAGTTTTTAAAAGTTCTTTATATATTAAGGATATTAGCTTCACCTGTGGTATATATTGCAATTTTTCCCCACAATTTGATAACTGTCTTTTGAATTTGCTTATAGTGTGTTTTGCCATGCAGTTTTTAAATTTTATGTCATCCAGTCTATCAATGTTTTCTTTTTATTGCCTCTGGACTTAAATTCCACTTAACTCAACTTTTCTCCACGGAGCAATTCACCTTTGTTTTAATACCTGTATTATTTTTTTACATTTACATCTCTGATCTATTTTTTTTTTATTTATTTTTGGAGAGAGAGACAGAGCATGAGTGGGGGAGGAGCAGAGAGAGGGAGACACAGAATTTGAAGCAGGCTCCAGTCTCTAAGCTGTCAGCACACAGCCTGATGCAGGACTCGAACTCACAAACTATGAGATCATGACCTGAGCCAAAGTCGGACGCTTAATCGACTGAGACACCCAGGCACCCCAGATCTCTGATCTATTTAAAAGTTTATATATATATATGTTTGACTCAGTGATCTGAGATACCACCTTAATCATACACTATTATTTTTATATATTTGGTTCTATTTCTGGACTTTTTATCTACCCCACTGACCTCTTTATCCTTGTACCAATACCACACTGTTTTGATTATAAAAGCTTTTGGAGTATGTTTTAATTGCTGGTAGTGCTTGTCCCCTCTCAGAAATGTTACCTTTCAGTATTTTCCAAACTATTCTTTTGTGTTCATTTTTCCACATAAATCTTGCAACAAACTTATTTGGCTTAACTTAAAAAAAAAACTTGCTGGATCATGATGGGCTCTGTGCTGACAGCATGGAGCTTGCTTGGGATTATCTCTCTCTATTTCTCACTCTGCCCCTTCCATGCACATTCTCTCTCTCTCTCTCTGTCTCAAAATAAATAAATAAACTTAAAAAAACTTGCTGGAATTTTTGTTGGGGTAATACAACACATATATATTAATTTAGTGGAGAACTGATATCTTGATAATGTTTAGAAGTTCTAACCAAGAACAAGGGATTTTTTTTAATGTTCACATCTACTTTTTGTTTCTCAGCAGTGTTTTATAATTTTTTTCATATAAGTTGCAGTAGGCATAAAAACGGCCTCCCAAAGATGCCTACATCCTAATCTTCAGAACTTGTGAAGATTTTACATTAAATGACAAAAGGAGAATTAAGATAGCAGATGAAATTAAGGTTACTAATCAGCTGATCCTAAAATAGGGAGATTATCCTGAATTATCTGGATGGGCACAACATAATCACACCAGAGGGAGAAAGAGAGAGGGAGGGAGGGAAGGAAAGAGGGAGAGATTCTGAAGTGCACAAATGTGGAAGGGAGAGGCAGAAGGGTCAATGTCAGAGTGACATGGTATGAGAAAGAATCAACCAATGGCTGGCTTTGAAGGTGGAAGTTGGCTATGAGCCAAGGTATCCAAGCAGCATCAAAAACTTAAAAAAGGCAAGAATCGGGGCGCCTGGGTGGCTCAGTCGGTTAAGCGGCCGACTTTGGCTCAGGTCATGATCTCACGGTCCGTGAGTTCGAACCCCGCGTTGGGCTCTGTGCTGACAGCTCAGAGCCTGGAGCATGTTTCAGATTCTGTGTCTCCTCTCTCTCTGACCCTCCCCCATTCATGCTCTGTCTCTCTCTGTCTCAAAAATAAATAAACGTTAAAAAAAATTAAAAAAAAAAAAAGGCAAGAACCATTCTCCCAAAGCCTCTCCAGAAATCAATTCAGCTCTGTAGATACCTTGATTATAGTCCATTTCTCACTGTTTTGGACTCTGAACTTACAGATCTGTGAAATAATAGATATGTAATTCTTACACCACTTAATTTATTATAATTTGCCATGGCAGCAATAGGAAACTAATACATAAATTCTTAACATTTCTTGTTAGGTTTACTCCTAAATATTTTCTATTTTTTGCTATTATTGTGGATAGGGCTTTTCTGATTTATCTCATAACTAGTTCTTATGTCTGTTTATAAGTTCTATTTATTTTTACATGTTAATTGTATATGTCACTTCCTTTCCATGCTCTTTGTTTGTTGGTTTCATCATGAATCTCAAGAATTTTTTAGGTATACTACCATGTAACCTGAAAACAGAGATAGTTTCCTTTTTCTTTTTGTACTTATACCTCTAATTATTTTCTCTGGTCTAATTATATTGGCTAATGCCTCCAGAATAATGCTAAATAGTGCAGTGTTATACACGGAATGTTTGTGTCCCTCTAAAATTCGCATGTTGAAACTCTAAACCCCAAATATAATGACATTTGGAGATGGGGCTTTAGGAAGGTAATTAGAATTAAATGAGGTCATGAGAGTGGACCCCCCCATGAATGGGATTAGTGCCCTTATGAGAATCATGACTCATAACGTTGAGCCTTTGAAAAGTAAATATTTGGTCAAGACAAACTCTTGTTTAAAAACTCAGGATGGGGGCACCTGGTTGGCTCAGTCAGAAGAGCATCTGACTCTTGATCTTGGGGTCGAGAGTCTCAGCCCACGTTGGGTGTAGAGATTACTTAAATAAATAAAACTTCAAAAAATAAAATAAGTAGTACATAAATATAAATAAATAAAAATAAAAACTCAGGATTTTTAATCTCTCAGATCCTCATCTTAAGTCACTATGTTCTCTTTTTACCTTTTTACATTTTTTTTTGTCTTTTTATCTTACCGTAAAATTGAACTTTTATTCATTTGGTATATAGTTCTATGGCTTCTAACTTATGGATAGATTTGGGTAACCACCATCATTATCAGAATATAGAGCAGTTTCATCACCCAAAAAACTCTTTGATGCTAACCCTTTATAGTCATTACTTTCTTTCTATTTATTTATTTATTTATTTATTTATTTATTCATTCATTCATTTATTTTTTTCTAAAGTAATCTCTATGTTCAACGTGGGACTTAAACTCTTGAGCCTAAGATCAAGAGTCACTTGCTCTTCTTGACTGAGCCAGCCAGGCACCCAATTACTTTCTTTTTAAATGAAATAAATATCTACATAAAGATTCAATTTTTTAGCCTATACCTTCATTTACAAATATGTATCCTTTTAATCATTCCTTCATAGATAATATATCAGTGTTCTATTGCTACATAACAAAATACCACAAAAATTAATAATTTAAAGCAATAGCCTTTTATTATCTCAGTTTCTTTGGAGCTGGACTTTGGGTACGAATTACCTAGATTTTCTACTCAGGGTCTCACCAGAATGAAATTAAGACGTCAGCAAGAGATGGGGTCTCATGTAATGTCTGGGTCCTCTTCCCAATGTCATTCAGGTTGATAGCAGAATTAAGTTCCTTGCAGTTGTGGGATCAAGGACCTCAGCTACTAGAAGACCACCTTTCACTATGGGCAGTTGACAACATGACTGTTTTCTTCTTCCTTGAGATTAACAGCAAGGAATCTGCTGTTGCTTCTTGTCTCTTTCAGGGCCCACTTGACTAGGTCTGGCCCACCTATGATAATCTCCCTTTTGATTAAGTCACAGCCAAACTTTAAGGAACTTAATTGCATCTATAATATCTCTTTTGCCAGATAACATAATCACAACAGTGACATCCATCATTTTTACAGGTTCAGACCACACTCAAGAGAGAAAATTATACAGAGTTTGCTCACCACGGTGTAGGAATCTTAAGGTCATCTTAGAATTCTACCATAGATACCACAGATATATATATATATATTTTTAACTTAAAATACTCTATTTTTCTGTCGTTGTAATACACTGAAGTGACTACAGAAGCTGGGCAGGTGACATAAATGAGTAACCTGTTATGATGATTCAAAGGGACACATGCACCCCAATGTTTATAGCAGCACTATCAACAATAGCCAAATATGGAAGGAGCCCAAATGTCCATCAATGGATAAATGGATAAAGAAGATGTGGTATATATATACAATGGAATATTACTCGGCAATCAAAAAGAATGAAATCTTGCCATTTGCAACTACGTGGATGGAACTAGAGGGTATTATGCTAAGCAAAATTAGTCAGAGAAAGACAAATATCATATGACTTCATTCATATGAGGACTTTAAGAGACAAAACAGATGAACATAATGGAAGGGAAGCAAAAATAATTTAAAAACAGGGAGGGGCATGAAACATAAGAGACTCTTAAATATGGAGAAAAAACAGAGGGTTACTGGAGGGGTTGTGGGAGGGGAGATGGACTAAATGGGTAACGGGCATTAACGAATCTACTCCTGAAATCATTGTTGCACTATATGATAACTTGAATGTAAATTAAAAAAAATAAATTAAAAAAAAACGAGTAACCTGTTGTGACAAATGATACAGCCATGCTCTGCTGAGCTGGGGGTGGGAAGGGAGGGAGTAGGTAGCTATTTACTCCCAAGCAAATGTCAGTCAAGCACATAGATAACTACTGCCAGATCACCTTTTTCAAGAGATGTCACAAATTTGAATTTGTACACATGATCTGCCATTTTAAAAAATTTAGGACACTAGATCAAATTTTAAAAGAAATATTGTGTGGGATGAACAACTCCTAATTAGGAATGCATTCAGACTATTAGTTTATAGAACTATGTTATAGTGACTTCATGATCATATAAGTAAAATAACTGAGGTTAAGAGACCTGCCCAAACATCACTAAAGTACTTAATGTCAGGGTTTAAATTAGAACTCAATTCTTGTGGGCCCTAGCACTCCCTTTATCTTAAGTAATCATTGAACTTGTCCCACTGTTATGTATTCAAATAACCCACTTGAAATTCACAGTGCTTTGAAGAGGCTGATCACTTCTCAAGACATTCACCTTTCAAACTAAACATTTCTAATAAATTTCCTTTCCTTTTATCTCAAAATCAAATACCAAAAGGCAGAATTTTATTCATGGTTCCTCTATTAAGACAAGGTATAATTTATCAAGTATTTGTAACACTTTGAGTATTGCTTTTGGAAAAAACATCTGCCAAGAGATAAATGATGTGATATCTGGATAAACAGTTGCCTGCAACTTGAGAAGCAAAGATTCTTCTCAATTAATTTATATCACATTAGACATTTGTGTCAAGTGGGTGCTTCATGGAATTTGACATCAGGACAAATATTATTAATAATAAATCTATCTTTCAGGTATATTATAAAGTATAATTAGCTACTATCTGAAGAGTACTTTGTATGCAGAAATTGCTTTATAAATCCCAGGTATGATTTCTCATTAATAACCTTGAATGCATTTGACATTAGTCAAATGTGAATTAATTTGACATGAAAATTGCCTATGACCCATGAGTGGTTATAAATGATATAATTATACAATACAGTATTATTAACTACCATTGCCATGCTGTAAACGTGCTAAAAGAGTAAATCTTAAAAGTTCTTATCACAGGAAAAAACAAATCTGTAATGACATACAGTGATGGATATTAACTAGACTTATTGTGATGATCATTTCATAATATATACAAATATAGAATTATTATGTTGTATCTCTGAAACTAATATAATGTTGTGCATCAATTATACCTCAATAAAAAATTTAAAAAATAAATGACATATTGTGAAACTCAATAATTCTAACCAAGTAAGAAAGAATAAATAGTGGAAATAAATATAAGTTTTTGGGAAATAGCTAAACACTATACCAAAAACAATTTTGAAAACTCAAGGAAAATTGTTGCACAGAACAATAAAAAAAAAATTGTGGGGGGAAACAGTAAGATTTAGCTATTTGACTATTACTTTTGATTAAAATGAGATTCTCTTGTTTTTTAGAATTAATCATTTGACTTCATGTGAAAACCCCAAAGGAATCAAAGACTCATAAAAACATCCCAGGTATTACAGACAAGCATTTTTTATTACTGGGCTGAAGAAGAGCTCCTTTCTGAACCATTGCCCAGTAGCTATGAATTGAAATTACTGCTGTTAGAATTTATATGACTCAATAATAAAAAGATAAATAAGCCAATTTAAAAATGGGCAAAAGATCTACATAGACATTTCTCCAAAGAAGACATACAAGTGGCCAATAAGCACATGAAAAGATGATCAATATCATTAAGTCATTAAGGAAATGCAAAATTTTTTCAATTTTTTTTTTTAAAGTAATCTCTACAACCCAATGTGGGGCTTAAACCCACAACCTCACTATCAAGAGCTGCATGCTTCACTGAGTGAGCCAGCCAGGTGCCCCCAAGGAAATGCAAATTTAAATCACAATGAGATACCCACTAGGATGGCTAGAATCAAATCATCAGGTAATAACAAGTGTTGGCAAGATATGGAGAAATTGAAACCTTCATACACTGCTGGTGGGAATGTAAAGTGACGTAGCCACTTAGGAAAATACTCTGATGTTTTCCCTAAAAGTTAGATATAGAGCACACTTCATACCTACTAGGATGGCTATAATTTTTTAAATGATAATAACAGGTGTGGGTGAGGGGTAATCATAAATCACAGACAGGAATATAAAATGGTAGAGCCACTATGGAAAACAGGTTGGTGATTCTTCAAAAAGTTAGACATAAAATTATCGTATGAACCAGTAACTTCACTCCCAGATGTTTACTCAAAAGCATTGAAAGGGACACCTGGGTGGCTCAGTCAGTTAAGTGGCCAACTTGGTTTCAGCTCAGGTCATGATCTCATGGTTTCTTGTGTTTGAGCTCCGTGTCGGGCTTTGAGCTGACAGCACTGAGTCTGCTCGGGATTCTCTCTCCCCATCTCTCTGCCCCTCTCCTATTTGCACTGTCTCTGTCTCTCTCAAAATAAATAAATAAACATTTTTTTAAGCACTGAAAGAAGAAACTCAAATACTCATGTACCGATTTAAAAATTTTTTTTTACTGTTTATTAATCTTTGACAGAGACAGAGACAGAGACAGAGACAGAGACAGAGACAGAGTCCGAGCGGGGAAGGTCAGAGAGAGAGGGACCTACAGAATCTGAAACAGGCTCCAGACTCAGAGCTGTCAGCACAGAACCTGACATGGGGCTCAAACTCACAAACTGGGAGATCATGACCTGAGCCAAGGTCACACCCTTAACCTACTGACCCACCCAGGCAGCCCTCATACCAATGTTTATTGCAGCATTGTTCACAGTAGCCAAAGGTGGAAATGACCCAAGTATCCATCAACAGATGAACTGATAAGCAAAATGAGGTATATATACTCACAATAAAATACTATTCAGTTATAAAAATGAAGTTCTGATGTATGCTTCAACATTAATAAATTTTGAACACATTATCTAAGCCAGGCATACAAAGACAAATACTATATGATTCCAAATATATGAGGTACCTAGAATAGGCAAATTCATAGAGACAGAAATTAGAATAGAGGTTATCAGGGGATGGGGAGGGGAACTGGGAATTATTACTTAACAGAGTTTCAATTTAAGGTGATGAAAAGTTCTTGTGGTGATGGTTGCCTAACACTGTATTAATGTATGAATGTAATTATGTCACTGAATCCTATAAAAATCTTTAAAATGGCAAATTTTATGGTTTACATATATATATTACGGTGTGTGTGTGTATATATATGACCACAATTTTTAAAAATTAATAATGTAACATACCAAAAACTTGGCTTGTATATTTTAAATGGATGAATTTGTGTCATATGAATAATATTCCAACAAATCTATTTTTAAAACCTATTGCTGGGGCACCTGGGTGCCTCAGTCGGTTAAGTGGCCATCTTGGTTTTGACTCAGGTCATGATCTCATGGTTAATGGGTTCAAGCCCTACGTAGGGCTCTGTGCTGACAGCTCAGAGCCTGAAGCCTGCTTCAGATTCTGGGTCTCCCTCTCTGCTTCTCCCCTGCTCAATCTTTGTCTCCCTCTCTCAGAAATAAATAATTTTTTTAAAAGTAAAACTGCTTAAGCCCCAAATACTCCTCAAATATCATTTACACACATGCACCCAAAAAAATATATTTGCATATTGTACCCGTGATCCCAAGCAAGCTTTCCTGAACACTGCTTGTCCATTCAGAGTTAATTCCATGCTTTTCCTTCATAGTGCTTATCACAGTTGACATTTGTTCCACTACTAGATTCCTAGTTCCATGAGAGTAGGGATCAAGTTTGTTTGCAATTCACTACTGCTTTATAGTGGCTAACACATAATTGGTGTTGAAAAAATGAATGACTGGGTTTGCATGAATAGCTGTGGGTCTTATCAGTTGATAAAGTAACCTTGCAAAATCTATGAGTTGACAGCACAAAAAAAAAGTTTATATAAGGCAGTGAATAGCACATTTCTTCAAAACTGCCTTAGGAGTGCACCCCACGACACCTATCTACAAGCACACTAAAAACATGTGCGTCTAGTAAAGGAAGGTTTACCCAACTGTGATTTGAAAGGTGGTGCAAGGGTTTCACTACCAAATGGTTAGGATGCTGTTTTATATTTGGATAAAAGATTCATTTATACATTTATGTGAAAATTGAATTTGGCAGATCGAATATTAAGAGAAACCTTAAATTCTAGAAATAAACAAAAACAGTTGCTAGTATGAGAAGAAAGCTACCAAAAAGAAGTCAAGAGATCGGATTTATTTAGATTAAAGAAATGACATTTCAGGTAGCAAAACACTTAAAAAGAGGGACTTGAGAGGAAAACAGACTTTAGAGTGAAGAGGTCTGAAGAACAGTAAAGCAAGAGCAAAGGGCAGACTCAAACTGAAATTGGGAAAATATTCCTGGAGCTAATTATGGTCAGAAAGTGGAACCATTTTCCTAAAGAGGTAATTATAGCAAACCCAATAGCAACATTCAAATGGAAATTAAACGTTTATGGAAAATGTGGTATTCATTTTTCTGATACAAGAAGTTCTACTAGCTGACTCATGAATTCATTACCCTCTTCCATATTCTTTCATGCTCTTGCTTCCTAAGAAGTTTTCCATTTTATCTGAGCTTGGGTCTGATGAGTGTTTTACAATTGTGTGCTTAGTCAGCATTTTATATTTTATAGGGGGTACTTATCTGAATGCCATATTTAAAATTTCATCTAAAGGCTAGGCCAGTGAAGTTCATACAGTATGATTTTCTCAGCTTGGGTTCAGTGCAAGATGCTCTATTTTAGGCCAAAATCTCTCAATCTAAGTGACATTGTCAATGAGTAAAATACTTAAATCTCTTATTCAAACATTTAACGTTCTATAGAAATATGATACACATATATTTCAAGATACAAATTGGGATTTCCTGTTCAACAGCAAATTTAGAACAAGTGCTTTTCTCCTCTCTTTCCCTAGACCCCAATAATATAGTAAAAGAATAAACCTAGTGAAAGATGACAACTACACTTATTATGGTAAGCACTACATAATGTATGGAATTGTCAGATCACTATGTTGAACATAATATAACAATGTATGCCAACTATACTTCACTTTTAAAAAAGGAAGAAATCCCTATCACATCAAGGGAGGAGAGATTTTGAGAAATTTCTGGAAGATAAAAAGAGGGACACAGATAATATGGGAAGGTAGGAACCAAAAAGAGAGGGGTTGATAGACCAGCTCTCTCCTGAACAGCTCCACCTGGCAGTCTCCTTCCCCTGCTCTCCACCTTTCTGTCCAGGTTACTCAGTAGTTATTCCCAGGCAAAATCACGGGGACCTTCTCTTAAGAATTTAGTGAACTGCCTGAGGAGAATTAGAGTTATTAGGGTAGCTTAATAACTGCAGCCATTACTGTTTTGACATTTGGGGCCAACACGGCCTTATGGCCAGCTCCCTCCTAGCCTCTACCCACCATGTCTACACAACTCCCGGTCAGCCATTCTGATGAGGCTACAGAACAGATGGAAAAACAGCACAGGCACTCTAAACCAGTTATCTGGAACAATCAACACAGTCAAACATCACAGACATAGAAAGAAAACCATCAGCATGGAGGATATAGAAAAAAGAAACTGTATAAACAAAACAAAAATCCTATGAAAATGGAACCAACCATTAGAAGAAATGTCTTTGAGCAAAACTGAACAGACTCAAGACAGTAAACAGCAAAAGGGGAAGAGACGATGTTTGTGACATGATAAAAAAAAGTTTCCTCCTTCAAGAAGAAAAAATTATAAACTTCAGAAAAAAACAAACTATAAAATTCATGGTCCAAATAAGCAAACTAAATTATGGCTAGATTTAATGTAAAATATTAAAAGAGAATTCATGTGGGAATATTTTTTACAGGAATATTAGTCTTTGAGTGACCCAGAGGTCATGACATTAGGACCCAGCACACTCCTTTTCTATTCAATGGACCATATTTTACACAATGAAAAATGTAAATATTCTCATCTAATATAGTAGGAGTCAAGAAAAACTTTATTTTTAAAAAGTTTTTAAGAAAAATTTTAAATAAATATTCTAAAAGAAATACAGGGGGAAATATTTAAATAAATATTTAAATATTCAAATGTAACCAAAAGAACTAAAGTAATAATTATCAAAAATTGGAATAAGTAGAAAATAAGCTAAGGAAAAGAACTTATCTAAGTCCTTATCTTTCAAGGCAGGCAGTACAGACAATCATGTAACTGACAAATAAGAATGAGTATTATGGGTATATTTAGTGGCATGGAAACAATTACAGAGTTGGGGGCAGAGAGAGGACATTTAACTGGTTGCTTCTTTGGAAAAAATAGGCTTAGGTATCGTTACTTTTCATTATAAACCTTTATACAACTTTTCTTTTTTGGTGTTCTCGTTGCTACATAAATATACTGCTTAGATAAAAATTAAACCTGAGGGGAGGGGCCAAGATGGTGGAACAGCATGGAAGTTTTTTGTGTGTCTTATGTCCATGAAATATAGCCAGACCAACACTAAACCATCCTGCACACCTAGAAAACTGATCTGAGGATTAACACAACAATCTGCACAACCCGAACCACAGAATTCAGCAGGTATATGGTGCAGAGAGGTGAACTGGGGGAGAGAGAAGCCACGGAGGGCAGGGAGCCGCTTTTGCATGCAGAGAGAGGACGGAGATGGGGGTGGGGGGAAGAATATGGAAAGGCACCCCCCTCAAGAGCAGCTGGAGAGAAAGTGGAAAAGTGGAAACAGCCCCAGGGACTGAACTAAAAAGGGAGATAGGAGAAAGGAGAGGGTTTAAATTCCATTAAGACTATAAAAAGGGTGAGCACAGAGTCTGAAACTCTGCAGTTCAAATGTGGTGCTCTGGTGGGAAGGGCGAATCCCCAGGAGCAGAGTGGAGTCTGGGGTTCTTCAGGCCACATGGAGACAGGCAGTTCCCCTGCTGGAGGACACCTGGTAGAGGCTGTGTGGGTGCCCCAAAGGCAAGGCCCCAGTGGACCCGGGAGAACAACCACATTTACTGGTGCTGGAACAAGGCTGTTAAGGGTGAAACCTGGTTCCAGATATGTGTTGTGATTTTCCATAATCCCTGAAACACTTTGCTACATTATCTCCCGAACTTTTTCTGGGGTGGGCTGGCACCCAGCTGCAGTCTCTAGGCATCAGCAGCAGCACAGTCCCGCAAATGTTCCTGGGTACAGCCAGCACCCGGACATTGCTCAGTGAGACCCTCCTGCAGGGGAGGGCAGAATGGGTAAAAGCTGCAGTCCCTCAGAAGTGGGAGTCAGGAAGAACAGCCTCGTCTGGGACAGAACTCAGGAGAGAGGTGCTGCCTGGGTTATGGTCACGGATTGTGTAAAAGCAGGGAGTAGATGGAGGTTAAAGACAAAGGATGGGTGCACAATTGCTGACCGGGGAGAACAGAGTTCTGATTAACTAGAGACTGGGAAGCTGGGTGATGACATTTTCACTGCTCCTGCACATGTGCAAACACACCTATGAGGGCCACAGCAATCAACCCCAGGAAGCTAAGCAGCGCCATCTAGTGGAGAATGGAGCCATTACACTAAGCCCTGCCCAACTGGGCCAACTTCGCTCTTCAGGAACACAAGTCTCTCCGCTTGGTTAGTTTATGGACTACAAAGTGCTTCATAGTTTGACTTCAGGGTAAAACGAAGTAATTTCAGTCATATTTCAGTCTGTTCACAGGTCCATCTTTTCAATTTTCTTTCTTTTTCTTTTTCCTTTTCTCTTTTTTCTCTTTTTCATTTCTTTTTCTTCAATACAGAAAGAGAAAAAAATCATTTTTTTTAATTTTATTAAAAATATTCTTTAATTTTTTTCTACTATATTTTTTACTTTTGTGTAAATTTTTTCAAATTCTATTTTACTTCCATCATTTCATTTTAGTCTCCCTCAGTGTATTCATGTTTTCAAATTTTCAAACTATTTCCTTTTTTTTTTCTTTTCCCTTTTTTCTCTAATCTATCAATCCCCTTTCAACATCCAGACCAAAACATACCTAGGATCTAACATCATTTATTCAATTTTTTTGGTATGTGTTTGTTTTTAATTTTTTCATTTTAATATTTTTTAATTTTATTTTTTTACTTTAATTTTTTTACCTCATTAATTCCTTTTCTCCCTTCAAAATGACGAAACGAAGGAATTCACCCCAAAAGAAAGAACAGGAAGAAATGACAGCCAAGGACTTAACCAACACAGATACAAGCAAGATGTCTGAACCAGAATTTAGAATCACCATAATAAGAATATTAGCTGGAGTCAAAAATAGATTAGAATCCATTTCTGTGGAGATAAAAGAAGTAAAAGCTACTCAGGATGAAATGAAAAATGCTATAACTGAGCTGAAACCTCGAATGGATGCCACAGCAGCAAGGATGGATAAGGCACAGAGAATCAACGATATAGAGGACAAACTTATGGAGAATAATGAAGCAGAAAAAAGAGGGAGATTAAGGCAAAAGAACATAATTTAAGAATTAGAGAAATCAGTGACTCACTAAAAAGGAACAACATCAGAATCATAGGGGTCCCAGAAGAGGAAGAGAGAGAAATAGAGGTAGAAGGGTTATGTGAGCAAATCATAGAGGAAAACTTTCTTAACCTGGGGAAAAACACAAGCATCAAAATTCAGGAAGCACAAAAAAAGGACTCCCATTAGATTAAACAAAAACTGACCATCAACAAAGCATATCATAGTCAAATTCACAAAATACTCAGACAAGGAGAGAATCATGAAAGCAGCAAGGGAAAAAAAGTCCTTAACCTGCAAGGGAAGACAGATCACGTTTGCAGCAGACCTATCCACAGCAACTTGGCAGGCCAGCAGTGGTAGGATATATTCAATGTACTGAATCAGAAACATATGCAGCCAAGAAATTTTAAGGGGGACTCTCTGAGGGGAGAAGAGATGAAAAAAAAAAAAAACACAACAACAAGAAATAAATAAAGACCAAAAGCAGCAAAGACTAGAAAGGATCAGAGAACACCACCAGAAACTCCATTCTACAAGCAACATAATGGCAATAAATCAATATCTTTCAGCACTCACTCTAAACATCAATGGACTAAATACGCCAATCAAAAGACATAGGGTAACAGAACGCATAAGAAAACAAGATCCGTCTATATGCTGTTTACAAGAGACCCACTTTAGACCTAAAGACACCTTCAGATTGAAAGTAACGAGATGGAGAACCATCTATCATGCTAATGGTCAACAAAAGAAAGCTGGAGTAGCCATACTTATATCAGACAATCTAGACTTTAAAGACTGTATCAAGAGATGAAGAAGGACATTATATCATAATTAAAGGGCCTATCCACAAAGAAGACCTAACAATTGTAAACATTTATGCACCAAAATGTGAGAGCATCCAAATATATAAATCAATTAATCACAAGCATAAAGAAAGTCATTGGTAGTAATACCATAATAGTAGGAGACTTCAACACCCCACTCACAGCACTGGACAGATAATCTAATCAAAAAATCAACAAGGAAACAATGGCTTTGAATGACACATTGGACCAGATGGACTTAACAGATATATTCAGAACATTTCATCCTAAAGCAGTAGAATATACATTCTTCTCCAGTGCACATGAAATGTTCTCCAGAATAGACCACATACTGGGACACAAATCAGTCCTGAACAAGTACAAAAAGATCAAGATCATACCATGCATATAGACCATAACACTATGAAACTCAAAATCAACCACAAGAAAAAGTTGGGAAAGGTAACAGTTACTTGGAGACTAAAGAACATCCTACTAAAGAATGAATGGGCTAACCAAGAAGTTAAAGAGGAAATTAAAAAGTTCATGGAAGCCTATGAAAATGATAACACCACAACCCAAAACCTCTGGGATGCAGGAAAGGCGGTGATAAGAGATATCTAGAAATCCAGGCCTTCCTACAGAAGGAAGAAAGATCTCAGATACACAACCTAACCTTACGCCTTAAAGAGCTGGAAAAAGAACAGCAAATAAAACCCAAAACCAGCAGAAGACAGGAAATAATAAAGATTAGAGCAGAAATTAGTGCTATCGAAACCAAAAAAAAAAAAAACAGTAGAACAGATCAATGAAAACAGATGCTGGTTCTTTGAAAGAATTAACAAAATTGGTAAACCACTAGCCAGTTTGATCAAAAAGAAAAAGGAAAGGACCTAAATAAATAAAATAAAAAATGAAAGAGGAGAGATCACAACCAACACAGAAATACAAACAATAATAAGAGAATATTATGAGCAATTATATGCCAACAAAATGGGCAATCTGGAAGAAATGGACAAATTCCTAGAAACATATACACCAACAAAACTGAAACGGGAAGAAATAGAAACTTTGAACAGACCCATAACCAGTAAGGAAATTGAATTAGTAATCAAAAATCTGCCAAAAAACAAGAGTCCAGGGCCAGATGGCTTTCCAGCGGAATTCTATCAAATATTTAAGGAAGAGTTAACACCTACTCTCTTGAAGCTGTCCCAAAACATAGAAATGGAAGGAAAACTTCCAAACTCTTTCTATGAAGCCAGCATTACCTTGATTCCAAAACCAGACAGAGAGCCCACTAAAAAGGAGAACTACAGACCAAGTTCCCTGATGAACATGGATGCAAAAATCCTCAAGATATTAGCCAACCGCATCCAACAATACATTAAAAAAATTATTCACCATGACCAAGTGGGATTTATACTTGGGATGCAGGGCTGGGTCAATATCTGCAAAACAATCAATGTGATTCATCACATCAATAAAAGAAAGGACAAGAACCATATGATCCTCTCCATAGATGCAGAGAAAACACTTGACAAAATACAGCATCCTTTCTTGATAAAAACCCTCAAGAAAGTAGGGATAGAAGGATCATACCTTGAGATCATAAAAGCCACATACAAAAGACCCAACGCTAATATCTTCCTCAATGGGGAAAACTGAGAGCTTTCACCCTAAGGTCAGGAACAAGACAGGGGTGTTCACTCTCACCACTGTTATTCAACATAGTATTGGAAGTCTTAGCCTCTGCAATCAGACAACACAAAGAAATAAAAGGCATCCAAATCAGCCAGGAGGAGGTCAAACTTTCACTCTTCGCAGATTAACATGATACTCTATATGGAAAACCCTAAAGATTCCACCAAAAAACTGCTAGAACTGAATCATGAATTCAGCCAAGTTGCAGGATATAAAATCGACACACAGAAATCGATTGCATTCCTATACACCAACAATGAAGCAGCAGAAAGAGAAACCAAGGAATCGATCCCATTTACAAGTGCACCAAAACCATAAAATACCTAGGAATAAATCTAACCAAAGAGGTGAAAAATCTAGACACTGAAAACTATAGAAAGCTGATGAAAAAAATTGAGGATGACACACAATAAAGGAAAAAGATTTTGGGGCGCCTGGGTGGCGCAGTCGGTTAAGCGTCAACTTCAGCCAGGTCACGATCTCGCGTTCCATGAGTTCAAGCCCCGCGTCAGGCTCTGGGCTCATGGCTCGGAGCCTGCAGCCTGTTTCCGATTCTGTGTCTCCCTCTCTCTCTGCCCCTCCCCCGTTCATGCTCTGTCTCTCTCTGTCCCAAAAATAAATAAAAACGTTGAAAAAAAAATTTAAAGGAAAAAGATTCTATGCTCCTGGATAGGAAGAACAAATATTGTTAAAATGTTGATACTACCCAAAGCAATCTACATATTCAATGCAATCCCTATCAAAATAACACCAGCATTCTTCACAGAGCTAGAACAAATAATCCTAAAATTTGTATGGAACCAGTAAAGACCCCAAATCACCAAAGCGATCTTGAAAAAGAAAACCAAAGAAGGAGGCATCACAATCCCGGACTTTAAGCTATACTACAAAGCTGTAATCATTAAGACAGTATGGTACTGGCACAAGAACAGACAAATCAATGGAACAGAACAGAAAACCCAGAAATGGACCCACAAACGTATGGCCAATGAATCTTTGACAAAGCAGGAAAGAATATCCAATGGAATAAGGACAGTCTCTTCAGCAAGTGGTGCTGGGAAAACTGGACAGCAACATGCAGAAGAATGACGCTGGACCACTTTCTTACACCATATACAAACATAAACTCAAAATGGATGAAAGACCTAAATGTAAGACAGGAAGCCATCAAAACCTCGAGGAGAAAGCAGGCAAAAACCTCTTTGATCTTGCCCACAGCAACGTCTTACTCAGCATGTCTCTGGAGGCAAGGGAAACAAAAGCAAAAATGAACTACTGGGATCTCATCAAAATAAAAAAGCTTCTGCACAGCAAAGGAAACAATCAGCAGAACTAAAAGGCAACCAGAAGAATGGGAGAAGATATTTGCAAACGACATATCAAATAAAGGGTTAATATCCAAAATCTATAAAGAACTTATCAAACTCAACACCCCAAAAACAAATAATCGAATGAAGAAATGGGGAAAAGAGATGAATAGACACTTCTCCAAAGAAGACATCCAGATGGCCAAACAACACGTGAAAAGATGCTCAAGTTCACTCATCATCAGGGAAATACAAATCAAAACCACAATGAGATACCACCTTACACCTGTCAGAATGGCTAACATTAACAACTCAGGCAACAACAGATGTTGGCGAGGATGCAAAAAAAGAGGATCTCTTTTGCACTGTTGGTGGGAATGCAAACTGGTGCAGCCACCCTGGAAAACAGTGTGGAGGTTCCTCAATAAATTAAAAATAGAGCTACCCTATGACCCAGCAATTGCCCTACTAAGTATTTATCCAAGGGATACAGGTATGCTATTTTGAAGGGGCATATGCATCCCCATGTTTATAGCAGCACTATCAATAATAATCAAAGTATGGAAAGAGCCCAAATGTCCACCGATGGATGAATGGATAAAGAAAATGTGGTATATATATACAATGGAGTATTATTCAGCAATGAAAAACAATGAAATCTTGCCATTTGCAACTATGTGGATGGAACTAGAGGGTATTATGCTAAGCAAAATCAGTCAGAGAAAGACAAATATCATATGACTTCACTCATATGAGGACTTTAAGATACAGAACAGATAAACATAAGGGAAGGGAAGCAAAAGTAATATAAAAACAGGGAGGGGGGGGAAACATAAGAGACTTTTATTATGGAGAACAAACAGAGGGTACTGGAGGGGTTGTGGGAGGGGAGATGGGCTAAATGGGTAAGGGGCATTAAGGAATCTACTCCTGAAATCATTGTTGCACTATATGCTAATTTGGATGTAAATTAAAAAAAAATAAAATTAAAACAAATAGCAAAAGGTTGTTGACCAAAATGGAAAAAAAAATTAAATCTGAAATTGTTTTTCTGAAATTCAGGAAGGAAATAGATTTGAACCATCATGTTCTTATTCATGACAATGTTAAGTGTTCCAGTTACCTGGGGAAAATGAAATAACCTAACACATTTATTAGGGCTTTCTAGGGTTAACCCTTAGAAAGATCAAACATGTCCTTAGTACTTGAAAAAATGTTAAAAAACAACCAAAAAAAATCATCCCAGGACAACTATGATATTTGGAAAAAGATATAGCTACTGCTTCAGTACAAGATGAGGCCACTGCTAGAGCAGAAGAAACCTGGGAAGGTAATGGCCATTTTGGATGGAAGGATATCAGGAAACCATCAGGTGGGATTGTCCATCCTAAGGCAACAGAGGCCAGAGAAGGCAGGGACCTCACACTGTATAACAAAGAGCAATTGGACTGCTCTTTTACACAACTTGGTCAGGAAGCTCCCTCACATAAGTTAACATTTGAACAAAGACCTGATCAAAATCAGGGAGCAAGTCATAAAGATACCTAAAGGAAGGAAGTTTCAGACAGGAAATCAGCAAGGGTAAAGGCCCTGGGTTGGAAATCTCATTTAATGCAAAACGTCTCCTTCAATATCTCAAAGGTGTTTCTAACTTAGTATATTCCAAACTAGACTACTTTTTCCCTCAAACCAGTCCTCTTCCTGCACTTGAAACCTTGGTAAACAGCACAAACATATAGCCACTAGTGCAAAACAGGAACCTAGCAAACATCACAGATAAGGGTTTCTTCCTGTCCACAACATCTAATACATCTAGTGCATCTGATGGACAACCTTGCTAGTCCACAGCATTCTCACCATTAGCAAGGACTCTTGCAGCATCTTCTCCATGGTCTCCATCCTGTGTGATCTGACTCTGGTGACCTCTCCATTTGCATCTAGCACATCCTCACCTTTGCTCTCTGCACTCCATTCACAATGGCTTTCTTTCAGATCTGGGAACACTATTTCTTCTGCCTCAGGTCTTTGGCAGTGGTTAACTACCACCTCCTGTGGCCATCCCTTCAGTGACCTGTATTTTATCAAATCTTTAGATTTTATTTCAAATGTCACTTCCTCAAGAAGAACTTTCCTGATTGGGTCAGGCCCTGATTCTATCAATTCTTACGCTTTTCCTTCCTCATCAATCTCTTAAATTCTCCGATGGAAGGAAGAGTGTTTATTTTGCTTATATCCTCAGTACTTACAATAGTGCCTGGCATATAATAGGTCTTCGGTAAAGTTGACCTTTCTTTTTCAAGCCCCTGGCTCTACATCACTTCCTGGCACTTCCCTCAGAACCTCTAACTTCCTCTTAAACCAAAGGGACAGGACAAGCCACACCAGACTTCTCCCTAGTCAGTGAGAAGGTCACCATTTCTAAAATGGAGGTAAAGGGCAGAAACATGTTTGCCTCCCCTATGTCAGCCAAACAGGATCTTGCACTGTCCCACCCATTCTTTGATCACCCTCTGCACCACTGTTCTGCAGACCGGAGGTGGTAAGCATGGGCCAAAGAGAAGACAGTTCTCTCTGGTAAGCAAACCCCAAACAATGGTGCCTGACAGCCCTGGTTCACTGATAGAAGACCACTACTGAGGCAAAACTTTCAGCTCCAAAGACAAAGCTCCCATGCCCTGTAGAATTGGGGATAACAGGTACAAGAGGCCATTCAGAAGTTTTTTAAATAACTGCAACAATACTTAATATTTATTGGGCATTTGGCATGAGATAGGCACTGAGATAAGCATTTTAAACATATTACCTTATTTAATCCTGTCAGCAGCCTAGGAGCTAGGAACTACTATTTTAACCATTTTACAAATTAGAAACACACTGAGTAAAGTCCAGCAATTTGCCTTAATCTCACAGCTAAACAATTGGTGGAACCAACTTTCCAGGAAAAACAACTGTGTTATACAACATGGACCTTCTAATGGTAAAAGTGGTGTAAACGACTACAATTTGCCAAAGCCTGGATGTTAACTAGGCAGTCAAGAGAAACTATTAGGCAATTTTCTAGCAAACATAGACTCATGCTACCTTCTTTTTAAGTCACAAACTCAGTATCTTTGCCTTAGATATATTTGTGGTTGTATTTATTCCAAAATTACATATATGATCATAATATACACGATTTTATACATGCTAGGGGCTTCTGTAAGAATTATTCCACGTCACAGAAGCTGTAAATGTGTTAGAGAGGACATGGATTCTAATATGTTCCATTACTGAAGAGTTTCTGTCTTATAGTCTTCAGGTCAACTAGCCCTACCGTTGCATCAATACTGGACCATTTTGATTGGGTTGGTTTCAAGCACCGTATCCGTGTACTACAATTGCTAAAATTCCCAACTGTGGGTGTGTGCAACATGGTGGAAAATGTCTCCCTACCCCCCAACTATGAAATGGCCCCATAGCTAGTCCCTGCCACTCCCAGGTTTCAGTAGTTTTCAGTCAATGTGGTCCTGGGCAGCACAGAGAAGTAGAAGACTCCCCACAGGGGATTCTACAGAACAGAATGTAACCTTTCGCTTCTCTATTTTTTTCTAGTTTTGTGTTCCATATTATGCTCTACCTTCAAGTAACAAGGGAGGTCTGCCCCATGCCTTTAACTTTATATAGACGGTGCCCTCTCCTGGCTGCCAAGGGTATGACATATAGAGCTAAATCACTTCTTAACTCTACCCCCAAAATGCCCAAAGGATTTAGAGAACTAGCTGACAAATCAATAGAATTACAGTTGGCCCATGAACAACACAGCATTTGGGGCACTAACATCCCCCCTCCTTGTGCAGACAAAAATCCATTTTGACTTCCCCCAAGTTTACTTACCTGCTAATAGCCTACTGTTGACACAAAGCCTTACCAAAAGCATAACTGATTAACACATATTTTGTATGTTATATGTAATATATATTGTATTCTTACAATAAAGTAAGCTAAAAAAAAAAAAAGAAAAGAAAATATTATTAAGAAAACCATAGGGGGGGTGCCTGGGTGGCTCAGTTGGTTAAGTGTCCTACTCTTGATTTTGGCTCAGGTCATGGTCTCAGTTCCAGAGTTCAAGCCCTGTGTTGGGCTCTGTGCTGTCAGCAAAGAGCCTGCTTGGGATACTCCTCCCTCTAACTCTGCTCCTCCCCCATGCACATTTGTGCATACATGTGCACATTGTCCCTCAAAATAAATAAACTTTTTTTAAAAAGCTTCCTTAAAAGAAAGGAAATCATAGGAAAATAAATTTATAGTGATGTACTGTATTTATCAAAAAAATCCATATGTAAGTGGATCCACACAGTTCATAAAGGGTCAACTGTATTTACTGGTTGCAAGGAATTACACTAGGATTGGCATACCATACAATGCAATAAAAATACTTTTAAAAAATCTGAAAGCTTCCTGCCACGTGGTTTGTGAGTACAAAGTATTATTATGAAAATAGTTCACCTTTGCTCTATAAATGAGAGAGTAAAAACTCCAAACCATTTGTATCAAACAAGGATCTGACAATTAAGTCTTTGTCAGACCAAAAAAATGAAAATGCATTTCATAGGCTCTGGAGCCAGCCAGCAGGTTGGGGTCTGAACCTGGCTCTGTCATTTATCATCTGAGTGACTTTGGGCAAGTTACTTTACCTGTATGAGGTTCAAATTCCATAGGGATCACATACACTACCTACCTACCTCACAGAGTTTATTGTACAGGTTAGATTTAAGAACATAGTGACATAAAGGACTTAATACAGTCCCTAGCACTTATTAAATGCTCAACAAATGGCAGCAATTATTATGATATTAACAATGATATAAAGCAATGATCTCCAAATATCTTTGATTATTCACTTCTATCAGAAAAAAATTTTTGAATAGTGTATCTCCAACATATATATATATATATATATATATATATATATATATATATATCTTTATAAATTATATCCACATACACCAGTGTGTTAAAATAGAACTGTCTGAAGGATGCAACACAGTATTTCTATTTATAGACACAATTATAAATAAAAGTTCTATTTTCTTTCCACATCCCAGTGAACTGTGTTGTGACACTCCTAGTGTGTGTGCACCCTACTGGAGACTACTGATCTAAAGGCCCAAAATAAAAGGCTTTTCCCAGAGCATCTAGGTCCAAGTTCAAGATCATATTTCTCCTCCATAACCTCTTACCACCCCTCTCTCTAAATTTATCTTCCACAAAATATAAGTCCTATAGACCATGTGGGAGCTTGCTTTCTGCCTCTCCCGTAAGCCACATTCACTGTACTTGATGACTCAGCTCACGTCCAATTTATACCCCAACACCTGGCTTAGTAGTCCGTCCTGTCTATTGTTAGTCCCAGATGAATATGTGTGCTATCTTGATCTCTACTTGGTTTATATTTCTACACATCTTATCTCTCCAGCAATAAGACCTGAAGACAGGAACCATGTCTTAGGCTTCTGGTGATCTCTGATGCTGGTGAATATATCTTCAAAATACATACCTGTTGAAACATTGACATGCAACTTACTTTTATTTTTTAAAAATATTACACTGGCTTCCTTGTCTAAAAGTGTGTTCTACCACATAAACTAATCATAAAAATTGAAGTTTCTTGCTACATGTTATTCAAACCTACTTCTTAAAATTAAACTATCTTAGAGGTGAAAAGAACTATTTTATTTTTCAAATGTGAAAACCAAGACTTGGAGATTAAGTGAACTCATTTTTGAAGACATTTTCCAAAGGAAATTTTCAGAGTTCAAGATAGTTCTTAGTTCATCAGAATAAAAATATTTGGAGTGGATGGGTAGAGAATTTAGACATTCCTTTTATAGTTTGGTTCAAATGAGATCCTTCAGGACAGGAGAGCCTCTTTCTGTCTTCCTTGTCTCTGCACCTCATTTGTCTACAGCTTTAGGTTTTTTTTTTTTATGTTGTACAAAAGCACGAGGCTTTTAAAATCTGTCAAAAAAAAAAAAAAGTGGCCCTTGTTACAGAAGGTACCCTGAGAATTGAACATAAGCAGTACTAGGCAGTTAGATGACCTAACTATAAGATGATGACTATCGAATAGAGAAAATCAATTGCCTTTTTTTCCCTGCTCAGAAAGTGCCCTGTAGGGGATAGATAAGTGCAGGCTGTAAATAGTTTATTACTCCGGAGTTCTTCCTAATGGCAGGCAGCACTGAAGCTGACAAGGTAACAAGTAGTCACTCAGCCAAAGGTCACTTTCCGTAGCCCAGCAGCCTTCCCACTTGGAAATGCAATCTGGATCTAATGTTGATTTGAAAGGAGAGGTCATTATACCACCCAGCTCCAGGCATCAACTTTCTAAAGGTTTTTAAATTGTGCTTCTTTTAAAAATGAACTCAAACCTGTGATATTTGTGCTTTATTGCTAGTGAAAAGACCTGATTACCGTGGTCAGCTTAACTGCTTTTATTGAGAAGTGGAAGCCAAGGAGTGGAAAATAAATCTTGTGGCTCTGTGTAGGAAGTCTGAAATAAAATTCATCACTCCAGTTAGCTTTCAGAAATAAGAGGGATGAGGATGGGGCTCTGGTTTCTTTTGATTACAACTGTCTGTACAAGTGGATTGGGAGACTGTGTGGGGTCTGAAGGCTGCTGCCCTGGAGAAAGTCACTGGGATCCCTGAGCAGAAGGGAAGGACCTCCAGACAACACTGACTCTTGCACAGTAGCAAAAAATCAGTTCTGAGTCACCCTGCACTGGGCAGGAAGACTAGAATATACAGACAAGTAGATTTACATTTAAAGCCTCCCTGCCCCCACTCACTCCTCAAATATGCCTACCCTTGAGGGTAACCTAAGTAATTCTACTGGGAAAGGGAAGTAGAATCTACATTTAAGGATGTAATTTTTATTTCCATTCAGGGACAGCATTCTTTCACCTCTAGCTTTACTGGCATTAGTGGTGCTGCCACAGCCAGTTCAATTTCAGTCATTTGACAATGATTTGGATTTGGCTGTTTAGGACCAACTAGCTCCAAGTTGAATAATGCTGATTATTACATATGATATGTTTTCTCTAATATGCCCTGTTTAATCTCTTATACTATCTATATTCACAAATTGTGTAACACCTACTTGAATATATCTCCCATACCTGTGAGTCTTCACAGCTATTCTTTTTTAAAAATTTTTTTTTATGTTTATTATTTATTTTTGGGACACAGAGCGTGACTGGAGGAGGTGCAGAGAGACAGGGAGACACAGAATCCAAAGCAGGCTCCAGAATCCAAAGCAGGCAGAGAGAGAGGGAGACACAGAATCCAAAGCAGGCTCCAGGCTCCAAGCTGTCAGCACAGAGCCCGACACCAGGCTTGAGCCCTCGAACTGTGAGATCATGACCTGAGCTGAAGTCAGATGCTTAACCAATTGAGCCACCCAGATGCTCCTTCACAGCTACTCTTTTTTTTTCAATATATGAAGTTTATTGTCAAATTGGTTTCCATACAACACCCAATGCTCATCCCAACAGGTGCCCTCCTCAATACCCATCACCCACCCTTCCCTCCCTCCCACCCCCCATTGACCCCTCAGTTTGTTCTGTTTTTAAGAGTCTCTTAGGCTTTGGCTCTCTCCCACTCTAACCTCTTTTTTTTTTCCTTCCCCTCCCCCATGGGTTTCTGTTAAGTTTCTCAGGATCCACATAAGAGTGAAAACATGGTCTCTGTCTTTCTCTGTATGACTTCTTTCACTTAGCATAACACTCTCCAGTTCCAACCACGTTGCTACAAAATGCCATATTTAATTCTTTCTCATTGCCACGTAGTATTCCATTGTGTATATAAACCATAATTTCTTTATCCATTCGTCAGTTGATGGACATTTAGGCTCTTTCCATAATTTGGCTATTGTTGAGAGTGCTTCTATAAACATTGGAGTTCAAGTGCCCCTATGCATCAGTACTCCTGTATCTCTTGGGTAAATTCCTAGCAGTGCTACTACTGGGTCATAGGATAGGTCTATTTTTAATTTTCTGAGGAACCTCCACACTGTTTTCCAGACACAGCTACTCTTAAAACAGAGGTGGACTGGAGTGCCTGAGTGACTCAATCAGTTAAGTGTCTGGCTCTTGATTTTGGCTTAGGTCATGATTTTGGTTTTGGTCATGAGCCCTGTGTGGGGCTCTGTGCTGACAGCACAGAGCCTGTTTGTGATTCTGTCTCTCTCCCTCTCTCCCTGCCCCTCCTCCGCTCTCTCTCTCAAAAATATATAAACTTAAAAAAAATCAGGGTTGGGCTAACTGCTTATTTCATAATTCAGCCCATACTACCTGAGGGAGGAAAATGGCTCAACCTCAAAATACATGCATTTCCATGGTTTACATTCTGAAACTTAACTGGGCAGATTATTCAGCATATCCGATAATTTCTTTTGGAATTTTTCTGATTATGTGAATACACTTCAGAGGTAAGTTATATGAACTAGCTTGGATTTGCATGCTGATCTTGTAATAACTCCATTGGCCAAAATACACCAGCCATAATTATTTCAGGTGGCCAGCCCCTACTTGTCCCTTGCTGCAGCAACACAGCTTTGTCTTGAGGACATCACTATCATCTCCACTCCTCAGAAGTGCACCGTTACAGGCCATTTTGAAGTGCGTCAAGTTGAAATCAGAGCTGCAGTTTCTAGGTCTCCATGAAGAAAATGCATTCCTCAGTTTTAAGCTGACTAAAATGAACACAGAATTGGTTTTGTTTCGAGGAGAGTGAATGTATTCACAGCAACTTATGGATTAATAAGACCATAAGTTTTATTATGGGAGAAATAAATAAATTTCTTTGGGAGTTTTCTTTGGGAGAAACTGCCACAAAAATGACAGCAGCTTTATATGGGTGTTATAAAAAGTGATACGCCTCAATAAGAAAATCAGAAAGGCTCTAATACCTGAAGTATCAAATGCATGGAAGGACAACCCTCAAAAGAGTAAATTTAGCCAGTAAGCAAACCTGGAGAAATGTTCACTCCTACCAGTAACCCAATGAATGCAAATTTGAAAAAGAAGATATTGTTTTCATCGCTTAAATCAGCAAAAAAATTAAATTAAATTAAAATAACCAATGCTGCTGAAGTGGCAATCTGTCACTCTGATGCAAGCGACCACATTTTAATTGGCTCATCCCTTTAAAGAACATTTGACAATAAGCAGTGAGAATGTTAAAACTACCTATTTTTGGTTCAATAGTTCCTAAGAAGATAATCTAAAATGAATAAAAGAATCTCATGCATAAAGACATTCATTTCAAAATTATTTATGTTACCAAAAATTTGAAATAACCTCAGTAGTCAAAAATAAGAAAATGTTAAACAAATGGCATATTAGATAGCCATAAATTAATGCTATCACGAATATTTATTCACACCTAAAAAATGTTTATGGCCTTCTGGTCAGTATGACAGTTTTGAGCTTGTGAAATATTTCTCCTCTGCTTCAAATACATTAAAATTTCACTTAAAAGTTAAAAAATTTTTCGGGCCCTGTGCTGACAGCTCAGAGCCTGGAGCCTGCTTCAGATTCTGTGTCTCCCTCTCTCTGCTCTGTCTCTCAAAAATGAATAAACGTTTTAAAATAAAAAAAAAAGTTAAAAAAATTTTAATATATAAATAATCTCAATTAAAAAGACTTTTAAAGCCTCAATACACAAGCTGAACAGCAAACTAAATAGATTCTAAAAAGAAGTAATGAATTGGGAGACAGATCCAGGAATCTCACTGAGAATTCAAAAGCAACATAAAGAGATGGAAAAATATGAAAGAAATAATAAGAGACATGGGGAACAGAAAGATCAGTCCATTATCTAACTGAAGTTTCAGGATAAAGAATAGAGAGAATGGGGAGAGCCAATATTTAAATTTAAAAAATGGTTTAGATTCTCCCAACTGTAAAGAGACATGAGGTCACAAAAGGGACACCCTGCGTCCTGAGGACAGTAAAACCAATGCACATCTAATCACATCATAATGAAGTTGAGAATATTAAAATCATAGAGAAAATCCTAAAAACTGCCAGAGATAAGTCAGATTATCTACAAAAGAACAATAATGGGCTTGGGTAACTAGCCTCTGAAGTGTCTCCACATAATAAAGAAAAAAATCCCAAAAATGTTACCAGAAATGCTAAAGCCCTTCACCCATAGTTGGGTTTTTCAACATTGCTTATCTGTATCTATTTCTATTTCTATAGAAATATTATTATATTTCTATCTAATTTTATACCCTGCTGCCTTACTGTATCCTGTCAGTGTTGTTATAGTTTTTTATTTGTTTCTTTGGTGTTTTCTAGGTATAAAATGTATATAATGATGTACATATGATACTGTAATGTTTACAGTTATATCACCTAGAAATAACAATGCTTTTATGTCCTTTTTACCAATGCTCATTCATTTGGTTTCTTGGTCTTATCTAAGTGCATTGACCAGAATTTCTGGAACAATGTTAATAGGGACATCCTTGTCTTGCTTGTCACTTTATTGACTACTTCCAGTATACAATCTTCAATTAACATGATGTCACTTGAGGGTAGAGATGAATTCTTCCTTAACATGATAAAACATATCTATTGATTCCCACTTTACTTATTATTTAATAAAGAATTGATGTTGAGTATTATTAAATATATTTTCAGCATCTATAAAGATGATCACATAAGTTTACATTTTGAGTAATATGATAAATATTATAGTTTTTTCTGATGTTAAATTATTCTTATACTTCTAGATAAAATGCCATTTGGTCATGATTTATTATCCTTTTAATGTGCTGCTGAGTTTTGTTTATTAATGTTTTATTTAATGTATTACATAGTCATAAGACTGATCTGTCATTTTCTTTTCTGTTGTTGTGTGTTTTTTGCTGTCATATTTGGATTCTGGTATCAATGTTTTCTCATTTTATAAAAAGGATCTGGAAGCTCTAGTCCTTCTTCTATGTTCTGTAACAATTTAGACAGCATTGGAACTCTGACTTTTAGGAGCTAAATAAAATGCGCCTATGAGAACATTTGGACCTAATGATGTTTTGGGGTTGCTTTCTGACAACTTTCCATACTTCTTCTCTGCTAATTCCTGTTTGCATTTTCAAATCTCTTCTAAGATCAGTTTTGCTAGTTTAATTTTTTCTATGAAATTAAACATTTTATGTTTTGATATTAATTGATATCACTGATATTAATATCAACATTATATGTATTACATATATAAATAAAATCTCAAACTTACAAAACACTTACAAATATAAAGTGTTTATCTTTTCCATAAACCCTTTGAGTGTAACCTGTTGGCATGATACATCATTATCCCAAATATTAGTGTCATTTTCCTACAAACAAGGAAAGTCCCCATTCTAACCAAAATGCAAGCATCAAATTCAGGAAAGTAACACTGATATATCACCACCATCTTATCATCAAACTTCATTTAGGTTTCACCCATTGTACCCAAAATGTCCTTTACAGCCAAATGATCTAGCCCAGAATCATGTGTTACATTTAGTTATCACATCCCTTTGGTGTGGAAAGAGACTCATTCTTTCAGTGACTTTCATGATCTTGTTGCTTTAAAACATTACAGACCAGTTATTTTGTAAAATGCCCCTCAATTTAGGTTTGTCTAATGTTTCCTTATGATTAAATTAGGGTTAAGTGCCTTTGGTAAGAATAGCACAGAAGTGATGAGGAAAAAATATTGATTTCGGGATCAAATTTATCACTTTTTTATTGCCTCTAGATTTTGAATAATTAGAAAGCTTTCCCCATACTAAGATTAAAGATGTATTCACCCATGTTTTCTTTGTACTTAAATTGTTAGAATATTACACTTAGATCTCTGATGAACTTGAAGTTTATTCTTGGGTATATTGTGATATTTCATTTTATCTTTTCCCAGATGGCTACCCAAGTCCATCTTTGACCCAGTGATTTGAGATATACCTTTACCATATACTGGATTTGTGTAGGAACTTGGATCTCTGTCTGGGCTTTCTATTCTGTTCTACTTCTCTGTCTATTCATATATCAGTATGACATTGCTTTAATTATAGGAACTTTGTATTATGTTTTAATGCTTGGTAAGAGCAGTCCTTCCTCATTTAGTGGGGGTTTTTTGGTTGTTTGTTTTGTTTTTTGGTCCTGGCAACTCTTATATGTTGGTTTTCCACAGAAACTTTAGGATCAACTTTTCTACCCCTATATTAAAGACTGGTGGTGTTTTTATTGGAGTTGCATCATATTAATAAATTCATGTAGTGAGACTGTCTTAAGTTTTCCTATTCAAGAATAGAGGATATACTTTGCATTTCTTCAAGTCCATGTTTGTGTCTTTTAGAAGTGTTTTAAAGTTTACTTCACATAGCTTTTGAACGTTTATTTTTGGTTTGTTTTGTTTAGAGAGAAAGAGAGAGAATGAGCCAGGAAGAGGGGCAGAGAGACAGAGAGAGAGAGACAGAGAGACAAAGAGAGAGAATCTTAAGCAGGCTCCATGCTTAAGAGCCCAATGTGGGGCCTGATCCCACAACCCTGGAATCATGACCTGAGATGAAGTCAAGAGTCGGATGTTCAACTGACTGAGCACCACCCAGGTGCCCCAAGATTTTAGATACTTCTAAACTTTATTCTTAAATATCTGCTGCTATTATAAAGGGGTTGTTCTCTATTATTATGAAGACCTCTTTATTTTTAAACAAGACAAAACTGCTTCACCTTTACAGTTCCCTTCCCTTCTTCTCCTACCTAATATAAATTGCGTACTCCATAAGTCATCCCTCCTAGGCACAGGGACATCACATCTGGTCTATGTAGGTGGTGCACTAGCTGTCTCCAGAGCATAGCAGGCACCTGTAATCTATGGCCATATGCCAAGGCCTTGCCAAGAAGCCAACAATATTACCTATGATATCCATATAGAAAAGATATAGTAAGGTCTGTAGAATATGACATGTTACAGAATTACATCTGACAATGTCTAAAACATTAGTCACTTTTGTTCTCTGAAAAGCTCATCTAAACAGTTATAATTAATTATTTCATTATATGTCCATCTACCTTTGATCTGAATCCCTCTTTGAGAGGCATAATGCTTTAGTTATTTATGAATTAACAGTACGTGGCACATAACACTAGTTACTCAATAAATGTTTATAGACCCAATAAATGAATGAGTAAATTATGTCTATCATAAACACACCTTACCCTCTTTAAGACATAGATGTTGCCTCTTCCCATGGTTTTATTTTCTCTCCCATGCAAATTTAAAATTGGGAACTTTTTTCCTCAGAGTAAGAGGAGAATATAGCATTTTATCCTACTACATTACAAAATGTGATTATTTCTCCCGAAAGTAGGTCTCAGAGTGTGTTAGGTCCTCCCAGTGCTTCTCCTCAGTAGTCATCTGAGTGTATCAGAGCCACTTGATCCCTTACAAGCACTTCACATGTTTTCATACATCATGGTTTTGTAGATTTGCTGTCACTATCAAAACTCCTCAAGCTAGGCAAGAAGGATTCCTCTCTAGGTATAAAGGCCAAGGACATTAAGCAAGAGTCCTTACTGAGGACTGAAACCCACTGAACTGAGCACAACCAAATCTCTCACTCTAGTTTTGACCCCATCTAAAATCTGAAATTGAACTCACAGAGATTTTTTAAAGCTTCAGAAGAATACACTGCTTTCTGACACTTTCCTGGTTTTCTTCTCCAGGCAAGGTTGTTCTATCTCAATCTAAAAGCCATTCGATTTGGTAAATCTCTTCACAAATAGAAAAAAAAAAAAAAAATCCCATACCTTTTATAAGCACATAGCAGTTTTCTTCCAAGAATCTTCAAGTAGTGAGCAAACAAAAGCAATATTAGAAATGATGATAAGAGGAGGTAGATATTACCACTAAATTGCTTCTCCAGTTGAGAAAGTATTACATGAGAAGCTAAAGCAAAAAATATCAAAGACAAAGGAAAGAACTTCAGAATCTGATCAAAGTCTCTCAAGTATGTGCCATCAATCTTTCAGAATCAATATCCTAATGGTCATTTGTCTCGATGGGCTTCAGTTTTCAAAGTGTAGGAGTGGGAAACATGGGGGTGGGAAGGGATTGATTGTGTTATGACTAAGGCCAGCTTGCTGAGGAGGGGCCAAGCAGGTGGTAGATCTTCAACTCTTCTGATTAGTTGGGGAAAGCCAGTGCTTCTCATGAAGCATGAGGAAGGGACATTACCACAATAACCTTTGAGACAGAAAGGAGAGGAGACCATTCCACTTTGTGCTATGAGAAAATGCACTTGAAATGGCAAGATAGGACACACCTACAAAAAACAGTAGAAGATATGCCACTAGTGGCTAGATCCAGACTGAGGGCAACTAAACAGCAGCCTCTTTGTCATTCTTGTCCCTGAAAATATATTGTTATCTCCTGTCTTCTATCAAAAGGGTTTTTAAGAAATGTCAATTGAAAGAGTTGGTAGGAATGAATCTTCATCCTTATAATTTGGGAGAGAATATTACATTTTAGATTTCCTAAATCAATATTATCTTTGTTCATATTTTTTTTAATGTTTATTTATTTGAGAGGCAGAGTGCATACACAGAGAGAGAGGGAGAGAGAGAATCCCAAGCAGGCTCTGTGCTTCAGCACACAGCCCAAGGCAGGGCTCAATCCCACAAACCTGGGAGATCATCACCCAAGCCAAAATCAAGAGTTGGATGCTTTACCGGCTGAGCCACCCAGGCAGTTCATATTAAATACAATTAAATCACTGAAATTATCTCCAAATATTAGGGTGTAGGTTTCCTGTTATTTCAGAAAACAAAAAAGCAAAAAACGGTAGACAAGTTAACAGGTGATCTGAGCAGAGACATGCATTTGGGTATATAATTAATTCTACAACCACTATTGGATCTAAATATACCTTCTTAGTTCAAAAATGCATAAAGCAAGGTTAAAAAAAATCATTTTCTGCAATCTGTGTTAAATCTACCCATGTTTCAAAATGTAGAACCTAAAACTTTTCTTCGGATCCAGGCCACGTGTCTTTTTGAGAGATACGTGGGACTCATTTTATTGGGACTCATTTTACTCTGACGGAGGTTTACACAGTCTGTGATCACCAGAGGCTTAAAGGCATTTAAACTTATTATTTTCTAATTGCCTGAGAATCTAATTAAGTCTTGATCATATGATTAAAGGTTATCATCACCTCAATACTAAAATCAGGATTTTGAATGTTATAGTTCTATTCATATGTCTTAGTTAACTGAAAAATAATTTCATCCAGTTGTCTTCTAAATTATTGCAGCCATTCTTTTGACTTTCCCTATAGCAATAGAACTCAGGATATCACAGGGAGAATGGCCATTTTCTCTGCTTTGATTAACTTTATTTTTAGGAGTGCAAAACAATAAGTAACTGAGTCTACTTTAACATACATAAAAGTACCACGAGTTTTCAAATAAGCTTTATAAAGGATCCATACCTACTTCTCCCTAACTTGAAAACAAGCAGAAAACAAACAAGTAAACCAAAAAAAAAATCTGGATTTAAAAGCCCTGTGGCAACTGGGATTCAGCAAAAATTGAACAGATTATCTATGGCTAAATTCATATTATGATTATTATGGTCAACAACTCACATTAAATTGTTTCTATTTACCATTATATAGCTCATATTCTTAGCTGTAGGGAAACAGCCAAACCACCTTTGCCAACTTTAGAGACTTGTGACTTAGGTTCAGTTTCACTGTATGGTATAGCCAGAGCTCCTATGATCAACAGCAATAACAAGAATGTTCTCTTGTAATAAATATTAGCAAAGGGTGTGTATATTTCTGCTCTTCAGATGACTGTGTCAATTTAATCTAATTTTAGTTCAAAGAGTCATTCATCTCTGGTTCTGCATCAGAGAAAAAATTACTTTATTTGATTAACTGTGAGGACTGGGAAGAAGTCTTCCATATATCTTAATATTCAATTCTAATGCATTCATTAGGAAGAAACAATTCCATAACCTCAAGTAAATCGTCTCAAATTGGAATGGTCAAAACAAAAATGCTAATAACCAAATAGAATTTAGTGTGTTACATAAGCATGTGCAATCATCTAAATTAAAACTAATCACTTTGTATCAGAAGCAGTAATAAAAGCCAAGTTCTGCCTCATTGTTCTCCAGCGAAGCATGAATAATTCATGACTCAGGTAAGCTTCCCACCTCTTCTGTGTCTTCCACAAGATTTTACCAGTTTTATTATTCAGACTGTGTCTCTTTAGAGCACTTTAGCCATGTCAGAATTCAAATGATACTAGGCATCACACCTTCTGATGTTACTATTTATAGATCTGTTCTTAGGCCTTGATCCAAAGCTGAGTTTGACCAGGTCTTCCTGGACAAAGCAAAATCCCAGAATTTAGCCTTGCTTCAGGACTTCCCGCTCTCCCTGAACCTGCCCTGATTCCTCTCCATAGTCTCCAACACTCTCCCTGAATTAAAAATATTTTCTGGTATCCGGTCCCACCGTGTCTTTCCAGGAAGCTGCTTATAGTGGAAATTTTAAATTATCCTGTTTTATAGCCAAAAACTCTTAATAGCACTTTTTACTTCACAATAAATGCACCCACCAATAGTGTCACCACTTTTGCACATCACATTTATGCATTCAGCAAACATTTACTGAGTTCCTACTGTGGGTGATATGCTAAAGTCAGAAAAAGACTCAAGCTCTGCCTCCATGGGGGAACAAATATGGTGGACCAAATGTTAAAACAGCGGTGCTAAGAGGTACTAACTCACATGAACAGGAGACGTAGAGAAGGATTCCCAGAGAAAGACACTTCCACCTATTCTTAAAGGATGAGCAGGAGTACCTAGGTGGTTGCAGAGGAGGGAGAATAAGGGAAAGAACTCCAGCAGGAAGGGATGAACACCTACAAAGGTGGAAAGTTGAGGACAAGAAACAGATTCCGGGGGGTTCCAATGTCAGTTCCAAAGTCAGGTCCCAAAGTCAGTCTGGATGAGCAAAGCTGGCTCAGGGCAGAGCAGCAAAAACTGGGAGGCAGTGAGCTGACTGGAGAATGCAGGCCACTTCGAAGGCACCAGCCTACAGTGGCCATGTGGGATTGCAGGCCCAGAGAGGCCAGAGGCAGCCAGGAATCTGGATGTTTATGTAATATCTTAAACTTTTTCACTGTCAGCAACTTTTTTTTTAATACCACTCAGTAGGTGAAATCAAACATATTATGTATTTTGTGGTAGGCTGAATAATCGCCCCTAAGATATTCAGATGCTAATCCCTGGAATCTTAAATATGTTACCTTATGTGGCAAGAGGGACTCTGCAGATGTGATTAAATTAAGGACCTTGAGATGTGGAGATCATCCTGGATTCTTTGAGCAGACCCTAAATGTAGTATCAAGTGTCCTTAGAACAGGGGGAAATGGGGAGATTTGGATTACAGATGAGAAGTAGGAGAGGAGATGATGGAAGCATGAAGCAGGAGTGATGTGAGGAAAGGGTCAGGAGCCAAAGAATGCAGGCAGTCTCAGAAGCTAGATAAGGCAAGAAAATGGATTCTCTCCCAAAGCCTCCAGAAGGAACCAACCTTGTAACACCTTAAATTTATCCCAGTGAAACTGATCTCAAATGTGTGGACTCTATAACTAGAAAATAATTAATCTGTGTTATTTTAAGCCACCAAGTTCATAGCAGTTTGCTACAACAGCCACAGGAAAATAATAGATCTTCCAACCTGATTCAGCTCTTTGAGTTGTCCGTGGCATGTGTGTTTGTGTGCCCAGCTTGACATTAGACTATAGAGGTGGCCTGGTCCAAGCTCTTGGTATTCTACCTGCTACCCCATTTGGAAACATTTGTTTATGTGTCATTCTACCCTATTAGATACTGTGAATTCACCAGAGACAGGGACTGCCTCTCACTCTCTCTGTGTTTCCGTTGCCTAGCAGAGCGCTTGGCACATATTCTTTGCTTCTCAATAAATAAAAGGCAAGGTAGAAAGGGAGGCTGGAGACAAATCACCAAGGTCTTATTTTTACCATGCCAAGAAATTTGAATTTTATATTGAAGGAGATGGGGAACAAATAAAATATTTTAAGCATAGGAAGAACATGATGGTTTTGCTTCTTAGAAACTGACAATACCTTAAGGACAATTTAGAAAAGCACAACTGAAAACAGGAGATTGGTTAGAAAGCTGTTGCAGTAACACAGGAATCCTGTAAAGCAAGACTAAGTTAGTAGCAGTAGGGATATAAAGAAAATTGATCATATATTGGGGTTTAAATTGATGGGTCTTAAAGACTGGTTCAGGGCCGCCTGGCTGACTTAGTCAATAGAGCATGTGACCCCTGATCTCAGGGTCATGAGTTCAAGTCCCACACTGGCCATAGAGCTTACTTAAAAGAATTTTTTGTTAATAAAAAATAAAGACTGGTTCAATATTGGAAGACAGAAAAGGAGAAGTCTTCATTGACTCTCAGGTTTGTAGTGGCAAAAGTAAGGTGGAAAAGGAGAAGTATAGGAAAGAAAATGAAATCAGCTTTGACAGGTTGAGATTATAGTGTCCATGGGACATCAAAATGGAACTATTCAGTTGATTATATTTTCTTGAGTTTACAAGGGCAGTTTGAGGTAGAGATAGAGATTCTATCTATCAACAATAGTTGAAGCTATGAGTTGTGACGACATGACTTACAGGATGTGCATACATCAAGAGAAAAAGAGAGAAGGATAGAAGAGAAAGGAGAAGGGGTGAAGCTCAAGACTAGTGGCATTTAAGAGAAAAATACAGAAGAGTATCTCTTAAAGTAAATAAAGGACAAATAATCAGAGAAAGGAAGAAAAGTCCAAAGAAAGACAAGTTACTGAAACCAAGGGTATGAAAAGACCAAAAACAGCGATGTGGTTATCAGGGTCAAACACAGAGAATAACTGAGATTTTAAGACTGAAATTTGTTTAAGAAATTTAGCAACTACAAGAATATAAATTTCCTTAGCAAAAGAAATTTCAGTGGTATGACAAGATGAGGGCATCAGGCAGAATCAGACTGCAGTGGACCAACTAGTAAATGAAAAGGCAGGAGTATGAATACAGTGAGCAGAGATGGCGAAATCAGCTCTAGATACACATTGCAATTAAATTGGTAGGTTTCTTGGGGAAAACTGAAGAGGTTTCTGCCTTATTAATTCTATTTTGTCTGTAAAGTGGGAGTCAAGATCCTTTCTTGAGAGCAATGATGAGTTAGAAGATATGAAGGGAGGGGCGCCTGGGTGGCTCAGTCGGTTAAGTGTCCGACTTCAGCTCAGGTCACCATCTCGCGGTCCATGAGTTCGAGCCCTGAGTCGAGCTCTGGGCTGATGGCTCAGAGCCTGGAGCCTGCTTCCGATTCTGTGTCTCCCTCTCTCTCTGCCCCTCCCCTATTCATGCTCTGTCTCTCTCTGTCTCAAAAATAAATGTTAAAAAAAAAAAGAAGATATGAAGGGAGTAATGAAGGCTTGAAATAGTCACCAAAATGATGGCAAAAGAGCTGAATAAATTCCAGGCAGCAAGGAAGATTAGCATACACTGGAGACCATCAATCCATGAAGGTTCCATACCAAACCAGTTGTGTGGTTCTTCTCCATAGCTGGTACAGTGAAAACAAGGACCAAAGAGTTAAGAGTATCTGTAGATCATGGATCTCTGCCAGAAGGAAGAAGTGGACCCAGAACCAAGCTGATGGCCTGAGAAACAATGAAGGGATTAAGAGACAGGATATTAGGGGATAAGGCAGTAAGAGAACCAAAATGATAGGATGTCCTAGTCATATAAGAACACTTAGGGGTCTAATGTTTAAGTGGGGTCCAATCTAGTTCAAGGATCAGCCATGGAGCAGGTGACTAAGTGGGAGGTGGCAAAAGTTCTTAGAGCCACAGAGGGTAGGAATCCTAAGGCAAACATAATGCTAATAGAATAGATAGATACTGATGTCACACAGAATGACTTCAGGTAAGGAATAATGCAACCATTTGATGAATGGTAATAAAGCCCCACTCTGCCTCAGGTACTGCATTAAGTGATGGGTCAGACCCTACATGAACTAAAAGAGTGTACAATATTGTTCAGAGTAAAAGTGGTAAATAAATATATCCCATTTAATATGTGATAAATAGTAATTGATATGGAATACCCACCTAACTGTAGTGGGCATACAAAGGAGAAGGTGTAGTCAACAACTTGGCAAGTTCAGAGAAGACTTCACCAAGAATGTAATACTTGCCAGAGTTACTAGAAAAAGTTACATTAGGAAGTAAATAGCTGACAATGATAAAGAGGAGTAAAGGGCAGCCAGTCCTAATGACATGCAAGTGAAGAGCTGCAGGCACCAAAAGTCTGCAACACAGAAATGACATCTCCCCTCCATATCTCTGGCTGCCCTAAGTGCCACCTAAACTATTCAGCACACCACTGCCACACCTACTGGCCTCAAATACTACTTTCAAGACTTCGGTTTCCTTCTTACATCTTTCCATTTCTTTCCAGTTCCTTCACCAGTTCCTTTTTAAAGTGAACAGTCTAAATTCTTATATCACAGAGAAACAAATGTGAAAAACATTTGTTTTACTTGCCCAACATCCCCATCCCAACAGTATTTCCCACTACTTACCTATCAAGTACTTCTGCAATGTGTCACCTGCTTCCCGTCTTTCTCATTCATGAACGCTCATGCTCATCCCATGTTCTCCACGTGTGTTCCCTGTCTGTAATATTTCTCCCAGTTTTCCCATCTAAATTAGTTCATTTCTCCGGGCCTAGGTGAAGTTCCATGACTCCCATGATGCCTTTCCTTGACCATCTCTGAATTAGTTTACTATGTATTATAGCCTTTAGAACTGTGCTGTCTCCTCATATCCTCTAACAGTTCACATGTGCTAGACCTATCTTTTCAAATAAGGTTCCTGAGGACAGAGACCTTGCTTTATACCCCTAGTGGTTTGTAGAGTGTTGAACACACATCAGTACCAAACTAATATGGTAGTAAGTACCTGAGTCAGATCTCATTTTTTAATTCAAGATTTGTTCCTCATACTGAATTCTTTTTATTTGTGAAATGAAGAACCTGTACCCTAATCACTCAGATCCCTTTCACCTGCTACAATCTGAGTCTAACAAATGCTAATTATTTTATTTGATCAGAAGCTGTGATAGTACACATCAAGAATATCACATGGGCGCCTGGGTAGCTCAGACAGTTAAACGTCTGACTTTGGCTCAGGTCATGATCTCATGGTTCATGAGTTCGAGCCCCATGTTAGGCTCTGTGCTGACAGCTCAGAGCCTGGAGCCTGCTTCAGATTCTGTGTCTCCCTCTCTCTCTGCCCCTTCCCTGCTCATGCTCCATCTGTCTGTCTCTCAAAAATGAATGTTAAAAAAAATTTTTTAAAAAGAATATCACATTGCTTTGATTCTAAGATTCTGTCACATAGCATGCACCATATTTAAAAGGAAAGTAAATATATTTCAATGTACACTTTAATTCTAAGAGTCAAGTTTAATAAATAATTATTAAATTCATTCAGCAAATATTTATTGAGTACTCATTACATGTCAGGCATAATTCTAGGCTCTAGAGGACCTTGTAGTATATAAAGCAGACAAGGTCTTTGCTGTCTTGGAGCTTATATTCTAGTAGAAACAGACACTAAATAAACATATAATATCAGGTATGCTATGTCACTTACATGTCACTCAGTGCTATGGAGAAAAATAAAGCCTAGAAAAAGGATACAGAGACATGGGGTTTGTTATAGATGAGGTAGTCATCTTAATTTTAACATCACACAGTAAAGATATGGGTATTCTTGTAGACATGGACACAGGTATGTATAGCTATAAAACAGATACAGCTATGGATACATAGATAAGTACAGATGTCAATGTTCTAGACACAGCACTATGTGCCATGTAATGAGCTTAAGTGTATCATGCTCACAAGCTTATTTAGTCTTTCCAACAATCCTTTGAAATGTACTCTCCCATTTTACAAATGAAAAAAAAAAACACCTCATATTCAGAGAGTAACATGTCCAAAGTCACTCAGAAAGTGTCAGTACTGGAAACCATACTGAATTTGCAACATACTGATTTTCTTGCACAAAAATATTTTAAATTAGAATGGGAAGAAAAAACATCATGTATTCTGATTGCCAGGAAAAGAAATGTATTTTCGTTTTAGGGACACCTGGGTGGCTCAGTTGGTTTAGTGTCTCACTCTTGATTTCGGCTCAGGTCATGATTTCACAGTTCATGAGTTCAGGCCCCCATTGGGGTCTGTGCTAGGAGGACGGAGCCTGCTTGAGATCCTCTTTCTCCCTTCTCTCTGCTCCTCCCCAGTTCATGCTCTCTTTCACTCTCTCTCAGAATAAATAAACTTTAAATAATGTATTTTTGTTTTAAATATATCTTTGGCTTTGTTGGTTAATCATCTGACTTCGGCTCAGGTCATGATCTCACAGTTCGTGTGTTTGAGCCCCACATTAGGGGCTCTACCATCAGTGCAGAGCCCACTTCAGATCTTCTGTCTCCTCTTTCTCTGCTCCTCCCCTGCTTGCACACTCTCTCTCTCTCAAAAGTAAATAAAATTTTTTTAAATACATAAATATGCCTTAAAAGGTCAGAGGTCTTTTGTGTATTTAAGAATTGTGATGGATTATATCACCATAAAAGCCAATAACACAGCTGAATATGAAGAAAACTCCAAGTTACATGGTTATACAAAAAACAAAGTTGTAAAAATGTAATACATCATGCTGCCATTTATACATAAAAGTGGACCATTTTCCTTATTTGTGTATATATGCACAATATATCTCCCAAGATTAAAAAAAAAAATGTTGGTAACAGTGGTTACCCTAGACATGAGTAAGGAGACTTCCTTTTTACTAGTATATAACTCTTAAAATTTTTTCATGTGCATGTGTTGCTTATTTACAAATAAAGCTTTAAATTTTTAAATGGGATAATTGATGTCAATAGGACACCCAAAATTGTAGATAGAATAATCTTGTACAAAGAGATCCTTTTCTTAACAAAACATAAAAATTTTCCACAAGAGAGCTTTCATTAATGTGTAGCCACACTGAAAATTGATGTTATGATAAGCTTGGCCTACTGTATGACTGTTGAACCACATTCCTCTATAAGCAAAGAATAAATGAACAATTGGAAAATAGCCAGAAAGTAGAAAGTGACAACATAAACAATCTAAGCACTGTAAAGTTTTTTTTCCATCAGACATCTAAAGAGTGATAAGAGCTCAAAAGGTACTTGTAAGTATTCGAGAATAAAAATTTAGATTATTTTTCAAACCTTTCCTCCTATATAACATTTTCCCTTGCAACTTCCAAATATCCACCAAGATTACAAAGGAACAAGTCTTTCACAAGAAAGTCGTGGGAAATAAAAATGAGAATATCAGGGTTCTCTTTGTATAAAATTACAAGAATGCCAAATGCCAGCATTATCTGGTTACTTAATGTATTTTAAATGTAAAATAAGTTTACACTAATCCTTTGCCCTTTTGAGTCATGAAATGTAAGTTTTTAGCTATAACAGGTATAGCAAAACGTTTTACCTAATTCAAATTCATGCCTCTGCATTGAAAAAGGAGGCGGAGTCCAGGGTACCTCAGTATAATGTATTGGGAATTTAGACCTGTAATTAGCTGCCTTTGGTATCATCACTTGCTGTTCAATATCACTGCAACTGAGAAAGCATTTATCTGGCAATAAAAAGCTTTTTATATGTTATATGTGTCAGCTTTGTGTAGTTAGTCAGATCTGTAATTAACTCTCCTTTATAAGCTTTGTAGAAGAATGTAGGAGTACGGGTAGTGAAATCGTGGCAGGTTGATGCCCTGTGTCATTTTGTGGACTAGTTATGGTGCCAAAAAAAGAAAGGGGCCAAGTCAACACCAATTGGAACACAGCATCACAGAGATCTTTAATTTCTATGATTATTTAGAAATAGATAATGATGGTATGACATACATTGACCCTGAATCTCTAGAATTGTGGGCACTTTGCTTCAAAATTTTATTTGCAGTGGTGAGGTTGCCACTCAAGTTTTCTTCCTTCCTGACAGGGCAGGTGGATCACTGAGATGGCTGCCTACACTGAAAAAACAGTGTACATGTTTAAAGCAGAAATTTCATCAGCATAAAACTAACTGGGCAGAAATGAGGCTCTTTTGACCTTACCATCATTAGCATCTTGTAACCAAACAACTCAGATACCTTTGAATCCTTTGCTGGGTCCCATGAATTATTTTTTTTTTTAATTTTTTTTTTCAATGTTTATTTATTTTTGGGACAGAGAGAGACAGAGCATGAACGGGGGAGGGGCAGAGAGAGAGGGAGACACAGAATCGGAAGCAGGCTCCAGGCTCCGAGCCATCAGCCCAGAGCCTGACGCGGGGCTCGAACTCACGGACCGCGAGATCGTGACCTGGCTGAAGTCGGTCGCTTAACCAACTGCGCCACCCAGGCGCCCCTGGGTCCCATGAATTATTAAGTGGAGAGTCTGATGGCTTGCCCAATTAATGATATACATTTTATTTCCAGGAAGGATTTATTCATCTCTAATAAGTGTTTACCATGTTGTGAGATTAAAAAAATAATAAAACACTTGGAATTTGGGTCAAGAAAACCTACAGGATTTATGTGACTCATTAATAAGTAGAGTAAAATAACCTTCATCTTGAATGTAAAAAAATAAGTACAGCAAATTTTCCATTAGAGTCGTTTCAAAATGGAGAAGAAACATAATGGAAAAGATTCCCTTTGACAAAATATAAACATTGAGATGGGAATAACAATTACAAAAATTACCTATATAACTAGATATATAAAGGGCCCATGACAAGAGAGTGTATCAGTCATATATGTGAACCATATACTGGAGACAAGAAATCCTCTCATTTGAAAAAAGTGCCAGAAACCATCCAATGTCTACAAGTGGACCTGGTGACTCACCTTCTGTGCATGCAACCAGATTTTTCAAACCCGTTTCCTTTAAAGCCTTGCACACATATACATGAGTGATTAAGTAATCATTTTTTCCCATCCATTCTGATGTAGCAAGACAACATTCAGACTCCTTTACACAAAGAAGACTTGTGCCAGGAGAAGTAAAGATATATACAAAGAAGGGCAAACAATTTTGCTCAAATCACTAGCCTTCCTGTGTTGCTCCATCATCCCTGACTGAATAGACGTACCAGACATAAGACAAGATAATGGGAAGAATATAAAAGAGATAATAATATTCTTTCCTTCTGAAGAATCTTCCTACTGAAGAAGGAACATACATTTGTTCAGAGCAGATAAGAGCATACTCAAAGACAATACTTGATCAGCTTCCCAATGGGAAAAACTATGCAGTTACAGGCAATTAAAAGGATGAGAAGGTAGGAAAATTTGCCTTAACTCAAACCAACAGTTTAAATATTACGTATTGGTAAAAGCAAGCAAGGGATATCCAGGAAATAATGAAGCCATGTCACAGATAGGTAGAGAAGGGAAAGGGGTCAATTTAGAAGAATAAGACAAAATAGAGACTCTAGATATGTTCCTTTTGACATTAAATACTCTCTTGACATTAAATACTTGGAAGGTTTGAGCAAGGTAATAACCAAGTGAAAATAACTTATGTACAAGTATAGAGCTTAGCTATATAAAAAGTCCCTAAATTTTTTTTTAATTTATTTATTCTTTTTAAGTAGGCTCCAGGCTCAATGTGGAGCTCCAATTCAAGATTCTGAGATCAAGAGTCGCATGGTCCTCCAAATGAGCTAGGCTGATGTCCCTGAAATTTTTAATTTGTTATAAAAGCATATTACTTAACCAAAAGTTACATCCTCATCTGGACATGGCTGAGAACATTCGAAGTAAGTAACAGGAGCCTTTAAATATCCAGGGGGTACAAATCACAAACCAATACACTAAGGTTACCCCATTCACCATTGGAAAACTGACTTTCACTCAGAGCTTGTTCACTCTTATTTTAGAAAGGATCTAACTCCCCTCCCCATTGCAGATTAGAAGCAAGAAATTAAAAGGGGTAGCTTCTAGATTCGGGCATTCTCACAGTTGTAATAATTGATGGTTGGCAGTGAGACAATGAAGGAAGCAGAAAAAGTATTAAAAATAGTTATTAATTGAGAGATGTGGGTATTTACTGAGGTCAATTACCTCAGTAAAACAAAAATCTTCATTAAAGCATTTGAATGCTTTATTTTCATTCTCTAATAATTTTGTTCCTGTAACAGCATGAAGCAGTTCAAGCCAACCAATAATGATCTAAAAATGTACCAAAAAGTCAACCTTTCTCTGACTTTCTGACCAATTTTAAATGTTACATCCTTTTATTTAGTTTCCCATTATAACATGTGACTGCACTCACACTAGACATTTACAATATTTGCTCAAAGAGAGCTGAAAGAAGGCTACTGTCCAACTGCAATATCTTCCTTGTAATTCTGTAATCACGTTTTTGCAAGGAAATAACAAATTTTTAAATAACAGTGTTTAAAGGCATACATGGTCTAAGAAAATGTCTCTTTTTTAACAGGCAGAGTTCTTGCCAACACAGTTCTCTTCTCATTGATTTCATATCATACAAACTGGTGTAAGTGAACATATAAAAATGGAAATTGCTTCAAGGCCGAATGCAACCCTGATAAAGCAGTCATACTTTGTTGCATTTCTATATTAACCATTAACCCACAAGAAACTGAAAACATGCTAAAGTGTAGCCCAGGGTCTCTCTTTGTACCTTGGGCTGCCAGACTCCTGTCCAAACGTGTCAGGAAATACAGATGAGGATGGAATCATCGTGTACAAATCCAGAGTTCCTTTCTGGCACCACATGTTGTAATGCCTAAAAACAAGGGGGGAATAATAATCATAGCAATGTATTTTGACTACTTATTATGCCCAGGTACTGTTCTAAGCTTGTTCCTTAAGTTAACCCATTTAATTTTTTTTTTTTTAAATCACTATTAGACAGGATTATTGGATCTAAGTACAAGGCAAATGTGGCTGAGAGATTAAGTAACTTGACCATGATCACAAAGCTGGAAAGCAGAGCCTAAATTCCAAAGCATGTCTATCACATGGAAACTCTTAGGTACCTCAACTGAAATTTCCTCTTCTACTAATTAATTACTATACCTTTCAACCAAATACTAAGATTTGTTTTATGATTATAGAGTTGACAAAATGACACAGCACCAATATTTCCCTAATTATTGCTATCTGTCACTCCAGTTTTACAAATAGGGTAAAGGACAGCAAAGCAGAATTCTAAAACACAACATGAGCAACCTAGAGTACACTTTTTGCTCTACAGGAAAATGTCAACAACTCACTTTGTGGCCCCCTCCGCAATATTAACAGAAGTCTTCATTGTAACTGTTTGCATCCTTGTTAAGGCAAATATAGGCATATCATGCTCTTGAGATTTGGTGTATGGTTTCACCATTGCGTTATTCAGGATTCTTTCAATTGCAAAAGGCAAAAACCAACTCAACTAACCTAAGCTACCATAATATTAAGGGCTCACTACTGGCTTCACATGAAGCTAGATCTAGGTACTCAAGCGGTGTAGTTTGTATATCCTCCATCCACCCCCCCCAGCTTGGCCTACCCCATGCTGCCTTCATTTTCAGGCTGGCCTCAAGTAGTGGCAAAATGGCCGTAAGAAGGTATAGGCTTAGCAACCCCAAAAAACAAAAGAGAGTTTCCCTTTACCACTGGTTCCAGCAGAAAGTCTCAAACTGATATTTACAATGGTGACTGGCCTGCCTGGATCACATAAACTGCCTCTGAACTAGTCTCTAGGCCACGGCATATACTGCTCTCAACTTCCATGCACCAACCACTGGCTCTAGAGGCAGGTTCAACTCTAGCTGAACCAAAGGCCTCAACTGAATCAATGAAAGAGTTGAGAATCAACTCAACAATCTCCTATAGTTCCCTATAGGAGAATATTTTTACCCCGATATAGGGAAACAGATGATGAGTACAGATAAGCCACAAATGTCCATTATTTCTTTCCTGGCATGCCAGAATAAGTTGCCATCTTATCATCACTTTAAGCAGATTTTGAGTTCAAAATGACTTCCTTATAATGGACTAACTTGTACTGAGTCAAACAAGAGCAAACTGAAGAACATTAACAAGGTTTCACTGAATCATATCAATGCAGATGTGTAGACACAGCAGTAGCAGCAGAAAACTTAGGCAACTATAGCAGTCATAGATGGTGGGGCTAATTTGGGCAAAGGCAACCTTTAGCAGAGAGGGCAAAGAGGCACTGCTAGTAAAGTACTTTGCCACATCACAGTCAACAGGTCAAACTCACATGATAATGTTTACTGTGAAAGTAACTGCAAATAATATATGCATCAGACTTTGTAGTTTTGCAAATAGGCAGAGAACAATGTTGTCAGCAGTAATATCTTTAATGCCGAGAATGCTATTTGGAAATAAAATAGGAAAGAACTTCAATATTCTCCTGCGCACAAAAGTTACCCTAATTTAATCCAATTTGTCATGCTACACAGGTTTCCATTCATTGCTGTTACCCAATTTAAATAGTTCTCTTATAAATATATTGTGTTAAGAAGTTTCATTTGGAAGAAGAAGGAGAAGAAGAAGAGGAAGAAGCGGAAGAACTTGTTTCATTTGTAAGTCAGTGTTTTTAAAATTTGAGTCCATTTTCCCATTGAAAATGTATAAGAAATGGAGACTGGGTTCCAAGGCTAGACCACTAGTATCAATCAAGTAATCTGTATGTGCTTAATATAGAGCCTAGCACACTGCAAACACTTCACAGATTATAGATGTTATTATTTGTTATAATATGGTAAGCATGAACAAAATGATCAAAATGGTTTTTTAAAATACTAAGAGTTAAGCTAATGAGTATTTACAAAAATGACAGGAACACTCAGTTACTATGAAAAAACAAGCCATTTGTTTTAATTCCCAATTCCATTTCATATAAGAAGGTATTTAGGGGTGCCTGGGTGGCTCAGGCAGTTAAGCATTCAACTCTTGATTTCAGCTCAGATCATGATCTCAAGGTTCATGGGATCAAGCCCCTCTCTGAGCTAACTGTGCAAAGCCTGCTTGGGATTCTCAATCTCTCTCTCTCTCTCTCTCTCTCTCAAAATAAATAAACATTTTTTTAAAAAGATGGTATTTAATATATTTCAGCTTAATGAATGTTTATTATTGCAAAAAAAAAGAAGTAGGGAATTATCTTAATATGTTTCAGAACAGAATACTATTTAAATTATGATATAATTAAATTTTGGGATTCTATGTAGCTGCAAAACTGAATTAAATATTTTGAGTACAACTAGATCCATACAGCTGGGAATATTTAATGAATTGCTTTTTATTTACCAAGAACTTTTCATAATTTCTCCTTCCACATGCTTACATCCGATGAAATTCCATTTATAAATTGAGGACACGGTATATTGCTATTACCAAAAAAAGAACTGTAATAGGGACACAGCCATAATTGAATTTACATCTTAATTATTTACACTCTTCTCTTTGCAGCCTGAATATTCTATGCCTCAGAGCTGTTTTGCAGACAAAATATCATCCAGGATTAGTAACGCAGATACTCTTTTGACATAAGTGACAAGTTCTTTTGGGTAACTCACATAATGTCTCAGTAAAATTTACTTCATTTAAGAATTAATTCCACAGATCTATTATAGAAAAATCTGATGCTAATTTTGACATTTTTTTAAATTACTTAAATGCTAAAGATACCTAACTGCTATCATTTATCTGACCATTTTTGTTTTAGGACGATTTGGGAGATAATTTTTTCAATCAGAAGTCCTTAAGAAAAAAAATAAATGTAGATAATCATGGGTGCCTAAAAAAATTTAATGAGTTAGTGTCAATAAGACTGCCTCACTAGGGTTTAGACTTCTACTTTCCAAGTATCTGGCTTACTGCTACCTATAAAAGAGATAAAATAGAGATACCAGATTGATTGAACTTTGCTTCATTTTTTTTCATTCACTCAGTAACTAGTTCTGGAGCACCTATTATATGTCAGGCATATTTCTAGGTTCTAAAAGGAGACAGGAGTAAATAAGACAAAGTTCCAATCCTCCAAGGAACTTAATTCTGCTTGAGAAAGACAAAAAATAAATTATTAGGTAGTATTATTCCTCCAATGAAGAAAAATAAAGAGGATAAGGACAAGGTTGGGGAGAGAAGGATAGTGATCAGGGAAGTCCTTTCTGAAGAACTGACACTTGAGACTCAAATAAGAAAGTAAGCCATGCAAAAATTAGAGTGCAAAGGCCCTGAGATGCACAAATCTCACTGTGTTACAGAACAGCAAGACCATGGTAGCTAGAACAAAGTGGAAAGGTCAGAGGGAAAATGATAAAAGATGAAGTCACAGAAGTGGGAAGAGCCAGACCCTACAGAGCATGCAGGTCACAGTAAGGAGTTTGCGTTTACTTTAATTGCAATGGGAAGCCATAGGATGGTTGGGAATAAGACAGTGACAGGACAGGAAGTCCGGAAAAGAGGCTCTAAGGAGGCAAGGAGACCATTTCAATCTGGGCAAGGTATGACACTATTGCACTATTAAAATATTGACTCTATACTGCCTAATATCCAAGATGAAAATAAAATTGTTTCTGTGCAAGTGCCATGTTGGGAACAGAAAAATCAGCCATTTAGCTGAAGCGGAACAGATGCAGCTAGAATAAAATACCTGTTTCTATAATGACTGTAGAGAAACTGCTCACCTGAAGGCTTACCTGAAGTACCAATTTACAGAGGTTCTTTGTGGATGGATGCTAAATTAGAGAAGAGTGTAAAAGGTCAGAATATTCTGAAGTACATATAACACCTTATCTCCCACCCCCTCCTCCTGTGACAACCTGGCTTCTGGGTGTTGTTATGAATAGAAAAGCACGATGGGCACTACAGGCAATAAACAGCTTCTTCCAAAGTAAAATGCTGCCATCTTGAGGTTTCCAGAGAACAAAACTAATGTGAAAAACCAAACAAAAAAACCCCTGTGTCTATTTGTTGTTTCTATATGCAAGGTATTCGATTTGGGGGAAAAAAATCCTAAAGGCCATTAATTTAAAAGAATCAACAAGTCATCTAACCAGTCTCATGCTCTTGCTTGCTTGATTCAACCTGTGCTCTATAGTGGGCCTTAAATTCATTGTAGGTAGAGGGTATGTTTGGATTTTTTTCTCCTCTGTAGCAGCTAACACTAGCCCTAGTACCTTTTCAAATGATAAATCTTCTGCATCCCTTTCATGATCTGGACCTATTCAGGTTTTTTATTTATTCAATTTTGGTAATTTATATTCTTCTACAAAAACATCAATTTCCCAGATTTTTAAATTGTCATAGAGTTGTACATAATATTCTTCCATAAAAGTTTGAGTCTCTCGTCTACCCATGGTTATGTATTATTTTTAATCATTAGTGTTACATCTTTTTTACTTTCTCATTTATTGTAGAATTTTGAGCAGAAAAAAATGACAAACTTGGGACCATTTAGGAAATAGCTATCTCATCTCTAATTAGTAATAACTGGAAGCTGAACCAAAGAAAACCAGATTTAAAGGATCCTGCAAAACAAATCAGCAGGAAATGGTGACTACTGATATCTGTTTATAAGAGAAAGGAAAAGGTTAACATGATGTTGCAGTTTCTAGCCTAGGATGATAACCAAAGGGGGAGAATAATGATTTCCCCTGAGGACATCTGAATTTCAGGTGATGGAAGGATAGCCTTGTGAAAAAGTCCAATCAGTTTGGAGCTGTAAATACAAATCAAAGCTAGGGATTATAGCTGAAGCTGTGACAATGCATAGATCAGATGGAAAAAATTATACAGGGAGAGAAAAAAGTGAGTGTATTAAAATGTCAATAATTAAGAGTTTTTTCTAAAGACTTACACTTTTGGGCAGCTGAATAAAATCAGAGAGCATATTAGAGAAGCCAAAAAGGTCAAGAATTCTAAGGAAGAGGTTTAAAAAAAGCACAGCACAAAAGATGCAACAGACTAAAATGATAAAGATTTGACTATACAGAAAGAAAAACTTTAATGTGGAACAAAGTACCATCAATAACCAAATTAAAATTTTGTTTTTATATAAAAAAAAACTATTTCTAACATCCCTGACCAGTCATAGGACTAATTTCCCTAATACATGAGCACTTAAAAATCAGTAAGAAAGCCATAAAAGAATAAACTGATAAACTGAACTTTAACAAAAACTAAAACATTTGCTCTGTGAAAGGCTCTATTAAGAAGATGAGGGGGCACCACCGGCGACTAAGTGTCCGACTCTTAATATCCCTTCAGGTCATGATCTCAAGTTCACAGGATCAAGCCCCACTTGGGGCTCTGTGGTGACAGCGAGGAGACTACTTGGGATTCTCTCTCGCCCTCTCTCTTTGCCCCTCTCCTGCTTTCCTTCTCTCTCTGTCCACATGCAAGTGCACATGTGGACACTCTCTCTCAAAATACATAAGTAAACTTTTTTTTTTTTTTTTTTTTTAAGGTGAGAGGCACCTAGGTGGCTCAGTCAGCTAAGCATCTGACTCTTGATTTCAGCTCAGGTCATGATCTCACAGTTGTGAGATTGAGCCCCACGTTGGGCTTTGTGCTGACAGTGCAGAGCCTGCTTGAGATTCTCTCTCCTGCTCTCTCTGCCCCTCCCCCACTTGCTCACGTGCTCCCCCACAAGATAAATAAATGAACAAACAAAACAAAAAAAGAAGATGAAAAAACAAGCTGCAGACAAGAGAAAAATAGTTGCAAACAACCTACCTGACAGGGAATTTCATCTGGAATTTATAAAGAATTCTCAGATCTCAATAGCAAAAACAAATAAACAACTCAATAAGAATGAACAATCTAAAAGACATGGGTAAACAGATATTTTACCCAAGATGAGTTATGAATGGTAACTAAGAAAGATGAAAAGATATTCAGCATTATTAACGGTTAGGGAAATGCAAATTAAAATCACAATGAGGTATCATTATACAGCTATCAGAATGTCTAAAATAAAAATTATTGATAACACCAAATACTGGCAAGTATGCAGAGAAACTACATTAGTCATACTTTACTGGTGAGATGTAAAATGGTACAGCCACTCTGAAAAATAACTTGGCAGTTTCTTATAAAACTAAATATGCATCTGCTATACTACTACCCAGTAGTCACACTCGTAGAAAATTATCCCAGAGAAATGAAAACTTACATTCACGCAAACACCTGTGCATGAATGTTCATATCAACTTCATTCACAACTGTCAAAACTGGAAACAACCCAAATGTCCTTCAGTGGATGGATGGTTACACAAACCTTGGTATATCCATATAATGGAATTCTAGTCAGCAGTAAAAAGGATAAACTATTGATGCAAACAACTTGGATGGACCTCAGGGTCATTATGCTTAGTAAAAATGCCAATCTCAAATGGTTACATACTGTACGTTTGTGCTTGTATACATTCTTAAAATGACGAAACTATAGAGATGGAGAACAGATCAGTGGTTGCTAGGGGACAAGGATGAGTGTGGGAACAACTACAAATTGGAAAGTCCTTTTCAGAGATAAGAGTTCTATCTTGATTATGGTTGTGGTTACACAAATCTACATATGAGATAAAACCGCATAATACTTTACATGCACAGAGGAATAAAAATGGAATAAAGTCTGTAATCAAGTTAACAATTTTGTGCTAGTATCAGTTTCCTGGTTTTCATATTGCACTACAGCTATATAAAATGTGATCAATGGGATAAATTGGGTGAGGGGTTCACAGGGCTTTGTGTGCTGTTTTAGCAATTTTGTAGGAGTCTGTAATTGTTTTAAAACAAAGATTTTTTTTAAGTTATGAGGAAATACATTATTGCCTAGAATGAAGGACTTCTAAATATGGAAAAATTGCTTTTAACCTTAGTTAGATGGTATATGCAACTGTTTTTGCAATGTTTCATTATTTAATATGTGAAAATAAATTAAAAGAGGAAAAATATCACTATGAAAGTGACACATCAATAGGAAAATAAGCAAAGAATTAGAACAGACCTTTCAGCAAAAGACGTACAAAATGGTCAAAAAACATGTGAAAAATGATCAAGCCCATTCCTTATCAAAGAAATACTAGTTAAAATCAGACATCATTTTTGCCTTTCACATTAGCAAAAATTTTAAAGGAATCTGTGTGATTATAGGGAAATAGGGATCTACGTCTTTGGAACATTTTTGGAAGGCAATCTGGAAATATTTACTAAATTTTTAAGAGTTTTTTTTTAACCTAATAAACTTTTTAAAAGTTTATTTATTTACTTAGAGAGAGAGAAAGAGCATGCACAAGTGGGGGAGGGACAGAGAGGGAGACAGAATCCGAAGCAGGCTCTCCACTGTCAGCACAGAGCCCAACACAGCACTAGAGATCCTACCAGCCGTGAGATCATGACTTGAGCTCAAACCGAAGAGTCTGTATGCTTACCCAACTGAGTCATCCAGACAGCCCTGTGGTCATTTTTTTGTAATGCTACTATTCTTCTCAAGAATTTATCTAACAGGGGTGCCTGGGTGGCTCAGTTGGTTAAGCATCCAACTCTTGATTTCGGCTCAGGTCATGATCTCAGAATTGTGAGATCCAGTGCTGCCTCTGGCTTGGTACTAGGTATGGAGGCAACTTAAAAATCTCCCTCTTCCTCTGCCCCTCTCCCACTCATGTACACCACACAGGCATGCTCTCTCTCTCAAAAAAAAAAAAAAGAAAAAAAAAGAATTTACCTAATAGAATCAGAGACTGTTCAAAGATCTATGTACACAGATGATCATTGTAATGTTTATCACAGAAGATTTTTACAAACATAAATATCCAACAACAAGGGATTGTTTGAAAGTTAAGATATGGCCATACAATGAAATATAATAGGGCATTCAATTAATGCTATTTACCAATAACCTATTATTTGTTCTAGTTGCTTTATAGATATTAACTCAGATAACTATCACAGCATCCCTATAAGGTAGATACTATCATATCTCCATTTTTCAGGTGGAAAAAAATGAACTATAAACAGTTGAAATAACTCACCCAAGATACTCAGCTAGATGTAAGTAGTCCTGGCTTTACACAGTAATGTAGGATCATACAATGACCATAACCAATAAGAAAATAATTGATATAAAGTTTTTTAATCAAAATATTAAAAATACTCATGCTATTATAAATGCACAGAAAATAATACAAATAATAATACACTCCAATTTATTTTTTAATTTTTTAATGTTTATTTATATTTGAGAGAGAGAGAGACAGCACAAGAGGGGGTGGGGTGGAGAGAAGGAGACAGAATCTACAGCAGGCTCCAGGCTCTAAACTGTCAGCACAAAGCCCAACTCCGGGCTCAAACTGTGAGATCATGACCTGAGTGGAAGTCAGACGCTTAACCGACTGAGCCACCGAGGCATCCGTGTAACGTCATTTTTTAAGTTTGGATAACTTTCCAATATTTTATCCTTAATGCTTTCAATATTGTGAAATATTTCTCATGGTTTCTGTGCTGTGAGGTTTTTGTAAGTGTCACTTCTTCTGGGATATCTTCCTCCCTTCCTTCACAAGCACTTTCTTCATTTATGTCAATGCACCTTCACTGAGTTCCTTGGCTGCATATCTAGGGTCTCTCACATAGCAGCAATGTTAACATTCCCCTGGTCAGTCATTCCTTCTAGAAATTCTACTCGAATTTCACTTTCAGCGCTATTACTTTTTGTTTCTTTGCTGCCCTTTCATCTTTTTTAGCCAATTCTTTCTTTTTTGTACCCATTTTTCCAAAATGTCACATAGATTTATCAATGGGAAACATGGAAGCAACATAACTATGTGTTTTATTGGGGCACCTGGGTGGCTCAGTTTGTTAAGCATCCCACTTCAGTTCAGGTCATGATCTAATGGTTCATGAGTTCACGCCGCGTGTCGGGCTCTGTGCTGACAGCTCAGAGCCTGGAGCCTGCTTCTCTCTCTATTCCTGTGTCTCTATTCCTCCCCTGCTCATACTCTCTCTTTCTCTCTCTCAAAAATAAATAAATATTAAAAAACAATATGTGCTTTATTGTCTGTGTGTGAATTGGTAACAGATGTACAATGACCAATCATCAACAGATTTTGAAAGAAGTGATGTGATTGGTGACTGATCATAATATATATCTATTTTTACATACAGATGTGTGGTTTGAAGAGCTAGCAGCAACATTTTGTTCTTTATGCAATTATTCACATGGTAAGTGAAATATGACTTGTGTTGTTGAGTCTGGTATTTTTTTAACAAAACCATAGCAACTGAAATTCACGCAAAGAAAGAACTGACTGCAATAGCATAGCCAGAATTTGAAGACTAGCAGTATGACACCAGAACATTTTCTCTTAACCACTAGGCAATAATACCTCTTAGAAAAGAAATGGTAGGTATATTAAAACTTTGAAATATGTCATTACAGTAGAAAAGAATTGCTAACATATAATATGATCTGATATTTGAAAAAATAAGTTGCAAAAATAGTCATTTGTGTGTGTATTAACATATTTAAAAAATCTGTAGAAATATTTACCAAACTGTTGAGAGCAGTAATTATCTCAAGGTCGGGGTGCAGAGTCTGAGAACTTTATCTTTTATATTATATATTCTCTCTACACAGAGCCAGCATGAAACATGAAGACAATGAAAGGGAGAAGGACAAAAGAGGATGAAGTGATGGAGGAGGAGACTGCTATCAATATTGGGGACTGCGCAATGCAAGTAAGACAAGGCTTGTGACACTGAGAAATTGCCCTCATAAATCCTCTCGTCTCTCCTCCTCTTTCAGTCCCTCTCCTGTCTAATATGCTCAGGTATCTCTCGTCTTCGTTAAAAATTAAAAAATTCCTTTACCCTGTGGATTCCTCGAGTTCCCATTCTTGTTTTTGTTTGTTTCTATTCTTTTCATGGCCCACGTCTCAGAGGCACACACTTTTTCTTCCCTATTTCCTCTTGCCCAGCGCTTCCCATCATGTTATAACCCCGTTCCCAGAACAATATCAATGTTGAAATTGTTCTCTCAAAGGTCAGCAAGGGGAGCAAAACAACCTCCTTCTCACTGCCACCCCCACCAAACCTGGTGCAGACATGGCCCGAGCAACCTTCGGGAACACGGAGCTAAGTACGCTGCGCTCTGCGAGCTGTTCTGGTGAGACCAACCCTCCAAGCAGAGGGCGCCAGTCACCAGGGAACAAGCAAGTCCCCGTCTCTACACCGGAAACAGGAACTCTGAAGGGGACAGAGAGGCGGCAGCGGTTGCACAAACTGAGGAGTCGGGTCTGCGCAGAGGACTTCGGCGTTGCTGCAGGACCCGGATGCTGTAAACGGCTGGTGTGCGTGCAGGAGCAAGATGGCCCACTGCAGGCTAAAAAGGGGGATACCCCCCGCTTCTGTCCTCCACCACAGTCATTGCAGGATGGGATGTGATTTTATAAAGAAGTCAGCAATGTTTCCTTAGAAAATGACGCCTTTATTACCAAATTCAGTGGACTATTCTTACCCTCTTTCCCAACATACATTATTACCACAAGGTAATCACAATACCTGTGTAATGCCCCAGAATTTACACAGGTGAGAACCTGACTCACCTTCCCCTCTGATGGAAGGAATAAAGGAAAAACCTGGTATCCGAAAACCCCTTTGCTCTGGCTTCACGTGCTTTTCTGCCTCATCCAAAGCAGCCCAGAGTGGCAGCCTCATGGGGCTGTGGCCAGCAGAAAGGGAGAGAGAAAGTCCTAGTGGCTGCAGCCACGGATTCTCCCCTCTTCCACACCAGTCGTCTGTCCTTTGATCAGGGGTGGGCGTGAGGCCCTCCTGGCTGTGCAGGACGGAAAAGGATGGATCCAGAGAAGGGGCTTAGATCTCAGCAAAGGCCATTTACCACAGAGCCAAGGATTCAGGCCGTGATCTTGGGGAGGCCAGGTACCCCAAACCTAACCCAAAGTCCTGTGGTGCCTGGTCCCAAAGCAATAAATCCCAGCTGCTCTGCGGACCCCCTTCCTTCTCAGTGGACATAGAGCACATTCCAGAACCAGGAGTGGTGTCACAGCCAAATATATTTGGACTCTGTGGGGATGGGGGAACAACGCTGGAAAAGAATTAAGTGTCACTAGGACCCTGGGATGGTAGTGAGAGAAGAAAGAGCTTCATGGGAATGGGATTTTCCCCTCATCTCTTTACATACCTGGCTCCTTCCTCTCAGGCCTCAGTTCATAAGTCACCTCCTCACTGAGGCCCTCCAAGCGCACCCAGACAAGGCCCACTCTCCTCTAACTCCTCAATAGTCCTGGTTATTACCTTCTTTAGGTTCTGACAATAATAAGAATAAAATTTCTTTCACTTTTTTATTGCCCTCTCTCCCAAGTGATAAGTTCCACAAGAAGGGATCATGTCTGCCTTTTTCCCCGTCTTAGTGTGGTTTACCCTCAAAATTGAAAAATATTTAGTGATGGGGAGATAAGCCCAGGCAACACTGGAAGGGAGGGAACAGGGAAGAGAGACAGGGAAGGGAGGAAAACCAATAAAGAAAGCCTCAATGAGCAGGTCAACACTGGGAGCCAAAATGGGCCTCAGTCCTCCAACTGTAAGGAGACTGGGGCATTTACCAAACATCTGCTGGGACCCGCTGGTGAAGGAGCCTGTCAGAGGTGTTATCACATCTCTGAACACATGCACAGACCTGACAAACACACTTAGCAGAGAAACTTAAGCAGCCATCAGCCTCTGTAGGAACTTGTGTGCCAGCAGCCTCCAGAGAACACTGGGCAGACACGGGCCAGGCAAGAACAGTGTAGACTAGGCCTGTTCCCAGATAGCCTCAGTTCCCAGATCAGGCTCTGGCACCTGGTGTGTGCTCCATAAATTACAGCTGAATAAACAGAAGATTGATACATGAATGAATAAAAATGAGGATGAATGGGATTCCAGTAATGATAATGTCAGGACTGTTTTTTTTTGTTTTTTTTTTTTTTTCCTTTCTTGGTGTTGGCCTTAATTTTGACCCAATTCCTAGATCTTTATATTCTCCTTCTGCCAGGTTGAGAAAGATTTATCAGATTTCTCCTGCCATGTGCATTTTCCTTCTCTTCCTCCTCGCCTTCCTGGTCAGTGATTCATACACCTTCCTCAGAGGTGTTTTCTTATGCTCATTCCACTGTCAGAAAAAAAGCACTTTATGATTGACTTCATTCCTGCTCACTTTTCAATGAGAAAAATATTACTAGCTTTCTTGGAAATAAATATAACATTACTTTATTGATCCAGTTTTCCTGGTATGTAAGCTATTGCCTATAAATTAGTTGGCCTACTTTTAGAAGTTGCATTAATTCTTTTGGGCCAATTGAGTACACTTTAGTGCACAAACAGCAAGAAAAGTTAAATTTACAACATTGCACACTGCAACTATTAATCTAGATCAACACATACTAGGGACCACTTTTTCCTTTCCTTCTTTTTATATCATTTTCGTCTGCACTATGAATAGGACATCTTGTCCTGGGCAAAGAAATATTATATCTTCAGGTTTTCAAATACTTGATTAAAATCTTTTAATGTGATTTAAATCTTTATATTTAAATCAAGATAAAATAAATCTTGATATTTAAATCAAGATAAAATCTTGATAGTAAAAATCTTTTAAGCTTAAATTAAATTGCTGATGTACACATTCTTTTTGTTTTTCTCCCACATCTCTTGGTTTACATGAGCTTGGCTTAATTCTTTTATGTAACAAACGCTCTGTGAGAGTGAACTTTCTTTACATAAGCAGTAACAATGAATTTGAAGTTATCAAACACATTTGATTATGTTTCTAATTGTTTTCTGTAGGGCCTCTCTCTTATTTGTCAAAATCAATTGTTTTTTTCTTGCTTCATGGTGACTTGCTATAATACTGAATAATAAATGCAACTTTCCTGGCCAAGGTCATCTAAATAATACTACATGAACTTAAAATTAGTAAATAAACTCACATCTCTTTATTGTTCCTCTTATGGTTAATTTTATGTGTTAAATTGGCTTGATCATGGTACCCTTGTTTTTGATCAAGCGCCAATCCAGATATTATGATTAGCATTTAAATCAACAGACTCTGAGTAAAGCAGATTACCTTCTGTAACAAGTTCCATCCAATGAGTTGAAGGCCTTAAAGAAAAAAGTAAGGGCCCCAAGAAGAAGGAATTCTGCTAGTATATTGCCTTGAGATGTGGGACTGCAGCATCAACTCAATCCCTGGGTCTCCAGCCTGCCATTCCATCCTGCAGATTTCAAACTTGCCAGAACCCACAACTTTATAAGCCAATTCCTTAAAGAAAATCTCTCTCCCTCTCTCTCTCTCTCTCTCTCTCTCTCTCTCTCTATATATATATATATATATATATATATATATATATATTCCTAAATTGCAAAAAAAGTAAATCTTCAGAGGAAAGTCCTATATGAATTTTTGTATGTTTGGAAGAATTGTTTCCTTGTTTCACCTCCATCCTTCCAGTCATCATGTTGAGTATTAAGGGCACGAAGAAAAGTCATGGGCACTGTTCTGAAGTTACAATATGATATGATGATAGCAGAGATATAAGGGATGCACAGACATATTCAAGGAGATAAGCACTACCCAATGCCAGGAGAAGCTGAGGTGGCTTGACAGAAATGTTTCAGTTAAGCTGGATCTTGAGAGATTAGTAGGAGTTGACTAACTGGTATAGGGAAAAGATCTTCTAGACAGGTTTAATATTTGATTCAAAAATATGACAGCTACCTGTTATATTCATTAATCCACTCAGCAAATATTTATTGACTGTATGTTTTATGCTAGAGATGGTTTTTGTCCCCAATTTTAACTCCTATTTTTACATCTCCCTTTCCAGGCTAGGAAAAACCCATCATATTTATCCTCCTAGATGGCTGTCTCTCATAGTTCAGCTCCCATCACATCCTATAGCAGATGTTGGCAATAAAATGTTGAGCAAAAACAAGCAAATAAAAAAGGAATGCTTAGGATTCACTTTAACAAGCAATGACAGAAATACCCAAATAACAATGATGTTAGCATGATAGAATTTTATTTTTCTCTCATCAAAATGTCTAGATCTATGATCTAGGGTTGGAATGATAGCATTAGGCTTCTTCTACCTCACTACTCTGTCAACCTCATCATGCAGCTATCACTTAATTCAAAATGGCTGCCCTAGCTCCAATTGTCTTGTCTACATTAAACCAATAGGAAGGAGAAAAGGAAGAAGAGATGAGCACTAATCTTCTCTTTACAGACACTTCTGGAAGTCACATATATCACTTCTACCAAAATCCCATTTCCCAGAACTTAGTTATACAACTACAACTAGTCTTCATTAGTGGCAGCCGTATACCCAGATAAAAATTGAAGAAGGAAAGGAAAAAAAAAAAAGAGGTTAGAGTGGGAGAGAGGCAAAGCATAAGAGACTCTTAAAAACTGAGAACAAAGTGAGGGTTGATGGGGGTGGGAGGGAGGGGAGGGTGGGTGATGAGTATTGAGGAGGGCACCTTTTGGGATGAGCACTGGGTGTTGTATGGAAACCAATTAGACAATAAATTTCATATATTGAAAAAAAAATTGAAGAACGAAAAATAAATATTCAGAGATGATGAACTGTGTTGCAGAAGGGAGAGAATCAGAATGAATATTATTCTGAACACTATACCCTTAGGCTGAAAAACAGAGTTGATAAACAGAAGTTAATTGTTGTTTTAATGTCTTTTAAAATCTCCACTATATTAGGGTGCCTGGGTGGCTGAGTTGGTTAAGCATGTGACTTAGGCTCAGGTCATGATCTCACAGTTCATTGGTTCAAGCCCCACATCGAGTTCTGTGCTGACAGCTCAGAGTCTAGAGCCTGTTTCCAATTCTGTCTCTCCCTCTCTCTCTGCCCCTCCCCTGCTTGCAGCCTGCCTCTCTCCCTCTCTCAAAAATAAATAAACATTTAAAAATTTTAATCTTGGGGCGCCTGGGTGGCGCAGTCGGTTAAGCGTCCGACTTCAGCCAGGTCACGATCTCGCTGTCCGTGAGTTCGAGCCCCGCGTCGGGCTCTGGGCTGATGGCTCAGAGCCTGGAGCCTGTTTCTGATTCTGTGTCTCCCTCTCTCTCTGCCCCTCCCCCATTCATGCTCTGTCTCTCTCTGTCCCAAAAATAAATAAACGTTGAAAAAAAAATTTTTTTAAATAAAAAATTTTAATCTCCACTATATAATTTGATTGTTTTAATGATAGTCATTTAAAGCTAGTTGTTTAGAAGAAAAATGTACTTGAATTTCTCCAAAAATCAGGAAACGAATTTACAATTTCTGCGTGAGTTAATTGATCAGTGGATAAGATAATTGGTTTTGTAAAGGTGAGTCCCTACCCAAAAGGTATATCCTCTTTCTTATTTTGAATCCTTTATATGATACATGGGAGAGGAAATCACAAACACTGCAAACTCAAAATAGAAGTCAACAGCATGGTTTCTCACTAACAGCAAAAGTCTGAAAGATTTTTAATTATTGTATTAAACATATCTATGTGGCTGCCATGGAGGCACACTGTCCATTCTTCCCTTTCAGAGAACCTGCCATGAGGAGCATTATTGATGGACACACCTCTGGATTCTTGGTTCAAGACCAGATAGCCTCTGACTGTTCCTAGCCAATGGCTGAACACAGTGGAAGTATGAGAGATGTAACCTGTGAATTTCCAATCCTGGTCCTCAAGGATCCCTTCAGTTTCTGCTCTCAGTTTTCACATGCCAACAACACATGACGAAGCCAAGGCATTCTCCTTGAAAATGAGAGACTATATGAATAGAGTGCTCAGTCAGTAGCTGACACTAACTGCCAGACCTATAAGGACATCTTGAACCATCTAGTGACAAATTGCCATGTGACTTGCAACTACATGACTAATTCCAGGCAAGACCTGCAGAAAAACTGCCTTTGAGTCCAACACACATTGCTGACCCACAGGAACATGCACAAATAAAACGGTTGCTCTAATAAGCTACTAAATTTTGGAGCAGTATGTTAAAGATCAAGAGGTAACTGATACACACCTAAAATATAAGGTATATGGTGGCTGAGATTAAATATATCTATACGTACATATACATACACATATATACATATATAAGGCAAATACTAACAAGATTCAAGTCCAACTTTCTACATGAAACAAATTAGATTTCAAGACAAAAGCCATTATCAGAGTTAAAGAGCGTCAACATAATTCTAAATTGTATACACCTAGTAAAATGGTCTCAAAGTAAAGCAAAAAAAATGGAACTACAAGGAAAAAAAGCAAAAAAATGGAACTACAAGAAGAAACAGATACGTCTATAATCGACACAACTGCCATCAGTGATTAAAATAGATCAAGAGGACCAAAAAAAATGAGATTTGAGGAGATTGGAATGCACAGTTAAAAAGCTGGATTTAATTAACATATAAAGACCCTTATGCTCTGCGGTAGGAAGAATTTTAGCTTGTGCAGGGCCCGTGGATATGATGGGATAGTTACATCCTTGGTTACACTTTGTTATACAGGACTCCATCTTTTCAGACTGGAAAGAGATTCTCCTCCTGGCTTTAAAAAATGTAATGTCCTGTGTGTGAAAGGACCACATGGCTAGAACCAGAGGGGGCTCCAGGAGCTGAGAGCCACCCCTGGCCAACAGCCAACAAAAAATATGAGGGCCTGTTTTATAATGACAAGGAATCGAAGACTACCAACAATCTGAATGCATTTGGAAGAAGATCCTGGGCTGCAGATGAAATCATTGCTGATCGATACTTTGATTTCAGTCTTGTGACACCCTGAGCAGAGAACCCATGCTCAGACTTGTGACTTACAGAAACTGCGCAATAATAAAAATGGATGTCATTTTAAGTCTCTAAGATTGTATTAATCTTAGCTAATATACACTCAACCATTAGAAAAGCATATTCTTCTCAACCTCACATGCAGTATTTATTAAAATTGATCACAAACAAGATCTCAGGGATAGTTTCTGCAAGTTTTAAATAACTGATGTCACATGAACTATATTCTTTCATCCCAGTATAATTAAAACAACAATCTGTTCATGAATTTCAGGGAATCCAGAAGGTTTTAGTGTCCAAATATAGCCTAAAAGTGCTAAGAGGGCTGGCTATACATGAGCAGGTCAGGAGAAAGAGGCCACCATGAATGGAAATGTTGGATGCAAGGACAAATGATTGTGATGGTGGACTCTGCAGTGGTCCCTGTGCCCAAATAGCTCACAAGAAGCTAAGGACTAGCTTCCCTTCTGTAGTCGCCGGTCTGGGGCAGCAGAGTAGACACATGGCAGTAAGACCATCAATGACTCTGAGGATGCTTTCCTCCCTACCATTCAAAGTCAAGAAAGCCTGCCAAACACCTAACATTATCTGGAAAGAAGCAGGTGAGAAGGAAGAGAAATCAAACACTGAGCACTAAGCCTAAAGAGGGCGTGCCTGGCTGGCTCAGTTGGTTGAGTGTCCCACTTGGGCTCCAGTCATGATCTTGCTGCTGGTGGGTTTGAACCCTGCATCTGGCTCTGTGCTGACAGCTCAGAGCCTGGAGCACGCTCTAAGATTCTAGACGGATTCTGTCTCCTCTCTCTGCCCCTTCCCCGCTCAAGTTCTGTCCCCCCCTCCCCCTCAAATATAAATTAAGCATTAAAAAAAAAAGCCCAAAGAGAATAAATATCCTCAAAAGACAATTAAAATGGAAACAGATACTACTGAGATACTATCGATCGATAAGTTTAAAATTTATTTTCCCTGCTATCAACACAGACGACTAGTGAGGTATTTTTTTTCATTCCTGAGAGGAGTATAATTAAGAATTTTTTAGGGGTGCATGGGTGACTCAGTCAGTTGAGTGTATGACTCTTGGTTTGGCTCAGGTAATGGTCTCACAGTTCATGGGTATGAGCCCCACTACTTGGGATTCTTTCTCTCCCTCTCTCTGTCCCTCCCCCACTCTCTCTTTCTCTCTCTCTCAAAATAAATAAACTTTTTTTAAAAGGATTTTTTTAACACACCACACAAAATTTTCTTTAAAACTCATTTAAAGGGCGTCTGGGTGGCTCAGTCGGTTAAGCGTCTGACTTCAGCTTGGGTGAAGTCTTGCGGTTCGTGAGTTCAAGCCCCATGTTGGGCTCTGTGCTGACAGCTCGGAGCCTGGAGCCTGCTTCGGATTCTGTGTCTCCCTCTCTCTCTCTGCTCTTCCCCCACTCATGCTCTGTCTCTCTCCCCTTGAAAAATAAATAAACATTAAAAAAAAAACTCATTTAAAAGATCAGTATTTAAATTATAATATATAATCTCCCAGAAGGTGTCTGTTAGACCTATCTCCATACTAGGACCTCAAACTCAAGTGCTTAACAAGGACCAGGCATATAACATAAATGAATGAAGCAGACTAAGTTTACAAGAATAGGATATGGTGGAGTCTTTGGTAACCTGAAGAACACGTACCCCAAGTCAAAGGATCTCAGATTCTGTGGCTTGGTTCTTGGCAGTGGGCCATCATTTTGTCTATTCCATAATATGCAATATGCATGCATATTTGTTATCTCTAATACATCGTGATCAAACTAGATCATAGTTAAATATTTTTATATCTGTTTCCCCTACAGTGAGACATTCCAAATGCTAGAACAGTTTCCTATTAATCTTTAAAACCCCAGGATATACCTTTAGCATACAGTAAGCCTGCAATAAATACTTGTGGTAGAAATCATGAATGAATAAATAAATGACCAGGGGCTCATAGCAGCAAATCATCCAGATCAATGCATTAAATGAATGATGGCAAGAGTAATCAAATCACAGACATGAACATGAGGCACCTCACAAAGTTCTGCCTCTCTGTGGTGTGACATGCAAACAGCTGACAGCTCTCTGCTTAATGACAGTCTGCAACCTGAGATTCTAGAAGCTCAGTGTTTGGAAAGGCACTAATTTCTTTCATTTTTAATTAGGTGACCAGTGATTAGATTATTATTGCTAGAGACAAGCTGATTAAGAAGTCACTGACAAGTCATTTGTCCTCCTCCAACGGCTGTCACAAGGATACATTTACATAATGACAGCTTCCCAGATGGGAGCTCTACTCTCAGCTAGTGTCACTTCTGGCAATAAGTGCCAGTCCCTCACTATTTGGGACTTCAGTAAATTTTTCCAAGCAGGCAGTTTTCTAGAGGAAATTCTTACAGAAAAAACTTAGGAATGGAAATGTACTGAAAGAGGATTTGCTAAGGCTTCTAGGTTTCTCTCTCTAGGTCTCTTTTTCCTAGAAAGTAAGTTTCTTAAGATGGTGATGATAGGGTGGTGGAGGAAGGGGAGGGATCAGCAGTTCTGTCTTAGGAAGAACCCTTTGGGGAATTAGTTAAAAGAGTACCACCTTAGGGGCGCCTGGGTGGCGCAGTCAGTTAAGCGTCCGACTTCAACCAGGTCACGATCTCGCGGTCCGTGAGTTCGAGCCCCGCGTCAGGCTCTGGGCTGATGGCTCAGAGCCTGGAGCCTGTTTCTGATTCTGTGTCTCCCTCTCTCTCTGCCCCTCCCCCGTTCATGCTCTGTCTCTCTCTGTCCCCCCCCCCAAAAAAAAAAGAGTACCACCTTAAAGGGGCAGGGAGGTGTAGGGGAGTGAGTGATTGGGGGGTGTGTGTGTGTGTGTGTGTGTGTGTGTGTGTGTGGCTGGGGTAGGAGTTGGAGAGTCGGAGAGCAGGGAGTGAGTAGAAGGTTCTCTCTTAAATATTGTTGAATTTGAAAAGCAGAGGGGTGCCTGGGTGGCTCAGTTTGTTGAGCATCCAACTCTTGATTTCAGTTCAGGTCATGATCCCAGGGTTGTGGGATTGAGCCCCATGTTGGGCTCCACACTGAGCATGAAGCCTGCTTAGGATTTTCTCTCTCTCTCTCTCTCTCTCTCTCTCTCTCTCTCTCTCTCAAAAATAAAATAAATAAAAAGAAAAGCCAAAAAACTTCACTTGATAAATTTTTCAAACTAGAGCGGCCCAAAGCCTCTATCTAGGTTGCTTTGTTCCTTTTTTTTTCTTCTCATTTTCAAAAGCCTTTCAAGCCTTATTGTGTTTCTCCATTTTTACATAAACAGTTGATTACATTCATTAAATGAAACATTCAGTGGGATAAGACAAAGAGAGGGAGAGAGAGCAAGAGAGAGAGAATTCCACCTCTGATTATTTCAGATTAGTGAAGCCTCAGTTAATTTCTAAATGGAATGCCATTAATCAAGTCCCTAAGTTGAATCTCAAAAAAGACAAACAGAAAAACTGAACTACAAACGCAACCTTCAAAATGGCTGAAAATGTACGAGAAACTAGCTTGTTTGGAGTAAGTGTTCCAAATTAAAGAAAATTATAATTATGTAAAATGAAGCAAATTGTTTTTTCAGTGTTGCCAGCCAGGGATTGCTCTGAACTACTTCATGATACTCTACCCCTGCGTCTGAAATTTTCTGAAATAGGTGAAACGTTTTTCATGCATTTTTTTTTTTACATTATTAACTTGTTTGGTAAATTTATTTTTTCCCATAAGAGATGATGATGCTCAGTAGAGTGCCCAAATTGTGACAGTACATCAAGATAAAAAAGGGTACATTCCAAAAACATAAGGAGTTCAATATCAGAAAATCTAACGCAGTTCACCACCTTAACAGATTAAAAGGAAAAAAAAAAAACACTGATAATTTTTTGCTCATAAACTTGTAATTTGGGCTGATTTGGTAGATATGCTTCACTTCTGCTTCATACAACTTTTGTTGGGGTGGTTGGACTGAGGCTAGCAATTCAGCTTCCAGGTGAGCTCATTATAGGGCCAGCAAGTTGGTACTTGCTATTGTCTGGAAGGCTAGTTGGAATTTTTAGGGGAGCTTCAGTTCCTTTCCACAGGGCTGCTTGAGCTCTCCCCCACGAGCTGGATTCCACAAGCAAGTGTTCTAAAAGACCTGGGTGGAAGCGGCAAGGCTTCTTAGGAGTTAGCCTTGGATATCCCAGAATGTCAGGCCCACTGCATTCTATTCTTCAAGCAAGTCTCTTAGGCAAGCCTAGCTAGATGCAAGGGGAGGGGACTACATAGTCTGGTTTGGGGGTGCCAGCTTTTATAGGAGTTGTATGAGAACTAGCTGCTTGCAGCTGGGGATAATGGAGACTGTGGAAAGGCATAGGGCCCCCTATTCCAGGGGACAGAAGTCACTGATCCCATGGGAAGCTGAACCTGGGTGCAGTCACTCCAGTTGGCAGAGAAAGTAAGCTGGATTCCAGTTAGCTTGTTGTCCAGATGACTCACAGTACCACAGTGAGAATTTTAGCTATTCCTCCCACTGCCCTTCCGTCTATTTGCCTATTTGCATCCATTGTTCTGGACACTTCTTGGTCCCCTTCAATCAGAAAGCTCACATTCTTCAGTTTTTTACTGATTCAGTTCTGTTTTCTCTTCTTGAAGTTCCTATTATTTGGACATTGGATTCCCTAGACTATTCCTCTAATTTTCTTATCTTTTCATTTCTTTTTTTCATCTCTTTATATATTTGTTATGCTTACAGAGAGATTGCCTCAATTTCATCTCCTAATGTTCTGGTTTTTTCCCACTGCTATAATGTTTTTAATTTCCAATCTTCTTTCTTTTTTTGTTCTTTATAAAAATTTTAGCATCATATTGTTGTTTCATAGTTACAACATTCTATCTCCCTAAGAATATTAAAAAAATAGTTTTGGTTTGGGGTTTGGTTTAGTTTCGTTTTGTTTTTAAGTTTTTTTCTACCTAGATAGCTTATATTTCTTCCAACTTGCTGTTTTGTTTTCTGTTTTGTCCTTATTTTCTTTGTTAGCTTTCCTCATATGCCTGGAAATCCTTGGCAGCCTGCCCCTTCATTAAGAATAGGAAACTAATAAAAATGAACTATTGGGACCTAATCATAATAAAAAGCTTCTGCACAGCAAAGGAAACAATCAGCAAAACTAAAAGACAACCGACAGAATGGGAGAAGATATTTGCAAACGACATAACAGATAAAGAATTATTATCCAAAATCTATAAAGAACTTATCACACTGAACACCTAACAAATAATCCAGTGAAGAAATGGGCAAAAGACACGAATAGACACTTCTCCAAAGAAGACAACCAGATGGCCAAATGACACATCAAAAAATGCTCAACATCACTCATCATCAGGGAAATACAAATAAAAACCACAATGAGATACCACCTCACACCTGTCAGAATGGCTAACATTAACAACTCAGGTAACAACAGATGTTGGCGAGGATGCGGATAAAGAGGATCTCTTTTGTACTGTTGGTGGCAATGCAAACTGGTGCAGCCACTCTGGAAAACAGTATGGAGGTTCCTCAAAAAATTAAAAATAATGGGTATTGAAGAGGGCACCTTTTGGGATGAGCACTGGGTGTTGTATGGAAACCAATTTGACAATAAACTTCATATGTTGAAAAAAAATAAAAATAAAAAAATAAATGTAAAAAAAAATTAAAAATAGAGCTACCCTATGACCCAGCAATTGCCCTACTAAGTATTTATCCAAGGGATACAGGTATGCTATTTCGAAGGGGCACATGCACCCCAATGTTTCTGGCAGCACTATCAACAATAGCCAAAGTATGGAAGGAGCCCAAATGTCCATCGATGGATGAATGGATAAAGAAGATGTGGTATATGTATATACAATGGAGTATTATTCAGCAATCAAAAAGAATGAAATCTTGCCATTTGCAACTATGTGGATGGAACTAGAGAGTATTATGCTAAACGAAAGTAGTCTGTCAGAGAAAGACAAATATCATATGACTTCACTCATATGAGGACTTTAAGATACAAAACAGATGAACACAAGGGAAGGGAAGCAAAAATAATATAAAAACAGGGAGGGGGACAAAACAAAGAGACTCATAAATATGGAGAACAAACAGAGAGTTGCTGGAGGGGTTGTGGGAGGGGGGATGGGTAAGGGGCATTAAGGAATCTACTCCTGAAATCATTGTTGCACTATATGCTAATGTAAATGAAAAAATAAATTAAATAAAATGGTAAAACACACACACACACACACACACACACAAGAATGCTGAAGAATGATTCTGCTAATGACAGATATGTTAAAAAAAAGAAGACTATTCAATTGAAAAAAAAGAATAGGAAACTAAAAAGAGGTTTTGGGGCTTCTCTTTATCTGGACAGGCCATTTGTTAAGAAAAACCTGGTGTTGATATATTTAGATATTTCCTCTTTGCCTAGTCATATTTCTAAGAATATTTTGACACTGACTGGAGAATGAGAGTCTAGCTGACTCTTCTGGAGGCCACATAAGGGATGATGGCTAGAGGGTTCTACATTCAACACTAGGCATATGGCAACCCATTCTCCTTGTTTTTAGTATTGTAGCCATGTTCCCTCAACTGTGTTTAAAATGCCCCTTCCCATCACCTCCAGGGCACTGATCCTGTTTTACACTTTCCAGAATTAAACCTCTAATCCTCTACCTGGATGGACAATGGACAGTTTACCCAGAGTGACAGAGAGAAGGAGGAAATTTTAAAATCTAACCATTTCTCGAACAGCATTCACCCATATTTGTTATTATAGCATGACTCCAATACACACATACCTATAAATGGATACACTTCACATGCAGTTCCAAATGCACCTGGCACTAACAGTTCCTGAACTTCTTCAAGACTCTGGAGTAAATTGTGAATTGTATTTATTCCCAGCCTCTAGGCTGTTAGCTTGATATCTGGTCTTCTAGTTAATTTGCCCTCAACCACTAGCTTTCCACCTTACAAAATTCTGTTGTCACCACATTGAGGGGCTTTGATTATTGAAAATATACCTTGTGTGTAGTTTTAATATGGTTTGGGTAAGGAATTAAATTAGATGCACCATCTTATCCCAGTCAGTATTTTTTGTGGTTGTTTGTTTTGAGTATAGTTGACACACAATGTTGGATTAGTTTCAGGTGTACATCAAAGTGATTCAATAAATTTAGTATGCTGTGTTGACCACAAGGGTAGCTACCATCTGTCCCCATACATCTCTGTGACAATATCATTGTCATATTCTTTTCGGCATCTTAACCTAGCAGTGTTAATAGTTTTAAGAGCAAATTTTATATTTTTTTTCTTCTAGCTGCTGAGCAGTGTTTAAGTATGTTCCTACTAGAACAAGTGAGTAGGCAAGACTGACACAAAAATAATCAAGCCTGTAAGCTGAGGTGTAAAGCTTTCTAATGTATAACCACACTTGTAAAGTACTCTAAAATGGGTAGCTACTCTATATTCTATAGTGTCCTAACATCTACAAATTTTTTTAAGTTGATTGGTATATAAAAGTTTACTGGATGGCATAGCAATAGGTCCCAGAGTCAGACTTCAGAAGAGTTTAAAAATCAGACCTTGGGGGCGCCTGGGTGGCGCAGTTGGTTAAGCGTCCGACTTCAGCCAGGTCACGATCTCGCGGTCTGTGAGTTCGAGCCCCACATCGGGCTCTGGGCTGATGGCTCAGAGCCTGGAGCCTGTTTCCGATTCTGTGTCTCCCTCTCTCTCTGTCCCTCCCCCGTTCATGCTCTGTCTCTCTCTGTCCCAAAAATAAATAAACGTTGAAAAAAAATTTTAAAAATCAGACCTTGAAGAGTTAATGGAATTCTTCTAAGACTCAGTTTGTTCAACTCTAAAAAAGAAATGATGAGTGTGGACCTTATAGGTTTATTGAGAGAATTAAAGGAGTGAAAACATAAAAATGGCTTTGAATAGTGCCTGGTATCCAATGATTACACAATAAATGTCAGGAATTAGAACTGAAATGCAATTTAATATATTGACATTAATTTGTTTTTAAATGTGCAGATCCTTAAGATAACTTTTGTATAACATTTATGAAATTAAATAATCCTACATAACATTGAAAAGAGTGATCTTCAAAAAGTTAACACTTGGTATTTCCTTAACAGGAAAATTCAAGACATTTATAAGAATTTCCAGTTTGTACTTAATCATTTCTGCCAAAACTTAGGAGAAAATGATACTTTAAATTTCCACCACAATTGTACTAGCATAAATTAAAACTAGGAAGCAGCCACTGTATATGTCAATTTAATAAAACCAGTATATAATTAACAACAAGCTAAGCTCCATGAAATAATTTCTTCATTCCTTAGCTGACACATGTTTTAAAGAATTACCTCTTTCTTTTGATAATTAAAGCCAATCAGGAAGGGATTCTTTTTGTTTTGTCTTTCTAGTACCAAAATGAATTCCTTTTTATGGCTTATTGCTTAATTAGAGGATATAAGGCTTCTCTGCTGATAAAAATATTTCACCACTCGAAAACCAGCATTGCAGTTAACTTTTCTGTATAGACACTAGTTGAAATATGGCATGGAGCAAGACTGACACCTGGTGGTCATATGAGTTCATCACACTTAATTATTCCTTGGAATTATTTCATTTAAGGCCCCTTTTTATTAAAAAATAAAGGGCGGAACAGCATTGAAGCTTTTTGTGTGTCTCGCATCCGTGAAGTACAGCCAGACCAACACGAAACCATCCTACACACCTAGAAAACCGATTGGGAGATTAACACAACAGTCTGCACAACCTGAACCACAGAATTCAGTAGGTACAGGACACTAAGAGCTGAACTTGGGGAGCAAGAAGCCCCGAAAGGAAGGGAACCCCTTTTGTGGGCGGAGAGAAGACGGAAACTGGGGGGGGGGGGAGCATACAGGAAAAGCACCCTTCCCCAAAAGCAGCTGGAGAGAAAGTGGAAAATTGGAAACAGCTGCAGGGACCAAACTAAAAACGGAGAAATGAGAAAGGAGAGGGTTTAAATTCCGTTAAGACTGTAAACAAGGGGAGCGCAAAGGCTGCAACTCCACAGCTCCATACCTGGCGGTGCTCTGATGGGAAAGGTGAATCCCCGGGAACAGAGTGGGGTCCAGGAGGTTCTCGGGCCACACTGGGAAAAGCGGTTCCACTGCTGGAAGGACACTTGGTAGAGACTGTTGAAGCCACCTGGTCCCAGCAGACCCTGGAAGGCAGCCACATTCGCTGGTGCTGGGGCAAGGTTGTTGAGCGTGAAGCCTGGTGCCAGATGCGTGTTGCAATTTTCCATGGTCCCTGAAACGCTGAGGCTACACTGTCTCACGATTTTTTGGGGGGACAGGCTGGCACCTGGCTGCAGTCTCGGGGCACCAGCAACAGCAGGATCCAGCAGGCATTCCTGGGTGCAGCCGACATTCGGCTATTGCTCATTCGGCCATCGCTGGGTGAGACCCTCCCGCAGAGGGGCAGAGGGGGTCAAAGTCGCAGTCCTTTGGAAGTAAGGGGCCCGGGAAAACAGCTGCATCTGAGACAAAACTTGGGAGACAGGTACTGCCTGGGGCCTGGTCACAGAGAGTGGAAAAGCGGGGAGTGGACGAGAGCTGAAGATGGAGGACCGGTGTGCGACTGCTGATCCAGGAGAACAAACTGGGTGGCTGAGTGGCGCCATTTTTCAGCGCTCCCGTGCATGCGTATGCGCACCGAAGAGCACCGCTACAATTCATCCCAGTAGGCCAACAGCGCCATCTAGGGGAGAGCGGAGCTGTTACACCGAGCACTGCCCAACTGGGCCAACTTCCCTCTACAAGAACACAAACCTCACCGCGGGCTTATGTGGACTATAAAGAGGTACATGGACTGACCTCTAGGGGAAAACAAAGCAATTTCAGTCCTTCTTCAATCTGTTAGCAGGTTCATCTCTTCAATTTTTTTCTTTCTCTTTCTCTTTTACAATTCTTTTCTTTTTCTTGAATATAGAAAGAAAAAACTCATTTTTATTTACAATTTTTATTAAAAATATATCTTTAATTTTTATTACTGTATTTTTTACTTTTGTGTAAATTTTTTCAAATTCTACTTTACTTCCATCATCGTATTTTAGTCTACTTCAGTGTAGTCACCTTTTAAAATTTTCAGACAATTTCCTTTTTTTTCTTTTTCTTTTTTTCTCTTTTTCATTTCTTTTCTTTTTCTTGAATGCAGAAAGAGAAAAACTTCATTTTTACTTTCAATTTCTTTTAAAAATATTTTTAATTTTTATTACTATATTTTTTGCTTTTATGTAATTTTTTTCAAATTCTATCTTACTCCCATCACTTTATTTCAGTCTACTACAGTGTATTCACTTTTTCAAATTTTCAAATGATTTTTTTGTCTTTTCCTTTTTTCTTTTTTCTATCTTTTTTCTCTTTTCCATTTCTTTTCTTTTTTTCTGAAATACAGAAAATGAAAAAATTCATATTTCTTTTTAATTTTAATTACAAATATTTTTCTATATTTTTTTCTACTATATTCTCTACTTTTCGTGTATTTTAGTCTACTTTAGTGTATTCATTTTTCCAAATTCTTAAACGATTTCCTTTTTTTCTCTCCCCCCCTTTTTTTTTGTTTGCTTGCTTGTTTGTTTGTTTCTCTAATCTGTCAAACCACTTTCTACACCCAGACTAAAACACACCTAGGATCTAGCATCATCTATTCGATTTTTGTGTGGGTGTGTTTTTAATTTTTAATTTTAATATTTTTTAATTTTAATTTTTTTAATTTCAATTTTTCGACTTCATTAATTCCTTTTCTCCCTTCAAAATGACAAAACGAAGGACTTCACCCCAAAAGAAAGAGCATGAAGAAACGACAGCCAGGGATTTAACCAACACAGACACAAGCAAGATGTCTGAACCAGAATTTAGAATCACGATAATAAGAATACTAGCTGGAGTCGAAAATAGATTAGAATCCCTTTCTGCAGAGATAAAAGAAGTAAAAAATAGCCAGCATGAAATTAAAAATGTTATAATTGTGCTGCAATCACGGATGGATGCAGCGGTGGCAAGGATGGACAAGGCAGAACAGAGAATCAGCGATATAGAGGAAAAACTTACAGAGAATAAGAAAGCAGAGAAAAAGAGAGAGATTAAGGCAAAAGAGCACAATTTAAGAATTAGAGAAATCAGTAACTCATTAAAAAGGAACAACATCAGAATCATAGGGGTCCCAGAGGAGGAAGAGAGAGAAATACGGGTACAAGGGTTATGTGAGCAAATCATAGCAGAAAACTTTCCTAACCTGGGGAAAGACACAGACATCAAAATCCAGGAAGCACAGAGGACTCCCATTAGATTCAACAAAAACCGACCATCAACAAGGCATATCATGGTCAAATTCACAAAATACTCAGACAAGGAGAGAATCATGAAAGCAGCAAGGGAAAAAAAGTCCCTAACCTACAAGGGAAGACAAATAAGGTTTGCAGCAGACCTATCCACAGAAACTTGGCAGGTCAGAAAGGAGTGGCGGGATATATTCAGTGAGCTGAATCAGAAAAATATGCAGCCAAGAATTCCTTATCCAGCAAGGCTGTCATTCAAAATGGAAAGAGAGATAAAAAGTTTCCCAAACAAACAAAAATTAAAGGAGTTTGTGACCACTAAACCAGTCCTGCAAAAAATATTAAGGGGAACTCTCTGAGGGGAGAAAAGATGAAAATATAAATAAATAAATAAATAAATAGATAGATAGATAGATAAATAAATAAATAAATACCAAAAACAACAAAAGATTAAAAAGGACCAGAGACCACCAGAAACTCCAACTCTACAAGCATCATAATGGCAATAAATTCATATCTTTCAGTACTCACTCTAAACGTCAATGGACTCAGTGCTCCAATCAAAAGACATAGGGTAACAGAACGGATAAGAAAACAAGACCCATCTATATGCTGTTTACAAGAGACCCACTTTAGACCTAAAGACACCTACAGATTGAAAATAAGGGGATGGAGAACCATCTATCATGCTAATGGTCAACAAAATAAAGCTGGAGTAACCATACTTATATCAGACAATCTAGACTTTAAAATAAAGACTGTATCAAGACATGCAGAAGGGCATTACATCATAATCAATGCGTCTATCCACCACAAAGACCTAACAATTGTAAAGATTTATGCACCAAATATGAGAGCACCCAAATATATAAATCAATTAATCACAAACATCAAGAAACTCATAGATAGTAATACCATAATAGTAAGAGACTTCAACACCCCACTCACAGCAATGGACAGATCATCTAATCAAAAAATCATCAAGGAAACAATGGCTTTGAATGACACATTGGACCAGATGGACTTAACAGATATATTCAGAACATTTCACCCTAAAGCAGCAGAATATACATTCTTCTCCAGTGCACTTGGAACGTTCTCCAGAATAGACCATATACTGGGACACAAATCAGCCCTAAGTAAGTACAAAAAAGATCGAGATCATACCGTGCATATTTTCAGACCACAATGCTATTAAACTCGAAATCAACCACAAGAAGAAATTTGGAAAGGTAACAAATACTTGGAGACTGAAGAACATCCTACTAAAGAATGAATGGGCTAACCAAGCAGTTAAAGAAGAAATTAAAAAGTATATGGAAGTCAATGAAAATGATAGCACCACAACCCAAAACCTCTGGGATGCAGAAAAGACGGTCATAAGAGGAAAGTATATAGCAATCCAGGCCTTCCTAAAGAAGGAAGAAAGATCTCAGATACACAACCTAACCTAATGCCTTAAAGAGCTGGAAAAAGAACAGCAAATAAAACCCCAAACCAGCAGAAGACAGGAAATAATAAAGATTAGAGCAAAAATTAATGCTATCAAAACCAAAAAGACAGAACAGATCAATGAACCAGAAGCTGGTTCTTTGAAAGAATTAACAAAATTGATAAACCACTAGCCAGTTTGATCAAGAAGAAAAAGGAAAGGACCCAAATAAATAAAATCAAGAATGAAAGAGAAGAAATCACAACCAACACAACAGAAATAAAAACAATAATAAGAGAATATTATGAGCAATTATATGCCAATAAAATGGACAATCTGGAAGAAATGGACAAATTCCTAGAAACATATACACTACCAAAACTGAAACAGGAAGAAATAGAAACTTTGAACAGACCCATAACCAGTAAGAAAATTGAATTAGTAATCAAAAATCTGCCAAAAAACAAGAGTCCAGGGCCAGATGGCTTTCCAGGGGAATTCTACCAAATATTTAAGGAAGAGTTAACACCTATTCTCTTGAAACTGTTTCAAAAAATAGAAATGGAAGGAAAACTCCCAAACTCTTTCTATGAAGCCAGCATCACCCTGATTCCAAAACCAGACAGAGACCCCACTAAAAAGGACAACTATAGACCAATTTCCCTGATGAACATGGATGCAAAAATCCTCAACAAGATATTAGCCAACCACAGCCAACAATACATTAAAAAAATTATTCACCACGACCAAGTAGGATTTATACCTGGGATGCAAGGCTGGTTCAATATCCACAAAACAATTAACGTGATTCATCACATCAATAAGAGAAAGGACAAGAACCATATGATCCTCTCAATAGATGCAGAGAAAGCATTTGACAAAATACAGCATCCTTTCTTGATAAAAACCCTCAAGAAAGTAGGGATAGAAGGATCATACCTCGAGATGATAAAAGTCATATACGAGCGACCCAATGCTAATATCATCCTCAATGGGGAAAAACAGAGCTTTCCCCCTAAGGTCAGGAACAAGACAGGGATGTCTACTCTCACCACTGTTATTCGACATAGTATTGGAAGTCTTAGTGTCTGCAATCAGACAACACAAAGAAATAAAAGGCATCCAAATCAGCCAAGAAGAGGTCAAACTTTCACTCTTGCAGATGACTTGATACTCTATATGGAAAACCCTAAAGATTCCACCAGAAAACTGCTAGAACTGATTCATGAATTCAGCAAAGTTGCAGGATATAAAATCAATGCACAGAAATTGGTTGCATTCTTATATACCAACAATGAAGCAACAGAAAAGGAAATCAAGGAATCGATCCCATTTATACTTGTACCAAAAACCATAAAATACCTAGGAATAAATCTAACCAAAGAGGTGAAAAATCTATACACTGAAAACTATAGAAAGCTGATGAAAGAAATTGAAAAAGACACAAAGAAACGGAAAAACATTCCATGCTCCTGGATAGGAAGAACAAATATATTGTTAAAATGTCTATACTACCCAAAGCAGTCTACATATTCAACGCGATCCCTATCAAAGTTAACACCAGCATTCTTCACAGAGCTAGAACAAATAATCCTAAAATTTGTATGGAACCAGAAAAGACCCCAAAGAGCCAAAGCAATCTTGAAAAAGAAAACCAAAGCAGGAGACATCACAATCCCAGACTTCAAGCTATACTACAAAGCTGTAATCATCAAGACAGTATGGTACTGGCACAAAAACAGACACTCAGATCAATGGAACGGAATAGAAAACCTGGAAATGGACTCACAGACATATGACCAACTAATCTTTGACAAAGCAGGAAAGAATATCCAATGGAATAAAGACAGTCTCTTCAGCAAATGGTGCTGGGAAAACTGGACAGCGACATGCAAAAGAATGACCCTGGACCACTTTCTTACACCATACACAAAAATAAACTCAAAGTGGATGAAAGACCTTAATGTAAGACAGGAAGCCATTAAAATCCTTGAGGAGAAAGCAGGCAAAAACCTCTTTGATCTTGCCTGCAGCAATTTCTTACTCAACACGTCTCCGGAGGCAAGGGAAACAAAAGCAAAAATGAACTACTGGGACCTCATCAAAATAAAAAGCTTCTGCACAGCGAAGGAAACAATCAGCAAAACTAAAAGACAACCGACAGAATGGGAGAAGATATTTGCAAACGACATAACAGATAAAGAATTATTATCCAAAATGTACAAAGAACTTATCAAACTCAACACCAAAAAACAATCCAGTGAAGAAATGGGGAAAAGAGATGAATAGACACTTCTCCAAAGAAGACATCCAGATGGCCAAATGACACATCAAAAAATGCTCAACATCACTCATCATCAGGGAAATACAAATAAAAACCACAATGAGATATCACCTTACACCTGTCAGAATGGCTAACATTAACAACTCAGGTAACAACAGATGTTGGCAAGGATGTGGAGAAAGAGGATCTCTTTTGCATTGTTGGTGGCAATGCAAGCTGGTGCAGCCACTCTGGAAAACAGTATGAAGGTTCCTCAAAAAACTAAAACTAGAACTACCCTACGACCCAGCAATTGCACTACTAGGCATTTATCCACGGGATACGGGTGTGCTGTTTCGAAGGGACACATGCACCCCCATGTTTATAGCAGCACTATCAACAATAGCCAAAGTATGGAAAGAGCCCAAATGTCCATCGATGGATGAATGGATAAAGAAGATGTGATATACATACATATATATATATACACACACACACATACACACACAATGGAGTATTACTCGGCAATCAAAAAGAATGAAATCTTGCCATTTGCAACTACGTGGATGGAACTGGAGGGTATTATGCTAAGTGAAATTAGTCAGAGAAGGACAAAAATCATATGACTTCATTCATATGAGGACTTTAGGAGACAAAACAGATGAACATAAGGGAAGGGAAACAAAAATAATATAAAAACGGTGAGGGGGACAAAACAAAGAGACTCATAAATATGGAGAACAAACAGAGGGTTGATGGAGGGGTTGTGGGAGGGGGAATGGGCTAAATGGATAAGGGGCATTAAGGAATCTACTGAAATCATTGCTTCACTATATACTAACTAATTTGGATGTAAATTTTAAAAAATAAAAAATAAAGTGAAATCAAAAATAAATAAAATAAAATTCAAAAAATATATAATAATAATAATAATAATAACTGGGGCACCTGGGTGGCTCAGTTGGTTAAGCATCTGACTTAGGCTCAGGTCATGATCTCGCGGTTTGTGAGTTTGAGCCCCGCATCAGGCTCTGTGCTGATAGCTCAGAGCCTGGAGCCTGCTTCAGATTATGTGTCTCCCCTCTCTCTGCCCCTTCCATGCTCATGCTCTGTCTCTCTCTCAATAGTAAATAAATGTTAAAAAAAAAAAAAGGTAAAACATGTAAAAGATTATGAAAGTAGTAAGAGATTTGCTGTACAATGAAAATCAGCTAGGGAATATTTTGAACTTCAAAAGCACAAAAAATGGCAATTAGATACATCTTGTTTCATTGGTAGGAGAGGTGAAACTTGCTTTTTATGCTACAAAAAGCATATTGATTCTTCTGAAACTATATGGGGATTTTACAGAAGATTCCTCCCATAAATGAATTTAAAAAAATTCAAAACAAAAAATCCAACAACAAATAAAAGCAAAGTATAAAGACAATATCATCAATACTAAACAAAGGTAACATATCTGATCTTGTCTACAAACTTCGTGTGGCATCAATAATGAATAATTCAATTTAGAGCACAGTAAATGTAAATACCAAAGTCAAAGAGGGCTTCCTTTGTGGGAAGGTCAAGATGGTAGTGTAGGATATTGTAAAACAAACAAACAAAGAAACAAACAAACAAAAAAAAACTTCTGTCCAGTTCAGGAATACCAGAACTGAGGACAGCAGCATACTAAGAAAAAGATACAGACTATGTTCTGTGAAGTCCTCTAGCCAACCTTCCAACATAGAAGCTAGAAGAGAAACCAAACAAGAGAGGCTTTCCCCTAGATACACCACAAAGTGGGAGAGAGATGGGGGTAATTCCCAGGGACCACTATCTCGAACTTGAGTGATAGTGGCAAATAAAGGCAGATAAGTGCAGGGATATAGGTACAGCCACACACACTCTCTGTCTCTCTCTCTCTCTCTCTCTCTCTTTCTCTCTCTCTCTCACACACACACACACACACACACACACACACGACAAAAAATATTGTAACTGTTCACCAAAGTGGTTCACTCTCCTGAAGAGAAGAGCAAAACCCTGAAGGTAACATATCCTCATACTTGGTTAGGAAATATCACTATCTCAACTCAGCTAGCCTTGGGTGCAGGAATTTCAACAGAATTATGAGGAAAGAGAGAGCAGAAATATATTTCCCCGAATGCGATTGACTATAGATGTAGCTTCCTCCCCATCCATCTCATACAGCTGCATAATTGAACAGATAATACAAACCTACATATCTAGTCTTCTGGCTGCAGGTGAAGACTCAAAAATAGTACCCAAGGAAATAAGAAAGAAAGTCAAAAGGAAGCCATATATGGTATTAGGAGGGTAAATCATAATCCTGAATAAACTATTCTGATTCAAAGTTGAGAATAAAATAGATAATCTTTAACGATGCAGAGTGCTATGCTATGCAAAGTGTAGCAAAAGGAAAAAAGAAAGTGAGTACTAGCATCCAAAGAGCATACTCTTGAAGAAGCTTATTCCAATAAATGGAAAAAAAATAGAAAACAATGCTTAATAATGTCAGAGAAAATTTGACATAAAAGAATAAAATAGTGGCACCTGGCTGGCTCAGTCAGTTAAGAATCCAACACTTCGTTGTTTGCTCAGGTCATGATCTCACAGTTCATGGGCTCAAGCCCTGTGTTGGGCTCTGCACTGACAGTGCAGAGCCTGCTTGGGATTCTCTCTCCCTCTCTCTTTGCTCCACCCCCCCTCTCAAAGTAAATAATAAAATAAACTTTAAAAAAGTTTTTTTTAAAAGAATAAAATAAAAATACAGTGAAGTGTTTTAGGAGGAAAATGATGGCATTACAGGACATCCAATTCATTAGGAGTAGATATTACCTTACAGTAAAGTGAACCAATGACATTGAAACACATTTAAGACATCCACACAAAGCAGAGGAAAAAGACAAAAAGAGGAATCCCTTTTTTTAGGAAAGAGAAAGAGATACAAAAAAAATACAACAGAAAGGTACAAAAGAAAGACAGTAGAAAGTCAAATATAGGGGCACCTGGGTGGCTCAGTTGGTTAAGCATCAGACTCTTGATTTTGGCTCAGGTCATGATCTCACAGTTCATGAGTTCAAGCTGGGCATAGGACTCTCTGCTGTCCAAGGAGGAGCCCGCTTGGGATCCTTTGTCCCCGTGTCTCTCTGCCCTTCCCTGCTTGTGCTCTCTCTGTCTCTCTCAAAATACATAAACTTTATAAATCAATCAATCAGTCAATAAAATATTTAAAAAGAAATCCACTGACTCCAGACACAGATTTTTGTAGGGGCGTATTGTCCCTTGAAAGCGAATGAGTGATCCCTCCCCTCAATGCTATCCCAGCCAAGTTTGTCCCCTCATTGGGCGCCTTGGAGAGGAATTTTTGTGCTCAGCTCTTTCCATTTTTCATACACAGACCTCTCCCAGGGTTTATCTTAGGCCAGTGATACTGAGGTGGGACCAGGTTCTGGTTTTGGTCTCTTCATAATGTCAGAACCATGTCTGCCTTTCACTATATGGAACAATCCACAAGGTAAGCAGCATTTTTATTTTTAATTCTTAAAACACGAAAGGTCTGATTATTAATTACCCTTTTCCTAAGCCATCCTCCCGCCATCCTCCTGCTACTTTTGTCACTCTGTATGCAGCAAGGATGGTCGGTCCCCATCCGCCATCCCCTCAGCCCCATGTGTTTACTTGCATCTGCTGTGAACAGCTTCCAGCATGGCAGGGTGCCTGCCCCCAGTGCCTGGGCTCACTTCTCTGCCTGAGAGCTTTGTATGGCACAGAAAGAGCTTACTCCTGGCCAGCAGGTGTAACTGGCAGTATAGGGGAGTTGCAGCCCCTGAGGGGCAAAGCAGAGAGGAAGGAAGTGGATGATTAAATGCTCCATCCTTCCTCCCTCCAGACTAAAACTCAGTGGTATTTTCCAAGCATTTACTCAGAAGGCTCTGCCAGGCCTGAGCCCCAGTTCTCCTGGTGGTGGCAGGCTCCTTAATGCACTCTTAATGACTGTCCACTTTTACTCTTCTCACTGTCACCCTGTCTCGCGTTTACCACTTTCTGGCTTGTGCTTCTTGAGATCACCTTCCAAATAAAACCACTTGCACCCAAACTGTCACAGAGTTATATTTATTGATATAGAAACATGTTCTCAAGTTATTCTGAACTGAAAAGAAAGCATATTAGAAAGCAGTAGCACCAGTTCCTAGCAATCATGGGCTGTGGTGTCTTCCCCTACAAATGTGGTGCTGAAGCTATAGGGAGAGGTTGGTTTGTCCCAGTGCTAACCTCCAAGTTGTGGGAAGCACATTGGTCATGGAGAATGTGCCTGGAGGGGATACCTTTGTGGAAGAGAGGGGAATGTGTAGGTTAGAGGAGATGAAGGCCAGATGCCAGGAACCAGCATGGGCCGGGGAGGGCTTCCTTATTTCCTCCCTTTTTTCTCCCCACATTTCCCAGACAAGCCCAATGGATATTGCAACACATTGTGTAGCAGCCCCATCCAAGTGCCAGCCGGGGGTGTTGGGTCACTTTGGCTTGTGCAAGAACTCAGCTACAGGCCAGAGCTGATAAGGGTCATGCAGGATTGTATTCTCCCATCTCACCCCCTTTCTATGTCATCATAGAAATAGGTATCCACCTCCACCCCCTCTACCCCCAACAACCATGGGCTAGGCAGTTATAATAAAGGCAGGCAGCCTCTCTTCTCTGAGCAGTAGTCCTAGGAGATAAATGAGTGGTCGAGCCCAGATTGCTTTATTCCTCAACACAGCACCACATCTAACTAATCTAGGATGGCACAAACTAGGGCCTACATTTGTACCTCTCCCCAGCTAAGCATTTTCAGTGAAGGGAATCAGGCCCCAAGGAATATAAAATACTAAGAGGGGAGCTCTGAAAAGTGCAAACACTATAAACAAGATTACTTTCATAATTTAAAAAATTAGAAAAAGGAATTATAAGACCCACTTCACATATTACTATGACGAAGTCAAAATGCGTGGTGAGGACTGCCCAGGTATAAAATTCTGTGCCAGCGTAACAGGAGGGGTACAGAGCACAGTGGAGGTGGAGTTTGAATGTTTGGAAGGGGGAAGATAAGGGAGGTTCCCTAATTGCTTCCATTTTATTTATGAAGTAAGGGATGAGGTCATTACTTAGAGCAAAGAGGAAGGTTTTGGGGGTTTGAGCAGATGCAGAGGGGAACCAGGTAGGTTGGAAGTTTAGAAATAGCCTCATAGAGCAAGACAGTGAACTGCCCAGACAAATAAATCCAGCAGGTTTGAGGCCAATAATCACGAGTTTGTAGTGGGTATAATCTCTGTTGTGTGACTTCTGTCATCAATGTTCAGTTGTACTTTTGCAGACATGAACAGAGCGGGTAGTTAGGTTTATCCAAGACAAAGGTTTTGCCAGACATGGGATGAAAAGATAAAAGGACATAGTTTAGAGAATGGCAAAAGGCAAGGCGTTATTAAAACAATAAACCACTGAAGTTAAGCTGGATAAAAGGAAATGTAGAAAAACGGCTGGCCAAGAGGGAGATGTGGAGAGGCTAGGACTACGTTTATCTTTATGCATTTCCATCTTTACAGATTTCCTACAACTCGCTGAATGAATCATTCTTCTTTTAAGAAAGTGAGGCTTTTATTTTATTCTTTATACTTTACACGTTATATACTCTTGTTGATGTTTAATTTTTTTAATGTTTATTTAGTTTTGAGAGCCAGACAGCGCACACACAAGCAGGGGAGCGGCAGAGAGAGAGAGAGAGAGAGAGAGAGAGCAGACAGAGGATCTGAAGAGGGCTCTGCACTGACAGCAGAGAGCCAGACACGGGCTCGAACTCACTAACCATGAGATCATGACCTGAGCCGAAGGTGGATGCTTAACTGAGCCAACCAGGTGCCCCAACGTTTAATTTTAACTGCCAAATATTTTATGAAAAGAAAATGCAGAGGCAAATTACAAGATTTCTCTAGTAAATCTCTTCACAACGCAGATTATGTAGTTAAACCTTTTGCTTTACAACTGATGACACCCATGCTTTGTTTCTTAAATGAAGGTTTTCCTTTTCTTCTGAAGACAATAATCATCCTTAGTTGATAATAGATTAGAAATTCTGTATCTTCAGGTGCCAGTTCTTAAGTAGCTTCCAGTTGGGGCAAGAATTTAGTTGCAGGTAAAATGGACAAAATGAATGTGATATTCCTTTTGAGAGCCTTGCAGATCACACGGTCACCATTTTCTAGGGGCTTTTCTTCACCGTGCCAAGTACAACCTCAATCACGCCAACAAACTCTCCCACTGCTGTGGTCTGTCCAGCAAGGCCAGGTGGAGTCACATGACTGTCCAGGTGATGTCAAAATATAAATGACAACTTGGCATAACCCTGGGGCCACAGGGGAAAACTTCATAGACATTTGCCAAACCCCATGTGGATAACTTCAACTTCAGCCAACACAGCATCTGTGAAGACAGCCAACCAAATCTGGGGCTGCATGTGATTCTGCAGATTAACAACGCATTGGAGTCTAATCAGTGTCTTACTGTCATCTAGTGACCGTTAATGGAAATGCAGATCCTAAAACTCCCTGAAAGCCTGCAGAACATGGGATGGCTCTGGGTTGGAGTTGGCCAAAAGAGAAATAGGAAAGAGATCTAGAAAGCAGAAGTGAAGCAGCAGCCATTGCTCTCTGAAGGTCACTGTGGTTAGAGACCATGTGAGACACGGACATAGAGGTGGGATCCAGTTTGTACTCATTCTTTCTGGCCCCAGTTCCCAATCTTGCCCTACAGCTGGCAGTTCTGACCAATAGCAAAAGTTCACTAATTGTTTACTGTGAACTCAGAGATGTCAGCCAAGAAGAGGGAAGAGCTTTCCAGGGACTTCAATACCAGCTTTTCAGGGGCTCATATTAGCAACTGCATGTGCCTGGCTTCCCAGCTCTGACTTGTCCACCTGTGCCAGTGCTTCAGAACCACTGTCCTTTTCCCTGATCTTCCAGTGTTGGGGACATCTTTACTGGCACAGCCCTTCTCCTAATTGTGTACTGTCCAACTCCTATAATAAATCCTTATTTCGTATACTCAGAGTGGTTCTGCTTCCCTGAATGAACTTCATTGAAACACTGCCTCTCCAATAATCCATGACAGCAGAAAAGATGTCCTGTACCCCACCTGTTTCCCGGCAAAATTCAGCCCCAAATGCAAATCCCAGAAGGTTACATCCGATTGGTAGAATCTCATTCATGTTTGCATTCAAGCAAACAAGGAAATCGGGACATGTGTGGCTTTGTCTTGCTTTTAAGTATTAAAATGTGGAGATAGTGTTTGTCAGGGGTCTGTTTGAAGAAGATGCCACCCTTAAACAGGGTAATATGACAACACTTTAAGACATGGGTAGGATTTAAGGAAAGTGGGTAGAGGTTGGCAATCATTGCCCTGAGAAATTAGTAAAGGGACCAGATAAAACAAGCAGGAGGGAAATGGAAGGGGCATCTGACAGAAGCTGGGGCCTTCCACAGAGGCACACAGCTAACCACATCCACCTATCAAGGACAAAGATGCTGCCCACTTTCTCTTCCTGCCCTCTAGACCTCCTCTGGGGTCTGTATGATTACCGCAAGGGCCTTTGCTCATGCTATTGCCTACACTTCTCTGTATAGTTAATTTCTGAACACCCTTTTGACTTTACAACATCTATTACTTCCATCACAAAGAAAAAGTAATTTGCTCTTTCTGCTAGAAAAAGAGTTTTCTATATTTTCAGCAAAATCTTTAAAATCCATGTTGAAAATATTTAAGGCCTTTATAATAGTGATTCTTGATTTTGAGATTTCACTTTATTGTAGACCAATAGGTTGGTAAATTAAAAAAGCAATTAATTAGAAAAAGAAATAAAAATAAAAGCAAATAAAATACAAGCCAAAATATTTTACCATTAAATTCTATAGCACAAAATTATTCTGTCAAATTGGCCATAACAGTTTCTTAATACATATCCTCCATTCTGTGCTACCATTGGTCCTCTACCTCTGCTATGTCCACGAGAATAATTTGAAAGAATCGCCTCTGAATATTTTTTTTAAATAGTGTAAATTCTCTATACCAGACCAACTAAATCAAAATCTCTGGAAGGTGAGGATTGGCATATACATTTTGTTTTTAATTCCCCTATGTGATTCTAATATGAGACTATGGTTGGGAATCAATTACCCAGACTGATAAGTTAGCTAAAAAGAGAAACTGAATCTTCTTTGTATTTGCATAGTATAAAGCCTAGGATGGGTTTGTTTTTTAATACCATATTAATTTATTTACAAAAAATTTACATTAAAAACCCTCTCCTCTAAATGTATAGCTTTAAATACTACACTACATTTAGAAAACCTGTCATTTTGCAAAAATAGTTTCTTCAATACTCTTTTTTCTTTCTCCAGTATTTTCCCCCTCTGAAGTAGTTTATCTTAATTATTGAAGGCGCTGGGGAATTAATTATTTAGGAAATCTTGAACAATGGCTTTTCTTCTTTCTCTTCCTTTTCTTTCTTTTTTCTTTTTTTTGGGAAAAATTTTTTAAAGTAATTACTTCTGTGAACTTTTCATCCAACGCTGATGCCTCTTATCTTTCTAGCAGCCTGGCCTAAAAATGTCAGGTTGGTATAATCCATATCCTCAAACATCTCAGTAGATTTTTACATGAATTTACTCATTTTTTCCCACTAAATGTATTCTCTTTGTGTTGTCTTTGTGTTGTCCTCTCTTTATTTTGCACCTGGGCTTTTTTCTTTTCTTTTCTTGGAAGTTTTCATGGAGCTTGTCTATTTTCCCTACAAATATTCTTACTTACTCATAGTCTTAAAAGACCTAAGACTGTATGTTTTTAAGTAAGTTCTACCATTTTCTTCATTTGAGTTGTAAAAGGAGATTTTAAAGTGGAGCAAACAAGCCTAACTAAAAGAGTCTTTTTTAAAAACTAGGTTAAGGAGGCCATAAGGGAGGTGGAATTTATTCAAGTCCTCATCAGGGAAACCATGAACTTAAAAAAACAACTTTTCAGCCAGCTGTAGGTCCTCAGCCGAGACTTAACTTCCTCCTCATCAAGACACCTTAGTGATCGGCATTCTTCCCTTCAAAAGGAACCAGTGCTAGTGTTTCAAGAAGTTTCAGTCTCTCATTTGCATATTAATCCAACCAATCCCAGTTAACCTGGTTTTAATCCCTGATCATAGAGGGCCTGAATGAGGACTATACTAGTAGTCTTTTACCTGTATAACTCTGCCCCCTCCTTTTCTTCCCCGGAACATGATCCAGGTTTCTACCTGAATCTCTGTCTCCCAAATTGCAATTCTAATTGCCCAAATAAATGCCTATTTGCTTACATTTTCAGTGAATTCTTTCTTGATCAATGGAGCTTTAAACATTCTGAAGAGTCTTTGTGAAAGCTTTAGGGGTTCTGGAAAATTAGGAGAATTTTTAAAAGACGTTCCTCTTTCTTTGCCAAATTTATATTCTTAAAGACCTTGGTAGATTTTTCTAAATGAGAGGCTTCAGAGTAATTTGATTTTTTTTTCTTTCTCAGTATTTTCTTTCTTGTCTGCCTGACCATAAGGACGTAAATTGAAAATTCCAAAGGAGGCCCTGGGGAATACTTTAGGAGGCTGTCCCGGAAACTACTTCTTTCTCTTCTACTTAATAGAAGTTTTTTTCCTTCCTCTGAGCTAGAAAGAGGTTTTTTAATGAAGGGTTTTCCCCTCCTAGTAGCCTAGTTTAAAAAGTGAGGGTGAATTTCTTAAACATGAAAATTTTCTGGGTCTCACAGCTTCTTTTTCACTTTTAACAGTTACTGGCTTCTTGTGAGAGATCTGCTTTAGTAAATCTCAAAGGCACTAGGGAATTAATTATTGAAGAAGTTTTGCATGAAGCTGTAGTCTTCGTTTCCACTTCAAATACCCTGTTCTTTCTCCAAGCCTTAAAACATGAGGTGGTGTTCTCTGATGAAGAACGACATCATGTAATGAGAATTGACTCAACCTGGTGCTGCCTTGTGGTTGTGAAATTGAGGGATAGATGAAAGAACACAGGTTTTAGAGTCAGAATACAGAGTTCAAGTTTTTTGTCACTACCCCCTGTTAACTGTGTATTTGTAATTGATTTGCTTGGTTTCTCTCAACCTTATTTCCTTTATCTGCTGAAGAGGGGATTATATCTACTCCCTCAAGAGATGTCGGGAGAATTAAATTTGATGATATACATAAAAGTGCCAAACACTGGACTTGGCATCTAGGAACGTGTCCAGAGGAGAAGTAATCAGATCCTGATACCGAAGAGAGTTGATAAGGTAGCTGGGGTATTGATTGGTGGGAACAGAGAATATCAAACAAGCCAGTTCCGTTGACTACTTTCATGCCTATAAAAGTCTTGTTACATGTTTTCTCCAACATGGTGGTTTTCATTCCTGGCTACCCATAAGAATCACTTAAGGAATTTGAAAAAAACAATTGGTGGGGGGGGGGGGGGTGCAGTGAAAAATGAAATCAGAACTTTGGAGGCGGCAGGCAAAGATATTTGTTGTTCAGGTGGTTTTAATGTGTGAGTCAGGATTAAGAATCAATGAACTAAGTAATTTTATACTAAGGAAAGATATAGTGAATTCAATAATAATTGTCTAATTGGAGCGCTTGGATGGCTCAGTTGGTTAAGTGTCCAACTCCTGATTTTGGCTCAGGTCATGATCTCATGGGTCATGAGATCGAGCATCACATGGGCTCTGCACTTACAGTGTGGAGGCTGCTTGGGATTCTCTCTCTCTTTCTCTCTCTCCTAGAATAAATAAACTTAAAAAAATAATTGTCTAATCATTAACAAAAAGACATGTCAAAGACTGGGAGAAAGTATTTGTACAACACAAATCTGTGTTTATCCAGAATTTACAAAGAACTCTTACCACTGAGTAGTAAGAAGGCAAACAACTCAATTAAGAAGTGAGCAAAAGAGGGTGCCTGGGTGGCTCAGTTGGTTAAGCATCCGACTTCAGCTCAGGTCATGATCTCGTGGTCCGTGAGTTTGAGCCCCGCGTCGGGCTCTCTGCTGACAGCTCAGAGCCTGGAGCCTGCTTCAGATTCTGTGTCTCCCTCTCTCTTTGACCCTCCCCCATTCATGCTGTCTCTCCCTGTCTCAAAAATAAATAAATGTTAAAAAAAAAATTAAAGAAGTGAGCAAAAGATATGAGCAAATAACTTGATTAATCATTTTTTAAAACTTTTCTCTATTTTGTGATGTTTTGACATCTTACAAAGCTTGCTAGCGTGGGAGAGACTGACCCTCCCAGGACTAGCCAATTCTTTCAGAGGGCAAAGACTGGGCTGGGAGCACATCTTATGCACACCAGTCACTCCCAAATCAATAGTCCCAACCAGCTCCTTGTCTAACTCTCACACCCCAAGCCAATGTTTTCCCTGCCTTAAACTATCCCAGGGCCAGGTACAGACAACCAGAGACCACCTCTATAGATCTGGGGCTGCAATTATTCAAACTAGCCAATCCTAAACTGTTACTCTGCCCAAGAAAACCCCAGTAAAGCTGATTTCCACTTGCCTTCTGTTTTGCCCAATCTCAAATGGAGGGGCAGGAAGGGGGTAGATTTAGAAGATGGCATTAGGGACGCTCTGTGGGAAAATTGCAAAATAGATGTGTGTGTTTGGGTTCTTCAGCAACCTCTTTGTGCTGTCTCCAAATTTCCCAAGGTCTTCCCCTCTCCCAGTCTTCCTGCTCTCCCCGCAGTGACCAAGTGCCCCTCCCAGTTCTCTAGGCCAATTGTTTTCAAAAGTTTTGAAATAAACATGGAAATCTGTGTACCCTCTTGCCCATTTTTAAGTTAACAGCCAAAATGTTATCATACATTTAAATGTTTGTTGCTTGTTAATGGAAGATACCGAATATTAAATATTTTATTTATTTATTTAAAAAATGTTTTTTATGTTTGTTTATTTCTGAGACAGAGAGAGACAGAGCATGAGTGGGGGAGGGACAGAGAGAGAGGGAGACACAGAATCTGAAGCAGACTCCAGGCTCTGAGCTGTCAGCACAGAGCCCAACGCAGGGCTCAAACTCACAAACTGTGAGATCGTGACCTGAGCCGAAGTTGGTCGCTCAACCGACTGAGTCACCCAGGCGCACCTTAAATATTTTATAAGATTAAATTGATGATTGATTATAATTGGAATCAATGAATGAAGATAAGATTTAATGAAACAGGTCTAAAGTACCTTTTTGAATAAGCATATTCCACCTAAAGAAGTGATATTACATTTTTATCTGTGGGTTTTATCCAATATACCTCAAAATTTTGGTAGCTTCATAAAGCATGCCATTTCTGTTTAAAAGAATAAGAATCATTATCCACACTTCCTTTCCTATTGTGAATTCAATGCCTCAACATGGGTCAAACACCCTATTTCTCAGAACTTCACCTTCTTTTTAAAAAAGATTTTATTTTTAAGTACTCTCTACACCCAATGTGGGGCTTGAATTCACAACTCTGAGATCGAGAGTCACATGCTCTACTGACTGACCCAGCTAGGGGCCCCTCAGAACTTCACCTTTAACAGAAAGGCATATAAGATACATATGCCTTAATTAATAATTGACAGGGGTTTCCTTGAACAAAAACTTGAATATTTCTTTGTTTGGCTCCTCAGAAGTATTTACATTTCAGAGCCAAGCACTGTAGTAAGATTTGAGATGGAGAGGAAGATAGGCATGCTATCCTTGTATAACAATGGGGAGTTGGCCATTTCAGGGAGCTCAATTTTGGAAAAACATAAGGATATTGATATCCTGTAAAACTATTCATGTAAATGCACGTACTTGAAAGTTTTCAGCTATAACCATGGTATGCATACCTATTGTTATCTTTCAAAACTTAACTCTATTTTAAACTTTATATTTATGGAATAAAAAGATTCATCTGTTTAAAGAAACTTCAGGTATCATGAATTGATAGTGAAAGTCTTTGGGAATGTGCTGTTGCTGGGTGAACTGGGGAGTCCCTGAACCCTGGGGCCTTGATGCAGCCAAACTACAAGGAGTCACCCAAGGTTTTTGGTCCACAAGAATGAATTCAAGGAGACAAAACAGAGCAGATGGATGAGTAACACAAGTGGGAAAGTTTATTAAAGCAAAAAGTCCACTCTTGAGTTATGAGGAGAGCCGGTGAGTTCTAAAGAAAGAGTTGGGCACCCTGGGGGTTGGGTTTCTATCTTTTATTGACAGTTTTTAACTAGGGTGCAGAATACTTTTTACTTGGGGTGGAAAGCAGGGTTTCCTGCTTTTTCTTCCTAATTTGGTCAAGGGTTTCCTGTCATGGTGTCTGTCATCTTGGGCCTGTCTGGTTAGATCTGACCTCTTCTGGGGTACTGCATGGACAGACCTCTAACTTTCATGATAGCTGGCCATGACATCCTCCTTGCTGACCTCCAGCTCTTGTTAGGACCTAATTAACTGCCTACTCTAACAGCACTGAGACTTGTCCATCACCCTGGAAATTACTCAGTGATGGTAGTCATCTATTGCCTAGAGTAAAGTCCACTCTGGCATTAGATTCTTGAGAAAAACCCACATTTACAGCTTTATTTCTGGATATACCCTATGTTTTACTTCTGAGCTATTAAAACATAGGTATCTTTTTCAGATTACTTACGAAACCTATATATGTTTTCCTATTTTATATATAATCTTATATATTTCTGGCCATAAAGACTTAATATTGTATTCACCTAAGAAGATTTCAGTACATTTTCAAGTATGTTTGTCTTAAATATATAAATGCATTACTCAAGAGATTTCAAATGGAATTAATTTTCCTCTTTCTGCCAAATTAATAAAAACCTAATTATTATAATAAGTTATGGTTGAGTCAGAGGTTGGCAAACTATGACCTGTGGGCCAAATCTGGGCCAACACATATTTCCGTATGGCCCATGAGCTAAGAATGGTTTCTACATTTTTAAATGTGTGGGGGAAAAATCAGAAGAAAAACAGCATTTCCTGATACACAAAAATTATATGAAATTCAAATTTCAGTGTCTATGGAGTTTTACTGTGTTCCACATCCTTCTATCCACGGGTGCTTATGCACTACAAAAGCAAAGTTGAGTAGTTGCAACAGAAACTACATGGAACTAAATGTCTATAATATTTATTATCTGGTCCTTTACAGAAAATGTTTGCTGATCTCTACATCAGATTATTATCATACAATTAAAAGTCTGCTCCAGGGTAGAAATAAAATGGTGTACAGATTGAGTTGATTTTCAGCATTTGTCCTTTTTTAAAGCAGAGAAATCCACCTGGAAATGGAATTCTGCGTAGTGGTTTTCCACACCATTCAGAATGAAGTCCAAAGTTATTATCATGGTTAAGAAGGTCATTCATGATATTGCTCTTACCTATCACTGTTAACTTTTACTATACTCTGCCTTTAGTTACTCTGATTTAGTCATACTGTCTCCTTGCTGTTCTGGGATTCACACCTCGGGGCCTTTGCATTTACTGGACTCTCCATTCCCTCCCACCAACAGATAACAGCATAGCCTACTTACATATTGCATTCCTTGCTCTGTTCAAGTGTTAATCCAGAGGCTATCCATAACCACCTTATCTAAAATAGCTCTCAGCCCCCAACATACATACTCTTTTTTCTACAATCTAAGTTCCCTGGGAGCAGGTACGTTAAGAAAGTTTTATTCAGCACTATCTTCGAAGTGTTCAATTCTGAGTAGATGCTCAAACTATTTGCTGATTGAACGAATAAATGATCACCCAAACTGTATATATGTGAGTTACTAAATCAAACAGAGATTCATCTAAAATGCTGCAAGTTCCGTTGAAAAAATATATGCATGTGTTTGTGTACTACTCTGCTTGGTTAATCAAAGGACTTAAGGCAGAAAAAAAATGAGTAAAATATCTGGGAACTGTGAAGACATTTGAGGATAAAACTCAATGACTGTTGGCCAGACCCCACAAACCTATGATACCGGTAGACCCTCAGAAGCCAGTAAGAGAAGATCCACGGTGTGCCAGAGAAGAGGCAGTTTCCAGCTGGGCTGGAGAAGAACACGGTGATTAAGAACCTGCAGACCTTGTGTTAGGTAAGGCCTCTCACTCTTAATTGCTCATTAACCTTTTAAAAGGTCTGTGGTGCAGACCTTTTTACAGATAAGGAAATTGACTCCAGGAGAAGTAACCTGCCTTAACTTTCTCCTACTTTCTTATGCACAGAAATTAGTGGGTTTATAAATGGTAGGATTACCAAACGAAAAAACAAAAACAAACAAACAAAAAACAAGTACATTGGTGAAATGTACTTTGGTGAAAATCATATAAAATTTAAGTGAATATATAGTGAAATTTCGCTTTATTGGAATTCTACCAAGCAGAAAATGTGGATAAAGGGGACTGAGGACTGACGTTATAATTTTCCTAATGATTCACCATAAAAGACAGGGAAATGGGTGGGATTTGCTGAAAACTGATAGCTGGCCTGGAGGAAGGAAGCGAATGGAGGAGATAAATGAGAAGTGTGAAGAGTTCATTTCTTAAGGATTAGTGGTAGTATCCGTCTTACTTAGCATCTTTATAAATGATCTGGTGGAGGCTCTATCAGAGAATTAATGGATTTAAATAGACTTTTCCTTTGCATAGCAGGAAAGGTATAGATTAGAGATAGCCATCATTGAGATGTTAATGAATCCTATCTCCATCTGAGGGATTTGGATAGCTGCCTTTAAACCAATTAAATGCACTATTACCATCCCAAAGAGGATGTGTGTGTGTGTGTGTGTGTGTGTGTGTGTGTGTGTGTGTTGGGGGTAGTAGGGGAAGTACCCACTGACTGAAGTACTGACTAACTGACTGAAGGTAGAATCAAAATGGAAAAATTTTGGAAGGCAAGGGGCCAGAGTGAGTTTTGGGTTACACAAACTATTAGTATTTTTCTAAGAAGTAACTGAAACCTCTCCTAGGAAATTCTGACACTATCACCACCAATCACAAGAACAAAACTTCTTTTCCTACTCTTACGTAAAACTGTGGGGTTGATATAGGTGGAAGATTGTGTACTTTTAATAATTGTTAATTGTGACAAATAGGATTTTTGAAGGGTCACTAAATTCACTGAAAAGCTGTGGGTAGTTGTGTGATACCAGCTGAGAGAGCATAAAAATACTAACCTGGGAAGAGTAGAGAAATCAGGATATGAGGAGAAATCAGGAGTGAGGAGAACAGTGACTTTTGTCTAGCAGGTTATGCCAGTCAAGATCTGCTAAGGTTTGCCTATCTATTGCTGATTCCTTAGGTGTAATTCCAGACTTTAAATAACCTGGATTTAAATTACCTTTCCCAGGTTATCTTTCATTCCAGCCTTAGACCACCAATAGGCAGCATTGATGTGCGTCTAACAAATGTTAATTGTTGTCATTATCAGTATCATCCTTTAAAACCCCTTCAGCTACCCTATTCTGAAGAAGTCTTTTCAAAAGATCTCTCTCACTCCCTCATTGGGATTAGTTGATCCTTTTTTTTTCCGGCCTTCCGAAAGACTTGTTTTACTCCTCATCCTCAGTATTCCTTTTATTCTGTCTCTTTCCTAGCTAATTGTTTATTCCTGGCTGCTCCCCCTTGTTAGTTCTTCAAAAGAGGGAATCTTGTCATATTCAACTTCAAAATTTGCCATGTATATCCTTAAGATTTCTACCAGATGTATAAAAAGAGGAAACCTATTTTAGTGTCTTTCAAAGATATAATTGATATCTTACAAGCTTTGAGGATCATTTAAAAGATTTGGGCAATGGTGGATATTGTTTATGACTTTTTGACACAGCTGGGGTGAGTCATTAACTCCCGTCAGAGGCAAATGAGAGCAAATGAGAAAAATTTGTTAATGCTATGGCTTTGACATATACCTTTGGCACTTCCTCAAAATATTCTTAGAAATTCCGTTTGGAGAAAGGAAAGTGATGAGAGCTAGAAATGAATTCTAGCTGTCTGAAGATAGCAGATCATAAAATTAGGGATTGAAAAGATGGTAAAATGAATACTAATCTTTATTGATTGCTTTCTCTCAAAAATGACAATAATGAGAATCTTTTCTAAGATACCACCAGTCCTCACTTCTTTCTTTTCTTGTGTTTCCTTAATTAATGAAAATCAAATACATAAATTTCCTCACAGAATTTCTCTCTCAACCATTGTTAAAGAAAATCAAAATCAATAACACTTGTTAAAGATGGTAAGGCAGACTTTATTCAGGACCATCAAGTTAGGTGTAGGGGCCACTGCAATGGGATCTTATAGTGAGCAACGGAGAGCTTGGGCTCCACTCCAAATACAGCACAGGCCGGTGGAGATTTATAGCTGGGAGGCAGAACGGAGGTCCATGAATGAAGAATTACTAAGGAAACAAACATCAGAGGTGAGGGTGATTCTGGCTAAACCAACCTAACGGGATTCTTGCTGAAGACAGGCCAGGGTGATCAGATATCATGGGGGTGGGGGGGTGGGGTTGGGAGTAGGTACAGGATGGTGAACTTGATCAGATATCAGGGGCGATCAGATACGCAGAGTAGGGGGTTCTTGTTAAACTAATGGAGTTCTTGCTACAACTAGATTTTACAAGGAAGTACAAGATAGGCCTAGAAAAAGGTTCAGGAGCCTGACTAAAGTTTAGTGAAGTGAAGAAGCTGTGTTGCCATAATCGGCAGGAGAAAATTTTCCAATAGCTTAAAAATAGACATACATAGTAAATTTCAATAAGCTCCAAAATGTTAAAAATGCCAGGAGATGAAACAATGTGAAAATAAAAATAATATTAAATACTGTAACATTGAATTCTTAATTATTTTAAAGATTTTTTAGATGTTTATTTGTTTTTGAGAGACAGAGAGTGAGACAGAACACGAGAAGGGGAGGAGCAGAGAGAGAAGGAGACACAGAATCTGAAGCAGGCTCCAGGCTCTGAGCAAGCATTCAGCACACAGCCCCACATGGGGCTCAAACCCATGAACCTTGAGACTGTGACCTGAGCCGAAGTCAGAAGCTTAACTGACTGAGCCACCCAGGTGTCCGAAGTTTTAATTATTTTAACACTTTTTTTAAACTAAAAATAAAAAATATTACAAAATTAATCTAAATCACTACCTTAAAGTATCTACTTTTGTTTTAATGTTTATTTATTTTTGGGACAGAGAGAGACAGAGCATGAACGGGGGAGGGGCAGAGAGAGAGGGAGACACAGAATCGGAAACAGGCTCCAGGCTCTGAGCCATCAGCCCAGAGCCCGACGCGGGGCTCGAACTCACGGACCGCGAGATCGTGACCTGGCTGAAGTCGGACGCTTAACCGACTGCGCCACCCAGGCGCCCCCCTACTTTTGTTTTAAGTAGATAAAAAACTTCATGACAATTCCCCTACCTTCTACAGAATGGGAAACATACCACCGTAGCATTTTGTCACAAGATGACTTGCACCATGACTTAGTCATTTACCTAGTGATCACTCACTGTCCCCTTCAAAGAACACACAATTCCAGGTTTCTAAACATGCCTTTTACCTAAGACCCACCAATATACCTGGGCTGCTGCTGACCTCGCCTTTACTTCCCTGACCACTAGAGATCATATAACCTTTGCTGTGAACTTGTCTGTGAAGCCAGAAATTCTGAAGGTCGAGAACAGTCCGGTTTGGACTGCCTATGTGTTTGCCCCACATCAAAAACTTGTTCCCTATAAACCATCTGAAGAATTTTCACTTCATTTTTCTACCCATTAAAAAAGAGTTTGAATTAGAGATTTCACGGAGGACAAGCATCATTACTATTGTTTCTTTTAACATATCCACACTTTGGGGCAGGCAAGGTGTATAGATAGGGTTAAGAGCTTCTTGTAAAGTATTTCGTTTCTAGTGGTTTTTCCAAAAGTTAACAGAGACAAAGTTGATGGAGCCAAAGGGGAATGGGACTGTTGTTAAGGGAGGAGAAGGATGGAGAAAGGAAAGGGTAGATCTCACTGAGCTGACTCTATGAGGATACTGGGGAAGAGGCATGCTGAGAGGTGGGAGAAAATCTGTCAGGAAAGAGTACAGAAGACTTCGAAAAGAGGTGTAAGAGATTACTGGGGGTTATATGGAATGCTGGGTGTTTTCTAGCCTAATCTTCCTTGTTATCTACATCTTTTGTTGTCTCAGAGCTATCTTATTGCTCTGTTAGTTGTAGTAAGCAGATAATAATATGATGGGGTTCAGAACACACTAACCCTAAACGTGGCAACTTGCATATTGAAAATTTTAAGCTCAGTTTGAGGAAACAGTGGAAGCAGAAATGTATCTTTGACTTTCCCTTCCATGGCCTCTCTCACTGAAGTAGGGACCCTCTTTTGAGAAGTGCCCTCCCTATACACAGAAGAAAGGAATTATCCTTCTCTCCAAGACAGAGGGACACCAAGAGGAATCTAAACAAGCAGGCCTTGCTTGGTTTCCCATATATGACACCTACCATTTATTACCATATATGGTTGCCCATATATGACACCTACCATTTATTATAAGAAATCCTATCTTATTTCTCCATGACTGTTCACTTTTCATCAGATCTAGCATACAAACACTCAGGCTTAACCACTTCTTTAGGTCTTCATTTCCTTAAGAAGCCTCCCTTGTCATGTAAATCTAATAGTAAATTAACTCACGATTTTTTCCTGCTAATCTGTCTTTGTCAGTTTAATTTTCAGACCCAGTCAGGCACCTAAACTTGTAGAAGGAAACTTATTTCCTCTTCGAAAAAACAAATAATTCTTCTTTATAGAAACACAAGTGAAGTTTTGCTACTGGTAATGTGATTGATTATTGCCCTGTGAATGTTACCCAGTCTTGATCTCTTACCAAATTCATTTCAGTGTATCTGATTGTCTATACATTTGGCTGCTCTCTGATTTCTCCTTTGACTTTTTTTAACACCGTCCTGATTCTCTCATTGATTAATGGGTTGTAGAAAATCTTTGACACGTGTTCATGTTACATTTGATTGACAACTGTGATTTTCCTTGTACAAAATTTTAAAGTTCAAAAGTTTAAGAGCTCATCCTCCAAGATGCCCAATGGCTTTACCTGGCAGAGCCAGGGAACACACACCATGGAGAAGCGTATCTCAAAAGCAGCCCCAGCAAAATGCTGTGGCTCCCATAGGTGAATACCAAACAACCACAAAACTAACTTTGCTGACTTTTTCCCTCATTGGTGTATACAGACAGATCAGGGCACTTATGGGAAAAATGAATGGTTTTTGGAAAGATAAATCAGCAATAGACAGGAGAAAAACTTCTCTGTTAAATGGTAATGTAGAGGTTCCTCATCTTTGGTGATAAGAGTCAGTCTTACCTGTTTGCTTTCAGGGATGGAATTTATGACAATTGGGTTCCCTTAAGTTTCAGAGAGATTCTGCTTTTAGGCAGATAAGGAATTCAGAAACTCAAATGCCTTCTGCTCAAAGTAATTTTTATGCCACATTTTTATGCCATTTTTATGCCCTTTATGTACATTTTATTTTACTTGGATTTGTTTTTTTTCCTAAGCTACAGTTTCATTAATCAAATAAGCTAACATCACTTCTACATGATTAGAATTTTTTAAATGTAAATATTGTTTAACTAAGTTAAGTCCTTATTCTGACAAACTTTTAATTTCAACAGTAATTCTGTATTCCAGTATGTCACCTTCAAGATAATTTCCAAGATCTTAAGGTAACTTAAAACCTTGGACTCTTATTAAAGTTTATTTATTTATTTTGAGAGAGGGAGAGAGAGAGAGAGAGAGAGAGAGAGAGAGAGAGAGAGAGAGAGTGCATGAGTGGGGGAGGATCAGAGAAAAAGGGAGAGATAAAATCCAAACAGGCTCCATGCTGCTAGCGTAGAGCCCTATGTGGAGCTTGAACTCATGAACCTGAGATCATGCATGACCTGAGCCGATATTAAGAGTCCAGATGCTTAATGACTGAGCCACCCAAGCGCCCCACTGGGAGGTATTTTGTATACGTGATTAACACGTGATTTTAAACAACTGAGCCACCCAGGTGCCCCTAAATTGAGTTAATTAATAGATAAGCATCATTCAACACCAGGACAATTTCTAGATAAACCAGAATACTGAATCATTGATTATGAAGCAAAATTTGAACTTTATCTACTTCTCATCCTAGGTCATATGCTACAAAGAGGCTATATCTTTCATTCATGTTAATGAAGTGTTCCTTTTTGCATCTTAACAAGGTATAAAAGAGATGTATGTTGTTGTAGAAGTTGTGTTATATGTGTTCACATGCTAGTTGCTCAAATGATGGTGTATGACAGACAGTTAAACAATTGATCCCTGTTGGGAGAGAAACTTTTCCTGTACTCACTAATGCTCATTTCATAGGGACATGCGAATTAACTAAAAATAGACAAACAGGAGAAAAGACAAAGTTTATTTACATACTCTCACAGAAGTCACCAGTAATGAATAACTCACTGAATAGCCAGAGGTAACTGTTTATATACCAGCTTCACAAAGAGATAGGTTTAGGGCTTCAACTGGAAACCATGGAAGGTTCTATTGGTCTTTATTATGCTCATGAACAGATAATTTTGCACTTCCCAGTGGTAAGGACCAATCTTCTTCCAAATGAGAAAATCTCTCAGAGAGGTCAATGGCAGCTATATTTAGGGGAGAACAGTAAAACCTTGGTTTGTGAACATAATTCATTACAGAAACATGCTTGTAATCCACAGCACTTGTATATCAAAGCGAATTTCAAGAACCTTTGGCTCAGTTGTAATCATGTGATGTTCATGTACTACTTGTATTGCAAGACATCATTCATTTATCAAGTCAAAATCTATTAGAAATGTTTGCTCATCTTGTAAAACACTCAATGGAACAAGTTATTCGCAATCCAAGGTTTTACTGTTTCTGCTTCAGTTTAAATGTTTCCTTCTGTGGCTGCTGATTGGTCAGATGTTTGAAACTTCAAGTAATTTTAATCGCTTCACACCATACCATCATTTTTCTCTTTGAAATAAAAGCCAATTTCTTTTTTTTAAGTTACAATTTTTTTTATTAAATTTTTTTAATGTTTATTTTTTGAGAGAGACAGAGACAGGGTGTGAGCAGGAGAGGGGCAGAGAGAGAGAGTGGGAGACACAGAATCCAAAGCAGGCTCCAGGCTCTGAGCTGTCAGCACAGAGCCTGATGCGGGGCTTGAACTCACAAGCTATGAGATCACGACCTGAGCCAAAGTCAGGCACTTAACTGACTGAGCCACCCAAGCACCCCTAAAGTTATAATTACTAGGAGTGGTTGAGACCATAACAGGGGCAAGAATGACAGAGAAATAAAATTATGTGTTTTTGTTTTTCAAAGAAAAAGAGTAGGGTTTTTTCCCTTAAGAAAGGTAATTTTGGGGACATCTAGGTGGCTCAGTCATTTAAGTGTCTGACTTTTGATTTTGGTTCAGGTCATGATCTTATAGTTGAGGGATCAAGCCCTGTGTTAGGCTCCCCGCTGGGAGTGCAGCCTGCTTAACATCTTCTCTCTCCTCTCCCTATGCTCCTGCTTCAGTCACTCTCTTTGTCTCTCTCTAAAATAAATAAAAATAAATAAAATCTTTTTAAAACAAGGCAATTTTTAAAAAATCTCAATATTCCTTTACACTTAAGAAGTATTGAGGACTCCAGAGCTTTTGTTTATGTGAGAAATGTAAAAAATATTTATATTTTGAATCTTTGGAAAACATGTTGCATGTTAAAATTGCATGTTAAAATAAATAACATTTTAATAAAAAATAACTGTTTTCTAAAACCAAAAAATTCAAGAGGAATGGCATTGTTTTGCATGTTAAAATAAATAACATTTTAATAAAAAATAACTGTTTTCTAAAACCAAAAAATTCAAGAGGAATGGCGTTGTTTTACATTATTGGGAACCTCTTAAATGTCTGACTTACTAGAAAATAGCTGGATTCTCATACCTGCTACTGCATTTAATCTGCTGTGATATCACACTCTGTACTGTACAGTTGTGAGAGAATAAGAATGAAAGGGGCAAATAATAGCTTAATATTATTACAAAAATAGTCTTGACTTGGTGCATCCTCTAAAAGAGTTTTAGGAACCAGGGTGCTGGGGTGCCTCAGTCAGTTAGTCATTTGACTCTTGATTTCGGCTCACATCATGGTCTCATGGGTTGTCGGTTTGAGCCCTGCATTGGGTTCTGTGCTGGCAGCTCAGAGCCTGCTTGGGATTCTCTTTCCCTCTTTTTCTGCCCCTCCCTCAGCTTGTTCTCTCTTTCTCTATCTCTCTCTCTCAAAATAAATAAACTTAAAAAAAACAGTTTTAGGGACCCTACGGGTCCTGAGACCATACTCTGCCCTAGCCACGGACTTAATGTTTGTGTCCTCCCAAAGTTTGTAAGTTGAAACCTAATCCCCAATGTGATGGTATTAGGACGTGAGGCTTTTTGGAAGTGATTGGGTCATAAAGGTGAAGCTTTCATGAATGGGTTTAGTGCTCTCATAAAATGGACCCCAGAAAGCTCTCTTACCCCCTTCCAGCCATGTAATGACACTACAGTTAGCTGTCTATGAACCAAGAAGAGGGTTGTCACCAGACACTAAATCTGCCAGTGCCTTTATCTTGGACTTCCTAGCCTCCAGAGTTGTGACAAATACATGTTTGTTATTTAAGCTGCTCAGGCCATGGTACTTTGTTACAACGGCCCAAATGAACTGAGATAATCCTTAAGAAAAGGGTCAATTTATTCTAGAATATAAAATAAAATAATAGAGAAGACTCATAAAGGGAATTTTATTTTCTTTGGTTTTATAATACTTCAGTCTGAAAGAGGCTATAAAATATGTTAAATTTTAGCAAAGATAACTCAGTTTTAATAGCTTACTTCCTTGGTTGACTGATTAATAACTATCATTTATAAGATGAAAGCTCACTCTTTATCTTTTATGTTATCTGACTACATAGGAAAGATTCTGTGGCTTATCAGAATAATTTTATTTGTGCTTTAAGTTGATTTTGTGTTTGTGATTAAGAAAAGAAAAAAGAACAGTCTTTCCACTTTTGAAAGAACTAAAGTTCTTTTTTTTTTTAATTTATTTTGGGAGAGAGAGCATGCATACCCACACATGGAGGGAGGAGCAAAGAGGGAGGGAGAAAGAGAATCCCAAGCAGCCTCTACTGTGGTTGTTAACTCAGAGCTCAATGCGGAACTCCTACCCACGAATGGTGAGATCTTGAGCAGAAACAAAGAGTCGCAATCTTACCTGAGTCACCAAGGCACCCCTGAAAGAGCTAAAGTTCTTTATAATCATATTAACCTTCTAGGTTTACCTTAAAAATCTTTTATTGTCACTTTGATTAAATAAGTAACTAAGTATTGTTTTTCAGTAACCCTTGATCCTACCTTAAGTATCTACAGATCCTCTGACAACTGTTTTGAAATTGCCTTCCCCAGGGGTGCCTGGGTGGCTCAGTTGGTTTGGCGTCAGACTTGGGCTCAGATCACGATCTCGTGGTTTGTGAGTTCAAGCTCTGCATCAGGCTCTTTGCTGTCAGAGTGGAGCCTAGTTGGGATCCTCTGTCTCCCTCTCACTATTCCTCCCCCAGGCTCTCCCTTATTCTCTCAGAAATAAACATTAAAAATAAATAGCCTTCCTCAAAGCAGAACGCTAATTTCATAAATAAGTAAACAAACAAGTAAATAAACATTTCAGGATAACTTTTACACCTGTATCTTTGAGATTTTCAAAGGATCCCAAGAAAAATATCACAAAGACTTGCTTTCTTATTTTATAAAAAGAGAGATGCTACAAATAATTAGGTTTGTTTGAAATGTTCCTATTGTGAGAAGTGGATGGGAAGAGTTGTCAGATCAGAAGAGATGTTCATCTTCTCTAGCATAGATTTGTATAGACAAATGTTATTATATGTTTTCAGAGCTTGCATGCTTTATGGGACATCCCCAGAGGTTTGTTAGTGTCCTTGCTGTATATAATATTTTTAGTTTCGGGGGAAATCAGAATACAATTCATGAAATAGTTATGCAGTGCACCCCAATAGAGAATTTTACTTTCTTCCATTCTGAAATTATTGGGTGCAGTAATAAATGAACCATAGCCATTGAGGCTCTGTAATCTACACATAGGTTCATTTGTGTAGCTTTGAAGCTTGTCTGAGGGCCAATTGCTTGGAATTTATGATTTGGGAATGGTACTTTTTAAATGAGCAAGGATAGGTCATTTTAATGGAAAACAAAAGCTGACAAATGATAAGAATAAGTTCACTTACTGGGAGGCCAGAAACCTTAGCCTATTTTGGGGACCTCAGAAATGAGGAAATCACTGAATGCATAAGCACTACAGAATAAATCTGGTGGAGAGAGGTTTTGAGATTTGATTTCTTTTTTTTTTTTTTAATTTTTTTTTCAACGTTTATTTATTTTTGGGACAGAGAGAGACAGAGCATGAACGGGCGAGGGGCAGAGAGAGAGGGAGACACAGAAATGTAAACAGGCTCCAGGCTCTGAGCCATCAGCCCAGAGCCTGACGCGGGGCTCGAACTCACGGACCGCGAGATCGTGACCTGGCTGAAGTCAGACGCTTAACCGACTGCGCCACCCAGGCGCCCCGATGATTTCTTTTTTTTAATGTTTATTTTATTTTTGAGAGAGAGAGAGAGAGAGACCATGAGCAGGATAGGGACAGAGAGAGAGGGAGAGAGAAACCCAAGCAGGCTCTGTGCTGTTGGTGCAGAGCCTGATGCCGGGCTTGAACCCATGAACCGTGATCCTGACCTGAGCTGAAATCCATAGTCGGACACCAAACCCACTGAGTCACCCAGGTGCCCCTTGACACTTGATTTCTTATCCTTAGGATAGTCAATAATAGAAGCTTTTAAAATTCCAATCTAAGATTCCTTATGAAATCTCCCAATCAGAAGTTTATTTTGTGGTCTTAAAGCTTAGTGCTTAAGTTGGAATAGCAGCCTCAAGGCGGGTGATATAGTCGGTTAATAACTGTTGTTTATAAACTTTTCTCAGTAGTCAGTAATAAATAATTTAAGCCTTCAATAGGGCTAGGATCAGGGTGAGGCAAGTGAGACGTAGCAGTGTTTTGCCAAGCCATATTGGAACCTGAGGCAAATGGGAAAATCAGTAATACTCATCCTGTCTTTGTTTAAAATTTTGACATTTGGGTGGTTTTTTTTTTGCATTCCTTTTGATTTTTAAAAATATTGCATCAAAGTATAATTCATTCATTGTTCATTGCTAGTTTTTTTTTTTTTAGGTTTATTTATTTATTTTATTAATCTCTACACCCAACATGAGGCTCAAACTCATGATTCCAAGATCAAGAGTTGCATGCCTTTCTGACTAAGCTATCCAGGTGCTTCTTTTCATTACTTCGTTCTTGGTGCCCCCTTAAATCTCGTGCCCAAGGCACCTCAATTGTTTCATCCTAGCTCTGGCCTTGTTTTGTGGACCTGTGACAACTTTTCAGCTCTGCCATTATCTAGAGAAAGCAGCCACAAACAATATGTAGATGAATGAGCACAGTTGTATTCCAATAAATCGTTAATTATGAAGACCAAAATTTGATTTTCACATAATTTTCATGTATCACAAAAAAGTTATGTATCTTTTGATGCTATTCAACCCTTTAAAAATGTAAAAATTATAGGGGCGCCTGGGTGGCTCAGTCGGTTGAGCGGCTGACTTCGGCTCAGGTCATGATCTCGCGGTCTGTGAGTTCGAGCCCCGCGTCAGGCTCTGTGCTGACAGCTCAGAGCCTGGAGCCTGCTTCGGATTCTGGGTCTCCCTCTCTCTGACCCTCCCCTGTTCATGCTGTCTCTCTCTGTCTCAAAAACAAATAAACATTAAAAAAAAATGTAAAAATTATCTTTAGCTCCAGGAGGTACAAAAACAGGCTTTAGGCTGAAATCAGCCCACAGGTTGTAGCTTGCTGTGTTAAAAAAAACAAAAAATTTCAAGTGAGTACATTTGAAGATCAAATTGGCTTTATTCAACAATTCATGAATCAGGCAGCATCCCATCTAGCAAACAGAAAGCAGCTCTGAACAGCTGAACAGAATGGAAGACTTTTACAGGCAGAAAGAGGCAGGGACAAGAAAATAGCGGATTACCTCATCTTTCTTTGGGGGACAGGGGTCTATATGGTGGATTACCTCAATGATGTTGACCAGGAAATTCCAGATATGCTGGTTTAAGATAACATTCCTAGGAGAACTTGAAATTGCAGTTAGGTTAGGTATATGTCTCCCATTGGTGATGTGGGTTTAGCATTCCATTTTGGGTTTGCTGTTGTGTTTTTTTTTTTTTAACAGCTAACTCCTGCCTTTGCTTCAACTATGTAAACAATGAAGCCAAACCTAATACAACCAATCTTTTTGTGTGATTAAGAGTAATTTTTGAAATTATCATTCTCAGAAGAAGAGACTGTCCAGAAAGATTGTGAAAGACTTTGAAATGACAAAAGAAAAAGTATCTTTGAGTGTCCTATGAAATGCCAGGTGTTGTCTAGCCCACTCTTCCTCATTATTTGTATCTTTCATTGTGTCTGAGTCTTTACCACTGTTAGTTATAGTAAATTACTTCACTATTTCCCTGTGAATTTTGATCTTTTTTTCATGTATTAACAAATTCATTTTAGCACTCCTGAATGCCTCTATTTGCATCTTGCCTTCCCAATCTTTTTGAACTGGCCTTTTATACTTTTCTAGTTTCCTCAATAACTTAGTTAAAACATTTTTTAACACATGCCTATTTTATTTTTGTACAACATATTCATGATATTATCTTTAAAGAAAAAGTATCCTTTAGCAACAGGTTAAGACAAACATAACTTACTATTAAAGTCCAGTTCCATACCCAGGTAAAGTGAGGATAGCTCTTGGATATTCTATTCATTCAACACTTACTGATTGGCAGAATGTTGGGGATATAAACATGAATAAGGAAATCCAGTTCCTTCCTCTTAGAGTTCACAATCTAGTGAACCTGCTGGTCCTTCCTATTGATTTATTCATTCACTTACTCTCTCATACTATAGATATTTACTGAAGCCTTCTGTTAGCATTATAGCTCCATCATACTTGGCATTCATGTCTTACCAACGTGCTTAACAACGTTGCTATGGGGGAAATGTTATGTGTTGTACATTCCAAGCAACTTCTGTTGATTAAATAAAAACATTGGTAACATTTCTACAGCTTTCTCAAACAGAAGAGGAAAAGGTCCTACTTTCATAATTTTGTCTTACTACAAGATTAGTAACAATTTACAAATGAATTTTCAACTACTCTGTTGCATTGGAAATTGCCTATATCATTCATGGATTGCATATCCTTTTCCAATGATACCGTTATTCCTGAAAAGATTTCTCGAAATTCTTCTTTAAGAATGCTTTGAAATGTAGAAGTGCTCTCTTATGAGTACTTAAATGTAGATATTCATTGATTTTAGGAGGATTTGGTTTTACAAAGAGTCAAAAGTCTTTTGGAAAGAATCATAATCTCATTGTACAGATGTGAAATTAAGGATCAAAAATAAGGTTTTAGATGCCTTCCTCTCTACCTCCTTTCCACCTTGAGTCTTTTACCACAAGAAAAGTAGAGATCACCTAAAAGCCTTTCAGCATTTTAAAGTGTATAAAGTGTTAAGTATAGAGTACTAAATAAAATTTCTACTTGGGTACTTCCAATTTCTGCTTCTTCATCTCATTTACCAGTAGGTACCTCTACCTACATTATCATGTGTATCAACACCAAATTATTTAGGAACTTATAAAGATAGATCTATATACACTAATCACACACATATTTTAAAAACCTACAATCGTGCAATATATATTTTTCTAGAATTTTCCTTTTAATCATAACCACTGTGGACACTTGGTATATAATAATGGCAATATTTTTATTTTATTTTATTTTATTTTATTTTATTTTATTTTATTTTATTTTATTTTATTTTATTATTTTATTTTATTTTATTTTAGTTAAGCAGTCTCTACACCCAACTTGGGGCTTGAATTTACAACTTTGAGATTAAGGATTTCATGCTCTACTGACTGAACCAGACAGGTGCCCCAATAATGGTAGTATTTTAGATCAGACTGTTATCACTAAGAAGACATTTTTCTTTTTTTTTTTTTTTTTAATTTTTTTTAACGTTTATTTATTTTTGAGACAGAGAGAGACAGAGCATGAATGGGGAAGGGGCAGAGAGAGAGGGAGACACAGAATCGGAAGCAGGCTCCAGGCTCTGAGGCATCAGCCCAGAACCCGACGCGGGGCTCGAACTCACGGACCGCGAGATTGTGACCTGAGCTGAAGTCAGACCCTTAACCGACTGAGCCACCCAGGCGCCCCATGGAAGACATTTTTCTGATAAGCACAACTCAGGTCAACAGATTCCTCACCTAGTTTTGAAAATGATCAGTATTTGGGGCGCCTGGGTGGCTCAGCTGGTTAAGCCTTTGACTATAGCTTAGATCATGATCTCACGGTTTGTGAGTTCCAGGGCCATGTTGGGCTCTGTGCTGACAGCTCAGAGCCTGAAGCCTGCTTAAGATTCTGTGTCTACCTCTCTCTCTGCTCTTCCCCTGCTCGTGCTCTGTCTCTCTCTCAAAAAATAAACAAACATTAAAAAAAAAAAAGATCAGCATTTGTCATGTCTCCCTTCCCCTTTTATAATACCATTTGAAAGTAAGTTATAAATATCCTATTTTACCTTAAATATTTTAGTATGAGTCTCTTAACAAAAAAGACATTCTCCTATATAATCATATTCTTTTAATGCCTAAGAAAATTAACAATAATTATATAATATCATCTAAAACCCAGTCTATATTCAAATATTCCATATGTACAAAGATAATTTTCTTAGTTGTTTTGTTACATTATTTTAAACCAGAATCCATTCTAGGTTCATATATTTCATTTGGTATTTTTCTTTCTTCAATCTATTTAAATATAGTTCAGATACCCTACTTTTTGTTTTTATAATATTGAATTTTTGAAGAGTCTAGGTTAGATGTCTCACAAATTAATGTCCTATGTTCCTCATTTTAAAGTTAAGTTTAATGAGATATAATTTATGCAGTGTAAATTTCATTCTTTTTAGTGGTTAGTTCTGTGAGTTTTGACAAATGCTTTTAGTCCTGTAAACACCACCACAATCAAGTTATAGAATACTGCTAACTCCCCCAAAGTTCCATTCTAGTAACCATGGCTCTATTTTCTGTCCCTACAGTTTTGCCTTTTTGGGAAAGTAATATAAATGGAATCGTATGCTATGTAGCATTTCGAGTCTAACTTCTTTCACTTAGCAAGATGTGTTTGAGATTTATCCATTGTTGTGGATATAACACAATGTATCCATTCACCAGTGGAAAAATGAGTTGTGTGCAGATTTTAACAACTATAAATAAAGCTACTATAAATATTTGCATATAGGCTTTTGTGTAAACATACATTTTTATTTCTCTTTGGTAAATACCTAGGACTAAGATTGCTAGATCATATGGTAACTGTGTGTTTAATTTTATAAGAAACTGGCAGCATGTTTTCCAAAGTGGCTACCATTTTGCATTTCTACCATCAGTACATGAAAGTTTTACATTTTCCCCCTCTTTGCCAACACTTGCTAGATCAATCTTTTTAATTTTAGCCATTCTAGTAGTAGGTGTGTGTGATGATACCGCATTATGAGTTCAATTTAAATTACTTTAATGATTTTGAGGTCTATGTCTCAGGGACAGGAATTGATAGTTTCTGGACTGTGTGCCATTGGAAAGACCCCACCAAAATGTTAAAGTCATTTCTCTATTGTCTTTTTTGTTTTCTCCTTTCAAGTTTTCTCTCTTTTGGCTGAGATTATAAACCCAGCCCCAATGCCTATCTCAGTCTAGTCATAAGGCTGGAAGAATTTTTCCAACCCTGAAAACTCTTACTTGCTTATATGTATCAGTTTCTCTACAAAATGAAGAGACTGAGTTAACGTTAGAAATTGTTTGGTATTTCTTGAAAATTATTTTTGATGGTAGCATAATACACAAGGAGAAGCCTTCTCTCTCTTTCTCGCTCTTTCACACATATACATTCCCATATACCTCCAGTAGTCTAAAAACTGATGGCTTCCCAGAAACTGATGGCTTCCCAGGATCATATTTTATTTTATTTAATTTTTTAAAAGTTTTTGTTTATTTTAGTAATCTCTACAAAATTTGGGATTCAAACTCATAATCCCGAGACTAAGAGTTACATGCTCCCATTACTGAGCCAACCAGGTACCCCCCTATTTTATTTTAGAAACCATTATTCCTCCATTAACCCACTCTTCAAAATTTCCATTCAGAGTAATCATTATCCAACTTGATCTTAGCAAATATTTCCTATAATGTGCCTGAAAAGGATGGTTAATTTTCTTCATAGACTCTTCTCCAAAACTACATCTCTAAGAAGAGACTATGAAGCAAATCTCAATATTGTTGAGGTATAGTCTGGAATAGCAAGGCATAGTCAGAAATGAGGCAGACATTTCAGGGGTGATGGGAGGCTGGTTGTTAATGAAAGTAGATGAAACAGCATGAAATAGGCAATACAATTTAAACTAGGTCTTAGGGTTAATTTCCCTTAGAATTAGAGTTTCTTCTGGAATAACAAACTTTCTTGTCATTCTTTATAGATTCTAGTCACTTTCTACTGGCTATGTGTTTCACATACCTTTTTGGTGAAGATCCTAACACATTTTGGTGGCCCTAAGACCTCTAAAGTAAATTTCCTTCTTCCTCTCTTTTTTTAAATTTATAAGAATGTGTACAGGGTTGGTGACTGAATAACTATTATCCTTTCAAAATTGACATGGAAAGTGACTATCTTAATTTTAGAAATAGTTCCTCTAGGTCTACAGCCCTTAAAAATGGCATCTATCACTATCTGCACTTGTTACCTGTCAGTCGGCCAGCAGTGAAACACCTTTGATGTACAGTCTAATAAAGATTCAAATTATTCAGGCTAGACCTAATTCATTTATGTTTATGGCTGTCACTTTTTACAAAATGGAAAAAAACAGAGTAAATATGTTGATATATCAGGGAAAAATCACTGGGAAAACAATAGGAACTGGGAAGAAGCCCTGACTTTCCAACACACACACAAACACACACTCTTCCAGAAAATAAGACTGAAATTAATATACAAGGTGATGGGGAGAGGAAAAGAAGTCACAAAGGACAGTATGCTTCCTAAAAGAGTGGTTCTCAAGCTTTTGGGATCAGTTCTCTTGGCGGTGACAAAAGACCCTGACATCCACATTTTACACACACCCATTTTTCAGATGGGGGTAGGAGAGGGGACTCAAAAGCAAGCGCTACTGACCAAGCACATCTAAAAAAGATTATGTTTATGTTTGCTTTAACAACTGCGTTATCGACAACATAATTTTTAGTCCCTCTACTTGGATCTTAACATGTAGTTAGTAGAAAATAATGGACCCCAAACTGGACTGATGCATTTGCATTATCACATACTGTGAGCATAATGGACAAAGATACTAAACTAAATTTAAAATGATTAAAAAATGTAATATATAATTAAAAAGCAAGTAGAACAGAAGTGAAACCCAATGCTACTTAATATAACAAAGGTGATATATTGATGAAGTGTCCTTCCAGAAAGTTGAGGGAATTTATGTAATTTATGAGGTTAAAGAGATTTCCAAATCATTCTTCCATTGCTTTCACACATGGGTATGACCCTAACTGTCTATTTTTAGAGAAGAAAAATAACTTAAAAAAATACTTTCATCCTGGGGCACCTAAGTGGCTCAGTTGTTTAAGTGGCCTACTCTTGATCTCAGCTCAGGTCTTGATCTCAAAAACGTGAGTTCAAGCCCTGTGTTGGGCTCCATTTAACACCTACTTTAAAAAAAAATACTTTTATCCCTTTCTATATCCAAGGCATATTATTCATTCCCTGAGACAAAAACAATGTCTGAACACTTGGCTAAGGAGGCAACATAAACTTCCCCCAATCCAGGGATTAATACAGCCAGCAGTATGGGAATATCAGAGGAGAGGTGAGTTTGACCCCCACATCACCATTCCTGCCACCCTTCCTCTGTCCTCAACCTGTGCCAGGAAGGCATTACACACGTAACTTGAATGTTTTTTTTAGTCCCTTCAGTTTGTGGATGCTGGTTATGAATGGGAATGGGCTAGGAAGAGGCAACCTGCGACAAATGATCAGACTTGGAAGTGAAGCAAACAAGGCCAGAGCACTGACATTCAGTTAATTGTTGTACTGATGCCTACAAATTGTTAACATGTGAAATTGTGGCTTGCCATTTCTGAGTAATTAAAAGTAATTTTAATTATCTGGCCTTTCTTTGTTTATTGTGAGCAAGTAGGTAACTATTTTAAAATTATATAATAAGAACTTTTAAACTTAAGAGGATAAATATACAATTTGTTAGGGAAACACATGTAACTCAATCCTTTTATCTAAAGTTCCTGTCTTAGCAGTAGAAAATGAGAAAATATCAATTACAATATAGAATGTAGCTGGACACAGAATTGAGGAAGTATAAATGGAAGAACATCTTTGTGGTGTATTAATTTAAGTAGAAGATAAATATGTGATTCTTAAGCAAAAGAGAGAAAGAAAACTAAAGCCCCAGCTTTGCCTCAATTATTGCTTTAATTCATATAAAGGTGGGAGAATAAGGAATTCACTGTATTAAGTCCTGGTTGGTTGCTTTCATGACCCTGAATGAATCTTTGAAGAGGTATGAATTGTTTGCTTTCTCTTGGTAGACTATCTTAAGTCTTGGTTTCCAGGGGACTATGTTTGCTGGCTGAATACATTTCCTATTCCCACAACAACAAATTATCACAAATGTAGTATTTAAGACAGCACTTGTTTATTATTTCATAGTTACGTACATCCGAAGTTTTGGCAAGGGGCCAACTGGATTCTCTGCTCAGGTTCTTACAAGGCTGAAATCAAGGTGTTAGTGGGTCTGTGTTCCTTCTGCAGCTCGGGATCTTCTTCTAAGCTTACGTATTTGTTGGCATAATTCAGGATTCTACAGGACTGAGGCCTGGCCTTCTTGCTGGCCATCAACCAGGGCTACTTAGTTCCTCGGGGCCACATAGTCCTCTCCACAACATGGGAGTTGGGTTCTTCAAGGCCAATAGTAAAGCGTCCGTTGCTGCTTTGAATCTCTCTGACTTGTCCTTGACTCTGAATTCTAGACTCACTTTTAAAGAGTTTACCTGATTACACCATACTTACTCAAAATACTCTCTCTTTAAAATGCAACTGATTAGCAACTGTAGGTGCTGGCGACTCAGGAGTAAACTTAATTTGGGAGTAGGGCTTAATTCTGATGTAGGCAACAGTCAACCAATGCTGAGACACTGCAACTGCAGACTGCGGTAGCTGCTGTGAGGGAAATGAACAATGTACTGTGACAGAACAACTAGGGAAGAGCTCTTGTGACAGGTGATATCTGGGCTGAGACCCAGAAGATGAGCATCAATCAGTCATGAGATGAGCTGAGGGAAGAACAGTGCAGGCAGCAGCTGAAATTTTTTTTTTTTTTTTTTTTTTTAATAAGCTCTATGCCCAACATGGGGCTTCAATCATGACCCTGAGATCAAGAGTGGTATGCTCTACTGACTGCACCAGCCAGGCGCCCCAGCAGCAGCTGAACTTTTATATCATGTCTGAAACAAACTATGGAAGAGTACAGATTGTCCTCCTGGGAGTTCTCCAAAAGCTTGTTTTCTCTATTATCTTTGACTTTGAGTATTTGAAAAGCCGATCTGTGTATTATCTTTGTTTTTGAGTATTTCAAAAAGAAGGCCAATAAGGAATTATACTTATTGAATGCTTGGGGTGCTGTATGCTTTTTCCACGCATAAAAGAAGGTGTTCTCCTAAAGAGTGTTCTTTTAGGTCATCTGTTGAACATACCACAATCAGTGGGATCAATAGCATGTTACTTGTGTTCTACTTGTATCCCTGGAGCTATAGGATGTTGTAGCTATTTACAACAACCATCATTACCCAAATGCAAGCATTAAAGTATTTTATACATAAGTGTCTTCTTATAGGCAAGTGTGAATTTCAAAGTAGGTACATTCTTGGTCAGCAAAGAAGAAAAGAAAAGGCTTTAAACGAAAAGCTGTCCTTTCAACATTTTAAATCTAAATACTGGCTTTCAGTGTGATTCTATGTCATAACACATGTCTACCCTAGGTAAGAGCTTTATTCAAATATGAAAATATTTTAAATTATAGAACTATTTCACAATTATTTATACATTAATAAAATAACTTAAATATACAAGTCACTATTTCGGTGTTCTTCCTTCCCTCCCTATACATCATCCCCTCTTCTCTACCTTATTCATAAATTACAAAACCCTGAAAACTCCACATAAGAAATAATTTTCAATCCTACCCCTACTTCATTTTCCCCACAATGATTGCCTTAATTCATGCTTTTAAGTTCTCTCCATTGATCTTTTGAACAATCTTAACTAGTCTTCCTGCTAAGAGCCTCTTCCTTCTCTAGCCCTTCTTTTATACAGTTACCAGATTATGCTCCTAAAAACTGAACAAAGTTCCTGTCCTCATGGAGCTTACATTCTAGTGGAAGGGACTGAAAGTAAAAAAAGAAAAAAAAAAGTCAAAATAAACATGTGATATTGAATGTAAAGAAAATAGAATTAGGGTAAAAGGAAAGATTAAAGGAGGGAGTGATTCAGTTTTAATGGGATATAACTGACATATAGCACTATAAATTCAGAGTGTGTGCATCAAGAGGGAGTAATTTTAGTTAGGGTGGTGACCTTTGATTATAACAAATGTTAATGACCTTCAGCCAATGTCAGCAGGAATATACCCATAGTCAAACCAAGTTGGGTTTATTGACTTGTCACAAGGACACAGTATAACAAAAGGAACTGTGGAGAATCTCAGTAAAAAGGTGTTGTAAAAGATATATTACAACTGGGCTTGTGTTAGGTGATTCTAGAAAGGTTCAAGGCTTTCCTCTGGATTGGCTGCTGTCAGGAAGCAGAGGTAATTCTATGATGGAATATTTTATTTTATTTTATTTTTTTAAATTTTTTGAGTGTTTATTTATTTTTGAGACGGAGAGTGAGAGAGAGAGAGAGAAAGAGAGAGAGAGAGAGAGAGAGAGAGAGAGAGAGAGAGAGAGAGAGAATGAGCGGGGGAGGGGCAGGGAGAGAGAGGACACAGAATCTGAAGCAGGCTCCAGGCTGTCAGCACAGAGCCTGACGCAGGGCTCGAACTCACGAACTGTGAGATCGTGACCTGAGCCGAAGTCGGATGCTTAACTGACTGAGCCACCCAGGCGCCCCTGATGGAATATTTTAATAACTGTTTTCTAGTAGAAGAATAGAGCAAGGGTAGGTTGTAATAGGTCAAGAAACAGGTCATTTATATTAACCAGAAATGCTTGGTCATTTTTGTGGTTTGAAGAATGTTCTTGTATTTGCTTTGTTTAGACAGAATTATAGAGGAGTCTTTTCTTTTCTTTTTTTTTTTTTTTAATTTATTTTTAGTTTTAGAGAGGTCATCATAGAGCCTGACATGGGGCTTGAACTCACAAACTGTAAGATCATGCCCTAAGTCGAAGTCAGACGCTTAACCAATTGAGCTATCCAGGAGGGGTCTTATATTGGGCCTGTCTATTATGGTTACAGAGTGGCCATGACTGATATTGATGTTTTGTAATATTGTTTACGTTCAACAGAACACTCAGACCTAGCTGAGAATGCCAGAGACACCAAGGCCTAGCTAAGAGTTCCAAGCCAGCTTCTGGTTGTTCAGAAGCTGCTTTTATTTTTCTAACAAAACCATCAAGTGTTATAATTGTTTCTAAGTTGCTACTTACAACTCTTACTCATAACTGTTTCCTGAATATTTATCAGTGTTATTATTTAGGATACTTAGTTCTAAAACTCATCACAGCTCTGATGACCACAGCAGTAGCTTATTTAATCATTACTAAAATACACAAGATTGCTACATGCTGTGGTAAAGAGGGAAACAGCCACCTGTTTGTGGTTGAATGCCTCTGGAATTGGAAGAATTCGTTCTGTGAATTTCAGAAACCCTTTCAACAATTTCAGTCACTTGCCTCATATTCCGAAAGCTAAGAAGTTGGAGTTAGATTATATGTGCAGTTCTGATAGATCTGCATGGTGTCAAGCTGGGTAGTGATCACGTGGGGAGCTTGTTAAAATCAGGTAGAGATTTGAGGGCCCCAACTCGAGAATCTGATTTAGCCTAAGTTTGGGGACATTTATCCATGTTTTTTTTGTTTTTTTTTTCCCTTCAATTACTGAGTAATATTCCATCAAATTAGCGTACCAGCTTATTTATCCATTCTCTACTGATGGACATCTGGGTTGTTTACAGATTTTGCTGATCATGAATAAAACTGCTATGAATATTTTTGTGCAGGTCTTTTTGTGCATATAGGCTTTTATATTTGAGTAAATACGGGATTGGAATTGTTATGTCATAGTGCATGTTTAATTAATAGGAAACTAATGGGTCCATAATCTTGACATTAAGTAATAAGAAGACTTAGAACATCAACTTTTTCCAACTTTTTTTTTTTTTTTAATTTATTTTTGGGACAGAGAGAGACAGAGCATGAACGGGCGAGGGGCAGAGAGAGAGAGGGAGACACAGAATCGGAAGCAGGCTCCGGGCTCTGAGCCATCAGCCCAGAGCCCGACGCGGGGCTCGAACTCACGGACCGCGAGATCGTGACCAGGCTGAAGTCGGACGCTTAACCGACTGCGCCACCCAGGCGCCCCTAGAACATCAACTTTTGTTCAGAGTGCAGCTTGGTAGAGATTGCAAAGGACCTGTTGTTACAAGGCCTCAGGCAACCCCTGTCACCTCTTAATTCTCCTCCTCAGTATTGGACCTCTGGAGCCAGAGAAGATTCCTATACAGTCCCAGAGGGATGAAAGCTGTGTGTATAACATCTGCAGAAACGTAGTTTGGGCAGTGCCTTCTGATAGTGAGTGATACGTAAAAACCCTCCGACAAGTATTTGCCTCTAGGTTCCCAGGGATTCTACCTGGCTGTGATCAAGCTCAGAAATGGAGATCCCTGAGTGCTGGAAGGTCTAAAATAAAAGTCATTCTTGACAAAGAAGCCGTTATTAGCAAAGGTTGGATGGTATGTTTGAGCAAAGGCTGGGGGAGGTTGGCCACAGGGGTGGGAGTCACACAGACTCAGACAATGGTCTCTACACTGATTGGCCTTGAATCTTGAAATAATTGCTTCCTCAGTTTTCTCAAGTTATCCTTAGCAGCTTTTAAAAACACCTGCCACTTTGCCTCCACTCTTCAGCAGGTAAGCAGGCTCCACTTAAAAGGAAAATAGAGACTATGTGACAGGAACTTTCTCACTTTCACATCTCCCTATCTGTAGCCATTTTTTATGTATCTTTCCCTATTCCTCCCAATCAGTGAAGATGATACTCCTCCTAAGATACTGTGCCATTCCACCATCTCAGGGGCCTTGCTGGCTTATCTCCTCCCTTATACTGACGCATTCCCATCATTTAAGCCTCTTCCAATTTGTCCCTCGTGAAACCTAACCTTCTCTCAATACTAGGTACTGCTCTGATCATTGTCCTACTTCTTGGATCCCATTACGCTCAAACCTTGTAATTGGCTGTCTGCAAAGCCTATTCCCTCTTTCTCTTGGGGATCATCAGGGTCCGTTCAGAACGCTTTATCCTACAGTAGGCACTGCACAATCATTTTCAAGGTATACGACGGGTGGTCGATGGGACTCCACGAGTGCAGACGATAGTCCTCTGTAGCTTGTAGTCTGGAATGCCGGATGACTCACTCGGTTGGGAAACTTTGTATCTTTTTGGCGTGCAAAGGTAACGTGATATACGCTTTCACTTTGAAATAAAGTTATGAAGTCTGCAGTTGGCCACAAGCAACAAGTATAAACACAAGTGAAATACACAGCGGTTGCGGCACCACTAATTACCCACTCACGTGAGAACACAGAGGCACACCACCCAAGGGCCACGCATCTAGTACTGCACCGGAGAGGCTACCAGGGAGCCAAGTGGGCTTCCGGCGGAACCCTGTTTACGGCTCCTCAGTGGTCTCGGTATCCGAGTCTGGGGGAGGGGGTGAGGGGAAGAGCGCAGCGGCTCCCGGCCAATGGCAGTTCTTGAACTTACACCTACAGACGTCAGCAAACGGATGTCACACAGCTGGCTCGGAAGCGTCTCCTCCCGCCTCAGAAAAGAGGCGTGGGCCCAGCGGCCTCCGCGAAACCTTGGGCGAGCGAGGGAGGGAGGGAGGGGCGCGCGCGCCGCTCCCCGAGAACCCCGCGCGCCAGCCGGCCCGCTTCTTCCCAGCAGTCCCTGCCTAGCGGCCGTCCCCGGTGAGCAGCCGGGCGCCCGCGCGCCCGCCCCGAGCGCGCCGCCGCCGCCGCCAGCTCCGCCCCCTCCTCGAGCGGGCCGCGCGCTCCTGCGGCTCCGAGCAGGGTCGCGGGCGCGCGCGCCGCCCGCGGAGCCGCAGTTAAAATGGTCCGAGCGGGACCTCGCGTTCCCCCCGCCGCCGCACTGACTGACTGAGCCGGCGAACCAGGCTTGGACTGGTCGCCCAGCCGGCAGGCTCGCTCCCTCCGTCGCGTCCCCAAAGCTCGCGCCCATCGTTCTCCCGGCTTCCCGGGGCAAAGCATGTAGCCCCCGTCGGGCGCCCGGGCGGCCCGCAGCTGACGCCCACCCCCCACCGTCGCGTGTGTGCCCGTGTGTGCGTGTGTGTGCGCAGGGCGGGCGACCCCGCAGCGGGCCTGAGGCCGAGCCAGAGAGCGGCCTGCCCCGCTGCCGGAGCTCGCCTTTCGGGGCCTCCTTACTTCCCTGTCCCGGTCCCCCTCCTCGGGGCCTTCTATATGGGCCACCTTCTCTCGAAGGAGCCGCGTAACCGCCCGAACCAGAAGAGGCCTCGCTGTTGCAGCTGGTGCCGCCGCCGCCGCCCTCTCCTCAGGCTGCCCCGCCGGACCCCGGCCAAGGCGCCCCCCCAGCCGGCGGCGCCCCGGAGCCGGGACTGCTTCTTCCGCGGGCCCTGCATGCTCTGCTTCATCGTGCACAGCCCCGGCGCGCCCGCCCCCGCCGGCCCAGAGGAGGAGCCGCCGCTCTCGCCGCCGCCGCGGGACGGGGCCTACGCCGCGGCCGCCTCCTCGCAGCACCTGGCGCGGCGCTACGCGGCCCTGGCTGCCGAGGACTGCGCTGCCGCCGCCCGCCGCTTCCTGCTATCCTCTGCCGCCGCCGCCGCCGCCGCCGCCGCCTCGGCCTCGTCGCCCGCCTCCTGCTGCAAAGAGCTGGGGCTGGCCGCGGCCGCCGCCTGGGAGCAGCAGGGCCGGAGCCTCTTCTTGGCCAGCGTGGGGCCCGTGCGCTTCCTGGGGCCGCCCGCTGCCGTGCAACTCTTCCGGGGGCCGCCGCCGCCGGCCGAGCCCCCTACGCCCCCAGAGATGGTGTGTAAGCGGAAGGGGGCCGGGGTCCCCGCCTGTACCCCGTGTAAGCAGCCCCGCTGCGGCGGTGGGGGCTGCGGCGGCGGCGGCGGCGGCGGCGGCGGCGGGCCTGCCGGGGGAGGCGCCTCGCCGCCGCGGCCCCCGACGCCGGCTGCTGCCAGGGCCCCGAGCAGCCACCGCAGCCTCTCTGCCCCCCGTCCTCCTCTCCCACTGCCGACGGTACCCCCACAGAGGCCGGCGGGGACGCCGTCCGAGCGGGGGGCACCGCCCCCTCGCCCGCCCAGCAGCAGCGTGAATGCGGCGACGCGGACTGTCAGGAGCCCCCCGAAAACCCCTGCGACTGTCACAGGGATCCACCCCCCGAAACCCCAGACATCAACCAGCTGCCGCCATCCATCCTGCTCAAGGTGGGTCTGGGCGAGTGGCGCAGGGATGCGTGCTTTCCCCCAACCCCGGCCCCCGCCTCGGAGGTTTTCTCTCTCCTCCCCCTGAGCGTGGAGGAGGGGGTTCCCTGATAGCCAGAGAAGTCCGAAGGGGAGATTGGAAAGCCAATGGGGAAGATGCTTATGGCCTGCTCTTTTGAAGTAGAAAAACTTGGAGTCTCGTCAGTGGTTTTTAATCGTTGGGGTTTGTTACAACAATTCAGGATTCGTCTGTTATTCCCAGTGGTTTAGAAATTATTCGTAGATGTTCTGCGAAATACTTATCACTTGAAGCAATTTACGTTTACTGGTAAAGACTTCGTCTATTAGTTTTTGACAGTATTCAAACCGTACTTTCCGATTCGGTAGCTAACTAGTTGAGGTCAGTTACGATGACCTTTAATTGAACATTTACTATGGTCAGGCAGTATGCCAGAGCTTTATATACATACCTCATTTAATCCTCCAATTAACGCTATGAAATATTAACCGCACTTTATACACGAAGACACTGATACTGCAAAATAGTAACTCAGGCAGAGGTGGTCTTTGCTTTGTGGAGCTTAGAGTCTAGCGAGGCTTGAAGAGCTTGACTTGTCCAAGGTCACACACACAAAGTAAGGGCACATCTGGGGGAATATAGGCCTTTTGGACTTGAAAACCCTGTGATTCATTCTATGTTTTGTTGCATTCCTACATTTTAACCCTTATATAGAAGCATACAGTTTGCCAGAAAGTAGAGACAAATGTATTTTTCATGGAGGAATAGGTGAGTAGAGAAGAGGTGGGTGTCCTCTGGGAGACTACAGGACACTTTCAACTACTAAGTTAAATTTGCACTTTTGTTAATGCTAGTTGAGAAATTTAAGTGACAAAGTTAGTTTTAAGTTACTGCTAGCAAGTTATTTTTTCCTCATTTCCCAGCCCCTTCCGGGAACTTAATAAATATAAACCTCCTTTTTCACTGTGGGTGATATTTAAGACTAAGATATTTAAGATACTTAGTCAAAAATAACCTAGATAAGAATTTGGCGACTTTTATTGTTACTGAAGTAACTGTCTTCAGTTACAGTGTTACTGCCACCAATATACTTTTCTGATTAGACCTTTTGAACATTTATAATCCTGTGTGTTAAGATTTGTTTTACTGTAATGTTCTTGTAACTGATGCAGCAAAAGAATGGGAAAGCATAACCTGTTCTTGAGTCAAAATGTAATGATTTAACTCTTAAGGAGTTGTACTTGTTGGAGGAGTAATTGCCTCCTCTGTGTTGAGGGTATGCATTTTAGGGCAGAGCGAACTTTCTTGAGTCCTTTTAAATCAGTAATGACAAAATATCAACAAATACTTGGTATAGAAGTTTGATTACTCTTGTTACTTGGTCAGTAAGACTGTTTAAAAGCAAACCAAGGGGCGCCTGGGTGGCGCAGTCGGTTAAGCGTCCGACTTCAACCAGGTCACGATCTCGCGGTCCATGAGTTCGAGCCCTGCGTCAGGCTCTGGGCTGATGGCTCAGAGCCTGGAGCCTGTTTCCGATTCTGTGTCTCCCTCTCTCTCTGCCCCTCGCCCGTTCATGCTCTGTCTCTCTCTGTCCCAAAAATGAATAAACGTTGAAAAAAAAAAGCAAACCAAAGCAAAACCCAGGTACTTTCTACCCAAATCATAATTTCAGGAGGTAGAGAACATTTTAATTAAAAAAAAAAAAAAGTACATGGTCTTATAATAAAGAAAATTTGTATAGAATAAATTTTGCTAGAATAGAATATCTACAAAAAACATTTTTTTTTTCATATTTTTGTGTGGACTGTTGAGAACTTGGTCTAAGGGATATTTGAGAATTTTACCTACTGGATTTGCCTTAGACATGTTGGGTAGATTTCCTTGTTAATAGAAGCGTGAATAAAGATTCTTCGTGTGGATCTCATGGTCTTAGTGGTATTCGGCACAAAGGAAGTTGGGACTGTTGGAATATTGGAAATAGAGGTTTTTCAGTGTTTACTAATCCATTCCAACTTTTAGGGATAAGGCTTTTGGGAGCAGAGGCTCTGTCAACATATATTTTGTTTCTTGCTCTATCTCCTTCCCTAAGTGCAGTGGCTGGTGTGAAGTAGCTCTTAGTAAATATTTATCCACAAATGAATGGGCAGGTGTTCAGGAGGTCTAGGCTGATACTGTGGGTGACTGTGCCATGCCACTAAGCAGTCTCTAAGAAATGTTTATGTCCTGACTTGAGTTGTTTTGAGTCTCAATAAAAGCCATGTGATGGTGAAAAGGTTTTGGCTCTATTTCTGGTAAGAACTGGAGGTGTTTGGCCTGGAGAAAAGAAGACTTTGGGAGCTATTACAATGTTTTATAGTACAAGAAGAATTGTTGGGTAGAGAAGTACAAATCCATCACCTCTATTGGAAACATTCTTAGAAAGCATGCCCTTCTTCCCTAATAGTGGGTCAGTAGCCTTTATGATTGTGTTGCTGTATCTTTGTACCAGAAGTTACTATAGTTGTAAAGGGGATGTGGAGGAGGGAGAGTTTGGGAGAGAAATGTAAGGAAATGTGATTTAAAGGTTGTTTTTAAGGGATTGTTTCCAGGTAAAAGTTTCTCCAGGCAAACAGCAAAGGAGAAACACTCAATTTTTTTTATGGTGCTTCATACGGCAGATTTTTGGCTCAATATCAACAAGATTTTCTTTTTAAATTTTATTTTTATGTAACTTGCCTTAAAATATTAACACAGGTAAGGCAAAAGTTTGCTTAGGTGCACCCCTACCCTCCCATCTAGTTTCCTATCCAGAGGTAACTGACCACTCCTACCAGCTTAGATTGTACTTCTAGAACTGCTTCTAGAACAGTAGCTTAAAGTACTTAACATGAAATCAGATTTAAAATTTAGTTTCTCAGTCACAATTGCCATACTGGACTATACAGATCAGAACATTTCATCATTGAAGAAAGACCTGTGTAAGCCTTCATAGGTGTTTTGTTTTGTTTTGTTGTTAATAAATGGCACCGAATTGTGCATGCTCTGCTTTTTTTCTTTTTGTTAACAGTATGGTTTGGAAGTCTTTCTTTGTGAGCAGTGTATATGATTTCTTTTATTGTTTTCTTTTTTTTTAAAGTTTATTTTACTGACTTATTTTTTTAAGATTTATTTATTTTGAGAAAGAGTATGAGCAGGGGAGGGAGAGGCCATCTCAAGCAGTGTTTAAGCTATTGGCACAGAGCCCGATGCTGGGCTCAAACTTAGAAACTGTGAGATTTTGACCTGAGTGGAAACCAAGAGTCGGATGCTTATCTGACTGAGCCACTCAGGTGCCCCTAAAGTTTAAGTAATCTCTACACCCAGCCTGAGGCTCAGATTCAAAACCCTGAGATCAACAGCCATATACTCCATTGACTGAGCCAGCCAGGTACCCTTTCATTATTTTTAACTGCTGCATAGTATTCCATACTGTTATACTGTATTTGTCTACTATTGGATGTTTCCAACTTATTGCCCCTGCAAACAATGTTAATACATGTTTTCTGTGCACATAGAGTCCTTTTTTTTTTTTTAAGGTAGCTTTCAAGAAGTGAAATTTTAGGATTGAAGAATGTATATATTTGGAATTAAAAAGTCCTTTCTAACAGTAAGAACTGTGTGAAAATGTCCTGAAATAGTGAGCCTCACTGAAAATCATAATTACGTAATTTCAGAACAGAAAGGGGTCTTTGAGATCATCTGGTTACTCCCCACTTCTGCATGAAAAAACAGGCATGGAGAAGTGAAATGGCTTCCCCAAGACATTTTAGATAATGAAAGGCAGACACTGGGCTGGAACCCCTCTCACTGTGTCCAGGTCTAGAGATATTTTCAGTATATTGTGAAAGAAGGTCTGAGTAATCTTCTTTCAGAGATTTTTATGAAAGAGATTCCTGAATTGGGGATGGCACGGAGGAGCTTACACCAGAAGACTGTAAGCTCTTATGAGTCAGAGGCTAATTTTATAATTGGGTCTGTAGGGTTGAATTGTGGCCTGTAAATATAAGCAATTTGAGAAGTAGGGAATGACTCTTGAAAGGTCAACTGTGGGAATAGCTTTTTGTTAGTACTTATGCCTGTTATAGTTGATATTTGGTTGATGGATTGCTTTGAATCAAATAAGGTAGCTTCAGTCTCTGGTACTTGTTGCCTTCAGAACTTAAAGCAATTCTGCCTTCTGATATCACAGTTATGTTTTTTGTTTGTTTGTTTGTTTGTTTGTTTTTCAAATAGGCTCCACACCCAATGTGGGGCTTGAACTCAGGACTTTGAGATCAAGAGTCAGATGCTTGGAGATCAAGAGTCAGATGGACTGAGTCAGCTAGGCACCCCCAACAATTAGATTTTTATATTGTGGAACCACTATGCAACAGTTTTACCAAATGATAGCTGTGAAATGCTTTTCTTCAAGTAGTTACTATTTGAGTGACTGCGTATTTTGAGATCTATATTTAAGGCTTAGAGACTTTGTGTGCTTTATATTTAGATATTTTGTTCTTTGTCAGCAGACCTGTTTCTTTACAAAGGAAATGAGGTGAGAGATCCAAAGTCTATTACCACCATTAGAAAACTGCCTCACCATGTACGCGCCCCTGATAATGTGTCATTAGGTATTAAATCTTTGCTTTTACAGCTTTATTACCAACAGGTTGCTTTAGTGATCGAGGAAGAATTTTATAAGAGAAATGTGCTTTGGGGGAAGGCTTATGTACTTGCTATTTTTTTCCAGATATGAAAATAAGGATGAAAACAATGGAAATGGGAGTCAAACAAAAGAAGTAATATCACTTTTTAAAGCTTTGAATGTAGATTACTAGTGAGTAAGAGAAACTAAATTAATATGTAACATTTCATGAATGCTTGACTTAAGCCTTCAGTACAAGATTACCTCTAGAAGGTATGTCTCTGCAGTTCTATGGATGATTTTAGTCAGCTCTGAAATGGAATGTTGTGAGGAAGTCAGGTTCAAGATTTTTCTTTGCTGAAGAATGCCAGATAATCTTGATTAACTTAATCAGGCATAAAAGGTGAGATTTGTTTTCTTCTTATCTTGAGAAGTCTATAAATTTTGGTGCCTTGTGATGAGTAGCTGTTAAGATGATAACCCTGAGCCAAATTTTTCTGCTAACCCTGGAATACCAAGTCCTATAAGTGATAGGGAATATGAGAAGGTAAGTGAAGGCATATTTGGAAGTTTTTAATTTAGCATAATAATTTCCTAAAAATTGTTTAATTTTGGCTAAATATCTTATTTTATGCTTGTCCAGAGTCTTGCCCAAGTCTTGGCCAGTTTGGAGTCAAGTGGTGTGCTAAGTGCATCTACGTGGAGAAAGAAGCTAGAATAGTGTTGAGTGATGGTTACATGCATACATTTATATGTAAATTCTCTAGTTCTGTCCATATGAGAGGGCCTTAGAGCAGCAATACCCAGTAATAATGTATGCACTTAACATCCATATCTTAGCTTCTAAAAAACATTCTCTACTAAAAGGAATCTGTGCTCTTGGAGAAATGGCTGATTACAGAGCTGATACGAAGAAAGTACAAGATGAGCCTAGGACATTTTGTGCCAGAACACAATGAAGAGCTCAAAGGATAATAGATATGTGTCAGAAGGACACATCATTTCATAGTATTTCCTTCCAAAATACTTAAAAAGAAAAGTTTTGTATTTTATTGAATTCTGTGACTGACTTTAGAATCAAACTCATTCTTGTGTAAATTTCATAATACTTTGCTATAGAGTAGCACTCTGTAGTAATAGTTGGGATTTTGTAAGTTTGCTGTGCCTTAAATTTTAATCACTAAATTGTGAGAAATTATTTTAAGTTATAGATTAGAAAATAGTTTTCGTGTCTGTGACTTCTGTGTGGCTATGTAGTTAGAAAAGTACCAGAAATGTTTTGTGCCTCTGTTTTTCTAAGTGGTGCTTTATTCAAGAGACTGCTTAATAAATGTTGCTTTCAAGCTTTTGGCAGGTAATGCAAGTAGAACATTTAAGAGGCAAGGTATGATACACATGGCACAAAAAATGGGAAAGACCAGCAAAGTTGAATATGGTTGAAGTAGTTCATGTTGAGAAGATTACAAAGAGGGAATCTATCTGAATCTTTAGAATATTACCTGCTTTGTTTCTGACTATGACATGTGATTGTTGTGTGTATGTGTGTATGTTTTCTCAATAGGAATCAAAGGTTCTGGGAAGAAAAATGATGGAATGATAGAAATACAGAGCTCATGGACTGTTAAAAAAAACCCAGCTCTATTGATATTTAATTTACCCAATTTAAGTATACACTTTGAGTTTAGGAAGTATGTAGAGTTGTACAACCATCATTATAATTGACTTTTATAACACCTCAAATAGTTCCCTTATGCTGCTTTGCGGTCAATTTTTGCTCATAAGGGGTATGAGCAGCTAGGGAGCTCAGGCAACCACTGATCTGCTTTCTGCCTATATAGTTTCCCTTTTCTAGAAATTTTATGTAAATAGCATCATACACTATGTAGTCTAGAATATTGTTTTGTATCTTTAATATCGCTCTCTCTCTCATGACACCTAGCATAGTCCCTGCCACAAAAGGAGCCCGTATAAAATAGCTGCACAGATTTACTTCTTTTCAAGTCTTTAAAAATTTTTTTTAAATGTTTATTTTTGAGAGGGAGAGAGAGAGACAGAGCATGAGTGGGGGACAAAGGCAGAGAGAGAGGGAGACACAGAATCTGAAGCAGGGTCCAGACTGAGCTGTCAGCACAGAGCCTGATACAGGCCTTGAACTCACAAACCACAAGATCATGACCTAAGCCGAAGTCGGATGCTTAATTGACTGAGCTACCCAGGTGCCCCAGTCGTTTCAAGTATTTCTATAACTTGCATGCCACCTGCCTAGTCATAAACTTTTGCAGTAATATTTGATAGCAGATAAGACCTCTTTATCAAGAAATAAAATGGCCAAGTGTAAGTGTTGGCTTGGTTGATTTTCAAGTATTCTAAGGTTCTGTGGGGTAGGTATGACCAAGTGCTAAGCAACAGTACATTCTCTTGAAGTTTCTTCAGTGTGAAGTCTTTGAAATCTTATACTGATGCCCTGCTTAAAAACAGAATCTTTTTTCTTTTTTTAAAATTTTAATGTTTATTTATTTTAGGGGGGGGAGGGGGAGAAGGAGGGGCAAAAAGAGAGAGGGAGACACAAAATCTGAAGCTGGCTCCAGGCTCTGAGCTGTCAGCCCAGAGCCTCACCCAGGGCTCAAACTCACCAACTGGGAGATCATGACCTGAGCTGAAGTCAGATGCTTAACCAACTAAGCCACACAGGTGCCCCTAAAAATAGAATCTTTTAAAGATTAGAAATATTTAGCTATCACCTCGTGGTGATTAGTTCAGATTATATTTGTAATATGACTTGTACCTTTTCTGGTAATTCATATTTAAAAAAAAATTCTTTTTTAAAGTTTGTTTATTTTTGGGACAGAGAGAGACACAGCATGAATGGGGGAGGGTCAGAGAGAGAAGGAGACACAGAATCTGAAACAGGCTTCAGGCTCCGAGCTGTCAGCACAGAGCCTGATGCGGGGCTCCAACTCATGGACCGTGAGATCATGACCTGAGCCGAAGTCAGACGCTTAACTGACTGGGCCACCCAGGCGCCCCTGGTAATTCATATTTTAGTTGTGTTTTCCAGATTCACCACTAAAGATCAAGAATATTGTTTTCAACCCAGGTCCTGTTTAGAAGTCACTGCTATTTTCTAGTAGCCATTCCCCTCGTATTCTTTTTAGTAACGGAATCTACCATGTTCTAGCTTGGCACATAATCACCTAATTAGAAACTGTTTCTCAGCCTTTCTTCTACATAGGTGTAGCTATGTGATTAAATGTTAGGTGATAAGATGTAAGTGGAAGTATTGTCCACTTTTATGGTATTCTTAGTCATACCATAAAAGTAGCTGTTTGTCTTTTGCTTCTTCCGTTTTTCAGGGCTAGACCACCTGGATTATAAGAGTAAGCCATTTTCCACTTTGTAGATGAGGGCAGTGAGGGAAGAGCAACAAGGTACAAGATGATGGATCCCTGGATCTTCTACATCCTTAGAATACCTACACCTCCTTAGTTTGGATTTCTGTTATGTTCAAGCTATTGCTAACAGGCCTGTGGTAAAGTAAGCAATTTCCTGGCTTGTTGCAAGTAACATCCAAGTTTTTTTTCCAATGTCATTTTTTCCCTTTGTAGTTCCCTTTATTCAACAAAAATGTTGTTTGTGGTCAGTCCTTTACTGATCTGTGGTCACCTTCGGGGGCACCTGGGTGGCTCAGTCGGTTGAGTGTCCGACTTCGGCTCAGGTCATGATCTCTCACTCTGTGAGTTCGGGCCCCGCGTTGGGCTCTGTGCTGACAGCTGAGAGCCTGGAGCCTGCTTCGGATTCTGGGTCTATCTCAATGCCCCTCCCCCACTCATGCTGTCTCTCTCTCTCTCTCTCTCTCTCTCTCTCTCTCTCTCTGTGTCAAAAATAAATAAACATTAAAAAATTTTTTTAAAAACAACCTTCGAAATACTCTTTCTTTTAAGTCTTAAATTATCCAAAGATAATTTGGAAATGCCTTTGACTATATAATCTTAAAGCCAATGAATGCATCTCATGTCTTAAGACAGCAGAAACCTGGGTACATACACACAAATGTTGGTTAAATGAGTTAAGATAATTTGGGAGAGAGGTAGTTACTTTTTGAGGAGTTAAGATATGGGAGAGAGAGCATTTTAATGACAAGAACAGGAAAATTTTTATTTTAATTATCTATTTTTATGTAACAAATTATCCCACTGCTTAGCAGTTTAAAACCACAAACATTTATTATTTCATATTTTCTGTGGGATAATAATCCCTGTGAGATTGAGATGGGTCCCTTTGGTCAAGGGTCTCTTATGAGGCTGTAATCAAGGTGTTGGCTGGATCTGCTCAACTGGGGCTCCAGAATTCCTGTCCAAGCTTATTTGTGAAATTCTTGGCAGGCCTCAGGTCCGCATTGGCTGTTGGCTAGATGCTTAAGTTCCTTGCCATGCCCTGTGGCTTCTCCATAGAGATAATAGCAACATGGCAGCCCACTTCTTCCAGAGCAACAGATCCTAGAACACCCACAAATGGAAGCATTTTTTTAACTTCATCTTGGAAGTAACATCCTGTCACTTCTGCCATACTCTGTTCTTTATAAGTGAGTCATTAAATCCAGCTCACACTCAAGGAGAGGATTACACAAGTGTAAATATCAGGAGGTGAGCTCATTGGGGACCATTGTGCAGGTTGCCTACCACAAACAATATGCAAAGATCTATTAAGTATGCGTTGGCATATCAGCTTAGTGTTTTTACTTTTTTACTCATACCCATCTTTCCTAGTACTGGTTTTATCTACACTTCACCTGCTTATTAAATTTCCTTTCAGCTGGATAACTAAGACTCATGTAGCTTCACCTAGATTTAGTCAATTATCTGTGGATTAGAACAATCATCTCACTTTTACAAAAGAGAAAACTAATGTTCAAGGAAGGTACAAACCAAATTCAGACATATTTATTTTTGTAAACTTTATTTTGAGAGAGAGCATGCAGGGAGTGGGGGTGTGGGCAGGCCGATGCGGGGCAGGGGAGCGTTGAGTGAGTGAGTGAGAGAGAGGAAGAAAGAGAAGGGAAGTGAGAGAGGATCCCAGGCAGGCTCTGCACTGGTCAGCACAGAGCCTGATACGGGGCTTGAACTCACAAACCGGAATTGTGAGATCATGACCTGAACTGAAATCAAGAATCAGATGCTTAACAGACTGAAACACCCAGGCACCCCCAAAGCCAGATGTATTTTAAACAAGGTGCTTTTTGGTTGCACTGACCATGTTCCACATATCTTCTACTTGTTAAGGGACAAATTAGCCCTTTAAAACCACACAAGTCCTTTAACCTTAAACAAATGATCTACTTTCCCAGAATCTTTATTTCTCATTTTATAAAATGGGGAAGGTGAGCATAAAAAACATCCACAAGAGAGGGACTTCCAGCTATGGCTGCATGAAGAGTTTGGTGACTGCTCTCCACAAAAATAAAGTAAAACTAGGTAAAATTGTCTGAAACTATTTGGGCTATGCAAATTTGGCAGGCAAAAATTCAGAAGCACTTATTTTTAGGAAAACAGCTAGAGCTTTTAAGAACGGTTGATATCTACAGCATTCTTGCATGAAGACCCCTACTGTGTGCCCCACCTCTCCCCAGTTCCTGTGGCAAGAATGAAAGTTTGGGAAACCAGCGGCCCTGCTGGTTTGTGGCAGCAAGTGAAAACATGTATTTGTCAACTTAAAGTGATGAACTTGATGGGAAACAGGGAAAACTCACATTATTTGCAAGTGTGAGATTGTGGTGCTAATTGGGATGCTTGGGGGACCAGCCAGGTTTTTAACAGGCAGACTTTGGAATTGAGAATACCATAAAGGGATAAGTTCTCCATGCATCCCTGGTGAAACTATGCACATGTGCTGGGGAGACCTGAAAGTGTCTAGCAGAAAGCAGGGGCCAAGGCAAACTTGAGAACTGGCCAAGGCTTGAATGTGCTCTTCCCATCCCACACACAGATTGAAGAGCAGGTTTGAAATGTGTGAGCATACCTTTGCCCAGATAACTAGCTGAAAACTAAGCTATGCAGATAAAGGATAACCTCCTTAGGAAGCCATAGTGAAAAAAAAAATAGGTAAGTATTAAAACCTGAGCAGAGACGTTGACACTGCAGGAGACATAGATCCCACTCTTTAAGGCCAGAGAAATTAAAAAAATTGTGGGGGTGACTGGCAGGCTCAGTCATTAGAACATATGACTTGATTTCAGGGTTGTGATTTCAAGTCCCTTTTTGGGTGTAGAAGTTACTTTAAACATAAAATCTTTCAAAAAATTCTGAAAAATAAATTCCAGAGTTGGTATATTTTTGATAATAAGTTATCTAAAATGTCTTGTTTTTAACAAAAAGCCAGGAGACATGTCAAGAGACAGAAAAACGTGACCTATACTGAGAGAAAAGAGTGCAGTTAATAGAAAATACCTGAGTGGACTCAAATATTAGACTTAAAAGATAAAAACTTCAAAAATGCTATTATAAACATGTTAAAAGAATAGAAGGAAACGTTTTCAAATGATAGCAGAATATGATGATACTGACCCGACAAATGGTGACTCTCAATAGAAGGAAATGGAATCTATAAAAAAGTATTTTATTTTTTTAGTATTATAAATGGAAATGTTTTCATTTTTGAATTATTCATTGTTAATATGTGGAAATACTTGCTTATTAGCTCTAAATTATTTGTGTGTTCTTTAGGATTTTTTTAATATGTAAGATCATGATATCTGTGAATAGAGAACACCTTACTTCTTCCTTTCCTGGATGCCTTTCATTTCTTTTTCGTGCATAGTTGCCCAGGCCAGAATCTCTAGTACAATGGAGACAGCAGACAGCCTTGTCTTGTTCTTTATCTCAGGAAAAACCTTTCATCTTTCATCATTAAGTATAATGTTAGCTGTAGGTTTTTAATAGATGTGCCATCTATCAAGTTAAGGAAGATTCCTTTTATTTATAGCTTTATGAGTATTTTTATCAAGAAGGGGTATTGGATTTTGTCAAGTGCTTTTGTGTATCTGTTGTCTGTTGAGATGGTCATTAAAAAAACCCCTTCATTACATCTAAAAAGGTGAGAGGAAAATTGCACTGTATCTAAACAGAACAATATTTTCAAAGGATCCATAGCTTCAAAAACAATGGATTTTAGAGGATATTGGACCAACATCTTTATAGTGATGAGTGGGAAAAAAAAAAAACCACAAAAAGCCCCTAAACTATCAACCCAGAATTCTATATACAATCAACAATTGTCTCAGGAAAAAAGAAACAATGATATTATGTCATGAATAAAACCTGAGAAAATGTTCATCAACTCATTTGAGCTGCAAGAAATTCTAAAAGATGTATTTTAGTTTGAAAAGCAATGAAACAAATGGAAACTTGTATATTCAAAAAGGAATGCAAACCATCAAAAATGCTATTGTGTCTGCCTTCTTGATCTAGGGGAGGAGGGTAGAATTCATAGGTATTAAAAATAAAAATTTATACAGAAAACCCCCCTTCATTTCAGTAATATGGTTCATTAAATGGATTTATTTTTTACATTTTGGATCACTTTTGCATTTCTGTGATAAATCCTACTTGGCCATGGTATATAATACTTTTAATATGTACTGGTATAAGTTTGCTGATATTTTGTTGAAGATTTTTGCATCTGTTTTCATAAAAGACATTGGTCTGTAGTTTTCTCGTGATGTCTTTGGCTTTGGTATCTGACTCCATAGAATGAGTTAGGAAATGTTCCCTCATCCTCCAATTTGGAAGAATTTAAGGATTAGTATTAGTTCTTCTTCAGATGTATCACTAATTATGCCCTCTGTTCCTTGGCATTTCTTTGTTGGAAGTTTTTTGATTACTGATTTAATATTTTTACTTTTTATTCAGATTTTCTCTTTCTTCTTGAGTCAGTTTTATTATTTTTTTTGAGTTTGTATGCTTCTAGGAATTTGTCCATTTCATCTAGGTTGTTTAGTTGCCATAGTATTCTATAATTCTGTTTCTGCAAGGTTGACAATGATGTCTATTTTTTTTAATGGTTATTTTTGAGAGAGAACGAGAGTGTGCATGCATTAGTAGGGAAGGGGCAAAGAGAGAGAGGGACAGAGAATCTGAAGTGGGTTCCATGTTGATATCAGACAGCCTAATGCAGGGCTCGAACTCAAGAATCTCGAGATCATGACTTGAGCCCAAGCCAGATGCTTAACTGACTGAGCCACCCAGGTACCCCGATATCTCTATTTTCATTCATATTTTAGTAATTTGAGTGTTCTCTCTTTTTAATCTGCTGAAGGCTTGTTAATTTTGTTGATATTTCCAAAGAATGGACTTATGTTTTGTTTCTATTGTTTTTCTAGTCTATATTTCATTTACATTTGCTCTGATTTTTATTTTCTTCCTTCTCCTTGGCCTATATTTAGTTTTCTTCTCCTTTTGTAGTTCTGTAAGGTAGAAGGTTAGGTAGGTTATTGGTTTGAGATCTTTATTCTTTTTAATACAGTTATTTACAGTTATATTCCATAAATTGTGGGATGTTGGGAGCACATGGCTGGCTCAGTTGGTAGAGCATGAACCTCTTCATCTCAGGGTTGTAAGTTCCAGTCCTATGTTGGGTGGGAGAGATTACTTAAAAGTAAAATCTTTAGGGGTGCCTGAGTAGCTCATTAGGGTGAGTGTCCAACTCTTGATTCCGGTTGAGGTTGTGATCTTGTAGTTCGTGAGATCGAGTCCCATGTCGAGTGGGGAGCCTGCTTGGATTCTCTGCCTTTCCCCTATATGCTCTCTGTCTCTCTCAAAATAAGTAAATGTTAAAAAAAATCTAAGAAAAAATAAATTTTGGGATATTGTGTTTTTGTTTTCATTGATCTTAAAGTACTTTTTACTTTTCCGTGTGATTTTTTTAAATTGTTTTCAAATGTGTTGTTTAATTTCCACATATTTCTATATTTCCTTTTGTTACTAATTTCTAATGTCATTCCGTTGTGGTCAGAAAAGATATTTTGTGTGATTTCAGTCTTTTAAAATTTATTGAGATTTGATTTGTGGCTAACATATGGCTTATCTATGTGCACTTGAGAAGAAAGTGTATTCTGCTGTTGTTGGGTGGAATGCTGTATAAATATATCTGTTAGGCCTAGTTGGTTTAAGCATTAACATTTTCAGTTTCCTCATTTATCTTGTGTCTGGTTGTTTTATCTGTTATTAAAATGGGGGTTTGGTGTTTCTCTTGTAGAACTATTTATTTTTCCCTTCAACTCTTCAATCAGTTTTTGATTGATCTATTTTGGACTTCTGTTACATGTACATATTTAATTGTTATATCGTTTTAGTGGATTAACCTTTTATCATTTTGTAAATTTTTTTGGTCTCGTAACAATTTTTGTCTTAAAGTCTATTTTGTCTGACATTAATGGGGACACTGCAGTTCTCTTTTGGTTACTATTTGAATAGAATACGTTTTTCCATCTTTTTAATCCATTTATGTCCTGGGGTCTAAAGTCAGTCTCTTATAGACCGTATGTAATTTTATCGTCTTTATTGTTATTATTATTCTTTAATATTTTAATGTTTATTTTTGAGATACAAACACAGGGAAACAGGGGAGGGGCAGAGAGAATGAGACACAGAATCTGAAGCAGGTCCAGACTCTGAGCTGTTAGCACAGAGCACAAAATGGGACTCAAACCCATGAATGGTGAGATCATGACCTGAGTTGAAGTCGGATGTTCAACCAACTTAGCCACCTGGGCCCCCTTGATCATCTTTATGTTCCATTCTTTCATTCTCTGTTTCTGAATTGGAGAGCTTAATGTTTTTATATTTGGTGTAATTACTGATAAGGAAAGATTTCTGCATTTTTCTTGTTTTCTGTCTTATACTTTTTTGTTCATCAATTTCTCCAATGCCCTTTTTATGAAATATTTTAAGTGTACTATTTTGATTCCCTTCTCTTTTCTTCTATGTATGTATATTTAGTTAGTTCCTTAATATTTGCTCTAGTGGATATAAGCATCATAATTTATAACAACCTAGTTTGAATTAATACTGTTTTGTTGGTCTTGAGCCTGTCTATGGTAGTACATTATGTCAGAAATGCCTGCAGTGTTCACTCAGGCACACATTACTCATGGCATACTCCACAGACATTTCACCAACCAGGGCCCCCGTTTATTGCTGGGCCAGCTCTGCTGGTTCTTATTATGATATATATAGCATGCCAAGGACCATGTAGCCAGGTTGAGAGCAGAGAGAAAGAGAAAGCAGACTTGGGGCTCAGCCTTTATTAGGGTCCAGTTGTGGAGTGTCTAGGGTTTTGCTCATTCAGTCTATTGGCTAATTTAAAGCAGAAAGGCAGGAATTAGGGCCTGAGGAAGGAGAAAATAGGGTCACTCATGTAGTCAGTTATTTAGGTTACCTGGGGTTTTCTGACAGAACTTTACAGATGGGGCAGCCTCATTGCTTATGTGGTGGTTTTTCTAGTAGCTGTCTCATACAGCTGGCAATATGTTTATTCAAGATAAATGTTTTTTGAAATGGATATCATGGCGATCAAAAGCTTAATGTTAGACCCACTACAATAAAAAAATCTTACTGTCACCAAACTATGGAAAGAGCCCAAATGTCCACTGACTGATGAATGGATAAAGAAGATGTGGTATATATACACAATGGATTATTACAGCCATCAAAAAGAATGAAATCTTGCCATTTGCAACAATGTATGGAGCTGGAGTATATTATGCTAAGTGAAATAAGTCAAAGGAAGACAAATATCATAGGATTTCACTCATGTGGAATTTAACAAACAAAACATGAACTTATGAGAAGGGGGAGAAGAGAGAAACGATAAAAGACTGTTAACTATAGAGAACAAACTGAGGGTTGATGGAACTTGGTGGGGGATGGACTAAATGGGTGATGGGCGTTAAGGAGGGCCCTTGTATTGAGCACTGGGTATTATATGTAAGTGATGAATCATTAAATTCTATTTCTGAAACCATATTACATCGTATGTTAACTGACTAGAATTTAAATACAAATTTGAAAAAAAAAACCTTATTGTTAGACACTTAACCTACAAATATAAATACCATGGTTTCAATGATATATAAAAACTTTGTTTCTATATTTATGTACTTACTGTCATATATGTTTATGTGTTTTGTGCCCAGCAACATAGATTTATAATTATTATTTTACATATTTTTTATTTTTTATTTTTTTATTTTTGAGAGAGAGAGAGAGAGAGAGAGAGAGAGAGAGTATGAGTGAGTGAGGGGCGGGGGGGGGGAGAGAGAGAGAGACAGAGAGAGACAGACAGACAGACAGACACACACTACCCATGAGGGGCAGAGAGAGAGAGAATCCCGAAGTGAGGCTCGAGCTCATGAACCAGGAGATCGTGACCTGAGCCAAAGTGGAATGCTTACCCGACTGAGCCATCCAGACGCTCTTGTAGTTTTCTTCTCAATCATGTACAAAATAAAAGGGGTACAAGTCCAAAATACATTAGTTATAAATTTTATATTTACCTACATAAACACCTATCTTTACTGTTTTTTTTTTTTAACGTTTATTCATTTTTGAGACAGAGACAGAGCATGAATGGGGGGAAGGTCAGAGAGAGAGGGAGACACAGAATCTGAAACAGGCTCCAGGCTCTGAGCTGTCAGCACAGAGCCCGACGTGGGGCTCGAACTCCCGGACCGCGAGATCATGACCTGAGCCGAAGTCAGACGCCCAACCGACTGAGCCATCCAGGCGCCCCACTGTTGTTTTTTTATTTGTGCATGTGATTTCAAGCTGCTGGCTTATGCTCTTTCATTTAAGTCTGAAGAGCTCCCTCTAGCATTTCTTACACTCAGGTTTACTAGTGACATACTCCCTCAGTTTTTATTTATCTGGAAATATTTTTTTTAATATATTTTTTTAAACATTTATTTTTGAGAGACAGAGAGAGACAAGAGAATGAGCAGGGAAGGGGCAGAGACAGAGGGAGACACAAAACCTGAAGCAGGCTCCAGGCTCTGAGCTGTCAGCACAGAGCCTGATGCGGGGCTCGAACCCATGAATTATCAGATCATGACCTGAGCTGAAGTCAGTTGCTGAGCCACCCAGGTGCCCATCTGGGAATATTTTAATTTCTCCATTATTTTTGAAGAATAGTTTTGCCAGATATACAGAGTTCTTGCTTAACAGTTTTCCTTTCAGCACTTTAAATATGTCATCGCATTGCCTTGTGGCAAAAAAGGTAGTGAGGATTCCTTGCACACTCTTTAGTCCACAGAGTTCTCTTTGCTGGTTCTACTGGCCAGAAAAATGGTTTTACTTTCAGAGTTTTAGGTGTCTACACAGCTGCCACATTGCAGCTCTGTGACTTAGGCTGTATTGGGACATGGCCAACAGAGAGAGAAAAGAAAAGGGAAAGGAAAGAAAACCCAAAATGAAGGTTCTCACATTTTCTGTCTCACATTCTGTCCAGAAAGATGGTTTTATCTCTGTAGTTTAGTTGTGTCTTATGTACAATTCTGCACAGGGGCCATCCTATTCCATGATGGGAGAAAAAACAAAAAAACTCAGGAAACTCATTCCTATTACTGACTATTCTTTAAGTTTTGGCTCACTTCCCCAATCCATCTGTTACTAACATTTATTTATTTGTTTGATGTTTATTTTGAGAGCATGAGTTTGAGTTTAATGTTTATTGAGAGAGCATGGGGGAGGGGCAGAGAGAGGGGGAGAGAATTCCAAGCAGTCTCTGTGATATCAGTGCAGAGTTGGATTCAGGGCCCAGTCTCCCTAACTGTGATATCATGACCCAGCTGAAATCAAAAGTCAGATGCTTAACCATCTGAGCCATCCAGGCACCCAACCTTTTATTTATTTTTAATGTTTAAAAACTTTTTAAAAAGATTTTATTTTTAAGTAATCTCTATGCCTCCTGTGGGGTTCAAGCTCACAACCCCAAGATCAAGAGTTGTGAGCTCTACTGACTGAGCCAGCCAGGTGCCCCTATTTACTAACCTTTTGGAGTCCTGAGTTAATTGCTTTTAGTATGTTGTCCATAGGTTTTAGTTGTCATGAGTGGGAGTGAGAGACTGTAGTGGTTTAACGTCATCTTTGCTGGTGATTCTTACACATATTTTTTATTTCTCAGTAGACCCTTGGAAAAAGAATGGTAGTTGTGAAGAGAAGGTAGTTATTTTCCCCAGGCTTAAGATTTAAATATAGTAGAGATTCTAGCTGAGATGTCTACAACTTTTGCCTGCCCAGAGGCTTACCACTTTAGGTTATAGTAATGATAGGAATCATTTATATACTATTTACTCTGTTCCAGATACTGTTTCCAAAACTTTAAACTCCTTTAGTCCTCACAGTAACTCTATCAGGTCAATACTATATTATCCCCATTTTATTTTATTTATCATTGTTATTATTTTTAATGTTTATTTTTGAGAGAGAATGAGAGCATGGGAGGGGCAGAAGAGAAGGGGACAGAGGATCTGAAGTGGGCTCCATGCTGACAGCAGAGAGCCCAGTGTGGGGCTCAGAATCATGAATGGTGAGATCATGACCTGAGATAGGTCAGCCACCCAGGCAATCCCTATTACCCCCATTTTAAAGATAAATTGAGGTACAGAGAGAGTAAGTAATTTGTCCAAGGTTGCATAGATAATAAATGGTGGAGCCATGATTTAAACCCAGCATAAGACAATTTAGTGTTAGAGCACATGTTCTGGTTAAAATTTTTACTTATGTGTTATGGAAATTATCATATACAAACCAAAGTAGAAAATACTGTAATGAACCCGCCCTCCACCATGTATCTTCAACCAGTTTTATTAGTTTTCAGTATTCTGCCTTTCTTGTTTTATTTTTCACTAACTTTTTTTTGTTTTTGATAAGGTATCTGAAAGCAAATTCTAGATATCATTTTATTTATAAACACTGAAGTATATATCTAAAATGCATAATACTTTTATAAAACATAACCACAGTATGAATATAACTACAATATAATCAAAGCTTAAAAAGTGAATAATAATTTTCTGATTTCTAATATCTTGTGTTCAGTTTTATCTGATTGTCTCAGAAGAACCTTCTTATAGTTGGTTCAGTTCAGGATCCCAATATGGTCCACACATTGTATTTATTGACACATACCTTAATTGTAAAAATTTTAATACTGGCAAACACACATTTTCTCTCTCTAGAGAGAAATCCCCCTGCTCTCACACCCACTCTTTTTACATAGAAGGTAATGTTAACACACATTCTTAACTCTCATACCCTCTTTAGGGCTGTCCCTAATGATGACTTTTCTAATAATGGCCACTTGTATTCAAGATGGTTTTCTGTTTTAAAAGTTAATTTTTTCTAATTAACAAAAACCTGTTCTTGTGCTTTTGAAGTATTTAGCACATATTATATGGTTCCTTTTTTATTTACAGATATTTTCCAATTTATCCCTGGATGAGCGTTGCCTTTCTGCCTCGTTGGTTTGCAAGTACTGGCGTGACCTTTGTTTAGATTTCCAGTTTTGGAAGCAGCTGGATCTTAGTAGTCGTCAGCAGGTATGGAATCTAATTCTAAGAAACACCTTGGCCTACTCAACAAATATCTTTATTTCTCTTCAGAAATCATTTCTTTCATGTTGGAGTTTTTCAAGATAGTTCGAATGACTGTAACTTATAATTCCATGCTTCAGTAATTTTTTTGTGTGAATTTATGTTATAGCTAGGTTCTTGTGGTGAAGAAGATATTTAATGTGGATTGGTAATTTTGGGTTGCTTCTTAATCCTTTTGTCTAAGTCCTCTTTGTCTTCTCCCTTTTTTCATTACGTTTAAAGAAAGTTATTAAGCTTTCCCTCCTTTTTGTAGGAATTATATCATGAATTTTAGTTTAGTAGTAGAACATGATGGCATATGTTTATATAGTACTGATGATATGCCATGTACTGTTCTCTGGGCTTTACACATACTAAAGCATTTGAATCTTCTAACAACGTTTTGAGTTGATACTATTATTATACCTTTTAATGTGTTATTATTATACTATTAATTATAGTATCTTTACACTGTTGTTATAGGTGAATAGTATAAGTATTTTTTTTTAATTTTTTTGTTAAAGGATTTTAGTTTATTTTGAGTGAGAGAGTGAGAGTGTGTGTGTGTGTGAGAGAGAGAGAGAGAGAGATCGGGGGAGGGGCAGAGAGCGAGGAAGAGAGAGAATCCCAAGCAGGCTGTGCACTGTCAGTGCAGAGCTCAATGTGGGGCTCAATCCTATGAACCGTGAGATCATGACCTGAGCTGAAACAGAGTCAGACACTTAACTGACTGAGCCACCCAGGTGCCCCAATAGTTTAAGCATTCTCACACTACTGTTACAGATGAATAAATAGAAGCAAAATGGGCTAAGATATCTTGTTTTTATTTTCCTTTTGATTAATTTTCTAATCTTCCCTATTGCCTGGCTGCCCAATGTGTTCATATGGTGGCATAAGTTATTGCATACAATTTGTTGGACTTGTTTTTTTCTTTTGGACTTGGACTTGATTGTTAGAACTTCTTTTGGACTTGATTGTTAGAACTTGGCATTGAAATGCATAAAAATATTCAATAAGAATAGGATTTTATTGGAGTACTGAACCTGTTCTAAATCCATGATACTGTTAGGTACTGGTGTGCTGCCACATGTTTAGCAACTCCTTTCAAAAACAAACAAATAGAAAGCTGTGATTTGTAATATTTGCTAGTTTTTGTGGTGCAAATGCTCCCACCATGGCCTATTTCAGGCTATGGATGTAATATCACTGAATGCGGTGATGTCCCTGATTTGGAAAGAGGTACACATTGCAGGCTCTTGTGAGTTGGTACAAGCCAACTGCATGCAGCATACCACTAGTAGTTTACGTGGGGTGTGTGTGTGTGTATCGCTCGTTCACTTTAAACAAAATAAGCAAATCCTGGACATTTATGTGTAAGTTTTCTTTTTGTTTTTCTGCCTCATTGGTTAGAAGCTGAAATAATTACAGAATTAGTCATTTCCCTGCCTGGGTCCATGAAATTTGTGTCCAGGGAGAATAGTGAGTATTTAGTTATTGTGGCTGGTAGAGTGGAAAAAAGTAATGTGAAATAATCCATTGGCTCTTTAGTACTTTTGGATATCTGAGCTGTTTGTTACAAACTCAGGCTAAGAATAGCTTTACCCTTCTATTGGTAGTTATGTCTGGAGATGAAAAAAGAAAAGATAAAAGGAGAGCTATGTCCAGGTTTTAACTTTGAAGGTAACTGTCTGTATTTATGCTTTTTCCAGGGAGCATAAAGGTAGTTTCAGCCTTGTCTCTTACTTTTAGTGCTCCTCAGCACTACAGTTCTTTACTTCTGTTCTAAATTTCGTCATGTGCATCTTCTTTGACCATTATTTGTACTCAAGGGACTTGAATAATATTAACCCTCTTTTTCTTTTTTATTTATGTTTACTTACTTATTTTTTATTGAAGTATACTTTTACAGGTGTACAGCATAGTGATTTGACAACTCTATACGTAATGCTGTGCTCATCCCAAGTGTAGCTGCCATCTCTCACTGTACAAGGCTATTACCACACCATTCACTATACTCCCTATGCTGTACCTTTCATCCCTGTGACTTATTCCATGATTGGGTATAGAATATGTACAGGTTGATTTTTTAAAAATTATGTTTAGGGGCGCCTGGGTGGCGCAGTCGGTTAAGCGTCCGACTTCAGCCAGGTCACGATCTCGCGGTCCGGGAGTTCAAGCCCCGCGTCAGGCTCTGGGCTGATGGCTCAGAGCCTGGAGCCTGTTTCAGATTCTGTGTCTCCCTCTCTCTCTGCCCCTCCCCCGTTCATGCTCTGTCTCTCTCTGTCCCAAAAATAAATAAACGTTGAAAAAAAAAATTAAAAAAAAAATTATGTTTAAAATTCAGACGGCCATGTGAGTTTTTTACCACATGAATTCTAAGGTTACTCATACTTAGCTTTGAGGTATTTTTTTTTATATAAATTAAAACAAAATTTTGTTTAACATTTTTTAATTTATTTTTTTGAGAGAGAGTGCGAGCAGGGGAGGGGCAGAGAGAGAGGGAGACACAGAATGAAGCAGGTTCCAGTCTGAGCTGTCAACACAGAGCCTGATGTGGGGCCCGAACCCATGAACCCTGAGGTTATGATCTGAGCTGAGGTGGACACTTAAAGCACCTTTAGCTTTGAGGGTTTTTTTGATAAAAGGTATTTGATATGGACATTTGTATGTAATCTTGGATGTGTTCATAAACAAAATGATGTATTTTCTATATATATATATGAGGTAGTATTCTGATAGAAGTAGTAAAGGGACACCTGTTTGGCTTGGTGACCTACATCAGCTCACGTCATGATTCTACATCTGTGAGTTCGAGCCCTGTGTTAGGCTCTGTGCTGATACTCACAGCCTGGAGCCTTCTTCACATTCTATGTCTACCTCTCTCTCTGCCCCTCCCTCACTCATGCTATGTCTCTCGTTGTGTCTCAAAAATAAATAAACGTTAATTTTTTTTTTTTTAAAGGGGCACCTGGGTGTCTCAGTTGGTTAAGTGGTGACTTCAGCTCAGGTCATGATCTCGCCATTCCCAAGTTCGAGTCCCACATCGGTCCCTATGATAACAGCTCAGAGCCTGGAGCCTGTTTCAGAGTCTGTCTTCCTCTCTCTCTGCCCTTTCCCCACTTGTACTCTGTGTGTCTCTTTCTCTCTCTCTCTTTCAAAAATAAATGTATATTAAAAAAATAAAAAATAAATTTTAAATAAAAAAGTAGTAAAACAATTAAAATTTATATTTTGTGGTAGGGATCATCTAATACTAGGTATAATAAGTTACAATTCATATAATGTGATGACTGATACACACTGTTTGCTGGGTTAAAAATAGAAAACAAAGCAATTAAAATCTCAGTATAATTTTGTGTATTCAAACTTTTTCAAAGTTTAACTTTGAAAGTTAAAGTACTTTCCTGATAAGGATAGATCTTAGGCTTTCAACGAAAATTAACACATATATTTTTGCTTGGTGTTTCTCCATACCACTTCTGACACCAGATGTGTGGAGTTTTTTTCATTCTAAAAAATTCTCTGATAATAACTGGGTATCTAACAATTCAGTGCAATTCTGACACCCAACTCCTGGGGTTAATGCAGACCTCACCGATTATGGGCTTTAGTCCTATAAGACTGTCCCCTCTTCATACACCCCTCACGAGTCCCAGGAGTCACCAGTAGTTCTCACTGACCAGCTGTGACTTCAACAGTTCCCTCTGGTCTTTCCTCAGGTTTGATAATTTGCTAAAATGACTTACAGAACTCAGGAAAATACTTTTACTGGTTTATTGTGAAGGATACAACTCAGGACTGGCCAAATGGAAAAGATGCCTAGGACAAAGTACGGGGGTGGAGAAGATGTGGAGCTTCCATAGAGTCTGTGGGCCTGTCACCCTCCTGGCTCCTTAAGGTGTTAGCTAACCTAGAAGCTCTTCAATTTTCATTGTTGAAAGTTTTTCTAACCTAGTCTCTAGCTCCTGTACCCTCCCAGGAAGTCAGGGGTTGAGGCTGACAGTTACCACTTTCTAATCACATGGTTTTTCTGGTGACCAGACCTCATCCTAAAGGTATCATCTAGGGGCCCCCGTTTAAGTCATTTCATTAGTATAATAAACTCAAGTGTGGTCAAAAGGGGCTTGTTATGAATAACAAAGGACACTCCTATCAATCAGGAAATTCTGGAGGCTCTGTTCTAGGAATTAGAAACAAAGACTAAGTATGCATTTTATACTATACCACAGTTCTTGTTATGCTTTAATATTCAATAAGAAGGTTTTCTTTTGATGGTGGTTTTCATGCTGTAATCTAATTATTACTTATTTATTGGGGGAAAACTTCATAAAAGAATAGAAAGTAAGTTTCTACTTTTAGCAAAAGTTTAAACTTATTCCTTTTTTTTCCTCCTAGGTCACTGATGAATTATTGGAAAAAATTGCATCGAGAAGTCAGAATATAATTGAAATCAACATTTCTGATTGTCGCAGTATGTCTGATACAGGCGTATGTGTTCTAGCATTTAAGTGTCCTGGACTTCTTAGGTATACAGCCTACAGGTGTAAACAGCTTTCTGACACTTCTATTATTGCGGTTGCCTCTCATTGTCCTTTACTTCAGAAAGTTCATGTAGGCAACCAGGACAAACTTACTGATGAAGGACTCAAACAGGTAAATATTAGCATCTATAAAATGGTTTTACTCTGATTAACTCAAAATGTTTGCTTGAAGCTACACTTTAACACATTATTATATGTTAAAAATAATGCTCAGAGACTAAAATAAGCCATCTTGTTTTTTGTACCCATGAGTGGTTGGTTCAGTAAAATTGATAAATAACTTTGGTGTGTTTTGCAGTGAGTGCCTGAACTTCTGGGACAAGCCATTTTATTTATTTTTTTGTTAGTTAAATTTTATACCAAATTTGGCTTTAGGTTCCAATAGTATGCATTTTGGGTTAGTATGAGGTTTTAAAAATTGACTTTTAATTCCCCTTTTACATTACTAGATGATATGCTTATGTGCTTTAAAATACATATTTTAAAGCATAAATGAAAGTCCAAATTAAGGAGTATAGAATGAAGTAAAAGCTGCTCATTACCCATATTTGGAACAATAATTGGATTAAAATACTATATTTTATCTTTGACGCACTTCCTTTGGAAATGCCATTTAAAATTTTTTTGTCTCAGAGTGGATTATTCATTCATGAGTATTGAATGGATTCTATGTGCCAGGCTCTAGATTTGTGAATATTGTGAATATTTAGTAATGTTCCCAGTTTTGTACTAGGTACTTTCTGTATTTTAACATGTAACCCTTGAAGTAACTTTGTGAAATAGTTGGTATTAAACTCATTTTGTAAAGGGAGAAATTAAAGGTTAGAAAGATTAATTAACTCGCCTAATGTTTAGCAAGTGGTGGAACTGGGGTTTAAAGCTTAGATTCTCCAAAATCTCTTCCATCTTTTGACTTTCCCACTCCAAAAGACTTTGAATAAGGGGGCCTGCTCTGTGAGGGCAGAGGCCCTGCACGTTTCCCACTCCAGCTACGGTTTTCTTGACAGACATTTTTGAAAGAAAGAGCTAATTAATAATTTCATTCAAGAACTTGTCAGGATTAAAGTTTAAATTTAGAAGTGGGGTGTAGTCCTGACACTTCCCAGTAAAAGCAGAATATTGGCAAAGACCTAGATTTAAATCTGATCTGAAATGAACTTAGAAGAAGATCGCTAAATTTAAACATTACATATGAATTAATTGAAAGCTCAGTATTAGAAGGAATTTGGGGAGATTCTGTCTTAAGCAGTACTGGGTGTGTCAATCTAATTTATGTATTAAAAATGCTAAAATGTATAAGGGAGACTGTTCTGTCTGCAAAGGCAAAATGTGCAATAACACCGTTATTTGTTTTAATATCTGTCCTGATCATTTCTGCTATATATACGATCACCCACTAGTGGAATGAAGTTCTTATATGTATTAGAACAAATTAATCTTTAACGGGAAATTATAAATTTTGTTGACATGGCATGATTTTTTTTGTGATAGAAATCTGTTGGCAAATTATACTTTATAATGAGACATTTATAGAGGTCTGTGTATTTATAAAGTTGACTAAATCTGTTGTATTTTTAAACATGATATAATATGAATAGTTGAGCAGACTGTTAAGGGTGTTTGTGGTAAGAATAAGATCATAACTATGATTGAAATAGAGGGAAAATAAAAAGTCCTTTAAGGAACAAGAGTTAATATGCCAATCAAGTACCATGATTTTATCTAACCTCTACAACTTCTCTAGAATGTAAGATATCTTGGAACCTATAAATTTATGATTAGATGTTTGCTTCAGATTTTCATGGCTCTTTTTTAAATACATATATTTTTAATTTTTAGAAAGAGAGAGAGTGCACGGGAGTGGGGGAAAAGGGCAGAAGGAGAGAGAGAATCTTAAGCAGGCTCCATTCTCAGCCCAGAGCCTGGCAAAGGATCTCACAAATGGATCTCACAACCGTGAGAGATCATGACCTGAGCTGGAATCAGAAGCTTAACCAACTGAGTCACCCAGGTGCCCCATAGGCAAATATTTTAAATCAATTTTTGGACACATGCTCAAAGAGCTAGTGGAAAGTATGGACAAACAACTAAAAGTTTTAGAAACTAAAAGAATTCTAGAAAATGATGTATCGAAAAATTGAGATAGTAATAAAGATCTAGAAATTATCAAAAGGAACTAAATTGTAATTCTGGAGCTAAAAAGTACAATAACTGATATTAAAATATTTTCTAGAGGGATGCAGCATCAGATAGGGGTAGGCAGGAAAGAATGAGTGAACCTGGAGATGAAACAAAGTAAATTATTGTGTCTGAGAAGAAAAAGAAAAAAAGAATGAGGAAAAGTGAATAGAGCCTGAAGGACCTGTGGGATATCACTAAGGAGAACAACATTTGCATTATGATTGTCCCAAAAGGAGAAGGGAGAGAGAAAGAGAAAGAATATTTGGAGAAATAATTACTAAAATGTACCAAATTTGATGTGAAAGACATGAATCTGTATATCCAAGAAACTCAGTGAACTCCAGGCAGATTAATTTCAAAGAAGCCTACAATGAGACACATGATAGTATGATTGTCAAAAGCCACAGACAAATAGAGAATCTTGAAAGCAGCAACAAGAGTAGTGTCTCTTAGCATACAAGGGATCTTTAATAAGATTAACAATTGATTTTTCATGCAAAACCTTGGAACCAGAAAGCAGTGTGCTGATGTAAGTTCTGAGAGAGAAAATATCAAACAATTTGATATTTGACAAAACTATTCTTTAAGTATGAAGTCAACATTAAGATATTCTCAGGTAAACAAAAAGTGAGGGAAGGGGCACCTGGTTGGCTCAGTCAGTGGAGTATGTGACTCTTAATCTTGGGGCTGTAGATTTGGGCCCTGAATTGGGTATTAGATATTACTTAAAAAAAAAAAAATCTTCAAAAAAAAAAAAAAAAGGAATTCATCGTTAGTAAATCTGCTTTACACGAAATGCTAAAAAGAGCATGATAGCTATATAGGTAAATATAAAAGATAGTTTTACTTCACTTTTAGTTTGTAACTCCTCATTTTTTCCTATGTGATTGAAGAAAAGCAAATGTATAGAATGAAGATTATAAATCTATGTTCATGGGCACATAATGTGTAAAAGTGTAATCTATGATAATACTGTAAGTAGAAGGAGTAGAGACATAGCACCATCATGTATACTGTTGACACTATGTTGGTATTGTTCAAATTATGCTATTATAAGTTTATGATGTTAATTGTAGTCTCCATGGTAACCATTAAGAAAATAACTGAAATATGTGTAGGAAAGTAATGGGAAGAGAATCAAATGGTATACTGCATAAAATCTATTAAATACAAAAAATGTGGTAATGGAGGAATTGAGGAACAAAAAACATTTAAGACCTACAGTAAGCAAATAGTTTCTAAATGGCAGAAGTAAATCCTTCCTTGCCAGTAGTTACTTTATTTTATTTTTTTAAATTGTTAAAGTTTATTTTATTTTGAGAGAGAGAGAGCACGGGAGGGACAGAGAGCAGTGGGGAGAGAAAGAGTCCCACCACCAGCTCAGAACCTGATGGGCTTGAACACACAAACTGTGAGATCATGAACTAATCTGAAACCAAGAGTCAGACACTTCACCCACCGAGCCATCCAGGAGCCCCTATCAGTAGTTACTTTAAGTTAAATAGATTAATTGGAGCACCTGGTAGGCTCAGTCAGTAGGGCATGTGACTTTTTTTTTTTTAAGATGTTAAGTAATCTCTACACCAAATGTGGGGCTTGAATTCATAACCTCAAGATCAAGAGTCACATGCTCTTCCGACTGAGCCAGCCAGCTGCTCTAAGCAAGCAGTTCTTCGATTTTTTTTTTTTAACGTTCATTTTTTTTTTAAGTTTATTTATTCTGAGAGACACAGACACAGTGCAATCAGGGGAGGGACAGAGAGAGGGAGCAAGAGAGAGAATCCCAAGTAGACTCCACACCACCAGCTCAAAGCCTAATGTGGGGCTTAAACTCATGAACTGTGAGATCACGACCTGAGCTGAAACCAAGAGTCAGACGCCTAACTGACTAAGCCACCCATGCAACCCAAATAAATGTTCATTTATTTTTGAGAGATAGAGAGTGCGAGCAGGGAAGGGACAGAGAGCAACAGAGGATCTGAAGCAGGCTATGTGCTGAAAGCAGCAAGCCCAATGCAGGGCTTGAACTCATGAACTGTGAGGTCATGGCCTGAGCCGAAGTCAGCTGCTTAACCAACTGAGCCACCCTGGTGCCCCTAAGCATGCAACTCTTGATCTCATAGTCATGAGTTCAAGCCCCACATTGGGTGTGGAGTCTACTTAAAAAAAAGTTAGATTATACTGTAAAAGGCAAAGATTGGCAGAATGGATAAGAAGATAACGGTACCTGTCATGTCTATAAGAGACTCATTTTTTGATAGAGACAGGATGAAGTTGAAAGTAAAGGATGGAAAAAAAGATACTCCATTCATTCCCACCAACAGTGTGAGAGGGTTATCCTTTCGCTGCATCTTTGCTCACATTTGTTGTTGCCTGTGTTGTTAATTTGAACCATTCTGACAGGTGGGAGGCGGTATCTTATTTTGGTTTTTATTTGTATTTTCCTGATGATGAGTGATGTTGAGCATTTTTTCATGTGTCTGTTAGCCATTTGTATGTATTCTCTGGAAAGCTCATGGGGTGGGGGTTTCTCAGAAAGTTAAAACTAGAATTACTCCATGACCCAGCAATTGCACTACTAAGTATTTATCCAAAGAATACAAAAATACTGGTTCAGAGGGGCATATGCACCCATGTTTATAGCAGCACTGTCAACAATAGCCAAATTATGGAAAGAACCTAAATGTCCATCAACTGATGGATACATGTGTGACACACATGTATGATGGAATATTACTCAGCCATCGTTTCATTCAAAACGAATGAAATCTTGTCATTTGCAACAATGTGGATGGAACTAGAGAGTGTTATGCTAAGTGAAATAAGTCAGAGAAAGGCAAATACCACGTGATTTTGCTCAGATGTACAGTTTAAGAAACAAAACAGATGAGCATAGGGGAAAGAAGGAAAAATAAGATAGAAACAGAGAGGGAGGCAGATTATAAGAGACTTTATAGAGGACAGACTGAGGGTTGCTGGAGGAGAGGTGGGTGGAGGTATAGGCTGAATGGGTGATGGGCATTAAGGAGGACACTTGTTGGGATGAGCACTCAGTGTTACATGTAAGTGATGAATCCCTAAATTCTACTGATATCAATACTACACTATATGTTAACTAACTTGAATTTAAGTAAAAAAAAAAGATATTCTGTTCAAATGCTAATAACCAAAGATGGTTGGAGTAGCTATATTATCATCAGAAAAAAAATCAATTTTAAGTCAAACAAGTTTATAGTAGACACTGAAGCTCATTATATATTGATGAGTTTCAATTTCTCAGGAAGATAGAACATTTATAAGCACATATATACTTAATAACAGAGCTCCTAAATATAGGAAACAAAAGTGGAAAGGTTTGAAGGGAGAGATAGGTAATTCTCCATTAATAATTAGAAACTTTAATACTGCACTTCAGTGATGGCTACAACAACCAGACCGAAGATCAACGAAGAAATGGAGGACCTGAACAGTGCTATAAACCAATTATACCTAACAGACATATATAATACACTCTACAATAGAATATATGTGCTTTTCAAGTACACAAGAAACATTTTCAAGATTAGACTACAAACAAGTCTTAGTAAGTTGAAAAGATTGAAATCATGCAAGTTTCTTCTGTGATCACAGTGAAACAAATCTAGAAATCAGTAACAAAAGGAAAATTTGAAAATGTATGAATATGTGGAAGTTAAGCAACACACTCTTGTACAGCCATTGGGTTATAGAGGAAATGATAAGGGAAATTGGAAAATACCTTGAAATGAATGAAAATTAAGACACAATACACAAAAAGTTATGGGATGCAACAAAAGTAGTGCTCAGAGGGAATTTCATGGCTGTGAAAGCTTACATTACAAAGAAATAAAAATCTGAAATTAGTAACCTAAATGTACACCTGAAGGAGCTTGAAAAAGAAGTTAGCAGAAGGGAGGAAATAATGATATGAGATAAATGAAGCAGAAAACAGAAAAGTAGTTTTTCTGAAAATACTAACAAAAATGACAAATCTTTGAGTAAGAAAACAAAGACTCAACTCACTAAATCAGAAATTTAAGCATGAGCATTCCCACCAACTTTATAGAAATAATAACAGTTCTACAAGAAAATTAAGAGCAACAATACACCAACAAACTGGGTGGCCTAGATGAAATGGGCAAATTCCTAGAAATACACAAATGGCAAAAACTGATTGAAGAAGAAGTAGAAAATCTTCTACAACAAGTAAGGAGATTGAGCCAGTAGTAAAAATCCTCTGCAAAAAGAAAAGACAGAAACCAGATGGCTTCCCTCATGAATTTCCTCAAACATATAAAGAATTAATACCGTTCCTTCTTAAACTTTTCCAAAATATTTAAGAAGCAGCAAGCAGTACTTCCTAACTCCTATGAGACCAGCATTAGCCTGATTTTGAAGCCAAAGACACTTCCAGAGAAGACAATTACAGAACAGGATCCTTGATAAGTATAAATGCAAAAAAATGTCAAAAAAATAGCAAGCAGAAGCCAGAAACATATTAAAAGGATTATGTATTATGACCAAGTGTGATTTATTCCTTGATTGCAAAGGTGGCTCAATCAAGCCACTGATGAAAATCAATCAGTGTACTATATCACATAACTAGAATGGAGGAAGAACCCACATAATCATCTTACTTGGTGTAGAAAATGCATTTGGTGATTCTAGTATCTTTCCATGTTAAAATCACGCAATAAACTAGGAATGGAAGGACACTTCCTCAACGTAATAAAGGCCATATATATAAAAACTATTGTTAATATCATACTCAATGGTGAATGACTGAAAAATTTTCCCTTAAGTTCAGGAATGAAACCATGATGCCCACTTTTGCTTTTTCTCTTCAACATTGTACTGGAAATTCCAGCCAGAGTAATTAGGCAAGAAAAAGAAATAAAAGCCTTCAAAATTGGAAAAGAAGTAAAACTATCTCAGTTTGCATGGTTTTATATAGGCACACCTCAGAGATACTGCAGGTTCGGTTCTAGACCACCACAGTAAAGCAAATTACAATAAAGCAAGTCAAATGAGTTTGAGTTCCCAGTGGATATAAAAGTTATGCTTATGCTAATTGTAATTTATTAAGTGTGCAATAGCACTGTGTCTAAAACAATAATTACATTTCTTAATTAAAAAATACTTTATTGCTAAAAAGTGCTAGCCATCATCTGAGCTTTCAGGGAGTCATAATCTTTTTGCTGATTGCCTTGGTGTTGTTGGCTGCTGACCGATCAGAGTGGTGGTTGCTTAAAGTTGGGGTAGCTCTGGCAGTTCTCTTAAGAAACCACTTTCTTCATCCATAAGAAGCAACTCTTCATCTGTTAATGTTTTATCATCAGATTGCAGCAATTCAGTCACATCTTCAGGCTCCACTTCTGATTCGAGTTCTCTTGCTATTTCTACCACATCTGCAGTTACTTCTTCCGCTTAAGTCTTGAACCCTCAGAGTCATCCATGAGGGTTGGAATCAACTTCCTCCAAACTCCCATTAATGTAAATATTTTGACTTTTTCCCATGAATCAGGAATGTTCTTAATGATGTCTAGAATGGTGAATCCTTTCTGGAAGATTTTTTTTAATTTTTTTTTTTTTAAACAAGATTTTTGCCCAGTGTGGGGCTGAACTCATGGTCCTGAGACCAAGAATCACAAGGAGAGTGGGGGAAATGGAAAACAACTAGTTGGTGGAGCAGTCAGAACACATGTACCATTTATCAATTAAATCTGCCGTTTTATATGGGTATGGTTACATTGGAGTTCAATGATCACAGATCACCATACCAAGTATAATAATAATGAATATGTTTGAAATATGGTGAATTTTACCCAAATGTGACACAGAGACATAAGATGAGAAAATGCTGTTGAAAAACTGGTGCTGATAGACTTGCTCAATACAGGGTTGTAAATTTGTTAAAAAATAACTGTGAAGTACAATAAGATGAAGTACAGTAAAATGAGCTCTGACTGTATATAGAGTAGACCCTAAAAAAACTCTTCCCAAAACTGAGCTAATAAAAGTATTCAGTGAAGTTCTAGGATACAAAATCAGTGTGCAAAAATTAGTTGCATTTCTGCAAACTAGCAGTGAAAAATCCAAGGAAGAAATTAAGAAAATAATTGCGTTTACCATAGCTTCACAAATAAAATATTAAGGAGCAAATTTAGCGAAGCACATGCAAGACTTACACACTGAAAACTACAAAACAGGTTAGAAAGAAACTAAAAAACACCTAATAAATGGAAAGACATCTTGAGCTCCTGAATTGGAAGACAGTATTTTTAAGAGGATAATACTACCCAAAATGATCTACAGATTTAATGTAATCCCCATTAAAATTCCACTGGTGGTTTTGCAGAAATTAAAAAAACTCATTATACAATTCATAAGGAATTTTAAAGGACCCAGAACAGCCACAACATTTTTGAATAGGAAGAACAAAGTTGGAGGAGTCCTACTTCTCAATTTTAAGACTTCTTATGAAGGTATAGTCATCGAAACAGTGTGATACTTAGTGGAAGAACAGATGTATAGAAAAATGGAATAGAATTATGAGTCCAGTAAACCCTCACATCTTTAGTCAATTGATTTTTTACCATAATGCCAAGACCATTCAGTGGGGGAAAGAACACTTTTCCAAAAAAAAGTGCTGGTAAAATTGGATGTCCACATACAAAAGAAAGAAATTTGATTATTTATACCATATACAGAAATTAAATGGGTCAGAGACCTGAATTTAAGAGCCAAAACTGTAACACTCTGGAGAAGGGATAGGTGTATATCTTTAGGACTTTGGAGTTGGTAATGATTTCTTAAATATGACACCAAAAAGGCAGGCAACAAATGTAAAAAACAGATAAACTGGACTTGATTAAAATTAAAAACTTTTGTGTTTCTATGGACATTATCAAGAGAGTGAACAGGCAACCCACAAAATATGAGAAAATATTTGCAAATCGTGTATCTGAAAAGGGTTTAATATGTAGACTATATAGAGGACTATTACAGCTCAACATCAACAGAAGCCCTCCCCAAAACTTAGTTGACAGGCAAAATGCTTGAATAGACCTTACCAAAGAGGAGATACAAATGGCCAAGAAGCACATGAAAAGAAGCTTAACATCATTAGCTGCTAGAGAATTGCAAATCAAAACCACAATGAGATACCAGTTTATACCCATTCTCATGTAAATAAGCCCAAACCCACAAAACGAAATAACGCAGTGTGGCTTTGTGTATTTGGAGAAACTGGAACTTTGTACATTGCTGGTTAGGAATATAAAATGGTGTGCCTCGTGTGGAAAACAGTTTGGTGGTTCTTCAAAAGATTGAATACGGGGTTAACATATGACTCAGCAATTCTGCCCTCAAAATATACCCCAAATAATTGAAAAAGATGACTTAAGTAGATACTTGTTTATTAGTTTTTGTAGCATTATTCATAATAGTCAAGGTGTGGAAACAACCCAATGTCTATTAAGAGATGAATGAGTAAACAAAATATATATGCATAATGGAATATTATTTAGCCATGTAATAGCATGAGATGCTGATACATGTTACTTAGTGCATGAATGAACCTTGAAAACATATGCAAAGTTAAGTAGGCTAGATACAAAGAACAAATATAGTATGATTATACTTATATAAAATACCCAGAATAGAAAAATTCACAGAGATGTAATGTAAACAGGAGTTTTCAGGGGCTAGGGGAAGTCAGGAATGGGGACTTGTTGCTAAATGTGTAGAGCGTTGGGGTGCCTGGGTGGCTTAGTTGGTTAAGCATCTGACTTCGGCTCAGGTCATGATCTCATCAGGTCATGATCTCACTGTTCCCGAGTTCGAGCCCCGTGTCAGACTCTGTCCTGACAGCTCAGAGCCTGGAGCCTGTTTCAGATTCTGTTTCTCCCGTTCTGTCTCTGCCCTTCCCCTGCTCGTGTTCTGTCTCTCTCTCTCAAAAGTAAACATTAAAAAAAAATCAATAGGTAGAGTGTTTGGAGTGATAAAGTTTTGGAAGGAGGCATGGTGATGGTTGCATAACACTGTGAATGTAATTAATGTCACTAAATTGTATATCTAAATATGACTAAAATGGCAATTTTTATGTTCTATACATTTTATCACAGTAAAGGAAAAAAAATATCTAATTGTTTTTAGATTCAAAATTTCTGTAAGATAAAGGAAAATGTCAGTCTCCCCTAATCTATCTTTACATGTTCCAATGATGTTCAGTCAGTTAGGGAATGAACAGGTGTATATTGAGCATGTACTATGTGTCAGGCACTGTTTATATATTCTAACTACATGTTCATGTTAAATTTCTCTTTTGATTCACATCTATTCTGAGATGAGGAAGCAGTTATAGAGGGATTGTAAGTTATTTATCTGAGGTTGAAGTAGTAAATGATAGGACTGACTCATATCCAGGGGTGTCTAGAATTCATACTAAATCTACTCAGTTCATTCCCTCCACTTTACAGATGACATGGCACACATTTTACCCTCATAATGGTGATTGATGTTTAATAGTAAGACTGAAAAACTAGAGATCTTGAAAAACCTTTTTTGGCAAAATGTGTTGTGTTTAGTTAAAGGGTATTTTAGGTATTCTTTGTACATTAGCATCACAATTGGCAAAAGGAAGTAAATATATATTGGGTTCTTTTTATATATGTTACACAATTTAATCTTCACCACAAAACTGAGGTGGTATTTCAAGATGAAAAATGGAATCTCTTGTAAGTTATTTGCCCAGGTTCACATAGCTAGGAAGGTATAGAGCTAATATTCTCTTTCAATTTTTTGATCTCTGAATCATGTGATAACTAGAAATGTAGAGCTTTTATATAAATGTCAAGAGGCTTTTTTTTTTCAGGAAATTCATCTGTATAGCATTTCTAAAACATTCCTTTCCCATGGATCCTAATGAATAGTTTTCTAATAGCTTCCTTCTTTACCCATTAATAATGATTAATAATGATATACAACATTTATTAAGCACTTTTATATGCCTTGCAGTATGCTAATTAACATTTCTATGTGCAGTGTCATTTTTAATCTTCTCAGCAACTCTGTGAGGTATAGGTAGGCATTATTATAATTCATTATAAGCCTGATGATGGGCCTGAGAATGGAAGTTGGTCAGTTAACTGAAAATCAATTAAATTAAGGAATCACAAAAATCAGTGTGTGTCATAAACATTTTAATTAAAAAGCAATATAAATGTAATTCATTCATGAGTCTTTTGATATAGGGTTAAGGCTTTTTTCTTGAGTTAGAAATGGCTAGAGTTTTGGGGCGCCTGGGTGGCGCAGTCGGTTAAGCGTCCGACTTCAACCAGGTCACGATCTCACGGTCCGTGAGTTCGAGCCCCGCGTCAGGCTCTGGGCTGATGGCTCGGAGCCTGGAGCCTGTTTCCGATTCTGTGTCTCCCTCTCTCTCTGCCCCTCCCCCGTTCATGCTCTGTCTCTCTCTGTCCCAAAAATAAATAAAAACGTTGAAAAAAAAATTAAAAAAAAAAAATAAAAGAAATGGCTAGAGTTTTGACTTCCTTTGGTTCAACTATTACAATGGTGTCACCTTCATGATTTTCAGTTGTTTTTTCATTTAAGTGATACAGGAACTTAAAACTACTAACAGAGGAATATGAGTGCATCTTAATTTAGAATATGATCTTTCCAGTACAGCTCTTCTTACCATGGGATTGCATTCAATGAACCTGTTGTAAATTGAAAATACCCTGTCAAAAATGCATTTAGTATACATAATTTACCTGACATCACAGCCTAGCTGACCTTAAACTTGCTCAGAACCCTTACACTAGCTTACATTTGGGCAAAATCATGTAACACAAAATTTATTTTATAATAAAGTGCCAGATATCTCATGTAATTTATTGAATACTGTATGAAAGTGAAAAATAGAATGTATGGGTACAGGATGATTTTAAGTGTACAGGTTGTTTACTGTCATGATTACATGGCTGGCTGGGAATTGCAGTTCCCCGCTCATGCCCAGCATCATGAGAGTGTATCTTACTACATATTGCCAACCTAGAAAAGGATCAAAGTTCAAAATTTGAAGAATAGTTTCTGCTGAATGTGTATTGCTTTGGCACCATCTTAAAGTAAAGAGATCATAAGGCAAACCATCCTAGGTTGGACCATATGGTTGTCTTACCCAAAACTAATATGACAGCAGCTTTTTAATGGCTTCCTTTCATTGAATGCAAACTTTCAACCTAGTTTTTATAGCTACAGCTTTCTTTTTTCCTTCTCATTGAAGTCAGTTTATTTTTCTTAATGCAGTTTATTTTTCTTAATGTTATAAAACTTACAATTAGAAAAAACAGATTTGGGAACAAGCATCCCTGCCTCTTGGCAGTTTTTTCTCTCAAGTTTTGTTGACATTTGCTATTTCAATGTGTTTCTTTTTTTCATTGTGATAAAATATACATAACATTTACCATTTTAATCATTTTGAAGCATATAAATCAGTGGCATTAAGAATAGAATATTGTGTGATTATCACCAATATCTGTTTCTAGAACTTTTTCATCATTCCAATGAGTAACTCCATACCAGTTAAACATTTACTTTCTATTCCTCCTTTTTCCCTCATGCCTTAGTAAGCTCTGTTTTGAGTCTATGAATTCTAGGCCTATTCTAGCTGTCTCCTATAAGTGGAATCATGCAACAGTAAATACTTTGTGTCTGGCTTATGTTTTCTTTTTTTTTCTTTTTTTTTTTTAATTTTTTTTTCAACGTTTATTTATTTTTGGGACAGAGAGAGACAGAGCATGAACGGGGGAGGGGCAGAGAGAGAGGGAGACACAGAATCGGAAACAGGCTCCAGGCTCTGAGCCATCAGCCCAGAGCCTGACGCGGGGCTCGAACTCACGGACCGCGAGATCGTGACCTGGCTGAAGTCGGACGCTTAACCGACTGCGCCACCCAGGCGCCCCTGGCTTATGTTTTCAAGGTTCATGTATGTTGTAGCATATAATAGAATTTCATTCCTTTTCATGGCTGAATAATTTTCCGTTGTATGTATAAACTACATTTTTTCTTTTCATCTGTTGATGGACACTTAATAGCTTTGTATGTTTTAAAAATGAAGTTGAAAAAGTTTTAATCACAGTATTTTCTTAGTTGAAACATTAGTTGCGACAAAGGTTTTTTTGGTGTGTTTTGGTGTTGAAATAGCATTTTTGATATGGATTGAGTTTTATTCACTGTTCTCATTTGCATGTGGATAATAATTACAGCAGTGACACATTGGGAATGGAAAGTAGAAGGAATAACTTTCTTTTTCTAGTGAAGGCAGCATATTTTAAAAATATTTTCTTAATACTGATTTTGAGCAACTTTCATGTGACATTGGAAGACCTAATCTTGTTTTTATCCCACACCAGTTTTGTGGTTTCACTTGTCTAAATTCATTGTCCGTTGAAGTATATTCTTCCTAAGGTGTTTTTTTTTAATTATAAAAATAACCTGGTAATAACAGATGGCTTCTTAAAACAAATTCTCTTTTATAAATGCTCAAGGGTAGTATGCAATATTTTAATTAAAATTTGAGATGCTAGGAAAATCACCTCCCAACATTTTATAGAAAAATTTGAAAAATACCTTCGGATGTTTTAGAGCAAACTTGTGAATAATCTTGAATAATTATTATAAGGAAGAAGAGAATTAATCAAGGGCAATCTATTTTCTGTTATATTTGTTTACTTCAGTCCATTTGTACTCCTGATTACTGTCACATGTGAAAATGAACCATGGCTTAACGGGTGGATGGAGTAGCTTCTTTTTAGGTGATGGAGTGACCAGCAGCATGCCTTTCATTAAACACTTTCCTTCAGGGTTGACTGCTGAGTGCCTTTTATATATTATTGTTCTTCCTGAGTTAGACAGGGGTCTTCTATTACTATTTATCTGATTTTTACCTTTCATGGGTAGCCAGATATTGAACTGATGTCGATAAAAATTCAGAACTTCTCTTTTAAAAAATTTTTCTTTCTTTTTTTTTTTAATTTTTTTTTCAACATTTATTTTTTGGGGACAGAGAGAGACAGAGCATGAACGGGGGAGGGGCAGAGAGAGAGGGAGACACAGAATCGGAAACAGGCTCCAGGCTCTGAGCCATCAGCCCAGAGCCCGACGCGGGGCTCGAACTCACGGACCGCGAGATCGTGACCTGGCTGAAGTCGGACGCTTAACTGACTGCGCCACCCAGGCGCCCCAAAAATTTTTCTTTCTTTATTTTGAAAGAGAGAGACAGACACATACACACATGCAAGTGGGTGAAGGACTGAGAGAGAGGGAGAGAGAATCCTAAGCAGGCTCAGAGCTATTGGCTTGGAGCCTGATGTGGGGCTTGAACTCACAAACTGTGAGATCGTGACCTGAGGGAAAACCAAGAGTTGGATGCTTTAACCGACTGAGCCACCCAGGCGCCCCAAAATTCAGAACCTCTTAAATGATAAATGATAAATGATAAATGATAAATATAAATATAAATATAAATATATTTATAAATATAAATATATATATAAATGATAAATATAAATGATCAATACTAAGACAATTTACTTGAGTGAAGAGTGAGAGTTAGGATTGCACCTGACATGGGTGCCAGATTCAAGTAGAAATAAAGGGCAGGTTGAATGAAAATGGAGAGGTGTGGTTGGAGTTAAAATTCCACAAGGTTAATAATCTCCATTACCTAGGAAGGCCTTCAGGCAGCAGTTTTCCAGTATCCAGCCAAGGTAAGTATTGATATTCATCTAGTCAACATCAACCAGATAGGTATTCTTACCTGGTGATGAGTAGTTATCATTTCACAGTGTTCTTTGGTAAGGTGGGAAGTAATGTGGAGATAATTTTGAGATGTTTGTAGATCCTTTAGGTGTTGATTTTTGCTGGGATAAGAATAATGGGGGTAGATTATTTACTTGATATAGGAGGAGATGGATTATAATTTAGTGTTTCCTACCCTAGCATTGGTTCCGATAGAGGTGTCTTCTAGTGGGTTTCTGCTCTGGCAAGTTGTTTTTCTGTGTCCACCTTTTTGTCTCTCCAGTTTTGGGGACACTGGTTTTTCTTGTAACCTCATTTCTGTAAGAAGAGTTACTGATTTTTCAGTTAAGCTTTTTCCTTTCTTGTTAGTATGGAGTGGTGACTTCTTTAAAAAATTTTTAAAAATTCTTTATTTTTGAGATTGAGACAGAGTGTGAGCAGGGAAGGGGCAGAGAGAGAGGGAGACACAGAATCCGAAGCAGGCTCCAGGCTCCAAGCTGTCATCACAGAGCCCAATGCGGGGCTCAAATTCAGGAACCATGAGATCGTGACCTGAGATGAAGTTGGATGCTCAACCGACTAAGCCACCCAGGTGCCCCTGGAGTGGTGACTTCTAAATTCCTTACCTGCTGGACTAGAAACTGCAGGTTAATTTTTTTTAAAGGCATTACTATTACTGGATGATGATTTTGATCTTGTTTATACTCAGTCATATGCTTTAATATGGTAGATGAGTGAAAAGTCCAGCGTCTTTAACTTAAATAATCTAGAATAGTCCCTATACTGGGGCTTGGTTCTTACTCCATAGTACCACCTTTTCCATGTCTCATCTGAAAGCCAGTGTTCTTATCAAGATCTCTCCATTTTGGTAGGGCCAGAGCTTTAATATCTCTAGCACTCTCTTTCTGAATACAGAATTCTGTTTTTAGATGAGTTATATACAACTTCTATAGTTATTAGATAGAGGACTAATTGTATGAAATTTAGGGAATCGTGACAGGGCTATTCATATAGGTTGATGCCCTCTCAGTGTTTTCCTATGGACAATGGACAAGATGATTGCAGCATTGAGAGATCTGAACAACATTAACATAACTGGGAAATATATTGGGTAAAATGATTGACTCTCCGGTGATTGGATGGTCTGGAACCTTAGGATACTTACGGTTGGGAAAATGATGATTAGTTCAAATAAGTACTGATGGAAATGCAGTCTTGCCTATCATGTCCAGTGATGATGTTTAAAACAGAACATCAGTTTCTGCAGTGAGACTAAATGACAGTAATTATCCCCTGAGGCACTCTTTTTTGATAAGTTTCTGAGGCTCTCCTGCTGCTGATGTCTCTTGAAGCCCATGTTGCTTCTACTTCTATGGAAAGTCACTTGTTTTTATATAAAACCAAAAGACACTTGATAAGTCAAAATACCAGGTGATCAGCTTCAAACTCTTTTGCAGGCTGCAGCAGTGTGACTTATGTGTGTTGACATGAGATTCTACCAACCTGTTCATACAAACTAATGTCTACATTCCTACCAGAGACCTCATTCACTCCTTCTGTATAGACTCCTCTGTATTTTTTCAGTGGTCCTGGTTGGTGCACTAAGTGTTTAGGCCTCTTTACTTCCTAGGATCTGAACAAATTAACAAGAGAAGGTAATAGGGACAGAGGAAAAATATCAAGTCAACTTTATTACTCAGAAAGGCTAGATTGGAGAATATTGCTTAAAATGGAGCATGGGCTTGTTAACTCTGGAGGTTGGCCAGCAGACCCACTCATCATCAACTCAGCCACACCAGCAGAGTGGCCTTGCAAATATAGAAGTGCATGCTTGTTTGCTGTGGGCAGTTTGTTTCCAGGGGGAAGAAGGATAGAGATGAGCTGAACATATCCAGTGTATTAAACACAAACTAGTCAGTGGAGAGATAAGGAATTAGACTAATTGAACTTTCTCCAGAAGAAGGAAGCATTACTCTTCTAAGCCTATCTGTATTTTCTTGATTTATCCATTTTAGACCATCTAGGCAGATTCCTTGCTATGGAAGATGAGAATTTAGCTTACTTATCCTTCCCGGTCTCCTATTCACTCATCCTCCCAACATAATTCTTCCATAATTTTGATTAAGTATTTGGTATTTACATTTTATAATTACATACCTGCCTTTTTTCTCTATAGAATTTTGTGGTTCTTGAAATTAATCTTCTCATCCCATTTAGTTTACTGACTTTTTATGATTTTTTAAATGTTTTTATTTTATTTTTGAGAGAGAGAGAGAGAGAGACAGAGCACAAGTGGGGGAGGGGCAGACACAGAATCCAAAGCAGGCTCCAGGCTCTGAACTGTCAGCCCAATGTGGGGCTCACACTCACAAACTGAGATCAAGACCTGAGCCGAAGTCAGACACTCAACTGACTGAGCCACCCAGGCACCCCATTTACTGAGTTTTATAGTCTTATCATGAATGGAGTCAAAAGCTTTTCCACAGTTGCATTAGTATATCTATATGTAGATACTTAGTTAATATATATCTTCATGTAGCAGATTTGCCTGGCATAGTCTGTAGGGTCCACATTGGACTTCTTGTATACAAGTGCTCTTGCGTTAGTGGTCATCAAAGTATCTTAACCTTCACTATTACCCTTAAGGTTTTCCTGACCTTGTGGTTGTATTACATATCCTGTTACCTAGATGTTATATCTTCTTTCTCTTGGTGTATTCTTGTTTTGTAGAGCACAGATTTTAGTAGCTTCCCGATAAAGAATATATAGGAGGCAAATCTTTTGAGAACTTGCGTGTCTGAAGATGTCTCCTTTTTATACTCATACTTAATTCATAGTCTCAATCCTGAGCATAGGATTCTAGGTTTGAAATACTTGTCCTTGAGAATTTGATGGCATTGCTCGCTCTATTGCTTTCTTTCAGTGTTGTCATTAAGAAGTTTGATGCCTTTTTAATAGCAGTCTTTTTTTTTAAATATTTTTTTCAACATTTTTTATTTATTTTTGGGACAGAGAGAGACAGAGCATGAACAGGGGAGGGGCAGAGAGAGAGGGAGACACAGAATCAGAAACAGGCTCCAGGCTCTGAGCCATCAGCCCAGAGCCTGACGCGGGGCTCGAACTCACGGACCGCGAGATCGTGACCTGGCTGAAGTCGGACACTTAACCGACTGCGCCACCCAGGCGCCCCATAGCAGTCTTTTATATGAAATATGTCACTGGAAGTCTGTAGAATCTTTTTTTTTATACCCTTTAATTCTGACATTTTATGGAGATTTGCCTTGTCATTGGTCTGTTTTTGTCATTTGTGCTGGACATGTGAATGTGCTTTTTCAGTCCAGAAGTCCCTATCTTTTAATCCTGGAACATCTTACAGAATTCTTTATTTGAATTTCTTCATTTTCACCTTAGAAACTTTCATGTCATCCCCACATTTTCTGGAGTATGCTTTTGCTTTGAGCTATGCGTGGTGTACCTCAGTCTAAAAACCCTGTGTTTTACTTACTCCAGTCTTTTGCTATTGTGAGAGAGTGGGCAAGATCAGGCTGTGCAGTCATGGGTAGGTGATCTGAGTGGTTAACCACTTCTTAAGTACACTTTAAAGAATTCTGGTGTTTTTAATGCCATCCTTGCCCTCAATGCCAGACATATGTGAGCCTATGAGGAGTTTTGTAGTGATATCAAGTTGATTTTCCATCTTCCCTGCTGTTGGCTTTGGATTAGCTTTCTTAGGTGTAAGTAATGTGCCATTATACATTTGTTCTAGAAATATATGTGCCTCTTTTATGCATTATAAGATCTGGTTGTGAATGTAATGAATACTGATGAACAGAAATGGAATTTCATGATAGCTGCAACAGCAGTGATATTATAAGAAATTGTCTTTGATTTCCATTGTTTACAAAATCACATGTACTGCTAAACTATTGTGATTTTTTGTTTACATTAATAAGTGAAGTAAAGGCTAGAGTTCATTTAGAGGATAGTATGAAAATAAAAATGTACTCTTTTTTTTCTCATCTGCTTTCCTGGAATCCCTGAAGTCTACCTGTGGACTCAATTTAGAATTCCTGGATTAACTGGATATGAGACCATAATCATGGTTTCCTATATTCATCCATTTTTCAAAGAGGCTTCTTTACATATATGTATCAGCCTTTTCATTCATTCAGCGAATATTTACTCAGTATCAGCAGAGTTAAGCAGAAGACACTGGGCACCAGGGATAGTTAACAGGAAAACTTCTGTCTTTGTGGAACTTCCATTTCTAGTTGAATATGTAATTGTTTATAGTGCGGTCTAGATGAAAATAACATAGTTTAACTATGTATCCCTGGAAAATAATGGAATTTGCATGTCTTTGTTATAATGTCATTACTTTACTTGAAACAGAACTTTAAAGTTTTTTTAAATTACTAAAGTAACATTTTTAAAAAGATGTGAGAAGATTGATAGGCAGAAAAGAAAACAAATGCACCATTAAAACCTTGGTGTACGTTTCAGTCTTTTTCTTTTTTTTTTTTTTAACATTTAAAAAAAATGTTTTTATTTTTGGGAGAGAGAGACAGTGTGTGAGCAGGGGAGGGGCAGAGAGAGAGGGAGGCAGAGGATCCAAAGTTGGATGCTTAACTGATTGAGCCACCCAGGTGCCCCCACTCTCTTTTCTATACACATATACACATATGTATATTTAAATGTGCATAATTTGTTTACAGAAATTCAATTGGATTATATTTTAAAAACAAAATTTTAATTTTTATTTGTCAAGTGTTTACTTCAATTTTAATGGCTGTACAATATTCAGTTTCATGAAAACACTTATTTGTATCTTTAGGTTGTTTTCTCTATTTTACTATTTAAAAAAATCCCATTTGCTAATTGCTTGTAGCTAAAATTTACCAAAAACTTTTATTTAATTCTTCCATAGTTTATTATGAAAAAATTTATATTAATGGAAAATTTGAAAGAATTTTACAGTGAATGCCCATATACCCACTATCTGGATTGTATAATTAACATCTTTTTTATATGTTTTAAAAGTTTTATATTAATTCCAGTTAGTTAATATACAGCATTTTATTAGTTTCAGGTATACAATATAGTAATTCAACAGTTTCATACATTACCCTATGCTCATCATGACAAGTGCACTCCCTAACTCCCTAATCCCCATCATCATTTAGCCCACCACCCTATAATTAACATTTTAGTATGCTTACTTTATCATATAATCTATCTAATTATCTATCCCTCTGTCGTTAATTTTTTTGCAAATATTTATAAGCTGAGTTGTACATTTTTCAGTTACACAAATTTTTTTCATTTATGCTAGGTTCCCCTCCAAGGAAACTTTTCAGTACTAATTTTCACTCTTACCAGTGGTATATCATGACACTTTGAATCTTTGCTGACACTGAGTTTTATTATTTAATGTAATTTTTTAGATAATTTTTGATGTATAAGTTGTTGCTAAAGGAGATTGCTTATTTTAACTCTAAAATGACTCCATTCATATGTAGTACTCATGAAACAGCATTCATTTATAGTTTGATCATCTACACTGTGGCTTTTGAAAGGAAATGTATATAATTTGTTCTCTGTGATACTTGATGGTTTTAATGGGAACATTGTACCTGTTTGGTAACTAAGGTACAGTTGGAATTTCAATCAGGAAATAGTCCTTTTGTTTTCAGTTTATGCAGTACAGTGTGTAAATAAGTACTCTAAAATATTACCTACAGCATATTGAGACTTTTTCTTTTTTCCCAGGGTAATGAGCCAGTGGAGGGAAATGATTCATTGGGGTCTTCAGGAGTAGAAGTAGATCTAATGAATTAAATATTCTTTCACTCATTAGACCTTTGCCTTGCTTCTTGGAACTTTGTTTTATTCCTTGTAACTGGGCTCCACCAGTGTAACAATATAATTGACTCAAGAGAAGTACAGATGTGATTTTGAGGTGTTAAGAAATCTGGACGCCTTAGGTGGGCATATAGTATGAGGTAGTTGAAGCAGGGAAGTAATTAGCAGATGAAAAGGCTTACACAATACTATCTTAAGTTATAGATCGCCTACATTCTACTTTATTTTAAAAGTAGTTTATAAGCAGTTAATTTAACTTTGGTATGGCTATTTAAAAAAATTATATGGAAATTCCACTAGAAATATGTTATCTTTGTTATTTTCTGAGCATTCAGCTAAATCTCTTTGTTTACAGCTGGGCTCAAAGTGCAGAGAACTCAAAGATATTCATTTCGGCCAATGTTACAAGATCTCAGATGAAGGCATGATCGTCATAGCTAAGGGCTGTCTGAAATTACAAAGAATATACATGCAGGAAAACAAATTAGTAAGTACTTGTTATAATCTTCATTTTTAAAAATTTTGTTTCTAACCTTTGATTTCTTTATAACTTATAAAATTTTATCTGCTTCTTTTGATGGTTTAGAGGCAAATACTACTTAAAAACAAGAATCCTCTCAAAACAATGGTTTTATAAATTGATCCTATAACTCTGTAGGTACTTGCATGTGGTACTTGTGTGTTAAAAATTCCTCATTAGCATGTGCTAATAGGTTTTTGTCTAAATTCTGGCAATTAATTAACTCAGGTAAATTGGAAAAAATAAAATTTAGTTGCTAAACATAAGTCTGTGGTGGTTGTTCCTTTTGATTTCCTAGGGATTGGAATAATTCTAGGTAGTTAGATTTTTTTTTTTTATGGTTCAGAAAGATGTGTACGTGTGAACTAAAGCTTTTCACTTAGTGTGGTAAATGAGATTCAGTAAACTGAGGCAGATAATCTTTTTAGTTATATAGATTTTATATTTTAATGACATACATGTGTAACTCATTCATAATATATATATTTACAGCTGTTTATTTTCTTTTATTGAGATGTAATTCACCTGCCATAAAATTTACTCTTTGAAAGTATTGCGACTTAATGGTTTTTAGTATATTCACAAAGTTGTGTAGTCATCATCACTAATTCTAGAACAGTTTCATTACCCCCAAAGAAAGTCTGCTAATTAGTTGTCACTCCCTTCCTCCAGCGCCTGACACCTGGTAATCTACTTTATGTCTCTGTGGATTTGCCTGTTCTAGGCATTTTATACAAATGGAATCACACAGTATGTGGTATATTGTATTTGGCTTCTTGGACATAGCATAATGTTTTCAAGGTTCATTCATGTAGTAGCAAATATCAGAGCTTCAGTTTTTTTAGTGGTTGAATAATACTCCAAACCTTTAAAATTTTGATTTGATGGGTGCTTAGTAAAAGTTAACAGAACAGGTTATCATTAGGGAGGTACTAGTAGATTTCTCAAGGTTGAGAAATCGTGTACTTTAAAATGTAGGCAAGGTGGTACTGAATATGTTGCATATTTTCAAAGGAGACCTGCTCTTAATTGTATTCCCCAAATAAAAGGATCTTTTTGTTGCTTCTCGGGATTAGTTTACAATATTTGATAAATGTGTCTCATAAATTAATGTAAGTTTTAAAAGTTCTCTAGAACCATCAGCACTTCAAATGAGATAATGTACTTTAAAACAAGATTCCAGTTAGAAAAATCAAAACACTATAAGTTAAAAGGAAATGCTTTTATCACCACATAGAATTATATTTTCCTGTGAAATTATATAGTAAAAATCCTCCACATTTCTCTTTACATTTATTACAAGTTTAATAATCTCTCTTAAAGCAGTATGATCTTATAGAATGAATAAGGTTTTCTGGGTCAGAGAGGGTGAATTTTTTAAACCTGGTGTACAATCACTTGTGATTCTAGGGAAATTGCTCTATGAACCTCTTCTGCAGACAGGGTTACTAATACCTGTTTTCTTGCAGGTTGTAGCTCTGAGGATTAAAAGGCATAATGTCCTTACGTTGTCTAGTACAAACTCTGACCCATAAGAGACACTAAAACTAGTAATTTTTATGAAATCCTGTCTGTATTTGTTGTCTGTTGGTTTCCACTTTACATTCAAGAGAAATGAAAGGATGGTAAACCCAACTTGAGATTTTTATATTCTTCACATATTGGGGATGTTTGTTGGGTGATTAATATTTGTTTCCTTGTTGAGTAAACACAGAGAAACATTTTTCTTAACACATTAACATTTTTAGTCCGTGGTTCCCCAGAGGAACTAATTGTATATGTTCTGAAGTTTCTACTTACATTCACATTTGTTTTTCCTTATTATTGTGGTTCATTAAAAAGATGATATACTTAAATGATAAGGAAATCAATTTTGTATGTCGTGCTATTCAGTAAACATTTGATTTCATTGGAAATTTGAAGTAATTTTGCTAAATCTTAAAGTTCGGTTCAATAAAGTTCCTTCAATTTAAAGTTCTAGAAAAGGAATCTTAGAATCATTTGAGCTCTTCATACTGGACAGTTGAATTATTATCTATCTTCCCATAGGAGCTACACCTTGTTGTTTTAGAATTTATGGAACAATGAGAAATATTTGAATCCTTTCAAAGCTATAATTTTAAGTAGTTCAGGTTTTTTCACTCTGAGAACTGTTATTATTAGTCTTTTAACAAGAAATATTTTAAATGGGGTGAGTAGAAATAATAGCAGTCTGGCTAAAGGCAAATTATATTTATATACTTTTATATTTTTATGCAGTATATATTTATAAAAATATTTGTACTCCATATGTAATTACAGGTAGGAAATATCACTAAACATCACTAAATAAGACAGATTTTGTAAATTAACAACTAATAGAGATATTTAGGAGAATGCTGTGTCTGAAAGGATGCCAACAGAATTTGACCTGTGCAGATACCGATCATTAATGAAATTGTTTTGCTAATTCTCTTATTAAATTGAATCTTCTCAAAAGAGTATTAGAATTTTGTTTATAGTCTAAAAAATACTCATAGCATAGTGTTTCTTTAAAAGTGTAAACTTTGCTGCCTTTAAAATATCAAATTGTTTTTATATATTGGCAGTATTTGAGTATACATTTTTTTTCATATTGTATCTTGGCCTTTAGATGGCAGCATTGTCTTTGTATATTTCAGTGACATCGCTTTTGTGTCCTTGATGTAACTATAAAGGTAGAATGCTTATACATAGTTTCTGCAGGTATTATGGTTTGTTTTCAATTTTTGTTCTTTAGGTGGTTTTAATGGGAAAATTTCTTAAAATAATTTGAAATATTAGTTATATTTAGAAGTTAAAAGATGAACTTGCTATTTTACACAAAGTAGAAAGATATTTGAACATTCTTATTTGTGGGACTGATTTAAGTAAGATAAACTTTAGGGAAGGATTCCTGTGTTTATCAGAGCGAGTTTTATTCCGGTGGAAAATGAGGACAATGACTTTACATTTTAAGACTCAGTGAGTTATGGTGAGGCAAAGAATTGAGGACTTCCATGTAAAATTTTACTCAAAAGAGATTTCTGTTTTACTTCTTTTTGAGTGATACAGATGCCATGCTCCTATATGACATGTTTTGTATTTGCTATAAAACTGTGGTATAGATTTTAGAAATAGATTTGAGGAATGCAACTATAGTGGGGTTCTAGCATATTGTATACAACTATCTCCCTTCTTCTAGTGATAGCTTTTGTATCTCTTCTGTGCAGTACTGGCTACAAAGTTATTTTTTAATCCATACTTACTTAAATGTACAGTTATTGATGATCTAGACACCTCTTTAAATGTATTCTCTCTGCTTCTTTACTCTTGTTGCTCCAGATTCCTCTTCTTTACTCTTTGGACAGAGAAGCTCTTTGGGTAGCTTCTTACTTAGTTGTGACAAGATCAGATGGATTATCTGTCAATTGTCATCCAACCTGATGCTTTAAAGTACTAAGATTTTATAATTTATTTAGAAAATAGCTTCTATGTGAAATCCTAGGGTCAGTATATTTTATTTAGATCTATATGTGTTGTGTTTATTTGGTCTATTTTTTTAACACCTTCTATTCTATAGAGTTGGGTTGTGATCTAGTATAGGGTGTCTCAATTACCAAGAGAGTAGTAATGTATTATGAATAGATTTTAGAAAGTTTTAGGGAAGTGATAAATGTTTCCTGGTTAAAACTTGATGTCCTGAGAGTTAATTGTGAACATTTATTTTTTTTCAATCTCCTGGTGAATTATTATTTTATTAGTTTTATAATTATATGGCATAGAGTTCTTTGACTGCTACCATAATTTTTTAATAATGTTTTTATTTTTTCATTTTATAATTTTTTGGAGGCTTACATGTATGAAGTAGGATCTAAATTCACCTCTTCAGACCTCCTTCTTGTAGCCTGGAAGCATTTCAAGGGGTGATTGAGGCAAATGCCCTATTTGAGTTGAACTAAACTCAGTTCATACCTTGATCCTAAGGTTTCTCAGTCATGTGACTTGGGTTAGTTACCTTAATTTTTGTACTTTCATTTCTTTGTTTGCAGAAAGGATATAATGCTACCTCAGATGTGTTCTTATGAGTATTAAAGAGATTAAATGAGATTAAGAGGTAAAGTAGCAAATGTGTTTTATGGTCCCCAAAATAGGAAGTCTTCTGTAAAGTTTACTTTACTTCCTCTTCCTTCCAGAGTTTACTTTCTGGAATCTACCAATTTGAATTAAGGCTATCATCTACTATATTCTGATTTCACACCTATTCACAGTTTAATTCCTGATTGCTGCTTGCTGTGATTTGAGGTTGTTGCAGCAGCTAAGTGAATACACTGGTAACCATGTTATCATCAACTGGAGTATGTGAGGTAAACATTTTCATCAGAATTTAAATAGCAGTAGCTAATTCAGCATTTATATTAAGGCTTGCGTTTCCTGACTCTTTGCTTTTCAACCTAGAGTTAATATATTAAGGGATTTGGTTCCCCTTTTACCCCCAACACCCCACTACATTTCTTATATCTTATTTCTGAAATACTCCTTGTGAAACAAGTTTACTTGTAATCCCAGACTTAAATAATTTATATTTGTGAGGGATTCCCTTTTCAAAATACTCATTTCAACTTCCAGGTCTCTTACAGTAGATACTTGCCTTCATTGTCCTTTCCCCTCTTAATGGATGAGGCATTTACTTACATCCAGAGTGGTACTTACTTTCCAGTAGACACGGTGCATGAATGTGGCACTCTAAAATAGGTGACCTAAAGATACTGGGCTTTATCTTATTATTGAATGCTACATTTCAGGATTTTGCTGTCACTTGTTGATATTTAAAAATATTTGATAGTTAGGTTTTTCTTTTTGTATTTATAATGTGCCAGGCAGTGTGCAGTTTTACATAAGTAGTCCTCAAAACCATCATATGAGGTAGTTTATTTTTATTCTACTTTACAAATGAGGAAATTGAGACCTAGAGAGGTTAAGTGATGACAAACAGGTGTCAGGGTTAAGATTCTAACCCAGATCTGTTAGAATCCCAAACCTTTGTCCTCAAGCCCTTTCATGGATACATCACAGGTGGAGCTAATAATCTATTTGCCTTTTAACCATACAGTAATTTCTAAAAGACATTTTCCCCCTTTAAAACACTTGCTGACAGGTACTTTGAGACATCAAAGAAAGAAATTATTTATTATCATGAGCAGAAGATCTTTTTGCTAGGATGATAACTGATTTCAGGGGAAGTACCAATGGAGACATATTGAAATCTTTTCTAGAAAATTAGTAAACTTATCAAAGAAGAAAGGCGTTTCTAGATGGCATTTAATTTTCATCTTAATCCTGTATGAATATGATCATAGTTAACTTTAATAGAATTGCACTATTTATGCAAAATTTTTTTACTTCGCAAAAGCATAGTATTTTATTTTAGTTTTTTGTGAAATTTGGATTCAGAAGCTAAATACCATTTTATTTTTGTCCAGTAGATTTAATAGAAATTTGAATAAGTCAATGAACTGATTACCTTCTACTCTGTTCCTTAATATTGTTTCAGATGTTCATTCGGTTCATTTAATATTTGACTAGCGTGTGCCAGGCTCTGTGAGAAGTGTTGAGAAATTAAGTTTTATTGCTAAAGGGAGGAGATTCCTGTCTAGTTATAAGTGCTGTGGAAATACCAATGACAAAAGTAGTTTGTAAATTGTACTATAAGTAGTAGGTGACAGTTGAACTGAGTCTTGAATGATATATAGTGCTGTGATATTATGATGCAGGTAAACATTTTTGTTGGGGTATTTGCATTTGTGAGAGACAGCACTAACAAAGACAAGGCACTGGGAAAATATGTGGAATGTTTAATATGTGGTGGGTGTTAAAGTAAGATTAGTTTTACAGGCAGGGTGGTGGGTGAAGTGTTGATATTTGGGTTTGTAAAGGAGGATAGGGATCAGGATGAGACTTTTGAACATCATGCTAAAGGAATTTGTATGTCTCTAGGTAATAGGGACTATAGCGTGGGGTTTCAGCAAATGTGAAATGTGATCAGGTTTTGAGGTCTTGTATTATTTTTTTTATTTTGAGAAATTGAAAAATATAGAATAATAAAAAGTAATAACATCTATATGCCCATCATCTAGACATTGACAGTTGTTAAACATTTTGTTCAATTTGCTTCTTTTTTGAGTTAATAAAATAAATAAACTTTGAGCCTCTGTTGTCTTGTACCCCATGTCATTCCCACTGTCTCCTAGAGACAACTGCTATGATGACCTAAAATGCTTTAAAAAAAAAAAAAACTTTAATAGACATAATTGATACCATGAATGATATGGTATTGTTTAGTTTGTAGTCACATATAGTTTATATCTGATATTGTATTGTTAAATATCTGTTCTTACAAATTATCAGCCAACAATTTGCATTTTTACTTTTGAACTTACTTATTTTTTAGTTTTTTAAAATATAATGTATTGTCAAGTTAGCTAACATACATTTTATATAGTGTGGCATTTTTACTTTTTTAAGTTGTTTTTGAGATCTAGTGATAATATGTAATTCGTTCTTTGTAACTCTTAGTGTTCTATATAGATATGTATATCCTGTTTATCCATTCCTTACTGAAGGACTCTTGTATTGCTTCCAGTGTTTTACTGTTACAGGTATTGTTGCAATAAAATCCTTATGTAAGTCTCCTGCGCTTATGTATAAGAATTTCTCTAGGGTCTGTACCTAGAAATGTAATTATAGGGAGCTAAGAAATGTAGATTTTCCAATTTTTACTAGATCATGCCAAATTGCTCTTCAGGAGTAATTAAAATCATGCTTTGCAGGTTTATCTTGCTGATGGATTATGAACTCTTTTGAGGGCAGGGAGTATCTACTTATTCTTTTATCCATCACCCCTCATTGTGCACGTAATAGACATTCAGTAAGTGTTGGCTTAGTGACAAATGGGTTCCTACTGAATTGAACATGCTTTTAAAATGTATTTTTCCAGGGGTGCCTGGGTGGCTCAGTCAGTTAAGTTAACTGAAGTTAACTGAAACTTCACTTTCAGTTAAGTGTCTGACTCTTGATTTTGGCTCAGGTCGTTATCTTGCGGTTCGTGGATTTGAGCCCCATGAGCCTGCTTGGGAGTCTCTCTCTGCCCTTCCCCTGGTCATGCTCTCTCTCAAAAATAAATAAAGAAACTTTAAAATGTATTTTTTCAAGTATTTTGGCGATGTACTTTAAAAAGAAGATAGATTTACGTATGTAAATAAAAGCTTGAAAAATAGCTTACAGATTCAGAGTCAATAGTTTTCTGACTTTTTAAAATCTTTTTTCATGTTTAGTTATTTTGAGAGAGAGAGAGAGAGAGAATCCCAAGCAGGGTCCACACTGTCAGCACAGAGCCTGACATGGAATTTGATCTCATGAACTGCGGGATCATGACCCTAGCCAAAACCAACAGTCAGATTCTTAACCAAATGAGCCACCCAGCCTCCTCTGACTTTTCAAATAAGTAAATTTCTTTGATCTAGTTACTGTATTAATGATGCCATTCTTTGTGTATCAAATTTATCCAGCCATTGTCATTAAGTACTCAAGAGGTATTTTCTAGGATGGTGGATTTTTAACAACATGCAGTTTTGAGCAACAACTAGAATATGATTTGTATTCTTGTCAGAATTATATGGACTTGTATATCCTTATTGTTAATAAAATTGGTTTTATTTTCTCAATGGTATTTGAAGGACCAATTTTAATTAAAAGCAAAAGTTATTTGGCATCCAAATAACTTGAAAACCAAAGTTAAAAGATTATTTGGTATATTTTTCAATCTGAAGAATATAATGAACTCATTATATATTCTTTGCTAAAGCTTATCCTGTGTCTTTTTAATCTATTGGTATCTTTCTCATGTGGATATCCTTTTTTATGCTTTTTTTAAAAATTATTTTTTTCTCTTTCTAAAAATTAAAGGAATTTCTATTAAGTTTTGTTTTAATTCTACTGTAGTTGGCATACAATGTTATATTGGTTTTCAGGTGTATGATATAGTGATTCAACAATTCAGTACATTACCCAGTGCCATCATGATAAGTGTACTTCTTTGGGTATCTTTATCAGGTATTTTGGTAAGAACATAAATGAATTGTATTATGTCATTTGGAAGGTATAAAAAACCATAAAGTGTGTGTGTGTGTGTGTGTGTGTGTGTGTGTGAGTGTGTTTTCTTCTCCTGTGTACCAGTGTGACACAGAGACAGGCAGTGACTTGGATAATAACTAAATAATTTTTCTTTGGAATTTAGTAATTTTTTTTACCCAGCATATTTACTTGCCTAATTGTATTAGTTTAGTAGTATTAAAATTAGTTCACAAACTTGGGACTTACGACTGATGATAGGAGATGCTCAAATGCAAAAAGCATCTCAGGAGGAAGCTAGCCTATTATTAAGAACTCTAATACAGATACCCAGTGTTGACAATGCAGAATTTATTATGGTTAAAAATAGGAGACTCCAAGTGGTATTTACATATTCTTAAAAAAAATTTTTGGGTGATATTCTAGATTGCTAAAAATATCTAACTTGTTTTGGTTTAAAATTTATAGTTGGTAGGTTATTTCTAGTATTGCGGTTCTTTTGCTGATGTTATTTCACTTATATATTTTATACTTTAGATCTTGCTTTTTCTTTAAAGATGTAATTTTTGTTTACTTTTCTTTTGGCACTGCATATTTTAAAAAATCAGAAAGATTTGGAGCAAATCAAATTATCTCTCAGCTGTAAGTGTGAAAGTGCTGTCTAGGGCTTTGTGCTCAAGTGTTGGTAACAGGAGATACTGGATTGAGATAAAGAGCCTAGTCATCAGACTTAGCAAATAGAAATTTTATAGTGTTGGATGGCATTGGGATGCTGGGAGTACATTAATTCTGTCATTTATGAGCACATAGTCTTCAGCTACCTTTCTAGACTGTCAGTCACCAAGTAAGATGTATTGCTTGGATCTAGGGAGAAGTTTTGCCTTATGTGTTTCTTTTTCCACAGTAATGAGGTGCTAGGGTCTTAGGATATCCAAGACTTAATCCCATTTATTATTTTAGTCGTTAAGCTTAAGGGTAAAAGAATTAGTGTTTTTGTTTTGGTTTTTTAGGTTTGCCCTTCTGAATATCATTAGTTGAGTCTGGCTACCAGGTGACAGGATGCATCTTTCCTAGCATTTTCTTACAGCTGTTATCAAAAAGATAAGTTTCCATGAAAGTGTTATGCTACTTGGGCTTTCACCAGTGATTCTTCTTCAGGCAAAAGGTGTACAGGTTGTGCTTCTGTCTAGGTAACTTGTGTGGTGAGTACTGTTCCTATTTCTGTTACATACTTTGCTTATTCATATTGCGTAGATTGTCTTCCTTTGTTGTCTTTCTTGAAGTTTTTGATAAAAGTCTAAACATGGAGTTGCCTCCTGGGTGGAAGGATGGATTGTCCTGAGAGTGTTGGAGTAAATTCTTTGCCTTGGACTGTGTCTTCTGGTTTTTAGTAGTTGAGAACTTGAAAAGCCAGATGAAGTCTGTACTATTTTGATATTTACTCACTTTTTAAACTCTCATATTGCATCTTATTTATGTAGCCATATCAAATTTAGGTCGCAGAAAAGATCAACATGGTATTTTTCTTTAGTAGTTACTGTACTTCACTATTTTTGGTTTCTAAAATATAATAGAAGTGGATTACTTCAGAAGAGTTCTTGGGGTAGAAAATTTATAGTGTCTGTTGCCAGGTTTTTATGGGACTGACTTTCTGATTTAAGCGTAAAATCTAGGTGTTTATCATTCACTCTAAGATGATATATACATGGATACATTAAGAATATGTAATTCAAAGAAAAATAGTTATAAATCAGAGTCCTTCTAGTTGAACTACATTTGGGTGATGAGTAAATCTTTTATTTTTTTCTTTTTGAATATGTCTTTGTAAAAATAAAGAGGAAGGCATTTATTTATATTCAGTGTTCTTAAAATGCCTATCTGAATACCTACAGATTGAAAATTATTTGCATGATGTTATGTTAGCCCTTCATTTTGACTCATCAGAGAACATGATAGAATTAGGTTAAGTTTTGATTTGTAGATTCTCTGAATGGGGAGTCAAAATTTATTTCTATGATTTTTCACTAAGTTGATGTTAACTTTAAATATTGGCATGTAATTTGAATAGCTTGCTATGTCATATGTTTTAAGTTGTTGCAGGACATAGTTTTGTACACACATGTACATACCCCTCTACCGCTGATATATTAATAAATATTTTTCTCATTACATATAATTGTAGGCAGTTCTATTACATAATCTAATATACATTCCATAAATTAAAGTTGTTTTAGGCTTATGAATGAAGAGCTTAATGGAAAACAGCGTGAAAGGTATACCACTGAATTGCGTCATGACCTAAGACATTTCCGTAGATTGACCTTTTGTTTTTCACATCCACAACCCAGGAATGCTCTTGATAAAATACTATTTATCATTTCAGAAAATCTGTAATGGCTTCCTTCACAGGTTTCTCTAGTTACTAGTCTCTATTCTCATTATATTCTCAACTTGTTCATTTACTCTTCTTTTTCTGCTATCATCTTGCTTCTAATATTTGTTCAATACCTTCAAGCTCAGCTAAATATTTTTTGTCAAATTTTCTTTAGGAATTCCACATTTATTACTTTCCCATATACTATCAGCTTTTCCTGTACTTTATAATTTTTTATTAATCCATTGATACCTTGTTGTAGGTTTCAAGGTTTCAGTTTAGTCATGTAAGCTCTTTGTAAATGGGGATGATAATGTCTTTTTTAAAACATGTAGTTAAGTATCAGACTACATCTGTCAATGTTTTGGCTATTTAAATAGATATTAGAAGTTCTTAAAAATTAAAGATCTTCTATGTAAAAATTGTAAAGTTTTTGAAAATGACTGTTAATGAAGATGAAACATTTTATACTCAAGTCTTTTTGATTTAGTTCTGGAAAAATTACTTTTGTGACAGGAGGGAAAGCTATTAAAAATTAACATTTTCAACGAAACACATGTCAGTAACTTTAAAGATGATTATTTATACTTTGGTATGTACACATAGCCTAGCTTGTGGTACATAAATTTTTATTAACAGGTGAATTGGTGAAATAAGCTTTATTCTGCAGCAGTGTCAACTGATTCTTCATTAATGTTTATACCAGAAGAATGACAGTGACAGCTTGAGGAAGTGAAACCCCAGAGAAGTCTACCCTCTTCAAGAATTAAGTCGTTTTTAGGAAATGATTTCTTAAAAGTGAACGTTGAACTTGTGTCTTTAAAATCTTTTTATTGTAAATGGCATTTCTTGATTTACATCTTGTTGAGAATATTTGACTTTAGTGCTTCCACCAATGCATTTTTTCCTGCTTTCTGACAACTGTAACAAAAATCTCTCCAAGACTGCTAAGAATTGTGGTTTTTTTTTCTTTTGTCAAACTTTAATCACTTGGATGTTCAGGAGATGAAAGTTACCAAGTTGTTTCTGTGGATGAGTTTGTTTAGATGAGTTTGATTTTGTTGCTACAATTAGAGATAGATAAAGTGTAATATTTGATGCATATCTTGGTTGCTTGATACTAGCTAAATGCACCAAATAAATCTGGTGTTAAGTTTAGTTAGAACACTGATACTGCATGCTTTGAGGGTAATATACTGTGCAGAAATGACACTGACATGTATTCTTTTAAAAATACTTCCTGTAAAAGTCATAGTTCTTACCTTCATAAATTCATTCCATTTATATTATTATCTTTTTGTTCTTTAAAATGTTCTAATGGTTTTGTAGAATCAAAAATTGGGGAAAGAATACCCAGAAAGGAGCGTAAATAGGCATCTGACTAGAATAATCAATGCAATTTGTTTCTTTCTTTTCTTGGAGGAGTAAGTGCCATTTGGAAGACTTAAGGAAAAAAATGGGCAAGTATTTGTTCAACCAACTGTATTTTAACCTTGGATTGTGTTTTTTCATTCTGGAAGTGATATTTCTTTCTAGTACACCTAGATGGCTTTTGACTGTAAAGTAAGTCCAAGAATATAGGAATCCTCTTTTTTTCATATATATATATATATATATATATATATATATATATATATGTTTCATCTTTTTCATATATTAAAGTCTATATAAACCAGTTACATTTTTTAATGTACTTTATATTATAATTTTTTTTTATTACAGTCAAGAGCAGTTTTGTTTTTTTTTAAAGATAAAGTACTTGTGCTGACTGTGGATCAGTGTAAGACTAGGAGGTATTTCCATATAGTCTTTTCCATAATGGTGAATCATTTTCATTCTACTGTCTGCATTTCCCTAGTGTCACAGGTTAATTCTTCAGATGTTTGTGCTTTTCCCTTTTCTATCTATTAAAGCATACCTTACTTTACCTGTTGTGGAAAGTAACTTCTTTCAGTTATTACAGCCAACTTGTAATCACCTCAGTGCTTACCTCCCATTCTTGAGATTCTTTATTTGTACATGTCTAAGGTTAATTATTGATTTGTCTTAATACATTATATATATTAAAGGTACATTAGATTTGTTTGCATGTCTTATTGATAATGCACTTCCTTCTTCTGACCCTACTTATTAAAGTAAGAAAAGTCCTGTTTCGTAAGCAAAAATGGTAATGGCTTAACCTTGAAAGTGACCTTAGAAGGCTGCCAAACCTACTTCCTACAAATTCCTTTAGTGCATGCCTGATAATGAGTTGTCCATCAATGTGCATCTGTGTCGAGAGGGTGATTTATTGATAAATATTCAAGAACTCATGCAATATTTTAATGACAGTTTAAAAATTATTAATAATATTCCAAAGTGATATTTGACCAGATTTTTCTTATTTCTAGCATTTAGGTTATTAATTAATGCCCTTTTTAAAAAAGAGGTTACATAAACTTAGCACATTATTTAAACAAGACTAGAGAAGCTTATTCTCACATCAGATTAGTCTGAAAATCTGTAATTTAACAATTGAAATCATCACCTTTTGTGATATGTGCATTGTTTTAGGAGACCTTTCCTTTTTTCGGTGGTGTATGGCAATACCCACTAAGTTAGTGGTTCCCGTAAAACTTCTGTGGTTTCATTTACTATTAACATGATCTTTGACAGCTGGCCTTTACTAATCTCACACGATGGGCTTGAAACTTTTTCCTTAAAGCTTTATAGTTGAATTACAATACATTGTGTCCCTTATTTTCTCCTGGAAAGGGATTTAAACAAACTTTCTATTGCACTTGTTGAATATGTATTTCATAGTAACCACCATGAAGTTTGCAGCATTTAAGAAGATGAAGAAGCAAAGATAAAAGATACACATTCAAGAAGGCTTGGTTTCACAGTTGCTGCATAATCCTTTCTGCTGTCATTGGTACCCTAACCCTGTACCTACCAGAACAAAAGAAACTGAATTGGAAATTGTGGGAGCTGGGGAACATTCAGTTGGCAGTCCATCGCATGGCCCATAGGCGTTGTCAGGTCTCAGTTTGATGCCCTTTATTCTTTCTGACAGATGTGAGGTAGGGTCTATGAGGGGGAAGTCATTACTAGAGAGAGGGCAGTGTCAGATCAAAAGTAACCAGTGATCAAACAAGGTAAAGGGCTGTGGAAAATAGGCTCTCTTTCTGGCCTCAACACCTGCCTGATCACTGAAGGGAATAGTCCTTATGTGTCAGGGAAAGTTGATTTTCTTTGATGTACAGTGAATTAGAAGTCGGAATGGAAGCTTAACTGGAGTACAGAAGATTTTTACTTCCTAGTTCTTGGGCAATTTGGGTGTTTAAATTTTTTACTTTAATTGTCTAGAAGTTAGAGAAGTCATTCTCTTCTAAATATTAAAGCTTACCCATACTAACTTTGTTAACACTATATATTTAGAGGTAAGTACTAATAAACAAGCAAGTTTCAGTACAGTATAGAACAGGCTTTAGAAGTTACCAAATTCTTCTTTTCAGTATCGAATTACAACTTTACGCAGAGCATTTGTATGATTATGACAGTGAATACAAAGTGGATAGTGCTAAGCTTGTCACATAGTAGGTCCCTTCATTGCATAATTTTGGAATTTATCTAAGTCATTTCAAATGAGTTTGAATTAATTCTTTCTCCTTAAGTGCTTATTATTATATTTTCTCTTCAGATAACGCTTTCTAATCAAGTCAATTAAAAGAAAATTTAAAGAGAATCTTGTTGGGGTTTTCTATGTATGGTTCTTTTTTCCATGCCCTTTCATGTTTAATGCATATGACTAAAGTCTAGAAGAAGGATGCTATTTTTATCTTTCATTAGCTTGCTGTGGTGATAGATTGACAATTGAGACCTATTTCTAAAAGTTTCATTTATGGTGTTTTCCTTTATATTAATAGCCAAGATTTAACCTTTACTAGTTCTTTACTGTCTCAACTTTTGGTATTTTAAATACTGCTGAATTTCATTCAGTTCATAAGCAATTAAAAGTCATTTTGTCCTCAAATTCTAGCAGTAAGAATGTATTAGAAATTGTTGATTTTCCAGTAAGAAGAATAAAGAGTCTTAGTGCCTCTGCCTTTTAAAAGTGATTTTTAATCTAATAACTTGTCTGGCTCTACATCTTTGCATGAACTCTTACATTTGTTTGTTTTTGATACTATTAGGTAACCTAAATCTTCCTCTTTTGTAGATTTAGATCTATAAAGAAATATAAAACATGACATACATTATGTTGTATTACCTTCATATTAAATTAATATTTGGCTTCTAGATTACTGTTAATAATAAATATATTTTATGCTTGAGAAGTTTCAGAATAATGTATTTGAGCATACTGCTAACTACTGATATTTCTGATTTGGCTTTTAAACAAACTTTGCTCATAAATAATCATAAATATGTTTGTTTAGGGTTTTCTTAAGGTAGTTTGACTTAGGAGTTTTTATGTTGACATTGAATAAGATGCATTTTAATTTTTTTATTTGATTTATTTTCTTTGAAGTAAAATGTGTTATAAATTAAGATTCTATATCTATTTCTGAAGCTTTATGAAATTTAAAAAATCTTAATACAGATACATCACACATCTAAATACAATTTCACACATCTAAATACAATTAGACTCATTTTTTTTTTTTACTTTGTTTTATTATATAAATTTCAGGTATATAGCATTATAACTTCTAACATGTTTGCCCTGAACAGCCTCTGAAGGACTGCAAATTGAAACCAATATGGTAATATTACTCTGATTAAAGGAGGAGAATAATTTTGGCTTGGGTCTTGGTTCTTTGAGAACATTTCTCCAGTCTGCCCTTCAGTCTGAATATTTGCAAAATGGATTTGAGTTTGCCAATATTTTAATACTGTTAGGAAGAAACATTTGTAAAAGGTAAATTTCTATAAGGAAATTCCAGTTGTTTTTTCAAAATGGACTTCAGTATAAAATTTTGCTAGTCATAATCTTTGGTTTTATAGCATGCTATCATTAGTCCATGCATGCTCTTATTTCCTTATAAAAGCCAATTTATCTAAAAATTATTTAACATTTACTCAAGAACTTATTCCTCTAAGAATAGCATATTACCAGTAACTTTCAACCACCCATGTATTCCTCCTTTCTCTCATCTCTGACTCCCCTTCAGAGGTAACCAGAAGTAACCACTATCCTGAATTTTATGTTAATAATTTTTCCCATTTTGTTACATATGTATATGTGCCTAAACAATAAGTAGTTCAGTTTTTACTTGTTTCTTTAAATTTGAATTTTAATTTATCATTTTTAAAAATATTTATTTATTTTTGAGATAGAGACAGTGCGAATGGGGGAGGGTCAGAGAGAGAGGGAGACACACAATCTGAAGCAGACTCCAGGCTCTGAGCTGGCAGCACAGAGCCTGATGTGGGACTCGAATTCTCGTACCGGGACATCATGACCTGAGCCAAAGTTGGATGCTTAATAACTGAGCCACCAGGGTGCCCCTACTTTTTTTTTTTAAGTACATTTCTAAAGGGGCTGTTGAACTGGTAAAAACAGTACTTTCTCAGATATTTCAATGCATTATTTAAAAGTAATGTAATTTAGTCAATTAATATAAGGAAATATTTCTGAACTTAAACTTGATACTATTTAAAGTAAATCTAATTTGTGAGATAGTCTCTGCTGTATTTTCATTTTAGATCTTTTGATTGTACAGTATCTGTATGTTGGTCCCTTGCAATTTGAATCTTCCATTTATAAATTATAAATATAGAGGATGAAGCCTTTTCTTTCTCAGTTTTGGTTTATAACAATTGTAGCAATTTCTATGAGTTGGTGTACAGTTTAGAAAAATTCCTCTTTGGGGGCTCCTGACTGGCTCAGTTGTGGGTAAGCCTCCAACTTCGGCTCGGGTCATCGTTTCACGGCTTGTGAGTTGGAGTCCTGCGTCGGGCTCTCTGTTGACAGCTCAGAGCCTGGAGCCTGCTTCAGATTCTGTGTCTGTCTCCCTCTCTCTCTCTCTCTCTCTCTCTCTCTCTCTCTCTCTGTCTCTGCCCCTCCCTGCTCATGCTCTGTGTCTCTTTCTCTCTCAAAAATGAATAAACATTAAAAAAAAAAAAAAAAGAAAAGTTCCTCTTTTTGGTGATAGAAATAGTTGATCAGGAATAGCTAAATAATTACCAGTTTGGTATGGAAGTAAGTGGATTTTAAGCTTACCAAATGACCTTTATGTTTTACTTAGTTTAATGTGTCGTTAGTAATATAATAAATACAACCATTGCCATTTTCCTAAGGATAAAATGATTGAGCTAAATTTCTTTGATTGCTAGATATACAATTGATCTAAAAACAGCTTTTGGTGGGGGGGGGGTGTGTAGAGAAAGCTACATTAAATATTTAGGTTGGTTTTTAAGACTTCCTATGATTTCAGAGCTACTAATTTGCAGAAAAGTGTTTTTTTTTGTTTTTTGTTTTCCTCTCTCAGCATAGTTCATTAGATTGGTTGGTAATTCAGTATTGGTCTGGTATACAAGTTTTGGTGAAATCAAATCAAATAGCATATTTGCTTGACTACAGGTGATTTTACTCCAGTTTCTATTTTTTTAACTGTAGTCCTTGTAAAATAAAAATCAATATTCATATTGTCTTCATGTTTTTGGTAATCCTTTGGAAATACAGTTGATAATACATAAGAATAGTCAATATTCAGAATGGCTAATGATTTGCAAATATATTGACTGAGCTAATTAATATTACTGGAGATCAAATTAGCACATTTCAACTTTGATTAGCACAGATTTTTTTTTTCCTCTTGAGCAAGTTATGATCAATCACATTTACAAGAATGTAGAATATACATTTTTATACCAGTCTTCATTTGCAGGAGACTTTTGATCTAAGTGGAAAACTCATGCACATCCCTTTGTGTGTGTGTAAATATGTGTGTATGCATGCAAGCATACATGTATTTGTATATGTATGTATTTATAAAATAAAGTTGGTAAAGTGATTTCAGTTAATGTAATTTGAATTTAAAAGGGAGATTTTTTTGTTTCCTTCTTTATACTGATGAACTATGCTTTTTTGCTCTATTATGGTGTCCAAGAGGTCCATATTGAATGTTGGTTCCAATCTCTTCTCTCCAAAATATATTTTGGTGAGATCGCTTATGAATTATAAATACAATTGGCAGAAAGTATGTAGGTTGTAGTTTGAGAAGCTACACTTAGTTCATTCCATTTGAGCTTTATTTGCTGTTTTGTAATGTATGGTACATCTGAAGAAGCAAAACAATACTCCCTTGCATGCTTTTTTTTTTTTTTTTAAGTTTATTTATCAGAGAACGTGAGCGGGGGAGGGCAGAGAGCGATTCCAAGCAGGCTTCACACTATCAGTGCAGAGCCCTACGTGGGGCTCAGACTCACGATCCCTGAGATCCTGACCTGAGCCTAAATCAAGAGTCTGAATGCTTAACCGACTGAGCCACCCAGGCACCCTACCCTTTCATGCTTTTTAAAAGTGTCAAATAGTTTTCTAAAGATATAATGATATAGTTCCTTGTTTTTTCTTAATTTAATCTAAAAAGTTATCACATGGTTTATAGTGGTCATTAAATACATTGATTTAGGGTTTGGAAGAATAGAAGCTAAGGTTAGAGGTAGAGATTGAGAGTGGAGTGACATTGTATGCTCTAGTAAATGATATTGAAAACGTGGAAATAAGTGATGCTGCAGTTTCAGGTGATATAATTGTGTAAAATAATTTTCCTTGGCTTCTTTATGGTTATTAGCTACATGGATCAATTACTTTTTTTTATAAGGCCAATATTTTACCGTTCACTCATTCATTTTAAGCATTTCTTGAGTACTAACTACATATACAGCACCATGTTTCTAGACCCATTTATCTAGCGTGCCAACTCACTTTATAGTAACTTTTAAGGATTATGAGAAATTTCTTCCTATCTTGTATTTATCTATGAAAGAGCCTGATGTAGAACGTAGTAATACCCCCTGTCAAAGCCATTGCTCTAGAGCCTGGACTCTTAAACTTTCATATATTGAATACTACATTTTAAGAGTAAGAATTTGAAAATTATGGAATGTAGATAATATTTTATTTGCTAATAACTTAATAATAATAACCTTGAAGTTATTTCATCTTTACTAAGATGAAATATTTTGAAAATTAAAACTAAAAGATATTATTAAATAGCATAAAACGATATTATAATGACTTGGTCTTTTTTTTAACTTAAAATTTTTTTTTAAATTGAAGTTTCTATTAGCTGTTTATCAGAAGTTTTACTTTTTTTTTTTACTTTTTTTTTTCAATGTTTATTTATTTTTGGGACAGAGAGAGAGACAGAGCATGAATGGGGGAGGGGCAGAGAGAGAGGGAGACACAGAATCGGAAACAGGCTCCAGGCTCTGAGCCATCAACCCAGAGCCTGACGCGGGGCTCGAACTCCTGGACCACGAGATCGTGACCTGGCTGAAGTCGGATGCTTAACCGACTGCGCCACCCAGGCGCCCCCAGAAGTTTTACTTTTAAAGAAAGACTTGCTTCATTGAGCCATAGGAGTACTTGGGTAGTGTATGGGTTGTAATACTTAAAGAATTAAATATAATGAATTGAATTTTGGCATTATTCTGCTGAACTGAATTTTAATTATTATTAGGATATTTAAAGGACATTGTTAACTATATCACAAAGAATCTTCCCTTATGAGAATTTTCAGCTAAATATTCCCTCTGGTCATAGTACTATGGAAAGCTAGACTTCTGAGCAATTATTTTCCTTTATTATTTTATTACTGTGAATTTTATAAAGGACATTTTGGTTTCCTTTCACGCTTTAGTGTGGCATCTTAGATATCGAGAAACAAGTTAGTAATTCATCTAGGACAAAACATTCACAACTTCCGTCTTTTATTGTAGAGTGACTTTTATTTTAACCCTTAATTTCCCTTGCCTCAGTTTTCTTCTACTTTTTTTTCCTGTAGGGTTTATTTACATGAATTGCCTCAATTCTTTTTTGGAAAGGGGAGGAATAGATCTTAATACAAACAGAAGTACTTACATAAGCACATTTTAACTTTAAAATACATTCTTTGAATAGGCAGTTGTGGTATAATGAGAAACGCTTTGGAGCTTGAATTAGGAAGATACAGGTTTAAATATTACCTGTATCCTTTAGTTGAGTAACCTTGAGTGAGTGCTTCTGAGGTGGTTTTTTCATTTGTAGCATGAATGAGAATATTATCTCAGGTAGTTTATGTTCAAGTGGTAGTAGTCTCATGTTAAGTGATCAGTAAGATTTTTCCTTCAGAAATTTATCTGTCAAGCTGTTGTTATATATCAAAAGCTAACCATAATAAAAAAATATTTGGGAGGATTTTACATAATACTGGGAAATATAAGAAAATAGACCTAAATAACCCTTACTATTGTAAAAAAAATACATGTGCATGGTTATGAAATTCTAATTTAGAAAAGTAGAAAATGAAAAGTGTGAAAAACTTTGCTAATCCTTCTGGTGATTATTTTCAGTCAACTTTTAATGCATATACCAATATGTATACATACGTCTTTATTTAAAAAAATTATACTACATCTTCTGTTCTACAGCACTTCATTTTTGCTGGGCACTTCTTTTCTTTTTTCCCCTTATAACAATTGATAAAGCCACAACTTTCAGTAGTTTTCATTAGAAAAATGTATCTTCCTATGTGCCTCTTTATGATATTTTGTTGATAATTTTAGTAAAACCGAGAAGCATGTCTTTTCTACATATGGTCCTTTATCTCCGTTCCTCATGTTTTTATTTTTTTTTAAATAGTGACCATATCTGCTGGAATGTTTTTGAGACCATCAAATAGTTTAACACCTGGAGGCAGAGATACTAGAATAAACAAGGTGCTTTAAAAAATATTTGATACTCTATACTTAGTCATATCATTAAGGAACATATTTTTTTTTGTGAAAAGTAACTGATCCTTTTCTTTGGGCCAGACCAACGGACATTGTGACAGACCTCTTGATGTTTTATCAAGAGTTTTGCAGAAAGGTAGCTTTTGTGTCAGACAGATAGAAATTCCAGTTCTAGCATTACCAGTTTGTAAGTTATAGATTCCTTCTTAAGCACTTAAATATTTTGCAGATTTGATTCTCTGTTTATAAATTGGAGATGATATCATATACTTTGGGCATTGAGAAAATTAAATGGACTGAGATATAGTATATGTAAATTGTCCAACAAAACATCTTGGCATCATGAAATAATAGCTTCCCCTCTTTTCTTGTTAACTTCCCAACTGCCATATCTCTTCTCTCTCTTCATGACCAAACGAAATTAGGAAGGAAGTCATTGCTAGAGCTTGCTAATAGTGAACACTTTTGTTTTTTAGCAACTTAGAAAGGGGGAGAAGTAACTGATGGTTGCTTTATGTATTTGAGAGAGTTCAGTGAACCTTTCATCTTGTGGTGAATTTCTGGAAGAGTGATCTTTAACCTCTAGTGTTTGCTTGATATTTTCAAAACTCCACCTATGCTTCTTACTAGTTTTTTTGTTTTAATTTTTATATTTTTTGAAGTTTTAATTTAAATTCTAGTTAGTTAACATATAGTGTAGTATTGGTTTCAGGAATAGAATTTAGTGATTCATCAATACATTTAACACCCAATGCTCATCACAACAAGTGCCCTCCTTAGTACCCATCACCCATTTAGCTTATTCCCTATCCAACTCCCCTTCCAAGCCTTCACTTTGTTCGCTATAGTTAAGAGTCTCTTATGGTTTGCTTCCCTCTCTTTTTTTCCCCTTCCCCTATGTTCATCTGTTTTGTTTCTTATATTCCACATATAAGTGAAATCAGTGGTACTTAGCTTTCTTTGATTGACTTATTTCACTTAGTATAATGCACTCCAGTTCCATCCAAGTTGTTGCAAATGGCAAGGTTGTATTCTTTTTGATAGCTGAGTAATATTCCATTGTATATATACCACATCTTCTTTATCTGTTGTCAGTGAATGGACATTTGGGCTCTTTCAATAGCTTGGCTATTATTGATAATGCTGCTGTAAACATTGGGGTGCATGTGCCCTTTCAAAATAAATTTTGTATCTTTTGGGTAAATAGCTAGTAGTGCAATTGCTGAGTTGTAGTGTAATTCTATATTTAACTTTTTGAGGGACCTCCATACTGTTTTCCACCACGGCTAAATCAGTTTGCATTCCTACCAGCACTGTAGCAGTGTCCTCCTTTCTCCACATCCCTGCCAACATCTGTTGTTTCCTCTCTTGTTAATTTTAGCTGTTCTGACAGGTTTGGAGTGGTATCTCATTGTGGTTTGGATTTGTATTTCCCTGATGATGAGTGATGTTGAGATCTTTTCATTTGTCTGTTTGGCATCTGTATATATTTTTTGGAAAAATATCTATTTGTGTCTTCTGCCCATTTCTTAGCTGGATTATTATTTTTTTTGGGGGGGGGGTGTTGAATTGGTAAGTTCTTTATAGATTTTGGATACTAACCCTTTATCCTATATGTCATTTGCAAGTATCTTCTCCCATTCTGTAGGTTGTATTTTGTGTTGTTGATTGTTTCCTTCAATTTGCAGAAGCTTTTTATTGTGATGAAGTCCCAATAATTCATTTTAGCTTTTGTCTCCCTTGCCTCTGGAGATATGTCTTATAAGAACGTGCTGGTCGAGGTCAAAGAAGTTGCTCTCTGTGTTCTCCTCTAGGGTTTTGATGGTTTCCTGTCTTACATTTAGGTCTTTCATTCATTTTGAATTTATTTTTGTGTTTGGTATAAGAAGGTTACTAGTTTTATATTTTGTACTCCTAGTAACTTATGTATAGTGGTTATTCTGGTTGATTTTTTTTTCTATCATTTTCTTATCTATTTGTTTATTTACTTACTACTTATTTATTTTTGGGAGAGTACAAGGCAGGGAGGGGTAGGAAGAAGGGGACAGAGGGTCCAAAGCAGTTTCTGTGCTGACAGGCTGATAGCAGAGCCCAATGTGGGGCTCCAACTCAAGAACCGGCTCATGACCTGAGCTGCAGTTGGACGATCAACCAACTGAGTCACCCAGGCACCCCATGTTCCTATAATTTTTTTTTGTCTTGAATGCTCATTCTCAGAAGTTAAATTCTCTTACTTTTTAATGGGGAATATTGAAATCATTAAGTATGAGCTACCTCATATCATCTATAATTCATTTGATTGCAAGTAACAGAAAACCTGACTCAACTTGCTCAATTAAGTTTATTCATTTATTCATAACTATGTAGATGTAGTTAGACTTTAGGGTTGATTTGATTCAGTGTCTTTGACAGTTTATTTATAGAACTGGTTCTTTTGGACTCTTAGTTTTATGCTTTGTTGTCATCTTTCATCTAAATCTGAATCCACTTGTAGTTCAAAGATGGTTGACAACAATTCCTAAGTATATTTTGTGTGTATATCATCATTAATTCATTTTGATTGGTGAGAATGTTGTACTCAATTTGATGCTTGGTACAGAATGTAAACATGCAACAATTTGTTTATCTTCTCATCTGTTAACAGACATTTTGGTTATTTATAATTTTTTTTAAATGATTTTCTTGAAGTTTATTTATTTTGAGAGAGAGAGTGTGCATGCATGTGCACGTCTGAGGTTGAGGGAGGGGCAGAGGGAAAAGAGAGAGAAACACAAGCAGACTCTGCACTGTCAGCATGGAGCCCAATGTGGGGCTCGATCTTATGAACTGTGAGATAATGACCTGAACCAAAATTAAGAGTTGGATGCTAATTGAATGAGCCACCCAGGTACCCTGGCTATTTACAATTTTTTAACTGTTATGTATAAAGCTGCTATGAACATTCATGAATAACTCTTTGAGTGGACAAAGGCTTTCATTTGTCTTTGGTAAAGGCCTAGGATTCATATAACTGGGTTGGATATTAAGTGTTTGTTTAAATTTTACCTTATGAGAAATTGCCAGAGAGTTTAACAAGGTGGTTGTGTGTTTCCAACAATGTTTGGTAGCTCTGTTTGACTATATCCTCATCAACAAGTGGTAATGTCAGACTTTTTAATTTTAGAAATTCTAAATGGGTGTGTAATGGTACCTTACTGTGTTTTACATTTTTTCCGTTCATGTCTAATGATACTGAACTCCTTTTTATGTGCATATGAGCCATTCCTGTCTTTTCTTTTGTGAAGTATCTGTGCAAATATTTTGCCTATTTATTTATTTATTTTACAAATTTCGTTGTCTTACTGAGTTGTAAGAGTTTTTTATATGTTTTGGATACAGGTTATTGTGTCAAATATATGCACTGTGTTTACTTTGTGTCTTTCCTTTTCATTTCCATTCATTTTCTTTCTTTTTTTTTTTTTTAATTTTTTTCAACGTTTTTTGGGACAGAGAGAGACAGAGCATGAACGGGGGAGGGGCAGAGAGAGAGGGAGACACAGAATTGGAAACGGGCTCCAGGCTCTGAGCCATCAGCCCAGAGCCTGACGCGGGGCTCGAACTCACGGACCGCGAGATCGTGACCTGGCTGAAGTCGGACGCTTAACCGACTGCGCCACCCAGGCGCCCCAGCCATTCATTTTCTTTTGAAGAGCAGAAGATTTTAATTTTGATGAAGTCAAATTTGTCTTTTTTTTCCTCAGTGGTAAGTGCTTTGTGTCTTGTTTAAAATCTTTGCTTAGTGTCAGCTGTTTTTCTTTATTATTGTGTATTATGCTGCTCCACTAAGGTGTAAACTCATTAGGAGTAGGGAGCCCATCTGTCTGACTCACTCATGTATTCTCTGTCTAGAAGAGTGGGGCAATGTGATAGTTGCTCTAAAGTAATTTTTGAGTGAATTATTTTGGTCTGATAGACTAAAATATTTTAGCCATTGTTTATGTCTTACTCTCTTCTCTCCTCTGTACTTCACTCATTGTTAGACTGGCTTGTTTCCTTTGCTTGCTTCCTTGCTTTTCAGTCCTACTGCTAACTCTTTAGTCCTAGCCCCTTTATTTTTGTGTGAATTGCAGTATCTCGTTAGGCTTGTTAGGTTTGCCCTTAAATCAATTCCAAAAAAATCAGTAAGATATTTACTCTCTCACTGGTACTTCCTTAAGAACCAGTAAAGCTCTATTATACATGGTAAGGTAGAATCTGTTATCTTAATAGTTCTTTCTTTTTTTTTTTTTTTTTACTTTTCATAGTTTTCATCTTCATTTTTTCTTCTCCTTCCTGGAATACTATCCCTTTTCCTTCTGCTGAAATAAATCTCAATTATTCTTTAGGTCCTTTCACTTATTTTTAAGATCGGGTTTTTGCCTATCATCTTGCTGAGTATTTCTCAACATTATTTTTTTGCCTCTCTGGATTGTTTTTCCCTCGAGGTAAGATTCATGCCTTCTGCTTCTTTTGTAAGGAAGAACATCATAGAGGTGATGTTTCTTGGTTGATCACTCCTTTTCCTCCTTGACTGAATTTCATGGTGGCACTGCATGGGAAGGGAGTACCTTTATATTCATTTTTCATCTCTTTTAAAAATTATTTTATTTTTAATTGTGGTAAAATACATATAACATGAAATTTGCCATCTTAACCGTTTTTAAGTATGCAGATTACTGGTGTTAAATTCGTTCACATTGTGGAGCACCTGGGTGGCCTAGTAGATTAAGTGTCCGACTCCTGACTTTGGCTCAGGTCATGATCTCACAGTCAGGAGATCGAGCCTCACCCCCAACCCCTTCAGGCTCTGCTTTCAGCATGGAGCCTGCTTGAGATTCTCTCTCTCTCTGTGTCCCTCCACTGCTCACAGTCTGTCTCTCAAAATAAATAAATAAACATTTATTTAAAAAATTTGTGCACGTTATTGTGTAACCAATCTCTAGAATTGTTTTCATCTTGCAAAACTGAGACTTTATGCCAACTAAACAACAAGGTTTATTCCTTCTCCCGCAAGCTTTTGGCAACTGTCATTCTACTTTCTCTATGAATTTGATTTCTCTAGGTACCTCATATGAATGGAATCATACAATAGTTGACTTCTTGTGACTGGCTTCTTTCACTTACCATAATGGCCTCACAGAATTTGTGCATATTGTAGCATATAGAATTTCTTTCCTTTTTAAGGATGAATAGTGTCTTATATACTTGATTTTGTTTATCTGTTCATTTTTTATTTTTTATTTATTTATTTTTATTTTTATTTTATTTTTTTAACGTTTATTTATTTTTGAGACAGAGAGAGACAGAGCATGAACGGGGGAGGGGCAGAGAGAGAGGAAGACACAGAATCGGAAGCAGGCTCCAGGCTCTGAGCCATCAGCCCAGAGTCCGACGCGGGGCTCAAACTCACGGACCGTGAGATCGTGACCTGAGCTGAAGTTGGACGCTTAATCGACTGAGCCACCCAGGCGCCCCTATCCATTCGTTTTTAAAACATTTTTTTTTTTCAATGTTTATTTATTTTTGGGACAGAGAGAGACAGAGCATGAACGGGGGAGGGGCAGAGAGAGAGGGAGACACAGAATCGGAAGCAGGCTCCAGGCTCTGAGCCATCAGCCCAGAGCCTGACGCGGGGCTCGAACTCACGGACCGCGAGATTGTGACCTGGCTGAAGTCGGACGCTTAACCGACTGCGCCACCCAGGCGCCCCTCCATTCGTTTTTTAAATGACACTTGGGTTGCCTCCATGTTTTAGTTATTGTGAATAATGCTTATATGAATATGGGTATACAGATATCTTTTCAAGACCCCTACTTTTCAGTTCTTTTGGGTATATAACCAGAAGTGAAATTGCTGGATCATATGGTAAATTTTATTTTTAATATTTTGAGGAACTGCCATTTGCTTTTCCACAGCAGCTACACCATTTTCATTTCCACCAACATTGCAAAACAGTTCCAGTTTCTATGCATCCTTGCCAAAAGTGTTGTTTTGGTTATTTTGGTAGTAGCCATCCTGATGGGTGTCACATGTCATCTTATTGTGGTTTTGATTTGTATTTCTCTCATGATTAGTGATGTTAAGCATCTTTTCATGTGCTTGTTGGCCACTTGTATATCTTTGGAAAAATGTCTATTTAAGTCCTTTGCCATTTTTAAATTGGGTCATTTTGTTGCTGTTGTTGAGTTCTTTGAGTTCCTTATATATTCTGGATATTAACAACCACTTAGTAGAAATTAATATGGTTCACATATATTTTGTCCCATTCCATAGGTTGCCTTTCACTTTGTTGATTATATCCTCCAATGCACAGACATTTTAAATTTTGATAGAGTTCAGTTCATCCGTTTTTACTTTTATTTCCTGTGCTTTTGATGTCATATCCAAAAAAATTATTACCAAATCCACTGTCATGAAGCTTTTCTTTTTTGTTTTTTTTCAAAGAGTTTTGTAGTTTTAGTTCTGTGTTTAGGACTTCGATCCATTTTAGTTAATTTTTGTATATGGTGAAAGTAAGGGTCCAGCTTCATTTTTTTTTTTTTTTCCACACGGATGTCCAATTTTCCCAGCACCATTTGCTAAAGAGATTTACTCCACTGAATGGTCTTACCACCCTTGTTGTGAAAATCATTTAACTTACATATGTGAGAATTTATTTCTGGGCTTTGTATTCTGTTTGTCTGTATGTCTTTATGCCAGTATCATACTTTTGATTACTGTAGCTTTATAATAAATTTTGGAATGAGGAAGGGTGAGAGCTTTAACTTTGTTCTTTTTCAAGATTGTTTTGACTATTCAGGGTTCCTTGAGATTCCATATATGCTTTAGGATAGATTTTTTGTTTGTTTCTGAACAAAGTGCCATTGGGATTTTTACAGGGAATATATTAAATCTCTAGATCACTTTGGGTGGTAGTGACATTTTAACATAATTGAATTTTTCAATCCATGAACATGGGGTTTCTTTCCATTTATTTATATCTTTAATTTCTTTTAGCAATATTTTGTAGTTTTCATTATACGGGTCTTTGACCTCCTTGGTTAAGTTTATTCCTAAATGCTTTATTCTTTTAGATGCTATTATATGTGGGATTGTTTTCTTAATTTTCTTGATTTGTTTATTTTTAGTGTAGAGAAATAACAACTGATTTTTGTATGTTGGTTATATGTCTTGTAACTTTATTCTAAAAGTTTTTTTGGTGTATTCTGTGGGTTATTTTATATATAAGATAATAGAATTTATGAACAGGGATAATTTTACTTCTTGCTTTCCAATTTGGATGCTTCTCCCCTACCCCAAACCCAATTGCTCTGGTTGTGACTTCCAGTACCATATTAAATAGAAATGGCAAAAAAGGGCATCCTTGCTTTGTTCCTAATCTTAGAAGGAAAGCTTTTACTCTTTCACCATTGAATATGATGTTAGCTGTGGGCCTTTTCTATCACTTGTTACTGAGTAGTATTGGTCACATTCCGTAATAAAGAGTACTGTTTCTAGCTATAAACTAGTCTTGCTGTATTGGCATTAAATAAAGTTTTGGAGTTTTGTTTTTTTGTTTTTTTGGTTTTTTTGTTTTTTTAGCAGGCTTGCATACATTAAGTTCCCAAGTAATATTTTTTATTCTGTGTGTGTGTGTGTGTGTGTGTGTGTGTGTGTGAGAATATACACATATTAAATAGGCTCCACACCCAATAGGGAGCCTAGTGCGGGGCTTGAACTTATGACCTTGAGATCAAGACCTGAGCTTAGTCAAGAACTGCTTAACGGACTGACCCACCGAGGCATCCCCTCAAGTAATATTTTCAATGACAGTATAGGCATTGATATGGCACTTGCTACTTTATCATCCTGTTTGGAAACATGTATTAAATAATTGATGGCAATATTACAAATGATTTGAGAGAACTAAAGTCCTAGTTTTTCCCACTCATATTTGGCAAAGTCACCACTTTTTTGGAAAGGTTACTGCTTCAAAAATAAAATTCTTTTTAAAAATACATACCCCAGGAAATCTTGCTCCCTATGTGTAACCAGTGTTTATGAAAATATGAGAAAGTAGAAGCCTATATTCTTACATGTTTTTTATACAAAAAGTAGTTAGTATTTACAAAAAGGGAGGTATGCTAGTTACAGAAATGTTAAATTACCATGTGTATTATATTTCACAGATTTCTCATAACAGTTACATAACATATCACGCATTTTTTTCTCTCCTCTTCTGTAGCTAGTATATAGTAGTTTATTATTTGGAGATAGCATAATTCATTCAGCATGTGATTCTTAGATGCTTAGGGTGTATCCATTCTTGCTATTACAAGAATTGTCAGATTAGTTACACATACATTATTTTGTACAAATATAAGTGTCTTTGTCAAGAGATTCTCAGAGTGGGATTGTTAGGTCAGAGGGTGCAGACACCTGTGATTTTGGTAGATACTATCAGATTTTCTTTTCTGGGGGTTGTGTCATTTTGTATTCCTATAAGTAGTGGAAATGGATTTAGAGTGCTTGTTTCCCACAGCCTTGTCCATAGTATGTCTTCAGTATATTAGGTTTTTGCCATTTTGATAGGCAAGAAATGGTATCTTACTTAGTTTTGATTTGTATTTCCCTCTTTAAAAGTCTGTTTGGGCATCTTTTCATATGTTTAAAGACCATTGGGATTTCTTTTTCTGTGATTATTCATCCATGGCTCATTTTGCTACCAAGTTGCAGATCTTTCTCTTATATATTCCTAGGCAGTTGTTATTTATTCAAGATATTAGTTTCTTGTATGTGATTAGAGTTCTAAATATTTTTTTCCCAGTTTGTCATTTCACTTTAGCCTTGCCCGTAGCAATTTTACCATGCAGAAGTTTTTTATTTTATTTTTATTTTTTTAAGTTACATTTATCACCTTTCCCTTTTTGGCCTCTAAAGTTTGTTTTATAGTTAGAAAGGCAGAAGCAGTACTTTCTGAATGGACTGGAATAGCCTCAGGTAATAGGAACATTAGCAACATAAATTGTACAACTGGTGGTGTGGCAGAGACATTGGAACATTTTTAGGGCAACAGTATGCAGATGTATTCTTACATAATAGCATTCAACACCAGTCTACATTTCTATAAACCAGAGGCCATTTTTTAATGTGAAAGAAGTAGGGAAAGGATGTCTAACCATTATTCTTTAAATCTGCACCAACAAAAGACATGCACTTAATTTTATCAGCGCTTGAGAAGAAGCCTCTTTCTCCACTCATCTGTCCTCAAAGAAGAAGCAGAATAAATATTTCAGAAGTTGTGACTGTATCTCTAGCTAGAGTCACTGATATCAATGTCTTGTAATTCAGTGCTTTACTGATAATGTATTCAGTAATTAAAGATTTGAAATGTTAGTATTGTTATAGATTTAAACATAACACAACAAATGCATGCATACCCATATGACAGGTAAGTAGTAGTAACGATATTAATAATAATGTTTTTATAAGCAAAAATTATAGGCAACATGAAAATTACTTTCATTAGATATATTATTGAATACATACCCTTAGGACACCCCTGCTAAGTGAACTATTTGGTGATTATTTAATTTTAGATATCTATTATAAAGCTTTGTTTGCAGATAGGCATTAAACCTGTGCTTTTCCTTTAAATAAATTTTTATAATTCTTCTCAAATTAAAATAAGCATGATCTATAAATTGTTAAAAGTTAATCTGTTTTTAAAAACACTGTTTGAAAGTAGTCTACTCAAACAAGCTTGTTGAAAATCAAGTTTTTAAGGCTTTGGGAATTATTTTATCTATTTTTTTTAGTTGCAAAATCTGGGGTTTTCATTTTTGAATAATGTAGTAATTACATACTTAGTAATCGATACTCTTATTAGTTGGAGCAAAAATTGTGGGAAGCATAAAACAGTTTAGCTTTCCCTCAGATTTAAATGTTTAAATAAAATTAAAAATTTTCAAGACATTTAGAGTCTTAGCTTATAAAGACTTTATTTGAAACATTTTTGAGTTCAATAGACTTGTGAAAGAGATTGGATTATTATAGCCCAATTATGCTTTTAGTTCTCTTTTCTAGACAAGAGAGAAGAAATCAAAAAAAATTTTTGGATGCTTTCCAAGAGCTCTATGTGTGTGCATGAGAAGTTATAATCACTTGATTCGAGTCTGAGTTTTATTGGACAGGCTTGCTGGTGGGTTAAAATCCCCTCATCCTCTCCCAGATGGTAACTGCCTTGTTTATCTTCCCTTAAAAACAGTAAGAATTTGTTTTTTATAGCTATCTCAGACCTGGTGACATAGGTCACTTTGGCTTCATATGCTGCTGGCTTAAAGAAAGAATGAAATATGAAAAGACAAAAAGAAGGGCATAAAAGAAGGTAAGGAAAGGAATACTGTTCAAGGTAAAAGAACAGGAAAACATTGAGGATTAAAAATGATGAAATAAGTTCAAAGTAGTAAGGAGAGATAAGTATAGAGTGCTAAATGTTCTAAAGAAAGGTCTTATTATCATGTCAGAAAATGATTTTTTGAGCTAAGAGAGTAGATATTTTTTAAAGAATATATTATCAAAATTGAGTACTTTTTAATGATGTATAAACAGCATTCAATGCCAACAGGTCACTTTTGGATCTTAGGGAACAGTTTTGGATCATGTTTGATAAACTTACTTTTCACTGCACACATTTCAGATACACTTATTTGAGGAAAAATATTGCTGTTCACTTTTTGGTAGTACCTTGGATTCCAGAGGTAATTATTCTAGGTTGTATATTAATAGTTGCACATTTGCAAATAGCTAATTTAAAAAGTGAAAGTTATCAAAATTTAAATTGCTTTTCTGAGATAATTTTATCCAACTAAAATAATTACTTTTAGATTATTGATTTTTGTCTATTTAAAATATATTAGGGATGTTTATAACTATTTTCAAAATTATTTTGCATTTAAGAAATATTAATATAATGCTGCTATGAAAACATTGAAATCTTCATATTATTTCAGATGTCTTAGAAAGTAAATTCTGCTGAAAAAGTTAAGTAACTCAAGTTGTCTCATTGTGAATACTTTCTGCATTGCAGTGCACAGATAAAATTCATTAGATATAACCTCTCCACAATGGTAGTTGTTTGTCCTAACCAAATTAGAAATGCTTTAATCCAAGAAATATGATATTTAATTTTGTTTTATTTTAGGAGTAATGCCACACTGTTAATTTTACTATCAAAGAAAATTTCAGAGAAAGTACATATTAATGTATTTAAAAATCTCTTAATGGGAATGGTGATTTTTTTTCCTGTTGCTAACTCTGCTCATGCTGTACTTAGATGATCAATTTCAAGAATGAGATTGATTATATAATTTTAACACTATTACATGGAAGAAAAAATGAAGTGGAATGGCTTATTTAAAATACTTCGTTTGTTGTCTGTATATGTAGAATAAAAACATTGGAAGGCAAGCACTGTTTGTCCCCACCTTGTGTCTCTAAGGGGGAGTAGACAAAGCAGAATGTTCCAGCTGTGTCACATCAAGCATAGTCAGTCATGGTTGGGTTTGGCCTTGTTTTGGGGATGTGCTATAACTTATTTTTAAATGAATATTTAATTTCTGCTGTGGTTTTTAAAACAGTAGTGTTAAAAACGTTTTAATAATTAATTGCAATTGCCCTATCACAAATATGATGGATGTTAGACAGTTGTTTTCATAACCATTACTTGTTTGGCTTATGGTTTTAATGCCATGGATGAGAATGTTAAACATTTCATTCTGAGAGCAGTTGTATTGTATCTTTATCTTGTGTGCTGTTGATTCCATACACTTTAAATTCTAAGTCTCTCATGCCTATGATATATTGGGCTACTGTTTTCTGTTTATGATTGCATACAGTGCTCAGAAAGGCTTAATTAAACACAGTTTTGATGAGGAAGAACTAAAATAATATCTCATATTTGAAAATATCATATACAAATAGTAAAAGTTACCCAATGCTGTCAGTTTTTAAAACCAGTTTTCACTTCTTGCCTCAGAAATGTCAGGGCCTCTTTGCTTGTTGGTTATTGAAGAACATTGTTTTCCATATACTCTTTTTAAAACAATATTGGATTGTTTGGGATTTATTTAAAAATAAAAATAAAAATGATTGCAAAGATATTAACACATAGCACCATATAATATAAGGTGTATAATAGGAGTTTGGTAAATACTTTTGCTTGATATTTGTGCAACTTACTGTTTTAGTAAAGCTGTAGGAAGGGTGAAAACCTGCAAAGACATTAAGTTACTGGATGTGGTATTACTCTGTTTTTGAACATGATATATGAGTATGTACCTCATTACTATTATTTTAAAATAGGTCATCTTTTTGTTGTTTGTGTTGGTTTTTCTCAATATTAGAGAACCTAATATTCATTTGTTAGGAAGGAAAAACGTTCACAGTTTTTATAGCTGTCTATTAATTAGTATGTTATTTTGTTGTATGTACAGGCAATGAAATGTTTTGTGAATTGTTTCATGAAAGTCATTTTAGACAAGAACCATATATTTAATTTTATTGTTATTTAATGATCTATTAAAGATTTTATTTTGGAAAATACAGCTCCAGTAAAAACAGTTAAGTTTCATGTGATTATTTGTTTGCTAATACATAGACTGATAGATAGGATACATACATAAAATGCTTTTGCCTTTAAATCACTGGATATGTAAGGTGCATATACTTTTATGCTAAAATTACTGTTCCATTTGATTGCTGAAATTCTTTACAGGTTTTGGGATAGATATTTAATATTGCTTTACGATAACATTTTTAATATGACTAAGTGCTATGTGGATACTGGCATATTTTTTTTAATGAGTTTGGCATGTTAAGATGTATGGAAATGCTTTCTTATTGTACTTAATTAAGGTGATTAATCTTCAATGTAACATATCTTAATTTTTATACCAAAATACTTAAGAGTGTTTTCTTTAGCAGATTGCAGGAAAATTATTGTTATCATTAAAAGTGCTCGTTAAAAGTTATGACTAAGGTTTTGGTAGTATGATTGTAACAAATAAATGAATATACATAGGTTTAGTTTTTGGAGAACTAATATGTCAACTTCACATGTTTTTAAAAACTTTTTAATCGAAAATATAATACAGGAAATTAACATTTAGCAACACACCTGTTTCACTTAATACCTGATGGGACTTGATAGAAACATAACTCAGAACTAGAAATTGAGATGATTTGTATGATTGGTAATTATTACTATAAAGAATTTTAAATGTGATGGTTTTAATACATACACAAATTAAGTTTTAAAAACCTAAAATGGAACAATGTATATTGGCTCCATATCACAAGTGGTATTTTGTGTGATTAGTTGGGTTTACAATAACTTACAAGATTGCTAATAGTTTAATGATTTGGTGTGATTTAGTAATTACTGATCTCTAAAATATCAATAGTGTAATTTCCATTTTGTGTTTATTCTATGGTATCTAATGGTGTGCAGTTATTTAATTCATTTGTTTATTGTATTTACAACATGGCCTTGCTGTTTAAAAATGACTACTTGATAGGCAAGGCTAAACTGTATGGAATCTAGTTTGTTTAATAATGAGTGGGCATCATTCAACACGAGAAATCAGTGTTGTCTTCTAAATGTGAAGATGTTTCTCACTTTTTTGTTTTGATATTTTAATGTTAAAATTTTTACAGTTCATATTTAAAGATAGCTATCATTTATGTGTATAAACTTTTGAATACCTGCCGTATAAAAGGTTCTACACAATGATGACTAGTGCTTGTGTTGTGAAAGGTAGGATTTTATTAATCATCTATTAAGTGTCTTGTAGGTTTAACTTGTGATCTGTGACAGAAGAAATTTGTTGTTACAGGGAGTTATTTCATGAGAAATTAGAACTTGATTTTGCCTTATAAAAATGGGTTACATTTCAAATACAATTCTAGTACGTGTTGGTAATCTTTTAAAAATGTGTTTCTCTTGTAAGTATTTTAATCATAGTAGATCATCTTTTTTTTCTTCTTTAAAGAGTTTAGAGGGTCAGGTAAGCAGGATGGGTTTTACTGAAAGTCTTAATCTTTCCTAAGGGTAGAGTTTCATTGAGTTCATATTATGTCATTTTTCATGAATCATAATACATCCCATTTGGGATAGATCTGTGTGGAACTTTTTTTTAACGAGTCTCATTACTGACGACCCTTGTTAAATAGATGTCAAGAGATGGCCTCATCAGCAAGGTGTGTGTGTTTACAGGGCAGCGTTGTGGTCAGACATTAGTTATATATTGTGTCCATTTTGGGACATTTAAAAATGAAGGCTATTTACTTATTGGACTTACTCTATATATCAAAGATAAATGTTTCCTATTATCCATTCTAAAGTATTCTGTAGAGTTACAACGTGTTAATTTGTTTTTAAATACCCTCTGTATTTTAAAATACTGGAAGATGTTAGATCCTAATTGAATTATCAAATGATATACATTAGCAAGCAGAATTTTAATTGTAGTTGAAGAGTCTTTGAGTTTTTATGGGAATGTGGTGCCGAATTAAATATGTTTGATGCCTGGTTGCTTGAAGTGTTTTTCTTTTTTTTCTTTTTTTTTATTATTTTTTTTGAAGCGTTTTTCTTTTTTGACAACTTTCATATTTTTGGAAGAAAATAAAAAGTCTCCTAGCTGTATTATGATTGGAAGAAAAATACTGAGAGAAAACTGTTATCAGGTTTGATTAAAATTATGCAAGTTTGGGGTGATATTTAGTATGCTATTTCACTTTTTTGATATAAGAAAACTATTTTGAAATATAGTACATTTAAAGTTTATTGACTGTAACATTACTAAAATTATATATAACTTTTCACCTCACCATTCAGATGCACAAAAGTTAAATTATAAAGGGGAGAATCTTCCCGATCTTACTAAGGTATTTCTGTTTTTAACAACAGATTCAAAATAAGTAAAACCAAAAATAGGTCGCTCAAGCACATTTTCTTCTTACTTCTCTAGATCTTATAAGCTCTAGATAGATTCTAAAGAAGATACATTACAGTTTTTTTGAATGTATTTTTCTTTTTTGCTTCAATAATAATGTGACCTTACTGATATGCTCTTTTCCTAAGTTTTGATTATTTTTGCTTTCTAATGAGCTGCATTTTTGCAACCTTGTTACTTGATCAGTTTCAAAAAAATATTCATCTATCATTCTTAAGTGATTTTTAGAGATAGTTGTCATATTGAACATAATGATGTATTAGATGGCACTTATATTTTTCTTCATAAAACTAAATAAAATGGAAAAACTTTTTAAAATAGGAAAATAAGACAATAAATGGTCTTAATATTTCAATGGGTTATAAAATTCACCTATTAAATTGGTATTATGATACCTGTCCTACCTAGGATGTAAGATTATAGACTAAAACAAGATTAGAGCTTTTAAAGGATTTTATAAGCTATAAGTGTTATACAAATATATTATTACTCCAGATGTTAGGACTCCAGAGATTTTCTTGCCTTATTTTAGAATGATGAAATGAAATAAACATATTTTATCACTTTTATAAGTAGTAATTTCAGAAACTGAATGTTATTTTTTGCTTTTTTGTGGGGGCTAATATCTAGGTTGTATAGACAGACCATTTAACTTTCTAATACTATATTAATCTGAATTAAATTTGTAATGTGGAAGACAAAATACTCAGATTAAAAACAAAATTTAGGATTGAAGTTAATAATATCAATTTGTGCTTTGTTAATTATAATATCAAATGTGCCAGTCATTATAGTAGAACATTAAATTATAAATTATTTCCCTTGTGCTATTTTTCTGAGTTCACTTATGGGAAAATCTTAGCAATTTGCTGTTTCACACCAAATTATAAATTGAATCTTTTTAAACATAGTTTAAAAACTTCTTGACTATACCATTTCAATACTGGCTGACAGTGTAAAGTTTATGGTTATTTTTAAGAGTATTTTTGAAGTCATAGATTTTTTCTCTTTACCACAGTTCAGGGGAATATACTCAGAAGACTGTAGAAAAATGTTAGTGTTTAAGGTTACTCAGTTACTTATTAAATATTAGTAGTATTTTAAGGAAAATGTTTTAAATACGGTCTTTTTTTTGCTTTCATTTTAGGTGTTTAAATTGTTGTATTTTGAAATACTTTCAAAGTAGAAGTGTTACAAAAATAGTACAAAGAACTCCTATACCCTTTGCCTAGAATTATTAATTTTTAGCATTTTGCCACCAAATATGGTATTTCCCATTATCCTCTATTTTGACTGTGAATGCATTTTTCATTATGGTAACTATTCATAGTACTGTGATTTTTATTTCTAGATCTTTTATTATCAGAACCTTCTTCACATAGTTTTTGTAAAATTTTTATTATAAAGTTACTATATTGGATGTTCAAAAAATAGTTTTAGATATATTTGGGACTGAGGCATTAAATACAGTGTGCAGAATTATAAATGGTGATATGAACCTAAATATTTTACAGAATCTGTTGTGTTCATTTTCACTGAGGCTGATGAGTGAAATGATAGCTCTTATCTTAGTAGCAGGTAGAGGAATAATGGAAATACAGTAATATATAAATATAAACAATTGAAGATAATTACCAAACTCAATACTAGACTGTTTCATCCTTCTTTTGCTGAGGTCTAACTCTTGCTGAAATGTAAATGAGCTGAATAGTTTAGTATAGCTACTAAGGTTATATTTTGCAGTTGTTAGCTTGCTATAAATGAATGACAGAACTAGGTCTGTCTGTTTTAATTCCTTCCTCACTAACACAGTGATGTACTTCCATGTAGCAAAAGGTAGAGTTAGCATTAAATGGCCTTAAGCTTCTGCTTTTTGAAGATACATGGCCCATTGTTTTCACATTGAAATATCTGCTTTCAAAGCATGTTTATCCAGTCTGGGTGCGCAAGTTTGGAAGTAAATGTAGGTGTTTGGTAGGGCTTATTCCAGAAGAGTTGTGATCCCAGTTACTTACCTGAATAGAATGGCTTATACATACACTGGTGGTGTTAGAAGAATTATTATCAGGTAGCAAGTTGGGAGAGGTGAATTCTTCTTTCTAACACCTTGCAATTGTCTAATTTATGCACCATTTGAAAACAAAATTCTCCAGTCTATTCAATGGGTAAGAAGTGAAGAAGAACTGAAAGTGGAAGTTGGAAGGACAAATAAAGTAGCATGAGCATTGGATAGTTGTTGAATCTTTAGCAACTGAGATTTGGCTGTATGTAAATGTTCACTTCCACTTAAAAATATGACAGAAACAATCAGTTGGACTTTGTTAATTGATTCAATTTAAATTCAGTTGTATTTCATACAAGTAACTTTGGTCTGACCTGAAACCAGGAAATCGATGACTGCCATTAGCTTATTATGGTGGAATGAGGGAAGAGTATGCTGTAACTACTGGTATGACTAGGCACTAACTTAGAAATTGTCAGTATTGGGCATTTTAATTAGAAGGTCCTGAAAAAAGAATATATATTTGTGAATGTTATATAGAATAACATATATTTGTGTTTCCTCAGAATAGTGAAAAATTTACATACTTGTATTTTTAAGGATAGAAATGATTTTACTCTATTAAAGTACTTTTTAAGTAACAAATTCAGGATTAGAATAGCAGGCTTATTTTCCTTAAGTTTTACAGGGCTCTTCAACTGAAACTTAGGTTTATAAAAGTTAGGGTTTTTTGCTCACACTTTGGCATTTGTGCAGTGTCGTAACATGTGTGACTGCTTAAATAGAAGATACGTGTGAAATTACTCTCATCCCACTGTTGGGTTGCCTTCCAGCAATGGCTTGTACTGCTATAATCAGGCAATCTGCTACTCAGGATATTTAAGTTTAGAAAAAGGAGATTCTATTTTTTTTTTTAAATAGGAATAAGGGAACTTGCTTTTCTACATGGAAAGGTTGCCATACTAGCTATGGTTGCATCAGAAGTAGAGGTAGTTCATGACCTACAAATGAGCAGTTTCCAGCATTGAATTTTTAAAGATGTGCTTTTTTTAAAGGGGTTGAGTGGAACTAGGAACACCTTTTCCTAGGAGTGTTTTATGTAATGTGTTTCTAAGCTAGTCTACGTAGCATTTCCTATGAACTATAATACTGCTGCGATTATGAGGCCTAGCTGCTTTTGATAAGAATATTTCTATAGAAAAATATCTTCAGAGCACTAGGTTAGGAGATTCAGAGGACACATTTCTGTCTTTTCATGATGACTCCAAAGACCTGGACAGGAACTTCAGCAGTGAGCTAGCTGGGGGTACAGAAGTAGGTGTTAGAATCTGGGGAACAGGTTTTTTACACTGGAAGCTAAAGGGTCTGACTAGAACTCTTCCATTGAAAATACTTAGAACACACTCATTATTTCCTGACATTGGGCCTTCATCTCTTCTCTTCTTAGGTTCATTACTAGCCTCTTGTTATCATCCACTCTTGGTAACTAGGATTTTTTTTTCCTTTCTTCAACTAAGACACAAAATAGTGTTAGTATTCCCTTCTCTTTTCCTATCATCAGAGCAAGTCTTCTATCTTTTTGAGGTTTTCTAAGAGTTTATACAAATAACAGAGATTTGGAGAAGGAATAAAAAACACTTAGGGAAAGCTCAGTCCAAGGACAGATAGCAGTGGTGGATATTTGGGGATTCAGAAACCAGAAGTCATTTTCTGTATAGACTTCATTGTTGCATCTCCAAGGGAGATCATGAAAAGAATTAGTGTTAAAAATGTATGTGAAGGAAGGGTAGGTAGGTTAACTTTTTTGCAACGGGGAACTGAAAGTAGAATGCGATCATTTCAGTGGTGCTTGCTTACCTTTCCCTTATTTCCATTTCCTCTTTAGTCCCAAATTTAATTTGTGTTGACCTGGTCCTGACTTGTTCCCTGCTTGAAGCCAGAATGGTGATGGCTGGAGTTTTCTGAAGAAGTTTGCCGACAGTTTGGCTAGGAGAGGAAAGGAGATTAAATCTCTACAGGCAGCAGCAGATAGTGAAGGAAAATTATCCGTGGATTTTCAGTCTTGGGCCATGTAGGACATGTGTAAGTAGGTGATGCTTGCAAGTCACATACTGCTTTTTGTTTAAAGCAAAAGAAGCCTATGTTCCACACTTTGATGTTAAATAATGATGTAATGGTTATTTAATAGGGCAGTGGTAGAGGGCCCTGCAAGAAAATTAAGTAAGTATTCTAACATACATAATTTATTGATTCTTCAGTAGATATAGCTCTAAATTGGTTTTTTTTTTTTGAGACAATTTAAAAAAATACCTTAAGAGTTCTAAGGGAATTTTTTTTAATGTAAGAAACTTGCTAAAGTTTCAAATGATACACGTTGCAACCATAGTTAGGTTATTTATTGAAGCTACACAGTTTAAATGGGCAATTTCTGACGTAATTAAACATTGTGGGATATAGATAGTCTAAGAGGATTATTAAATGAAAACAGGGTGGGTAAATTTGGAGTAGAGGATTTTTAAAAAAAATGATTTCTTAAGAGTAAAACAGTTTTTAAGTTTGGTAATAGGGAGCTACTTAGGTAGAAAAGGAATAGTTAGTTCATATATTATGGGTCAGGGTAAATGAATAGTGTGGAAAGTGCTTTTTTCTTAACCTCACTGTCCTTTTGCAGCTACTGGAAACAGTAGTCCACTCACAAATTTTACCTGTTTTGTGAGACCTTGCAGTTTTAAAACTGTGATCTTCTATAGGATATCCTGTTTCAGAACATCCTGGTGATGGTTAGGAAGGCCTGAATAATTCTCAAACAATTATTTAAAAGTAGCTCTTAATGCACAGAAATTCACCTGCCCTGAAAGACCTTAAATATTTAATTTATAGAATGGTACTTTGCATTTGATAGAAATTTTAAATTTTAGAAAAACTTTTTAGTGATTTTTAGCTGTCAGACTTATCCTAAATAGAATAGTTTTTGTTTGAATTATTAGGTATGGAGTATTATTTTAAACATAAACAGATTAGAAGAGGTAGAGAATCCTTTTATTTCTTTATTTTGCTTTTTTAAATTACAAAATCAGTACATCGTCATTAAGGAAAGCTTGAAAAACACAAAGCCAAAATGGCAGAAATCACAAATTACCCAGAACCCAAAGACAAATCAATCACTGTTTATACCTGAATGAATATTGTCAGGATTTTTCTATGTAAATATAATTTGTATTTTCCAAAAAATGTTATGTTTTATATATGACTTCACTAATTAGTATATTTTAAATGTTATCCTATAACAAGAAGTAATTTGGGAGAACATTTACAGAAGAGTTTACACCATAGACTAGATAACTAAAGGTCACTCATTTAAATTTAAACCTTTTTCAACCTTTCTAAAATACTTTGTTAAAGAGAATATATTAAGATAGACTTTTCTGGTTGATTCAGGGTCATCACTATAACTATCAATACACTCAGGGTCAATTGAGAGGTATAGGAGTACTTGACTTGATAGTCAGTGGCCCCAGACCATTATTTTTTAGGTTTTATGATAGATACCTAAAAACAATGTGTTCAGTACAAAAGAGAGGGATAGTGTAATAACCAATAAATGACAGTGATTGAAGTAGACATAATCATGACAGTGAATTAATATATTTAATGGCATGGAACAATTACTAGTGTCAGTACTTTGGGTTTTTTGTATACCAACTAGTGAGAATGAGAGAAGAGAGAGAGTATGAAGGTTCAAGTTCTCTTTTATGTAAGACTTTCAAATTGCACATAACTTAAAATACTATGATTCAACACTCTGTGGACATCATGATGGAAAAATGGCAGCTTATTCTTTATACTGAGAACGATAAAGTACTTGACAAACCCACAGTGAAAGGCCCCTTTATTTAAAAGAAGTAAGAGTCTGGCTAGATAACTTGCTCCAAGGTAAATAATAATACTTAACATGTGAATCCAGCACTCTGTGATATACTTTACCTATTTTAACTAGTTTAATTTTCATACCATCTCTATGAGGTAGGTAATATTATGTCCATTTTTCATATGAGGAGACTTGAAGCACAGAGAAATGAAAGCTAGTAAGTTTCAGGGCCAAACTTAGAATCTGGACACTATCTCATTAAAATCCATGTGCTTAACCACTACTTTGTGCTCCCTCTGTTACAGCAAATAAGGCCTAATGTTGTTTTAGGCATAAAAGTAGTAAAAATTCCTCTTGGAGACCTGTATCCTTTAGTAATTTATATTAAATCTATAACCACTATTGTGTCCTTCTCATTCATTTCAGAGCATTACAAAATTAAATCTCTAGGCCTACTTGAGACACTGGGAAGTATGTTTTCCCTATATATAAATGCTCATAGGATAATAACAATAATAAATATACTTACATGTTTTTCAAGAAAATGTATAAAAATTTACCCCCAAAGTAAAAAGATCCTTTAAAAATATACAAATTCATGTATCTCCATTAATGTAGACAATTATGAATAAGATTTAAAAATTCCAGTGTAATGGCCCTTAGATATCAGAGTCTGCTCTGAGTACTACAGTGGTACTTTTAGATCACTTTTACTTTGCTAGTAAAGGCTCAAGCAGTAGGTTTTGATATAAATGTAGTAGATCCAAACTGTCAGGTTTGGTTGTTGTTGTTGTTGTTGTTGTTGTTTTAAATAGGAATGGAAGTGAGCAGATGTATTAAACACTAAAGGTCAATATATTTTTTTTAAGTTTATTTATTTATTTTGAAAGAGAGCTGAAGGGGCAGAGAGAGGCAGGGAGAGACAATACCAAGCAAGCTCCATACTATCAGTATGGAGCCTGATGCGTGGTTCGAGCTCACGAACTGCAAGATCATACCTGAGCCGAAATAAAGTGTCAGACGCTCAACTCACTGAACCACCCAGGTGTACCAAGATCAATATTGTTTTGAGAAACTTTAGTTTCAGAACTAGATAGGTAAATGTATGGACGTTTCTTTCTGTGGAGATTGCTCAAAACTGTTGGAAAAGGACGCTTAGCAACTGCTTGACTATTGACTCCAACTACCTCCTGTAAACGGAGACTGCTAAATAATTCTTAGTCTTATTCTCTTTCTGTATAAACCTTTATTTTCAGTTCAAACTGAGTAATGCTCAAAGCTCAGTTGGACTGAACTCATAATCTTATCTATCTCTTTGAATCTATTTTTCTTTTGAGTTCTTGTTCTTGGGTAAAATCCTTCAATGTTTGTTTCCGTAGAGATTCCACATTCCTTAGAATGGTTAGCAGTATCCCTCTTGGCTTGACTTCCACTTAGCAAATCTTGCTCCTACTGTGCCCTTACAAACCTACCGTGCCTTAGCTGAATTCACATGTAGTTTTCTGAACATGATGTTCACACTTACTTTCCTGCTCAAATTTCTCTTTCCCCTCTTTTCCATCAGGCTCATCTTTTAAGACTTGTTGGTTTATGACAGCTTTATCAGGTAGGTATTCTTATCTCTACATTTTTCATGAGGAAATTAAAGCTTAGAAAGTTTATCTTTCTCAACAACTGATCAAATTCCTGTCTTAGAAATTAGAAATTGGGAAAATGAATCCATTCCTCATAGAAAAATTTTATTGTAGACATACAGTAGAGAATCAGTTCCTAATGGAAAAACTTTATTTTTATTTTATCATAGAGCAAGATCAGGAAGAGATCTCCCTCCACACAGGGGAAGGAAATTGTTTTTTTTTTATTATGTATGAGGCTGAGATTGAAGGTGATGGAAAGGAAATAATTGAATATGAGGGGTTGAAACACCATGTGAGGAGAGAGGGTAAGGGCTCTCTTGGTGGCTAGGTCTTTTCATTCTTGTGTTGATAACTGTAAGAGACTTCCTTTCTCTGGAGCTCATTTGAATTGATTTTTGGTTCTTTGTGACCGAAAGGTCCAAATTAAAGCAGACCTGTATATTTGCATATATTTGCTAGCTTAGTTTCAATTAAGTAGAGGAAATCTTGACTGAAAAGTGATTATATTCCAGAAGTGTCTTTATGAATTTGATTGGAATGTAGAAAATGGTTTCTCATGAAAACAATTATAAGTGATAATTATATTCTTTAGTTAGTTCATATAGGTTTATCAGGTTGAACTACTATATATTATTATGTAGTAAAAATAGATAACACTGTTGAAATATGTTTATTAAAGTAAAGTCAGTGATTCAAATAAAGACTAAAATAGTTTTTTCTCAAATGCTGGTACCTGAAGAAAAGCAGACTTAATTAAAGAAGCATAGGGTAGTAGATATAAATTTACATGACAGTTTTGGCTGCTTCATATTTATTTAAAACAACTGTATTGAAGGTGTTTAGTATCCATGACAGATAATTTGTGTTTAAAACTGTAATGAAATGAGAAAGGATGGAGATACATTTCTTTGGTCTGTGAAAGATAGAGGGAAAGGAACGTGATACATGATCCCTACCTCCTATGTTAAAAGCATTATTTGTGGGCACCAAATTTCTGTTCATTGGTTCTCAAACTCTTCGGTCTGTGGACCACTTTATACTCTTAAAAGTTATTCAGGACACCAACGAGTTTTTGTTTATGTTGTTATGTCTATTGATATTTTTTGTACTTGAAATTAAAAAAGAAATATTGAATATAGAAACATACATTCCATTAGTCATCAGAGTGATTATGTTATCACAAGGTCATACAGTGTCTGAGAAACTCCACTGTATACTCAGAAAATGAGAGTAGAAAAGGCATTTAACCTGTTAGCCATATTATTAAAATAGTTTTGACTTTATAGCTATCCTGATCAGGTCTTGAGTGAGAAACCCTGGATCAAACTTTGAAGACTGCTCCTGTAGTTATAGTAATTCTGTTTTGAAACTCTTTATTTTAAATGGGAGAAGACTTTAGTCTTCTAAAGTTGATGCAAGAAATAAACCATTTTCAGAATGTGTATATTTTATGTTGAGCAAACTCATCACTCTTAAATTCAGTTATTTTACATAATGAAAGAAAACAATTTGAGTTGACTTTGTATTTAGTTTTAGATTGGAAGACCAAAATATGAAGAAAAAAAGAGATGGATAGTGTTGATTGTAGGTGTGTGTGTGTGTGTGTGTGTGTGTGTGTGTGTGTGTGTGTGTTGGGGAGAAGTGTTTTGGTCAAATGGAGTTGAGCTGGTACTGGAAATGTGATCTCTGTGGCTCATCTAATGGTGGTCATTTTGCTCTGATTTTAGCCATACATTGTGGTTCACTATATGGCTGTTACTTGAGTCCTATACCAGGTAATTTAGAGACCACAGTTAGTAAAGGGAGTATATTTTCAAGCATTCTTAAATATGAAAGAATCTCATGATCTTTCTGAGCCTTAGGAAGGATGTTTATATTAAGACTTAAGCACTTTGTGTTGTTACTAACACTAGCTGGATTTGAACCAGGGACTTTAATGTAATGGTGAAGCTGTACAATTTGGTGTATAACTGTTTTTAAAAAAAAAAAAGAAAAATTTTTAACATTTATTCATTTTTGAAAGGCAGAGAGAGACAAAGCGCAAATGGGTGAGGGGCAGAGAGAGAGGGAGACACAGAAACAGAAACAGGCTCCAGGCTCTGAGCTATCAGCACAGAACCCAACGCAGGGCTCGAACTCTCAGACCGTGAGATCATGACCTGAGCTGAAGCCGACTGAGCCACCCAGACACCCCTACAGCTGTTTTTTTAAAAAGTCAGTAGTATTTGCCCCTTATATATTAGGTACTCTATTTAGTAAGTGCATGCAAATCACCTTTTTTTTCCCCCTTTACATTGAGTTACATGTTAACTTAATTGTAACATTTTTGGCTGAGAGGAATTCTGTGCCTTCCTTTTAAGTAATCTGCACCCCATCTGGGGCTTGAACTATGACCCTGGTTTCAGGAGTCACATGCTCTACTGATTGAGCCAGCCAGGCATCTCAATTCTGTGGCTTTTTTATAAAATAAAAAAAATTATTTTGAACTGTGAATTATCACCAGTTTTTCATTCAGCATAGATTTTTCTTAAAAAAACAAAAACAAAAACAAATTATATCTACATATGAATTCCATAGAGTACATTGCAAAAAAAACTATTAGTGTGTATGTATATATATAAGGGCCATATGCCAATGTCTGTAAAACACTTTGAATTAAAATATCCCACAAATTACAAACATACTATTCCTTAAAATATTTAAATATAGTAAATATCACTTAAATTGAAATACTGCATATATTTCCTAAATGGTTCAATTAGGTTTAGGCGTTTTGATGAGGAAAATTATTATCTTAATTATAGTTGCTTCTTTAGAAGAAAGTTTTCAGGTTTTGTGTGTAGAATTACGTTTTCTAAGTATCTTAATTTTTCAGTGCTTCTCTGAGGCCTAGGCAATGATGAGCTAATTCACTTTTGTAAAAGGGCTAATTTGGAAGTGATTATTTCTTCAGGCTAAAGATTTGTTTGGAGAGTCTTGTAACAACTTAACTGAGTAGAGTCAGGAAGCAATCTGGATTTCTAACTTTCTTTTTGAGACTCTGTTTGAAGTAATTATTCCAAAAACAAAGATGAACCCTCCACTCACTTTTTTTAGGGAAATTACTCAATGACATTGTATTGATATAATTCATTTTTGAAGTATTTTTGACTAGTGATGACTTTATATTCATTTAGGAGTAATCATTAGACTATCTTTGTCTATTTTAGTGTAAACTTTTGTTTTTCCTTGGATGTGTCAATTTAGTTACATTGATGACATCTGTATTTTCAGCTAAATTAGCCTTGACCAACTGCTTTATTGATTGGTCCAAATTTGTGGCATGTTTTTCAGAAAGACTTATGATGGGTTGGCGCACAGAAATGTCATATTTCAATCACGACATGAGAAATGGTTGGATTGCCTGTCCTACTAGGAGGTATTCTTAAAATTAGTTATCCTGTTATATCAATACTCATATCTCCCATTAAGAATGAGAAATATTTAGATTTTGTTATTACCAGTTTATTTATAAATTCATAGAAATTATCATTCGAGGAATTAATGTGCCAAACTTCTTTGGATCCTGAATTTTTTACTCTTCTTCTAAATAGGAAAGTATGTCTCTGAGTAAATAATAACCTACTCTGTTGATACTGATAACTTATAATTGATATAATTGACTATAACTGATAACTCCATTTATGCTGATAACTGTAATTTTCCAGGAGTAATGAAGCTTTATCACTTAGCAAAGATGCAAGAATAAGTATTATTTCTCCAGCTTTTAATTTTTTTCTTAAGACTAGATCTATAGAATTACAAATAAAAACAAAAATATAAAACTTACCTCAATTAAATTTCCATTATATAAAGATAGTAGTTAACATAGTATTTAAATCTTTGTCCATGAGAAATGTGACTTCAAGTGCTGTGTAAGAAAGATGTCAGAATCTTGCAGCATAGGTAAACTGTAGTAACTGTGTGCTAAAAGAAATGTAGTAAAATTACTGGCTTAAAATTGTTTTGTAATTCAGATGGTGCCAACAGTTCTTCATGAAAAGGTGACTTGTTTTAAAAATTCCATTTATTAATATGCATTTTAAAGCTTTTAAACTCATTTTAGGTTTTTATCACTTAATTTATCTGTATAAATATGTGCCTCCTCCATTTTGAGAGTAGTTGATAGAAAACCGAGCAACAAAATAAAGCCAAAGGTCTCAGAATTAACAAGTGGTAGAAATAACAACTCAGAGATCCTTGAGTTTTATTTGTACTGTTTCTTACATTCAGTAGACAAAAATGCAGTGAAAAGCTATAATTAAAATGCTACAGTGGTTACTTTATGAATCAGTTTCATTTCATAGAAAAAACCTTTAGTAGGTATGTTGCTTTTTATTATGTTCATGTATACATATACTTTACTACAGTCTGTAATCTAATTATAGACCATATTTTAAGCTATTATTTTAAACTGTAAACATATTTAAACATACATATATTCTTTGATATCCATTTTATTTTCCTAACTGTGATCTTTAATTATAAATCATTTTGAGTCAACAATATTTTAGAACTAGCAGAACTCTACCCTTATATATATAAAACAATTCCATGTAGGCCTTTATTATATAAATTCTAGGTAATAAAAATGTAGCCAGAAATACACGTCTTTATTTTTTTCCTTTCTCTTTGTTGCTTTGTGTGTGTATGTGTGTGTGTGTGTGTGTGTGTGTGTGTGTGTGTGTGTGTAAAAGAAGCTAAGTGACTTATTTCATACTAATGAATAATTTTTAGGTCTAGGAGCTCCCCTCTAGGTTTTCTCAAATTGCTACCATAGCAAAATAAAACTAAGTAAAACTCCATAGAATGAATACATCTTTCTGTATATAGAACATTGTTAAACATATTTACTTTACAGTAAAAATCTCCATATGGAGATAATTAAGTAATATAAAAGAATCAGGTCTTTTATAGCCATTAATTTTTAACAACTGCCCTATAATACAGTAGGTAATTTGGTCTGCACATTTAATTAAAACCATTATCTTTCTTTTTGGACACATTTATTGTACAATTCCGAAAGTTGTACATGAAAAAAATTGTGAATCTATTTGTCTCTAAATTAGGCCACTTTGAACAAGTAGGGGAAAGAGAGTGTGTCTCTGTGTAAAGAATTATTCATTTTAGATTTTTGAATAGTAAAGTGTATATAAAATTATTTTAGTTATGTCACTAAAATTTCTTGAGCCAGAGATGTAAAAATGAAACCATGTACTCTAATCATTAGCAGAACCAGTGATTAGTTTAAAACGTTTTTTGAAAATTTCAAATGAGAGTCTGAAATGTAACCATTTATTTCTGGCTTTAGAAACTATAGATTGTACAAACTTGGAACTGTAATCAAAATTCCCTGTGAGAATGGACACATTACTTTTGAGCTCTAAGAAATTCATTTTCTGAAACCTTTAAGTTTAGGGTCTAAATTTGCACATTTAGGTTCATTTACCCATCATTTTAGATGTTCTGGGAAGAAATATCTAATGATTTTTCCATGACATCTACCCTTTTTTTCAGATTCTCGACTGACATTTTATCGTGTTATTGTGTTCCACGCTATTTAGTTCCTTCTGGAGCCTTCCGAATTTCACATGCACTACTTTCATCAGCTCCTGCAGAGTGGATAACTTACCTAGGGACCCAGGTCTTGCTGGACAAGCAGGCAATTGTGAACAGGGACAGACTGGCCTTTTTTTTTTTTTTTGACTTAAATTTTTATATTTTTTGTGTTTTAAAGTATAGATACTCATTTTGGCAATTTATTGAAAAGTAAAAGCCAGTGAGTTTTCTGTAGGAAATACATATCTTTATCTGAAGTGGAAAGATTGTGTAGAAGTGAGCCTAACTACCTGCTGGCTTTTCTTTCCATATACAGTAACTTTTACATTGTAACTGAAACATTTTTCTATCTCTAAACTAAGTATATCTTTGTTTTCTGGTACATATTTCTGTAATGTAAACATGCTTGTGTAGATATGAAGAAAACAATGAGAAGCTGTTCTGTATGCACAAAATATGGTGTCTTGTGGGGGTTTACTAAGGAGTAGAAGGGAGGGATTTATTTGAGGAGCTTTAAACTAGTTGCAAACTGGGAATTTATCTTGTATATCATAAAGGTATAATTCTGCCATCAGTTTAAAAGAAAAACAAGATTTTGGTAGACTCGACTAAATGACTTTAACAATGTTAGAGAATTCTAAAAACTGGTATAAATCAGACTGCTGTAGAATAGCAGCAAAAAATTGGGGCTACTTTTTTGATGTGTACTCATTATAATTAGGTGTCTCTATTGGCAGTTAGGTAACAGGAAAATTTGATATGTTGTATTTTAATGAAATAATGGCACTTTATAAAACTGAAAGTTAATTTTAAATATTGTTTAGCTCAGCCAGCCAGAATTTTGATGTGGATGTGGAAGAAAAGAGTCACCTTATAAAGTGCAAGAATAAATATATATATTTTTAAATGCTAAAGTATGAAGTTTAAATTTTTTTGCTGCTTTTTGAAAATATGTAAGAACTAAATTAGGTTTTTGATTAATGACTAGTTAATAACAGGGAATAAATAAGCATGATTTTAAAAATCAAATAGAATGAATTAGGAATTGTTAAGACTTATGACGCTTTAAAATTCTGTATGAGAAAATAGTGCATTATCAAGGGATGAGTTGTGTTTTGTGTTGATCGGGAGCTTTGCTATTTTTAAAAATTTATTTCTATTTTCTGCAATTATAACATTGTTTCCCATCCCTCAGACTGAATTTGAACTGATTTCTTCTTAACACCATTAAGCAACTTAGTAATCAGTGGCATTTAATTTTTGTAAAGCAAAACTTAGGGCTTTGGGTGCTTCCAATAAAACTAAAAAGTCATTGAAATTGTTTTGTTTGGATTTTAGTTTAAATCTGTGTCTATCCTGCTTTATAGCTCTCCCTTTGACTAATAGATTAGCAGTGCCTTTTTCTGTGCACAGGTTTTATGCCAAAAAGTAAATTTTCTTAATGTCTTCTATCCTTCTTTTTGACATTCAGTAGCCAAATACTTTTTGCCTTATCTTTACATTAAGTAGCAAGAACAGTGTAGCTTGAATAGATAAAAGATTATTGTGTTGGAGTATTTTTTATCATATAATGCTATTAGGTTTTGCAGAATTTCTGTAGTACTCTGTTTCTCCCATTAGAAGAAGAAAGAATTAGTTGTATAATAGATAAATTTCAAATTGTATAATAGAAGCCCTAATTGGGTATTTGTGGAAATGCAAGACTGAAATTGTTTTATCATTCTTCTGGTAAGAAGTAAAAGCATTGCTTTTGGTGAGAATGGCACTTAGAGTTAGAATTCAGCCAGACAATTGGGGCTTCAACTCTTTTTACGAATAAAGAGTATAATGGCCTATAGAAACCTAAATTTTCAGAAATATACTGATTTCTGGCTTAGCTGAATTTCTTAGTTTTGTTTGTTTGTTTTTGTTTTTAAAGATACCTTTCCAGCAAAGGATAGAATGTTAAATACTTAGAATTCTGAAGCATGATTTGGTATAAAATGACCTAAAATTATTTTTTAATTTATAATAAATACTGGGTTAATTTTTTAAAGTATATTTCTGAATTGTTTAACATTTTTTTTGCAGTATTCAATGTTAATTTTGAAAAGAAATGTTTCAGTAAAATTTAAAACTGTTTTAGCACTCTTCTGTAGATGAATGGGCAGTGTCAGTCTTAAAATTCTTTTGCAAGGTAACCAAAATTATTTTTCTCTGTGCAGTAGAAACAGTTAAAATAATGTTTATGCACTGGGTTTTCTCCTGATGTTTGAGTTTTTAAAATTGCCACATAGTCTGAAAATGATTTCATTGTGTTGGAAATGCTTTGGGGAAGATTTATTTTCTTTGTAAGTGGAAATTGAGCACCACCTGTTGGTCAAACATATGTATTTTCATTTGTGATTTCAGCAAAAATATTTTGTTGTTAAGTAATTACATTTCTTAACAACAGAGGTCTTATATAATTCTGTCACAGTATAGATTTATGTCTAAAAACTGTATTTCATAAAGTTCACCCGAATGCCTTTATTATTACAGATTATAAAATGATCCACTTTTATCGTCTTTACTGTATAAGTAAGTGTTCCTAACTTTATTGCTATATTCTGCGGAATTATATGTTACCCTCTTAAGGAAGTGGATGGTCTTAACCCTCTGTGTACCTATTAAGTTATTAAAATAAATAATTATTTTATTTGCCTTATGTGGAAACTATCAAATTGAGGAAGAACAGTTTGACGTTTCCTATGTTATCTATGCACTAGCTGAATGCTGCTGGATTTAATGTTTTAGAAAAAGAAATTCTTTTCTATTTGTTTTTCTTTCTTAGTAACAGTTTGAAGTAAAAAGAAAGTAAGAATTCTTACACTAGAAAAAGCAATTACTGTTTTTATTGCAGCTTTTAAAATAATTTTACACTGTCATGTTGAATGTTTTATTTTGCTTGAAATGGATACTTATAACTCAAGTAGACATTAATAAAGCAAATTACTAATTTTAAAATGTTAATTTTAATAATTGATATGAATACGAATGTTAATAAAACTACTCAGAGCAAAGCAAAAAAGGTCTGAAGTGACATTTGATACTCTCAGAGATGTGAAAACTATATTTTCATTAAGACTAGTTGCAGAAGGCAACTGTGGTACTTCTTTCACTACTGACATCAAAGTGAGTGCTACAGCTGTATCAAAGTCTTAACCCCTCATACATTAATAATGTACAGTAAATAAATCAGTCCTTTTGGGTTTTAGGGAGGTTGATCTTTTTATTTTAGGTTATACTTTCCAAGAAGAAATTCCATGCTTAGTGTTAGATGTATTTTTGCCAAGAAAACAGTATAAATACAGCCAAAAGAAATGTTTAAGAAATTTACGTTGGTATTTTATATATCATAACTGAAAGTAACTGACTTTTTATATAAAAATTAAGACTAGTAGTGACAGTTATATTAGATTATTTCAAATCATGAATCATACCCCAATTCCCCTCAACTCCTGTTGCTTTTTCCTATATCCCTTTAATGTTATCACTTCTTGCTAGTTTTCCAAGCTAGAAACTTCAGAGTCAGTCCTGTCTCATCTTCCCCATCAAACTCAGTTTCTAAGCACTGGCAAAGACTCTTCATTCTCTTCTCCATACTACTGCTCTGCTTCAATCTTCCTCATTCCTCTGACTATTCCAGTAGCTACCTAATTTTATTGTTTTTAATCTCTTTTCTATTTCACCTTATCTTCAATAGCACTGAGACATTTTTTGTTTTGTTTTTCTACTAAAACACTTGGCTGGTCATATTAAAATTATTCTTTAGATCTCAATTGCCTACTATACAATCAAATCTAAATTCCTTCAGATGGCATTTTACTGGGACCTTAGAATCAGGTTCCAATCTACTGCCTTACTTTTTCCTCTTCCCTTTCCCACCCATTGAAACCAAATGTCCTCTCCTTTGTGAACAGTCTTTTGAAGAATTTAATTATACTAATTTGAGCTCTACCAGCAATTGGATCATATTACTAGAAGGTCTTTTATTACTGAAAGAGTTGTTAGTTTATACTGGTATAAATAGTTATGAAGTCCCTGAAACTGGTGACTATGTGGTTTTGTTTGTTTGTTTGTTTGAATTTTGAATTTTAAGTCCCAGGCATAGTCCTTGGCACATAAGAGGCTATAAACTTAAAGAGTTTGTCTACTTTGTCTCCTAGAGCAATTTACTTAATTACTCAGTCCCTAAATGTATTTACATGTGTAATGTGCTTAGAACAGTGCCTGATACATAATAAAGGCTCAATAAATGTTAACATTTAAAAAACCAAATTAATCATTTAATATATTTAAAATTGGGGGAAGTACACAAATTTGAAGCAATTATTTAAAGATGTTTTTGTAGTAAAATATCACATTTTGAAGCTAATTTAAAATCTTGACTATATGAAAACCATTGTAACTGAGTAATGAATGGTTTAAAGTTTTAGTGAGTTTGCTCTTTAGAGTTTAATAAAATATGTGTACATATACAAATAACTGCTTAATCTTGTCTTAAAGTTGTCATATTATGTTAAGGTAATATCACTCTAAACTGTTTACCAAAATGTTTTTTACAGCCACAGAGAAATATTGTTAAGAAGATAAATAAAAAAAAATTGACACCTTTTTTTTTTTTAAGGTAGACTTTTAAATTAAAAGATGAAGGCCTAGCATAGGTTCCCCCCACCTCCAAAGTCTGGATTATAGTAATATTAGTAGGAGGTTTTAAAAGACAACTGTGGAATGTTTGAAATAAGTCATTCTATCACAAGGCTTGTGGCAGAAATAGACTTCCTGTGACTTGACAGTCTTAGCTTTACTAGTGTTTTTGGTTGTTTGTTTGTTTTTACTTTCTTCCATCCTTAATGACTTGATGAATTTCCTCATCATTTCCAGCCAAGTTCAAAGTAAATATTTCCCTGATTTTCTTTCCATGGTTTTAGAGGGAGGATAGATGGGTACATAAGGAAATGTCAATTTTTTTATAATGTATGATGTTATAGTTAAATTTTATTTCTTTAGTTAGAAATCTTTATTTACCATTTGGCATTGGGAGATAAAGGTTAAAAACATCCATTGGGAAATAGACCTCCGAATCTAGACAGTTCTCCTCAAAAATTCATAAAAGCATTCATAATGAATGAGAATCACTGAGTAATGTTAATATTAGCTTAGATTGTAAACGCAAGGTATTTTTAAGGAGTTTACAACTTCTTGGAATTATAAAAGGTGTTTTTTCAGACAATGGGGTAAAAAGAAATTTGATTCTTTGTGGGGTTGGATCTTATATTTTGTAATCTAGTATCATTAACATATTGCATAACTTTAAAATATCTTGGTATGTATCATTTTCTTTCTGTGAATGCTTATGTTGGAAACAAGTATACCTTTGACAGTCTGTGTTTAATATTATGTGTGTCTGCTTTGAATTTTTTTCTTTTTTGATTGACATACATTACTCCTGAGTAAGATGCTTACTGTTGATAATATTCTTAAATAATTTGTGCAGTCTACAATTAATAATTTAACTGCAAATGGCTTTCTGTTGACTCTTTGTATGTTATTTCATCTTATGATTATAAAAGATGCCATAATTTAGTAAATTAATTTATTTGGAGAATTTAATTAAACATTCAAGGATGAATACAGTCTGAAGACTTATAATCTTGAATTTTATTTTATTGTTTAGTAAATCGTATATTATTCCCTAAGAGTTGTGTATTCAGAATAACATAGGGATGTTAAAACTTAGAAGAAACAAATATTTTAAAATTATTTTCTAGGAATAAAATGATACATCTTTCCTTACTTGAAAATACCTTTTAATTATTGATTTAGTTTTCACAGTTTTGTTTAGATCAGAAAGCTTTCAGTATTTCTTAAATGAATAAGCCACTTAACATTAGCATGAAATATTTCAATTTTATATTTTTATATTCAATATATAACCCATATTAATATGTAGCATTTCACTTTATAATGAAAATTTCTCATTGTAAGATGTAACTGTTATTCCTACCAATAAATATTTTAATTTTAAAATATCAGTGATGACAATATTTTCAAAATAATAAGCTAATAGAAATACAATGTGTATTCAACAAATACTTTGGTGTCTAATAAACACTATGATTTAAGTTGGAGTATTTCTTTTTTTTAATTTTTTTAAATGTTTATTTATTTTAAAGACAGAGGGAGACAGAGCGTGAGCAGGGGTGGGGCAGAGAGAGAGGGAGATGCAGAATCTGAAACAGGCTCCAGGCTCTGAGCTGTCAGCAAAGAGCCTAACGTGCGGCTTGAACTCACAAACCGTGAGATCATGACCTGAGCCAAAGTCAGACGCTTAGCCGACATAGCCACCCAGGCACCCCTAAGTTGGGATATTTCTTTTTTTTTTTTTTAAACTTTTTTCAACGTTTATTTATTTTTTGGGGGGGACAGAGAGAGACAGAGCATGAACGGGGGAGCGGCAGAGAGAGAGGGAGACACAGAATCGGAAACAGGCTCCAGGCTCCGAGCCATCAGCCCAGAGCCTGACGCGGGGCTCGAACTCCCGGACCGCGAGATCGTGACCTGGCTGAAATCGGACGCTTAACCGACTGCGCCACCCAGGCGCCCCAAGTTGGGATATTTCTTAATGAAATATTATTTAGGAAGAGAAAAACATAATAGAGAATTAAAATGCAGTGTTACAAGTGCTATAAGAAGTGGTACAAAAGGAACTTAGAGCAGTGCTTAAGTCTTTTTAAGGATTCAGGGAAGGTTTTTGTGAGATTATTTTGCTTCAGCTCATTTACAAGGAATTGAAGAATATTTCCAGGTGGTATTAGAAAATAAAGAAGGGGTTTGAGGTTGAGGGAGCAGTATGTGCAGAGGTGTGGGGACATTTAGAGAGCAGGGCTTGAAAGAGGGGGCTGTGGACCATGAGGCTGACTAGAGATATAGTCTATAAAACTTTTTGGGATGTTGTGCTAATAATTTTGGATATTATCCTGGAGGCATTGGTGAGGCATTAAAGAATTTTAACCAGGAGAGGAACATGTGCCCATTTACATGTTGAAAGATTATTCTGGTCATACTATGGAGGATGAGGGAAGAAAGGGCAATTTAGGAAATTACTACAGTACAGGAAAGAGAGTGCCTGAACTAAGTGGCAGTGAGAGTAGAAAAGAAGGGTATTAAGGAGATAGAGTCAGCCAGCAGGTCTTGATGATTAATTGGTTGTTGAGGTTCACAATGTTTTGTTTGTTTGTTTGTTTGTTTTGAGTACTCAAGGACAGGTATCTAGTTTGAACTACTACCAGTGACATTGGGACTAATGGAAAGAGGACATAGTTTTGAGATAGGGTTGGACTTTAGTAGTAAGCATGCCATTTTTGAGATGTGAGAGAACGCTAGCTTAGGTACATCCAAAGATCTGGAGCCCAAGAGATAGAAATTTGGAAGTTAGCCAAACTGGTCCCAAACTCATTTTGTTGATTTTGTTTTTTTAGCTTGTTAATGACTCTCTAAGAAAAACAGCAAAAGAGTAAGGAGAATTTAGAAATTGGGTCAGAGAAATTTTGGGAAAAGAAATGTCTGTGTATAGTCTATTTTGGATTTTAAGGGAACTATCTGGGATTTGTTTCTCCTGCCAGTAAATTCAGTTCCCTGCCACCATCTATCTCATGTGACCAGTGAAGTTGTCTTAAGGGAAAGGAGAGTGGATAATGACCTAGCTGTTCTGGATAACTACAAATTTAGGGGATGCCTAACTTTTTAGTGTACATTTAACTCACGTGGGCACAATATCTGCTTTTTTGTTGTTGTTGTATGTGTCAGTGTTTCTTTCAGTTGGTATGGCAAATGGGGAGTTGACAGAATAAAATAACTAAAGTGAGCAAGAATAATTGTTTTGATGCCATTATTTATTTCAAAATTACAGAAGTAGATCTAATCCAGTATTTAATCCAACATTTTATATGTATTGTATATAATTTTGGATGCTATGTTATTTCCAGGACAGTTTATATCTGTGCTTTAGTTATTTTAAATGAAGTTGCATATGAGTTATGAATCTTTTATTTGGACTTTTGAAGTTGCAGTATTTTGTGTATCATGGAAATATTTTTGTTAATTTTTAAATTGTGATATGTATAAACATAGGAAAACAAGATTAAACGTATTGTATTGTCTTATATACTTGAGATTGCTAAATATTCCATAAATTTACCGAACATAACTTAAACACCATTTATAATAACAGATCCCAAAAATAAATACCAGGGACTAAATTCAACAAAAGATGTACAAGACCTCTATGGAAAAAAATTACCCAACTTTATTGAAAGATGTAAGATCTAAATAAATGGAGATACCACGTTTTTGGATGGGAATACAAGAATAGAAATTCTCCCCAAATGAAACCATTAAGTTCAATACAATTTTGATCGAAATCCCAACTAGTAGCTTTTCTCAGCATTAGCGTAGATGGCCTACCTCGCCCAGCATGGTTTGCGCGCATATGCGAATAACCTTGCATTTCGAATGGGCGCTCTGCGCATGCGCAAACTCCCTTTCGCCACGAGGGGGCGCTGTGTGCATTCGCGAACAGCCTTTCCGCCTCAGGGGTGGTGTGCTTAGACAGTCTGATTTAAAAATTGACATAGAAGAGCGTCAAGAAGAGCGAATTGGTTTTGAAGTACAGTATGGGTGGACTCATCCTAGCACATATCAAATTTATACTTTGCCACATAAAACAACAGTAAATTAGCTAGAATGATAATGACACAGATAAACAAACTGATGGAACAGTCTACCTCATCATCCTTATTTCCTTACTCCTCTTTGTATACAACTATATGCCAGCCAACCCGAACTATATATGCCAACATCATGCTGGGAATTGCAACACTGTGCCTTGGGTATTGCCACTCTCTACAGAATTCCCTTCATCCATATATATTGTACTTTACTGAATCTAAAATGCATTATTATTTTATATACCACTAAAAAAAAGTTGCCAGTTGAACTGACACATCATCATTGCTGGATATGTTCTGTTTCAGAGATGTTAAAACATGAAAATATGTGTCTTAGGATCTTTGGAACATGGTATTTAAAATGCCAGTGTCTCCAGAAAAAATATTCCCTGGTTTCTCTTATCTGAAGTAAGTTCTCTCACTAAGAATTTGCAGAGCATTTATTTGTGTCTTTTTGTGAAAAATTTACAACAGATGTGTACAAAGCCTTTTCCTCTCAGATTTCCCATTTCTCAGTGTAGGTATCATCAACAGTAATTCTAAAAGGACCGAGAGTTAACAAATATTGAGGACCTACTGTATGTCCCATGGTAGTTGCTTTAAGGGTATTGTCTTGATCTTTAGGGAGGTCTGCAAGGCAATTACTGTTATCCAAATTTTTGCATAGGAAACGAGCTTGGAGTTTAAGATTGCAAAACCAGGATTGGATCCCCAGACTGCTTGACTTCAAAGCCATGACATACCACATCACACTGCATTTCTGCCTCTCTGCTTCCCTTATCCTGATTACAGTGAGCTAGCTGATTGCAGAAACCATGTGTTTTGTATCTCTGTATTCCCCATATCTTGTTATTTATTCCTTAAACCTACTAGGTGGATGTGTAAAATTAGAGGAGATTAAGGCACCTCTTCAATAATTCTTTAAATATTTGTTCAATGTTTATTTCTGTGTGGGATCACACAGGGTAGGCGTTAATTGAGGCTATTTTTTTGACACCACTAATAGATTAAATAGTAGATGCCACTTCTTAATTCAATGAACTTTTGAACATTTTGGAAAAATAATTTCAAGTAAGAATTTGTATTTTCATGACAGAAAAATTGAAAAGTGAGTAAAAAAGATTAATAACACATATTTTGGAAGAATATACTATGTACCAAGCACTTCACATGCATTATCTCAGTCTGCAAAGTAACATAATCATAATCATCAGTACTATAGTTATCTTTATTTTGTTACATGAGAAGACTCAGGCAACCAGCTGGTAAGTCAGTTAGTCCACCATGTCATTGCTAGTAAGAAGAAGAGTTACAGTTCGCCTAACAATGGCTACACTCCTCACTGTCTGTTTTGGTTGTTTGCTTTTAAACTTCAGTAGTGAACTCAACAGTTTGAAATTTTCCTTTTTTTTTTTTTGCCCAATATTCTTTTTGAGATTTTGTCAGTATTGATTCATGTAGCTCCACTTCAATTAATTTAAAATTTTTCAGAAACCAGTAAGTGTACTTAGTTTAAAAAGTCAAAGTATGTTAGGCCTAGAGTGAAAGATGGATACCTCTCTCTCCATTCCTTACTCCTTCTCACAGAGACAACTGCTTTTCATATATATATATATATATATATATATATATATATATATATATATAAATGTTTATTTACTTATTTAGAGAGAGAGAGCATGCGTGAGCATGAGCAGAGGAGGAGCAGGGAGTGAGGTAGAGAGAGAGAATCTCAAGGAGTTTCCACGCTCAGCATGGAGCTCCATCACTCGACCCTGGGATTATGACCTGAGTCTTATCAAATCAAGAGTTGGATACTTAACTGACTAAATCACCCAGGCACCCCTGCTCTCAACTTTTGGTGCTCTTTTTTCCCCCTTTATTTATTTCTATATCTGCCCCCTCTCCCACCCCCCATTGACTCTGGTATTTCCTGACTTTTCAATTTTAATTATGTCTTTCTACTGTGAAAGACAATGAGTTAGCATTTCCTCCCCCCCCCACCCCCCACACCATTTTGTTTTCTTTTTTTTTCTCTTCTCATTTTTTGTTGTATTTACATCACATTATTATAACTGTAAATATTTACAACAGAGCTATGTAAAGTTCTGTGTTCAATTTTTTTCTCTTTTGTGAATTTTTTGAGTTGTTAATTCCCCCCCCCCCATTTTCTTAGTTTTCATTGTACAAATTACTAATTCTTACCTTAAATTCTGAGCAAAATAGAACTCATCTCAATATGATCAAATTAATAACATAATTAGTGTTTGTTTGTTTTTTTCTTAGAGACATTCTTTCTGGAGCCCTAAGCCCTCCTTCAATTCGGATTTCTTTAAAAAAAATTTTTTTATGTTTTTTTTTTTTATTTTTGAGAGAGAGAGGGAGACAGAACATGAGCAGGGGAGGGTCAGAGAGAGAGGGAAACACAGAATCCAAAGCAGGCTCCAGACTCTTAGCTGTCCGCACAGAGCTTGATTCAGGGCTGGAACCCACAAGCTGTGAGATCATGACCTGAGCCGAAGTCAGACGTCTAACCAACTGAGCCACCCAGGTGCCCCAATTAAGATTTCTTTTGTCTCTTTTCTGTGTTAGAGCCCTGTTTTTCCTGGTATCTGTATTTTTCTCTAACTTGTTTTAATTCTTCAATTTTAATTCCTCTAATAGTGTTTTGAGGAAGAATGCATGGAGGTTACATTTTCCCCCCTGGAGAATTTAAAGTGATACATTGATGTGGAGTTAATTCTTCTGTAACTACAATAAAATCTGATATTTTTTTCAAACTGCCCAATAGTAAAAACAAATTGTTTCTTATCCTATGATTAAATAATTTAGGAGGAAAAATATGGTGAACTGTTACCTTGTTGAAACTTTCCCCTCCAGTTTACTACAGTCAAAGACTTCAGGTTGAATTTAAAAAATGATGAAGCACATGAAGATTTAGAGAAAGCATGGTTAATATAACTCCTTATATAAAAGAGGTAATGTCAGTTGTAAAGAGTGTCATGGCTCTGTTTTCATTGATATAATGGCATTTACTTTAAATAATTCTTGATTTAAATGAAAACATCTAAATTGTAGTGTTTAAAAGCAATTATAATCTAATTTCCATATAAAGATGTCCAAGATACAATCTAAATATAGGTTAAGTGGGAAAAAAAAGTCTTTTATAATTGCCTATGGAAAAAATTAGGCAGAGTATGCACGTTGGTTTATCTTTTATGTTTTTAAGTGGAAGCTTTCTGTTTCTGACATTGCAGAGAAGCCTTTTCACATAAATAACCTCCCATAAATCATCTCAAAATGTCTAAGTAAGGGCCTGCATAATAATTTTTTTCTTGAGTAGTCTGCAAATGACATCTCAGTCATTAACTACTTTAGGATAAAAGCATTTTGCTAACATTGAGCTTCACTCAAAATTCTTAACTTGTTTAGATTGGCATATGCTGTTTATAGTATTGTATTTGACTTATTTGTTAGATGTCTTTTTTTTTTTTTCCTTAGTAAGAAATTTTACTGTTAGTTAGCTTGTCAGACATCATTATAAATAGGGGGATAAAAATCTTGGTGGTAGATTGCAGTGTTTTATAGTGAGCATTATTGATCCATAAAGACTTACAGTATATTATTCTAAGGTTGTCATTGCTAGAAAGGACTGAGGAAGGATTAAGGAACTACATTGACAGAAGTCATCATTTTAATGACAGGCAATTTAGTTTGAGGTAACTGAAGCAGGGAAAAATGCAATCAATCATCACAGCAAGGATTTTCACAAATGTTTACCAGTCTATAATGAATGTTGTGTAGATCATCAAGGTCATTTGATAGCTTCTCTGAAAGTATTCATATTATAACAAAGCAATTCTAGTATTTTAAATAAACTACTGTGTCCAATTCCTAAAGTTCTGTGGTACAATGAAGTTGTGAAATACAAAGTTTTAAAAGGTTAGGAAACATGAAAAAAAAGTCCAGCTAATTCATTAAGCATTTTATTTCATCCTTGGAATTAGGCATATTGTTTTCTTGCCAGTGATAGTTTACTCAAGTGTTTGGCTAAGGAATACACATAAAAGATAATTTGATATTGGATCACATTCACTTTATTGTTAATTGTTTTCAAGTTTTAATACAGTGTTAAAAATTTTATGTTTAACAACTCTTCAAATTGTTTTCTCTTGATTATCATGAGGGGGAAATCTACATATAAATTCCCTTCTACCCAGATTCCCCATCCAATTAGTTCTGGGATAGTACATGAGGAGGACTGCTGAGTTAGGAGAGTAGTGCTGGTGAAGAAAGTGAGGGTAAATGTTGCTCACTGGTTGAGAAAGCTTTAGAGGTAGTTTTGGGTTCAAATTTAGGCTCTGTCTTTTGCTGGATGGGTGATCTAATTTAGAGGAATAAATATCGTGTTTTGCCCCTGCGGAATGAGAATAATAATAATACCTTGCCAGTGCGGTGGTTGTGAAGATTAATCTCATAGCTTTTGTAGGAGACTTACAGTTCTGGACACAAAGTAGCATTTCAAAGATGTTTAGTTTACTTCTTCACTTCTCCTGTATGAGAACAAAGATAATAAAACAGTTGGTCTCTAAAATGCCAGTATTGGTAGGTAGAAGGGAGGCATGGTTATTATTTTACATTTGAATGAAAATATACTCAAGATTTAGTCACAAAAGGCTTACCATAGGCCAAGGTTATTAGAAAGTAAAAATTGTGGCTTAAAAAATTGTTTTAGTGATTTCATGTAATTGTTTTGATTTAAATTACTATGTATCTCCCTCTGCCCCCTCACCCCATACAAAACAAAAACCTGGATTAGTTTATTTGACCAAATGATTTGTTGGAGTCTTGTGTCCTAGGCACTACCTCAGTCAACTAGAACTATCACTGTAGTTATGTGGTGAAGGAAATACCCTTGTCATCTACTTTATAAGTTACACATTTGCATTTCATTCAGCATTCATGGTAAGTAATCTTAAAGGTCATTAATTTCTGTCTTTCTATCTATCTATCTGGAATTCTGAGCAAGTTGATAGTTGTGGAGGGAGTGTTCATTTTGTTGAGGAGCTCTGGTTTTGGGGTTGTACAGACCTGGATTTTAATTGTGAGTCAGTCACTTACCTTGTGTGGACTTAAGTAGTAGTTATTTAACCTCTCTGCTTCTCAGTTTCCTTATATAGGAATAGGATATTCCTAATTATATCCTTAATTAGGATACTAATAGTAATGACATTTGTGGTTCTGTTTTTAATTAAACAAGATAGTATATGTATTTTGAAAAAGAACAAAGCTGGAGGATCACACTTCCTGATTTCAAAGTATATTAAAAACCATAGTAGTCAAAGCAGTATAGTAGTATCATAAAAACAGACACATAGGTCAGTACAACAGAATAGAGAGCCCAGAAATAAACCCCACATGTATGGTCAATTAATTTATGACAAAGAAACCAAGAATGTACAATGGAGAAAGGATAGTCTCTTCAGTAAGTGGCATTGGGAAAACTGGACCCCTATCTTACATGATGCACAACAATTAACTCAAAATGGGTTAAAAACTTGAACATATAACCCCAAACCATAGCGTTCCTAGAAGTAAACATAAATGGTAAGCTCCTTGACATCAGCCTGTGCAATGATTTTTTTGGATTTGATGCCAAAAGCAAAAGGCAACAAAAGCAAAAAAAATAAGTGGAACTACATCAAACTATACAAAGCTTATATAAATGAAGGAAACCATCAACAGAATGAAATGGCAGCCTACTGAATGGGAGAAAATATTTGCAGTAAAACCTTGGATTGTGAGTAACTTGTTCTGTGAAGTGTTCCTCAAGACAGGCAAACGTTTATTTATTTATTTTTTTCAATATATGAAATTTATTGTCAAATTGGTTTCCAGAGGCAAACGTTTCTAATAAATTTTAACTTGATAAGTGAGCTGTCTTGCAATGTGAGTAGTATGTGACTCTGAATGTCACATGATCACAACTGAGCCATTGGTTGGTTCTTCCATCTCTCTTGCTCACTTGCTTGCTGGCTTGCTTTGGGATTGTGGGAGATCAGCAACACAGTGTTACATTTCTGCAAATACTCAAAAGGAGACAAAAGCAGGTTCATTGGATAGGTTCCTTGTTAAAGTTGCCTGAAAAGAAAAAGATTCCAGTCAGCCAATAGATAGCAGTGATTCCGTTAGTGATAGTGACAGTCCTGCACAAAATCCTCCTCTCTCTTGTCTCCCTTACACCAGCCATGAACGTTTTCAAAGGTAAGTGCAGGTTAATTTATTTATTTCTTTATATTTTGGGTTTTCTTTATTATTTTGTATTATAGTACAGTAATATAATCATTTTTATATGAATATTTTGGGGTTGTGGCATGAATCATCTGAGTTTCCATTATTTTTTTTTAATTTTTTGATGTTTATTTATTTTTGACAGAGAGAGAGAGGGAGAGAACGAGTGGGGGAGGGGCAGAGAGAGGGAGACACAGAATCTGAAACAGACTCCAGGGTCCACGCTGACAGCAGCGAGCCTGATACGGGGCTCAAACTCAGAGACAGCGAGATCATGACCTGAGCCGAAGTTGGATGCTCAACCAACTGAGCCACCCAGGCGCCCCTGAGTTTCCATGATTTCTTATGGGGAAATTCACTTTGATATAAAGTGCTTTGGATTATAAGCATGTTTCTGGAACAAATTATGCTCCCAAACCAAGGTTTTACTGTATCTAATAAGGGGTTAATAGCCAAAATATATAAAGAACTCCTACAACTCCATAGCAAAATAACAATCTGATTAAAAAATGGGCAGAGAATCTGAATGGACATTTTCCAAAGAAGTCGTACAGATGACCAACAGTTTCATGAAAAGGTAGTCAACATCACTGGTCGCCAGGGAAGTGCAGATCAAAACCACAGTGAGATAATATCTCACCCCTTTTAGAATGGCTATTCTAAAGAAACAAGAGATAATAGGTGTTGGTGAGAGTGTGGAGAAAAGGTACCTCTTGCACTGCTGGTGGGAATATAAATTGGTGCAGCCAGTATGGAGATTCTCAAAAACTTAAGCATAGAACTACCATATGATCTAGCAATTTCACTTCTGGGTATTTATCTGAAGGAAATGAAAAAGCTGACTTGAAAAGATACATGCAACCTTCATGTTCTTTGCAGCCATTCGTGATAAGACCTGGAAGTAACTTCAGTGTCTTACCAGTGACTGAATGGATAAAGAAAATGTGTTATATATACCATTGACCCTTGAAAACTCAGGAGCTAGGGATGCCAAATCTCTGTGCAGTTGAAAATACATGTATACTTTTTAACTTCTCCTAAACCTTAACAGCTAATAGCCTACTGTTGATTTGATAGCAAATAGTTGATTAACACATATTTTGTATATGTATTATATACTGCATTCCTAAAGTAAGCTAGAGGAAAAAAATGTTAAAATCATAAGAGAAAATACATTTATAAAACTATATTGTATTTATTGAAAAAAAATCTGCATTTAAGTGGACCTATAAAGTTCAAAGCCATGTTATTCAGGGTCAGCTGTGTGTATATATATGTGTGTGTACGTATACACACAGTGGAATATTACTCAACTGTAGAGAAGAAATCTTGCCATTTACGACAACATGGATGGACTTTGAGGGCAATATGTTAAATGAAATAAGTCAGGCAGAGAAAGACAAATAACATATGATCTTACTTACATGTAGACTCTAAAAAAAAACAAAAACAAAAAACTCAGCCACCTCATAGATGTAGAGACTAGATTGGCAGTTATGAGAAGTGGGTAAAGGTGGTCAAAAGGAGCAAACTTCCAGTTATAAAATAAGTCATGGAGTGCAATGTATAGCATGGTGACTATCGTTAACACTACTGCATTATATTTTTGAAAGTTGTTAACAGAGTGGATCTTAAAAGATCTCATTATAAGAAAAATTTATAAATATATGTGGTGATGGGGGCACCTGGGTGGCTCAGTGGATTAAGTATCTGACTCTTGATACTGACTCAGGTCGTGATCTCAGAGTCATGAGATTGAACCCTGTGTCCATGCTAAGCATGGAGCCTGCTTGGGATACTGTCTCTCCATCTGTCTCTCCTCCTGTCACTTGTGTGCATGCTAGCAGTCTCTCTCTCTCTCTTTCAGAACAAACAAACAAAATATATGTGGTGATGGATGTTAACTAGACTGGTTGGTGATCATTTCACATATATACAAATAGTTGAATCATTATGTTGTATACCTGAAATCAATAAAATGGTATATGTTAATTATATCTCAATTAAAAAAGATAATACATGTAAAAGTCCTAATATACACAGAGTATCTATTGTTGACTGTTAATTATAATTACAGTTTTCATACCATACTCTGGATTAATTTACTTTTATATACATGTCCACATGTATAAAAAATAACTATTTATAATGTAACTTTTTACAGTTAAGTCACTAATAATACATGATACATTTCTGACAAAGAGAGTATTAGTTTTATTGTGAGTGAAGTAAGAGACCCTGTTACTTGTAAAGTGTGGGGTAATTTGATATAAAAGTCATAGCATTTGTTGGTTGCTTTGTATATGTCCCACACTATGCTAGTATATTAGTTCATTTAATCCTCACTATGACCCTGTGAGGTCCATGTTGTTATCAGCCACATTTTATGGATGAAGAAACTGAGACACATTAATTTGCTCAAAGTCACATAGGTGGTAAGTGGGGGAGCCAGAGATCCTTGTTTTGAAGATCTTTGAAGAGTTCTTACTTTCACTTCCTCTTTAGTTCTCTTACCAAGTACTTGGAAGGTGTTTTCCAACTGGGTGAAAGGAACTCCATGAAATATTAAGATGTCACAAATAAGATAGATCCTTGGCAAAATCTTGCATTTATAACTGAGTCTCCCTGAGCAGGTTATTTTATAGTTGTTATAGTTTGTAGTTTTTTGGCAGATATAGCCAACTCAAAGCATGTACCAGTCCATAAATATATCCTCATGAAGTTGCCTATAATAATAATTTCCTTCATGGTAAAGACTCATCTTTCACAATGTGTGCATTGTAGCACCTTCCAATATTTTCTCTAGCGTTTGATCCTGTGTTGTGATGAATAAAGAGTACTTCTATGGCTTTAACAGGTGTCAGGGGCTCATTAGCAATTTTAAGCTGTTTTGTGCTATCCACGCCTATGCACATGTGTGGGTGCTACCTACCACCTGCTAGATTCCTGAATGGGTGTGGGAGGAAGAGAAAAAGCATAAGAGAGTCCAGACTTATTCCATGGAGTTAGTCTTGGGTTTGGAGCAACCTCTCTCCTTTTCATTTTTCCTTAACCTCAGCAGTGAACCTTTTCTAGTTGAGGTTCGCCTGGAATTGAGAAGGCCCTTAATAAAAATGTGATAAATTAATATAAGTAAATGGGTGAAATGAATTTTCTCATCACGACCAAACAGGTATTAGGTGGAAAGTGGGAGGAGAAGCAGCTGCCGCATGTGGATGTGACTGGGACATTTTAGGATATTAGAGAAGATAGACCTTTAACAGACAGGGGAGAAAGCTCCAATTTGAATTGTTCATTTCAGTGGTTCATGAGGAACAATGAGCCCATCAGGTGTCATGATTTCTATTATAATTTGCTTCGTTATTAGATATTGATTTTCATTATTTATGTTCTTTGCTGTTGCTATTCTTGTTTTTATTTTTTTACATCATCCTTATTTACCAAATCATTTGTCTTCATCATTTCTACTACTTGCTTGGATGTAATTATTGGGAAGGGGTGTGTGTGCATGTGCCCACCAGGGGTAAGGGAAGGGGAGAGGAGACAGAAAAGGATGTTTACCAAGAATTACACTTTTGGGGTGAATTTCAGTAATCTGTTATTCTTTAAGTAATTTTCCTCCTGGTAATATTGAAAGGGGATATGGGAGGAATAATTTAATAAAATATTGTTAACATAGAAGTGTATGTAAACTTTGTACTGAGAAAAGAAATTTTAAATGGGATTTAGTCTCAAGATTTATGGCTAATGAATGTTCTGTTGCTTTGGTTTTAATAGATAAATTTCCTTAGAAACGTGTGGTTTTTCAAACAAGGAATCTAAAGCTCTACTCTTTTTCATTTTATATAAATGGCTGTTAAATGCATGACTTAGCTGCATTTGGAAATGAGCTAGGGAGGCACCCTCTTTTCAGCTGAACACTGGAATGGAGTGTAAAGAAATCCATCACTTCTTCATAGGGCTCTACAGACATTGAGAGTTTTTCTTATTTAAGGTTCCTTTTTATTCTTAAGTGTTTCTACTGTTTTTAAGAATCTAACCCTTTGTCTAGTAACATGCCTGGCATCCCTCCTTTTTACCTCCCATGGATGTGTTTTTTTTTTTAATTTTTAATGTTTTTAAATTTATTTTTGAGAGAGAGAGCGCGCACGCGCATGGGTGCGAGCGAGCATGAGTGGGGGAGGGGCAGAGAAAGAACAAGACAGAATCCTAAGCAGGCCCCAGGCTCTGAGCTGTCAGCACAGAGTCTGATGCGGGGCTCAAACTCAAGATCATGACCTGAGCTGAAGTCGGACGCTTAACCGACTGAGCTACCCGGGCGCCCCTCCCATGGATGTCTTATAGATAATTGGAGATAATAAAAATTGTCTTTCAATCTATATGTTTCAAAACTTAGTTTCAGAGTTGTTGAGGAGACTTTTTCGCTTTGGATACTTGGTATTGCTGCTGTTTTTGGTTTTGTCAGGATTCACCTAGTCTGTCAGTACCTAGTCTCTCAGGTTACAGCCACAATACTTCACACGGATATTTGTAGTAATAGTAGGGGGAAGTGCGTTTCAGGGCAGTACCAATATTTTCTTTGGTATTTCAAGTAATAAATTAACATGATAGGAAAACCTCATCTAAAAGATTTCGGTTAATATTCTTTATTCTTTGAATGTATATTTTATGCCAGTACTGTCTTAGGTGCTGGAGTTTCAGAGATAACCAATGCATAGTCTTCTTTTTTTGGAAGATCTCTGGGTTGTAGAAGAGGGGTAGAGAGGGTGAGGAGGAGATCCAATAATCGTATTTTCATATCCTTGCCTCACCTCAGATTGCTACAAGTGTGGGGAATCAAGATTCTTCTGTGCACCAGCCTTATGATCATGTGGGGCCAGTGCTGATGTAAAAAGTATATAAAATGGGGATGCCTGGCTGGTCTAGCCCGTGGAACATGAGACTCTTGATTTCAGACTAGTGAGTTCAAGTCCCATGTTGGGTGGGGAGATTACTGAAAATAAAAAATAAAAAAATCAACCTGCATTGAAAAAATAAATAAAAATGAAGGAATTTGGTGGAGGAGGCACAAATAGGCAGAGCACAGAGGATTGTAGTCAGTGAAAATACTCTGTATGACACATAATTATGGATATATGCCATTATACATTTTCCAAACCTATAGAATGTATAGCACCAAGAGTGAACCATATTGTGAAATATTAGGACTTTGGTCTTTGTAAGTTCACCAGTTGTTAACAAACTTACCCTTCTGGTGGAGGATGTTGATAAAGGGGGAGGCTATGCATGTATGGGGACAGGAGATATATGGGAAATATTTCCACCTTCCCCTCAATTAGCTGTGAACCGAAAACTGCTCCTAAAAAGATTTTTTTTTAAGATTTTATTTAAAAAAAAATTTTTTTTTTCAACGTTTATTTATTTTTGGGACAGAGAGAGACAGAGCATGAACGGGGGAGGGGCAGAGAGAGAGGGAGACACAGAATTGGAAACAGGCTCCAGGCTCTGAGCCATCAGCCCAGAGCCTGACGCGGGGCTCGAACTCACGGACCGCGAGATGGTGACCTGGCTGAAGTCGGACGCTTAACCGACTGCGCCACCCAGGCACCCCAAGATTTTATTTTTAAGTAATGTCTACACCCACCGTGGGGCTTGAACTCACAACCCTGAGATCAAGAGTTGCATGCTCCACCACCTGAGTCAGCCAGGTGACCCCAAAACAGAAATTCTTCATTAAAAAAATGAAGGAATCCACACATTTCTTCATCTGTCTCCAGTAACTAAGCTTGATGGAGTTAGCCCTGTTGTGTACATTCTTCTCATTAAATTCTTCAGATTATTCCCGTCTTGGATTATCTTGAGATAATGGTCTCAGTACTTTTGCTGTGATGATGGATCTCATCTAAGTTATAGATTGAAAACTTTCATAACACTATAAGGAAATAATACATTCCAAGGTAATTCCTATAGTCAATTTTAAAGTCCTTTAATTAAAAACCTATAAAAAAGAGTATAACATGTCGTAAGTGATATCTACCTTTTTTGAGTAGTGTTTATATATCTTTAAAGAAAATGAGTTTCTCCCCTCTGACATTTTTTCAGGGGTTGAATTCTAGCTTTTTAGTTTGATACATAAATCCAGCATAGTTCTGATTGAACAGTTTATCGGGGAAGGAGTGAAGAATCAGGCTTTCTGCAATAACTGAAGTATTGTGCCAAGTGGCTGATGCATCTCGGAAGAAAAACATGAGAATTTATATAATCTAAAGTTCTGGTCCTTTTCTGATAACGTTGAACCAGAGCCGTTTCATAGTTACAGATTTGCTTTTAAACCTTACACTTTGAGATAAAATACTTTGAAAGTAAAAAGAGAAAAGTGCTGGGTGAAGTTAGTATAAAAGACATGGCACATATATGCATGTGTGCATACACACACCCCCTACTCCATTAAAATTATTGCTTCTTTGGAATAAAATGAAAATAGAAATGTCATTTACTCATGATTTATTCATGAGCTGCTTATCCAGTTTATGGATCATCCAGACACTTTATTTCTCTTTCTTCTCCTGGCCCATCAGCTGCCTACTCATAAACCTCTAGTTTTTCTTTCTCATTACCAACTCTACTAGAGGGTGGGATGTGTCTGGCCACACAGCAATTTAAATTAGCCAACTTTGTTCCTTGTTGACAGTGATCAAACTAAGAACCAGAACTAGTTGAGACTTGTCTTTGATATTTGGTTGTTTATGCTGTTCCTATTTATTATTATAAGGGATAAATGAAAGTTGACTTTCTTAAAATTTTTTTTTTTTTTTTTTTTTTTTTTTTTTTTTTTTTTTTAGAGAGAGCATGAGCAGGGAGAGGGGCAGAGGGAAAGAGAGAATCTTAAGCTCCACGTTCAGCGCAGAGCCTGGCACGGGGCTTGATTCCAGGACCTGGGATCATGACCTTAGGCAAAATCAAGAATTGGATGCTCAACTGACTGAGCCACCCAAGAACTCAGAAATTTGGCTTTTTAAATAATAAAATTCAGAAAATGTAGTTGAAACAACATGATCATTAATTTTTCATAACATCCTACAGGTAGGTCTCCACTCATATGTTACTTCCTCAGATAGGCTTTCCCTGATTTAACCCAGCCTAATAAAGCATACTTACTGCTATCCTCTTATCCAACCTTATCCGTCTTCATAGGGCATATTTAATTCATCTGTCCACCTGTGTATTGTCTTTTGGTTTATATTACAAGTGCTGTGGAGGTAGTTGGTCTTACTCTAGTATAGTGCCTGCTTCAGAGTAGGCACAAAATATTTGTTAAATAAACCATAGACAAAGGAAGCAATTTTCTCTGTGCTATAGAAATAAAAAGTAACAAAGATAGTAATTTACCAAGATTAAATTACTCCTAGTGGGGGTAGGATTAAGTAACACCCTGAAACTTACAATGCATATCTTAAGTGTTGACAATTTACATAAGAATTTCCAACTACCTAAATTTGTTAATCTGTGTATAAACTAGAAGTGAAATAATTTGTAGTTACGTATCATTTCATAATGGAGTTTTTTGACTTTCAGTCCAGTAATAAAAATTTGGTCTATTTTATAAATATGTTCTAAAGCATATCTTGGAAATACTGCTTTTGCTATGTTTGGAGAATTCTGTATATAGCTCTTTCAGAAACTCTAGATTTTCTGTTACATGTTAACTGAGAAGTTTATTGAAAAAAGTAATCTCAAATATTGAGATTGGTGTGTGTAAATTTAGGAATAATAGTAAGGGTAAACATTTTAGAAAATGCACTTACAGGCGTCACAGTATTTTCAAAGTGGCATTTGCAAGTGTTGTTTAACAAACCTTTAGTCCATACAATCCAGAAAAATAAGATTAGGTGGACACATTATGCAGGATTTTCCACAAATACTTTGAGCATTTAGATGTAAACAGTTTTTGTTTGATATTTGGTTTATGTAACATAATGCAACATATACAAAGTATTGATAATAGAATTAATTTTTCTTAGTTCAAGTTGTTACTTTTATTTAGAGAAATTGGTTCTGTAATGCCAACTAGATTTTTAGTGATTCCCTACATAGTTACTACTACTCTGTTGTGGGAAAATCCTGAAAACATTATGCTAGTTAAAAATTTTTCCTAGTATAGTGTTAACTACTTTTAATAGTAAAAAACTGTTTTTTAATAATTTTTGTGAGAACTGTAAGTAGTTGCAATTTATTATGCTGTAGAATAAATCTACATTTCCCAATCATTAGTTATTAAAAATTATTTCCCAGTATTCAAACATTAAAGTTAGTAATGTGGTTACTGTTTATAGTTGCACCTTACGTAAAGCTACAGTGTGAAATTTCAAGGAAATCTTGCTTCATATTTTTAAGTCTTGAGAAGATTCTTGTAGTATCTATATTTCAACTCTACCACACTCACTCATCTGTCACATTCTAAAATTTGGAAACTTGAAGGAATTGGAATTAGTTCACCTGTGTGAGAGAAAGCCAAAGGACATTTAAGTATTTCTGTATATGAAGAGAAGTATATTACATTTCTGTAGAAGTTAAAATTAATTGCAGTCTTGAACCTTGCTATTCAAAGTATGATTTGAGGACCAGCAGCACTTTAAGGTTTGTTAGAGATTATAGGATCTCAGACTCCCCATCAGGCTCAGCTGTGTTAGAATCTGCATTTTAACAAGATGTGATGTGTATGGTGCTCTGGTTTAGAATAAGCTGGTCAAATAAAAATGAAAACAGGACCTGACTTTAGGGTGGTGAATACTGTTTTTCAGAGATTTAGATATTTAATAATAGCACAAGTTCCATACGTCTTGCTGGGAGTAGGCGTGTTACTGTTTATGTGAGCCCTGAGAACAGTGGTTGCTTCAGTTATCTCTTGTAAATGGTACAAGATTGACAAAAGTCAGTGGAGCTTTGAGAAATCACAAGTAGGATCTTTTCACTGTGTGCTGGTGTTTTCCATTAAATCTTTATTATAAAATAGTATTAGGTTGAACATACTCTAGATATAGTAAATGGGAATAGTTGAGGAGAGTAAATAGTTTGGGGAATAATGGCTTCTGGCTCTGTCACTTGAAAATATATTGGGTCAGGGATGCCTGGGTGGCTCAGTTGGTTAAGTGGTCAAAATTGGCTCAGGTCATGATCTTGTGGTTCATGAGTTCGAGCCCCGTGTCCGGCTCTGTGCTAACAGCTCAGAGCCTGGAGCCCGCTTTAGATTCCATGTCTCCCTCTCTCTCTGCCCCTCCCCCACTTGTGCTCTGTCTCTCTCACTGTCAAAAATAAATAATAAAACATTTTTAAAAAATGTATTGGGTCAGTTGTCTAGATTTAAGAATTGTATCAGGATCACTGAATATCAAAATGAAAGTCCTTTCCTGAAGATGAGTACCAATAGTTTTGTTTTGTTCTTTTCCCTGATTACGTAGAATGATAAATCAGTATTTTAGGAAATCAGAGAACAGCTGCCTGGGGTTAGTCATATCATCAAAGCAACTAAAAGGGCAATGAAATAATAAGTGTCCAAACATGAAAACAGAAAAGATCTTTCAATGTAGACAAATCATTGATTAAAACAAAATTCTAAATTATTCTATTGCTTTTCCTACAATAGAGTTTTGTTTTCTTGATATTATTAATTCATCTAATAGTTTTTGAATATAGAACTAATCCATGGATCATGGATAAAAGAAATATGGCTTTGGCCCTATCACAATGTCAATAAAAGTTGAAAATATATTCTCAACTGTTGTTATAATTCTTCACAATTTTTTTATGTTTACTAATATTACATAGCATTAGGAAATGTAAACTAGGGAAATAGAAAATGGACTGGTGGGGTTCCTGACTGGCTCCGTCAGTAGAATATGTGACTTTTTTTTAATGTCTATTTATGTAGGGGTGCCTGGGTGGCCTAGTGAGTTAAGTGCCTGACTCTTGATTGAGACTCTTGAGAGTGAGTGAGGGAGGGAGGGCGCAGACAGCCCTGAGCCTGTTTGGCATTCTTTCTTCTGCTCCTCCCTTGCTTGTGTCCTTTCTCTTTCTCTCTCCCTCTCTCAAAATAAATAATTGAGGGAGAGAGAGAGAGAGCGAGTGAGGGAGGGACAGAGAATGAGAATAGAATCCCAAGCAGGCTCCGTGCTGTCCGTGCAGAGCCCAACATGGGACTCGATCCCAGCAACAGTGAGGTCATGACCTGAGCCAAAATCAAGAGTCAGACGCTTAACCAACTGATGCACCCAGGTGCCCGAATGTGTGACTCTTGATCCTGTGATTGACAGCAATAATGGGTGTAGAGATTGTGAATTTAAACCCCATGTTTGGTATAGAGATTACCTAAAAAAATCTTAAAAGAAAATAAAAGACTGTTTTATTCATCTTTCATGGATATTTGAAGAGTTATGATTGGTACTTTCATACTAGTAGATTTGTTCTACTGAAGTTACTGTCATGGATCAGTAAAGCTGGCAGAGCTTAACTTGTCTTTTCTTTCAGCCTTGAACCTTTTTTTAACAAATGAAAATCTATTTAGAAAGTCTTCCATATGAAAATCTTACATACTTCGTAATTCACTTCAGTGTCAGAAAATTTTAACTTATTTTGAATTGGAATCACTTCATTTTCATTTTAACCCTATTTATTCCTATAAGTTTATAAACACTGAACCAAAGAAGCAGCACAGAGACAGGGACTAATTTGTTATCTTTGTGTAATGATTCATAAATTTGGCTTAATATTTTTTTCTATTCATCACTGGTTTTCCCCTTATGTTTTGATCATTTGGGACAGAGCACCTGACCCATTGAATGTTGTGAGTGCTCTTAAATTATAGAGACCAAACTAGGACAAGAGTACCCGTTGTCTTTCTGACTCAGTTGGGACCAAACAAGTTACTGAAAAGAATGTGTTAATGGAAAAAAGCTGTAGACATTCTTTAAAACAAATACTCCACATTATATACTGAATGTTTCTTTCCATTTTGGGTAGTGTGTTCAAATCAAGATAATTTTCTCTTTCTCCATAATTATGGTTTTGAAGAATTAATTAAGTGTTATGAACACTTTGACAATCTGTTGAAGACTATGGAAACTTTCTCAGGATAAAGTTAAAATACAAAGATATGTGAAAATACATAGATGTGTATTTTTTAATGTATTAAATAATAATATTGGCTAATAACTGATAATTTTGAAACCGTAATGAACATCAATGCCAATTCAAGATATCTGCAATAACTATAATATAATGTGGAAAGAACCATGATTTCTGTTGGTGATAACCACTGTATTTTGTTGCCTATATTCATAACTGAAGTAAGTGCTAGGTAGAGGAAAGTGAAAATAAAATGTTATAGGGAAAGTAAATAAGTTACTGAATATAAAAATGTAATTTATTTTTCCATCCAAATGTACATATCCATTAGAGGTAACAGACTCTATGGCAAGAACCCTTTATCCGACAACTTTCCTGAACTCTTTTATTTGGAACCTTAAAAAAATGTCCCCCCCCTCAGGTGGATATTTATATCATCTAGAAATAATGTTATTTTCCCTTCCTTTCCAAGCTTGACACATTTCCTTTTCTTTTCTATTTTATTTTAACCATGACCTCTAGAACTGAATTTAAGAGCGGCGATGCTAGTAGTCTCCTTTCATTCGTTCTCAATCTTAAAGATTCTTCATTAAATATAATGTTTCCTGTAGGTTTTTGCTATACGAGTATTCTTGGCTATCCAAGATTGCTTGGAGCCTGAATTTAAATAGTTGATGGTAGAGCAAGGAGATCTCAATTAATTGGTTATATATGGTTTATGAATTTTGAGTAGTGAGTGGTGAGAAGTAAGATAATGAGGAAAATTTAAAACTGAAAATGTATTTGAATTGATTTTGTTACTGAGTTTCACTGGTAGGGGTGCAGCTAAGTTCAGATGGGACAGTATCCCTGTATAGTTTATACCAACCTAAAGAAGTTCTATTCCATTAAAAAAAAATCACGAATAAGTAATAAATAATTTAATAAGAATTTACTTTATCAAGTATTTTCCTGTATTAATTGATATAATCATATGATATTGAACTGCCTTTGCATTACAGAATACCTCATGATGTCATTATGTATTATCATTTTTTAATATAATTGTAGATTCAGTTAGCTAACATTTTATTTAGAGATTCTTTTTGGTTTATTTTCTCTGTATTTAACTCATAAGTGAAATAGGCCTTTTTTTTTCTTATAATATCTGATTTTAGAATCAAGATTCCATTAATAGCTTCTGAAATTGAACTGGGAATTTTCACCCTTCCTATTTGCTGGTACAACTCATATTAGAAAGTCATTATTAAAACCCCCCTTTTGGGTTTTGGTCTTGTGAGAGTGAGTGGAGTTTTGACTATTTCAAATTATTTCATGATATTTGGTATATTCATGGTCTTCATTTCTTCTTTTGCAAATTCTGGTATGTTATATTTTTCTAGGAATTTATCCACTTCATCTCAATATTCAACTTTGTTATACCACCTTAAAAAAATCTAGCATTTGATACTCCCCCTTTTCATTCTGTATTTTGCTTCTTTGTTCCACATCCCAACCTCACACCTATTTTTGATGAAAACATTGTCAATATTTGTTAATATTCTTAATCCATGAAAAGCAATCTTTGTTATGTTGATATTTTGATTGGTATTTTGTTGATTTCTATTATTTATTATTTCCTAGCTTCTTGTTCTTGTTAATGTTATATCTTTGCTTCTTGTTTTTGTTTAGAGTTTTTGTTCTCAGTTGTGAGTATTCTTTGTTTTCCCCTTTTCTTTGTGTTTAGTTTATAAGACAATAACAGTAAGATATTTGATAACCCTTATAATCCTGTGTATTTTCATTTTCTTCCTGATTTTTTTGTTTGTTTGCTTGTTTTAAGTTTCTTTATATTTTAATAATCTCTACACCCAGAGTGGTGCTCAAACTCATGACCCTGAGATCATGAGTCCCACGATCAGCCTACTGAGCCAGGCAGGCACCCCTGTTTGTTTTTAATTTGGGTACCTTCTCTAAGAGTGTTCTCAGTTTGGGTTTTTGTGAGGGAAACTGTCTGATCCATTGTATGCTTGAGTGATTTTTATTCTGCCCTACCTTTGAGAAATAATTTGGCTTGATATAAAACTCTAGAGTGAATTACTGTATTATATTGTATCTAGTGTTGTTCCAAAATTTATCTCCTTTCTCTCTGGAAGCTTTAGGAATTTTGTCTTTTTCTCTTTGGTCTCAAATTTATCCATGGTGTGTTATGGTATAGAGTCTTTATTTGTTCTTTTAAAGACTCTGATCATTTGGAGATATTTCATCTTTCTTTAGTTCTGGAACATTTATTTTAATTATTCCTTCAGAAATTTTCAGTGTTTCTCTCTACTTCCCTCTTTCCACCATTTTTCTGGGGATTCCTATTATCTGGCTGTTCACATCTGCTTCCATCTATTGGCCTCCCTTTTGTGTGTTATATCTTATCCTTTTGTATTGCCTTTTAGGAAGAATCTCCAATCTGATTTTCTAAGTCGTAGTTCATTCTTAGTGGTATCTGTCCTGCTATTTATTTCCTCTATTGTATTTTCTATTACAGCTGCTACATTATATATATATATATATATATATATATATATATATTTATATATATATATATATACTCATATATTAAGTGTCTTTTTAAAAAATGTTTATTTTGAGAGAGAGAGAGAGCAAGTGGGGGAAGGGAAGAAAGAGAGAGGAAGAGAGAATCTTAAGCAGGCTCTGCTCTTTCAGTGCAGAGCTCTGTGTGGGGCTTGAACTCAGGAAATCGTTAGATCATTACCTGAGTCAAAGTCAAGGGTTGGAGGGTTAACTGATTGAGCTACCCAGGCAATACCCCTATACCAATATTTTAAATTATTTTTAATGATTTCTTATTTATGACTCACGTTGCTGATACCTTTCTTTATTGCCATAGCTATATTGTATTTGTTTTAAATTATTAATACAACTATTCCAATAATTCTGCTTTAGTAGATACGTAAAACTCCTCCAGAAGATCATAAGAGAGTCCAAATTTTTAATTATGTAGGTGCAAGAATGTGTGATGTTGATATTGATAAAATAACTAGAGGAAGCCTGTGCAGTTTGCCATCCAGGATTTCTGGGTCATGCACTGACAGCCCATTCCGTCCTGGTCCTTGCTGTGGTTTGGTGCCCCCTCCTGGCCATTGCCTCTTCTGGCTTAAATTTCCATGGGCACAATTTAGTTTTCTTTTGTGAGCTGCAAGGCAGCAGCAGCAAATATAATTTTAAGTTAATTGACTTTCATTTTGTGGGCCGATTGGAATGATTAGTCTGGGAAAAATAGGGGAGTATAGGAACCCACTCTCTCCCTCCCTGCTTCTAGGAATGGTGTTGCTCAGCATGGATTTGTCTTCCCCTTCACTCCTATCTCCCATTCTTTCCTTACTCATCCCAGAGAGGTAAGTCAATCTTAGATGTTTAGATTTGAGTATTTACTTAATTATGGATGTTCTTCATAGTTGTCCAAGGATCTAGATTTCTAGATCTAATCTTGTTCCTAGGATATAATCACTATGTTTCTTAATATGAATTGGGAAGGGCTGACGGCCAGCCTCTTGTGGTTGTTAATCTGGCATTGAACTGCAGGCACCACTGACTTCCTGTTGATCACTCATTGCCTCTTTTCTGCCTAGAAGTTTCATCCCCACCTCACAAGAACTTTTAAACTGCCCTATGTTACCTTGCTGACATTAACGACCAGCTACCTACTGCCTAGTTTCTATGGTATGGTGAAGGTGAATGCTTTGCTTATCTCAGAGGAGAGGCAGGGGTAGAAATGAAAAGTTTTCCAACAGCCTGTTTCCTTCCAACATAGGCTCCAGGAGTCTGACTCTAACATAGTTTTTTGTTTTTGTTTGTCTGCTTTTCTTCTTCTTTTTTTTTAAGTTCCATGTAACTACTTCCTTCATCAAGCTATGGTTTTGCCCAGGATTGATTGTTGTGGAAGAAGTCAGTAGTAGAGGGAGTTTGCCATCTTGATAGAAACAAGAAAATATATTACCTTATAGGTAACCACGAAGCAAATTTTTTCTTAGCCTAGGTTAAAAAATAATTAGTCTCAAGTTGGTAAATTTAAAAATGGTATTTTATTGCATTGCCTTCTGGTATTTATATTTTGATTTCACTAGCTATTGAAAAAATTTTCTTTTAGGGTACTCTGTATCCTCATATGATTCCGTCACTTTGGGAATTCCTTTTGCCTTTTGTTTGCCTTTGTATTTTTTATATCTCATATTATCACATCTTCGACACTGAGAAATTGAACATGCCCTGGATTCTTGGAAGGTGTCACATTTTTTAGCAACAACATTTTTACAGAGCTCTTTCACATATATTAATTGTATTCATTTATAACTGACATTGTGTGGAGGAAACTGTAAGGCTCAGAGAGGTCAAGTTTTTTGGACACAATGACACAAATGGCAAGGCAAGAATGTAAACCTAGGACCAGCTTCAGTTCCATGGCTCTGTCTGCTACACTACAACTACACTGGGAGTTTTTTTCTTATTAGAATCCTCTGATTTCTTTGAAAATTATTCTTCATTCTTTTTTCGTGGAGAAATGAGTTTCACAGTTTTTGCCACTTAGAAACTTTTAAGTTAAAGATTTTCTCAAACCCACATATTCTATATTGACAGGCATTTTTGATGGTTTGTACTGTATTTTTTTTTTTTTAAATCAACATATTTGCTTTGTACCTGACTTTTCTCCTAGATCAAATCTCTTCAATTCCCGATTTTCACAGCTTGAAAAACAGTGTTGTTTGTTTTGGAGAAAGAAATTTCTCCAACTCAAATTATGCTGAGACAATAGCTGATAGCAGCCAAGGACTTCTTGTTGGTGGGGGACACCTGCCACTTTTGAATCATAGAAACTGGTTATTTAAATGGAAATTGTGTAATTGTTTTCATTATGATCTATAGACTGCCTTGGAAATATGTAGTCTCTGGATTTAGCCTCTCACAGGTTTTTTTTTTTTATGTTTAGTTTTTCTCTTGATTACTGGCATCTAATTTGTGTCATTGGAATTTCTTTTAAATTCTTTGTTATCACTCTAGGACTATATCTAGAGTAGACTCTTTGTTGATTAGTTTTCTACTACCTAGATTATAGGATCCTACAGTGTTTTAGCAGAAAAGAAGTTAAAGGTCATCCAGCCTGACTTCCTTGATTATATCTGAGCAAATGGAAAGATTAAATGACTTGGCCAAAGTCATCTTACAAATAAGGGCTTAAGCCTCCCCAGAGCTCAGGTTTTTTGACTCCAACTCTGGTTCTTTAAACTATACCACTTAATCTCCTTAATGAATGGTACAGAGAAAGTTTGTATTTTTTATTTGAATCTGTTTCTCTTGTAGGGGATCTCACATTTTTTTCTTTTCAGCAACTGACTACTTCTTTGCTACTTATTTTTTCCCCCAACATGTGAAAGTGTAGAAAGAAAAAAGAGAGCTAACATTATTAAGTCCCTTCTCCATTGATGCTCTGTGTTAGCCTGCTTGACCTGCCATACAAAATACCATAGACTGGGTGGCTTAAACAATAGAAATCTATTTTCTCACACTTCTGGGGTCTGGAAAGTCTAAGATGTAGTTCATTGTCTGGTGAAAGCTCTCTTGACAGCTACTTCTGCTGTGTCTTCACCTGGTGAGGGAGGGGGATAGAGGGGGAGGGAGAGAGAAAGGGAAGGGAAGGTGGAGGGAGAGGGATGGGGGAGGAAGACACAGAGAGAGAGAGAGAGAGAGAGAGAAAGATCTCTTTCCCTCTCCTCTCCTCTCCTCTCCTCTCCTCTCCTCTCCTCTCCTCTCCTCTCCTCTCCTCTCCTCTCCTCTCCTCTCCTCTCCCTTCCCTCCTCTCTCTTCCCTCCCCTCCTCCCCTCCTCTCCCCTCCCTTTTCTTTTCTTTTTTCCTTTCTTTCATCTCTTTCTCTTCTTATAAGGCCATAGTCTGGTCCCATAAGGGCCCCACCCTTTTGACCCTATTTGACCTGAATTAATTCCTAAAGACCCTATCTCCAGATACTGTCACTTGGGGATTAGGGCTTCAACATATGAATTTTTGAGGAACACAAAACAATCCATAGCATGCTTTGTGTATCATAACCCTGTGAAGTAGCTAGCATCCCTTAGAGCTGCTGACATGCCTGCCTTATAATTCTTAATGGATCACTGTTAAGGTCTGAGGAGATAGCAGATTGATGTAAGCACAATTTCTTCCACAACCTTTGATAAAGCACGCACAGTTTCATAGGATTGTTCCCAATTCCCTAATTCAGGCAAGGACAGGGTTTTCCTTCAGAAAGTTATTATATGTGGGGCGCCTGGGTGGGTTAGTCGGTTAAGCGTTCAACTTCAGCTCAGGTCATGATCTCACACTCCATGAGTTCTAGCCCCACGTCGGGCTCTGTGCTGACAGCTCAGAGCCTGGATCCTGCTTCGGATTCTGTGTCTCCCTCTCTCTCTGCCCCTCCCCTGCTCATGCTGTCTCTCTCTGTCTCAAAAATAAATAAAAAAAACATATAAAAATTAATGTAAAAAGTTATATGTGTATGATTAGTTTAAGATCATTTTACCCATTTAAATCGCTGTTTAAATCTTAGTGGAAGTCATTATCAGGTCATGATTGAGTGCACATGTGCACATTCTTTGGTATGAGAATTCCTAGATTTGAATCCTTGTTTGGCCACTTAGTGTCTGTAAACTTGGAGAGGGTGTTTGTCAGTCTGCCTCAGCTCATCGGTAAGGTGGACAAAATTACCTCTCAACTGCTGACACTGAGGAATAAAGGAGTCAATGCCTCCTGAATAGTAAATATTCAGTTAATAATGATTATTATCATCTTATTTTGCTACTCCTCCTGACTCTTGGGGCCCAAATGACTAGCTCATTTGCTCTCTGTAGTAGACCTAAAAAGTTCTCCCTTTGTCCCTTAAGGCCTTGGTAGATTTCAATTAATTCTGTATTGTGTCTTAGAAGGGTAAATAATTATAGGCTATTTTATCCAGTTTTTTTTTTATTCTTAAATTATGCTAGTGGTAGAGACATCAGGAATCATAATATCCCAACAATTCCTGCTTAAAAAAAAATTTAATGTATATTTATTTTTGAGAGAGAGGACGAGCTGGGGAGGGGCAGAGAGAGAGGGAGACACAGAATCTGAATCAGGCTCCAGCCTCTGAACTGTCAGCACAGAGCCCGATGTGGGGCTTGAACCCACAAACTTTGAGATCGTGACCTGAAGTGAAGGTGGATGCTTAACAGACTGAGCCAGCCAGGCACTCCTGTTTTATAGATGAGGAAACTGAGTCTCAGGCTGAGCCAGAATTCTCTGTCAGGCCTCTCTGCCCCCATATCTTGTGCTGTTTCAATTACAGTTCATTAAAAACACTTCAGCACTTTCAAATGATATCTGATTAGTGTGAAGTTTGCAACATTTGAAATATCTGAAACTCCTATAAAGCCCAGGTAATTTGTTACCCAGACATAACAGAATCCTGTTCAGTGAAACAAGAAGTTGGTGACTAAAATACTGTTAAGAACAAATTAAATATTTGTGGTGCTTCTAAAAATGCCAAAGGGCCACAACAGTCATAATGCACATCAAACTAGTGGACATAATGAACATTCAAATAATCATCTGAAAGAACCGAAAATCCTTATTACTTTTTGGAAAGGAGAAATGAGGGTGGGGGTGGGGGAGAGAGGTCTGCAATTTTTTTTTTAAATAAACCTTCTGAAGTTATTTGCTAATTCAAGACAGATACATATATACTTTTAATAAAATGAAGCTAGAAATAAAGAATAAACAAACTTTTGCCCAATCATAAATATTTTGACTTTAAGTTAGCTGATGTTTTGTTTGAATGTCAAGATAAGCATTGATTTTCTTTAGAAGGCATCATAGTTAATTAATTTGCCCAATATTAACTGAATGCCTGCAATGTGCTAGGCATAGCAGGGGATATAAATGTAAATTAGACAATAATCCTTGCTTCCAAGGAAGTTGTGATCTAGTCAGAGATGAGATATATGCAAATAACCTAAATGGAAGATAGTACAGAATACCTACCAGCAGAGCAGGCTTTCCTGAGCCTTGTTGATTCTGAGCTTTGCCTCAGGCCTTGGGGTAACAATATAGCTCACATTTCTAGTGATATTGGCCTTGTTTGTGATTTGCAGACTTGGTTTAATTCTAGGTCTTCATCTGTTTCCAGTCTTGGTGATCTTGGCCCTTTTTTTCTCATGGCTTCTTAGCATATTTTTTTTTTTTTGAGAGGACTTTACCTAGGAAGACACTTGCTCAGAGAAATCCAGTAGGCAGGATGTCTTCATCAGTTGCTCCATTTTCATTTCAAATTTTACTCTTAGACAAGAGCAGATGTTTCTTTATTTGTCAGTATGTTTTTTGAGTACCTATAATGGGCAGAGGTAAAGGTAATTGAAAGGTTGTTTATAATATATGAGATAAGAACAAGACACCCTCTCAGATTTCCTTCCAGACCAGTCCTTTGAGTCAGAAATTCTTCTAACTGAAAGGGTTAGAATCCAGAAATTGTGTTTTACAGATGAGAAAACAGGCCTAGGGAGGTTTAATGGTTTACTTAAGGGCAGGGAGCTGGTTATTTTTGGAGTCAACAGAGGGGCCAGTATTCAAAGTTTTTGCTAAAATTTGTACATGTTTATCATGTGCCTGTTTTGTTTTGTTTTGTTTTTGCTAAGCACTTTTATATAGATTTCCATTCTATCACAAGATCTCTGTGTTTTTATTTCTGCCCCTCCCCAGTGACCAGATAAAAAAATGTGGAATCTGTTTTTAGTAACACCTTCAAATCTGAGTTTTCCCAAATGATTTATCTAAGGTTGCTTTGTTAGAAAGATGCTTTAGAAAAAAGGATGTGTTGTTTATAACAAAACCTTGGAAAAGTTTGCATCATTTTGGGTTTTAAGACCCTTGTTATTTGATTTACAACCAACTTAAAGTAATATAATCTGTGTAAACAAATTTAATGTGTGGAAATAAGTTAACCTGTCTGACATGTTAGAAATAGCATCCTAGGAACTGGAACTAGATCACGTAGTGGGTCTGATCAGTCTTTTATGAGCACAAACCCAGAGGACTGCTTGGAGTTGGGACTAAATATGAACCCAACATAGTTCTGTTATATTCCCACAAACCTATTGTGGGAAAATAGGAAGTAAGAAAACCTGTTGCTACTGAATTAAAAGTCAATTATTGGATTGTGTTGAAGAAAAAAAAAAAAAAACCAACACACCTGAAACCTATTCTTTCTCTTTTATGAATTTGCTTTTGAATCTGCCTAAATGTAGGGATTCGTGATAGGTATTAAATAATCCTATCAATTTCTAAGTTTCTGATTTTAGAAAATACTACAAAGAAAAGATTATAGGAACAACCAAATGAAAAAGTTAAAATCTAGTTTACAATGTATATATATTAAAATACTCTGGGGGTGCCTGGGTGGCTCAGTTGGTTAAGCGGCCGAATTTGGCTCAGGTCATGATCTCGCGGTCCGTGAGTTCGAGCCCCGCGTCGGGCTCTGTGCTGACAGCTCAGAGCCTGGAGTCTGTTTCAGATTCTGTGTCTCCCTCTCTCTCTGACCCTCCCCCCGTTCATGCTCTGTCTTTCTCTGTCTCAAAAATAAATAAACGTTAAAAAAAAATTAAAAAAATAAAATACTCTGCATGTTAAGCCTTCAGGACCCTGGAACATACTTCTTTTTATTTATAAAATAATTATCTTCTGCCACAATTATGTTCTGCCTTAATGTTCTTCATGATTTTAGAAAAAAATATATCTCTGTTTGCCAGAGAATAAACGATAAATGTATGTTGAGCTATGTGTATATGGACCTTTATTTAAGATTGATTACATAATCTCTTTGATGGAGATATTGCTCAACACTCTGTTCCATTAAGTTGTACAAGTTCTTTGTGCACTCACAGAAGCCACATTAATTATCTCACATAGCAGAGATGAGCGAGTAAAGCATCATATTTCGTATGCAGATTGTACAGTGCTCCATTGCAATAAATCTCATAGCTGAGTAGCATATGTGTAGCCAATTCGAGGAGGAGGACATTAGAGTTAATTTAAACATTGATACTAAATGGTTTTCTGAAGAGCATAATGCAGTACCTCTGAAAGCCCTAATGGAGGGAAAAGCAGAGGGTAGGGCTGTCCTTTGTTCTCTGTTCTCACCATTATAATTTATCTCACCTTTGTGGGATAAAAGTATATTTTTGTGAAATTATAGCTTATTTTAAATTATTAAATCTTATTTCTACAAATTATCATATTGTATCTTTCCTTGGAATACAATTAAATAAGAATCTGTCACTCTTCAATATTATAGAATTGATGCTTGAGAAATTAGAGGCATTTATGATTTCCATTTTCTCTCTGTTTGATTTATCCTTTGGGAATAACTGATGTCTTTAGGATGTCTTGATGATTATTTCGTGTCCTTACTGGATCTTCAAACTTAGTCACATCAGTGATTTAAACAGTGGAAGAAAGGAAAGCATGGGGGACAGAGTTTTCTCTCTAGGTGGGTATTGAATTAGGGAAGAAGCTATGTATAGGCAGAGAATTTTAGACATTAGTAATTGGTGTCTTGTGTCTTCTGAAACATAAGAGAATATGTAATTTAGCCAACTCAAGCTCAACTGGGGAAATGGACTTGAATATGTTACAATTTTTTTTTAACTTTATTCCTCTTTCTCTTTTAGAAGCACAGTTTACTGTTTAAGAGCTATTTTACTAGTAAGTTTCTCATTTACCAGTAAGTTTTTTTTTTATGTAATGTACCTTGAAACTCTTTTAATTTGGAGTTTTAAATTTTATTAAAAGTATTCTTGTCTTGTTTCCATGAGTACAAAAATGCAAATTTACCTAAGCATACCTATATTGTGGGAAAAGGTGGTTTCACATTTATTAGTGCTTATATCTGGATACTTCTTTACAAATTCTAAATTACTTTAATTACTTCTTAAAGTGTTGCTACTTCTAATTATCCCTATGACTACTGCTAGGTGTTAGAACCAAGGAGGATGGGCCAAGTAGGGGGGTCATCTGGTGGCAAGATCTGATATACTTTATTCATTTTCTCTTGTAAAGAAAACAAAAAAAAATACGAAGGAATTAGTGGAGTAGCTCTCTATCAATCACCATGTCTACATCTCACCAACATAATGTTGAATGAAAAGATGAAAGCAAATTGTAGAAGGATATATATACAATATATGATTTATATAGATAATAAAACCTGTAAAACACCACTTTTGTGATGGTGGAATATTATTTGGCTTTATAAAGGGCTTATACAATGTGGAGAAATGTGTGTTGTGTATAACAGAGTAGAAAATTGTCTATGATTATAGCTCCAGGGAAGTGGCTGTATAATGTGTTTACTGTTCTGCATCCTTCTGTTTGTAACTTGCTTGTCCTGTAGTTTTGCCAGCTTCTTTTGGCTCAGTGTCAAAGAATCTTGTGAATTTACAAAAGCAGATATTAGATTGTATCAGAATAATAAAGTCTGGCTGGGGGAAGATTTCTATTAAACTGTTTTTCTATTTATCTCAGAAAGAATCAGGCATTTACTGAGTAGTTGCTATATATCAAGCTCCAAACTAAAGGGATCAGACTTGATTTTCTTGTTCTCACTAAACAAGATAATAATAATAACTGAAAACAGCCATCTTTGAATAAACATATGAGATTTGCATCCTTATTAATAATGAAGAAACCCTAAATGAGAACAATGTTGTTATCTTTTTTACTTTGGAGGTTGGTGAAAGTGAGAAGTATGATAATTCTCACTAGAGTCAAGGATGTGCAGGAAGGGGTATTCTCTTCAGTGGCTCGTATCAGTCAGTGTAGTCTGTCTGGAAGACAGTGTAGCAAAATCTCTCAAAATTAAAAAGGCACATGTTCTTGGATCCAGGAGTCACACTCTAAGGAGCGAGTGCCGATACCTTGCACATGCTTTTTAAATTGTACTTATAAATAAGGATATTCACAGAAGTATTGTTTGCAATAATAATACAAAATAAATAACAAAATGGGAGACAACTTAGATATCCATCAGTATAGGATTGGTTAAATAAATTTGTATTTTCACATGATAAAATACGGTGCAGTGATTAAGATAGACCTCTGCTTGTTGAGATAGAAGGGTCTCTAAGATATTGTAAGTGAAAAAAGAAAGCTGCAGAGCAATGTATCAAGTACGAAACTGTCATTTTATAAAATTAAAAGGAAAAATAAACAAGTACATATACTATACACAAGCATATACATCGAACAATTTTTTTTATAAGCGATTATAAGAAATCTTAAGAATAACTTTTGGGTGATGAAAATGAAGAGGAGAAGGCTTTTACTTTTCATTTTCTACCTTTAATTACACTTTATATTTTTTAAACTAGGACGTGTTAATGTAATGTTTTTTAAAATGGCGATAGGATTTACCTCAGATTTTCTGTCTCCTCATCCTCCACCCTCATTCCTCCTTTAATGATAAAATGACACAAGCTACAACAAGGAAACAAACAAAAATCAGCAAGCGACTGAGGGGTTATATAAAACACAAAAACAATTATGTTTTCAGTGAGCAGAGACGGTGAAAAACACCCTTCAAAATAGGTCATTATTAATAGTTATTTATTGTCTTGTTGGTTTAAAACATGATGCAAAGGTCAGGACAGTAATGGCTAAAGCCAATTGGTCATTAACTGTGGTAATCATTGACCTTAAAAAGGAGAATTGGTCTTCTAAATGATTTTCTGAAGTTGTTAATAACTGTATTTGAAGATTAGCAGTTATATTGTGATGGTGACAAGCGTGCCAAAAGACATTGGCCCCATTCGTGTGACAAATTATGTTTTTGGTGTGTAATTTGCAATAGTATTCGTCAAAATTATTCATTCTTTCTAAAAGGAAAAAATTGATTGGTAGCAGTCACAGTGCCAAGGTTAGCATTTTAATGGTGCTGAAACATCTAAATTTCCTGGCTTTTAAACCTTTTAAAAACCTTTGAAGAGATTTATATGGCGTCTTAGATATGTAACAGTTCTTAAAAAATAATAAGGTCACTTTTTTCTTGCATGCGAAAAATGTATTTTCCTAGATGTAGAGGAGAGTTGTCAGCTTTCCTTAACTGTTTTTGCAATCTCTTTATTCATTGGGGTTTACTTTTGGGTAAAGGAAAGAGAAGGTGGTTTCCCTGCTCTAATGTGGTGGCTCTAGTGGGATTTTCCCTGCACTCATATTTTGTTAGTATAGGAACGTGTCTCATTATGGGCAGGTGACCTCTAATAGCATGTTCTAGAAAATACGGGTCTTAGCTCTGCACTGCTCCTCCGGGCATCTTGCTTGGAGTAGTGGATTATGAATGGAGGTGAGAGTATTTCTGAATACAGGAGAACAGTGCTCCATTTTCTTTCTGTATATGTTGCATTCCTATGCAAGTTGATGACCTTACAAAGGTAGCAGATCTTCACTCTTCAAATAAGTTAAATGTAGGGGCACCTGGGTGGCTCACTCAGTTAAGTGTCTGAAATTGGCTCAGGTCATGATTTCACAGCTCTTGGGTTTGAGCCCCGGGTCGGGCCCTGTGCTAACAGCTCGGAACCTGATGCCTACTTCGGATTCTGTGTCTCCCTCTCTCTCTGCTCCTCCCCTGATTGCACTCTGTCTCTCTCTGTCTCTCAAAAATAAACATTAAAAAAATTTAAAAAACCGCAAATAAGTGAAATACAGAGTTCTCCTAACATGCAACAAAATATGCATGGTGCTGTATGTAATACTGATTAGATATGTTTCTGTAAATTAACATGCTGGTACAGAATAAAACAGTATATTTTATACTGTTTGGCCAGATCATAAGTAGAATCAGCTTTCATTTTTAATCCTTTGTTCCTACCATAGTTAAAAATAATGTTCAGGATTTTCTCTAAGTCAGGTGTCTTCCTGGCTTGTTGCGTCCCTTTTGTAGCAGAGAGAGAGAGACTGAAATCCTCCTTCTTAAAGCTGTAAGCGGGGGGGGGGGGGGGGGGGGGGCGGTAAAGCATGCTCAGTCATTACATTACAGTGCAGGATCAGGAAGGAGTTAGGTCCCTAGGCCAGGGAATCAAGATCATGTGTCCATTTGCTGGTTGAGAGAGGGAAGGGAATGGGAAATGGAAATTGCAGTGGGCTCCCTGGTTGAATCTGGCTTTGAATTTTTCTCAGCCTGTTCCTGCTTTAATGTTTTTATGTCAAATATAATTTAGAAAACTCAAGAGAAGGAAAATCTAGTGTATTAATCTATATTTTAACTTTTTCTCTTGCTCCTCTGTACTCTTGCTCCTCTGTACTTTCCAATGTTCTGAGATTCTTTCTTTTAGTCTTTCCTTTCATTTCAAGAACTTCCTCTTGTTCTTTAGAGTAAGTCTGCTGGCAACAAAGTTTGTTAAGTTTCTCTTTATCTATGAGTGTCTTGATTTCCAGTTCATTCTTGAAGGATATTTTTGCTTGTTACGGGATTCTGTCTTGCATTTCTTTTCTCAGCATTTGAACAATATTGTCCCATTTGCCTCTGGTGTCTATAGTTTCTGTTGAGAAACCTATTGTAATATTGAATTGTTTTTTGAATTCCACAATAGATTTAGCTGCTTTCAAGATTTTGTTTGGTCTTTAATGTTTAGGAGTTTGATTATGATACATCTTAGCATTTTTTTTTTTTGGTCCTGTTTGGGGTTCACTCATCTTCTTGAATTTATAGGTTTATTTCTTTAACTAATTTTTTTAAGTAGCTAAATTCTCTGGATTATTTTTTGCCTTATATATCCCTGACTGGGTGCTGGAGAAGCCAGCAATCTGGAAACATCAATGAGCACAGACAAAAAACAAACAAACAACCCCTAAGAAAATGTCCTCAGGAAAACTCTGCTGTCTTGCTGTTTCTGGTCAAAGGATCAGAGTCTGAATGTGTTTGTTTTATATATGATGCCCAGGGTTTTTGCTGTACTTAGGAGGAAGAGTAGAATAGTTCATCCTATTCTGGAACCATAGTGCTAGCTTGAATGTTAATCCCTGACACCTGATGGGTAGGAATCATGTCCCTTCCTAGCTTTGTCAGAAGCCATGAGCACTCCGAAGATGTTTAGAAGGCAGTAAAAGTTAAGTGGCATGAATAAAAATTAAAATATGCTCAAAACTTTTTAAAAATAAAATTTGAATATCATAAATTTATATACATTAATTTTAAGGGCGCAGTGTGTTAAAAATTTCAAATCTGAGGTTAGAATGAGTCTGATATTAACAGAAAAAATTTTAATTATAATATCTTATATTTTTATGTGAGTGACCTTATTTATGAAAAAGCCTTAATCTGATAGTCTTATCTTCATTTTACAGAAGGCAAAACTGGGGTAAGAAGATTCAGAAATGTATCCAAGGTGGCCACAGTGCTGCCTAGGGCAGAGCTGAATTTGATACCTGGATGTTTTCATTCTTTCCATATACTTTGTATATTCACATCTCTAGGCCCTTGAGCCTCTTATTTTGTTGTGGTCCTTCCTTACCTCCATGCCTGGAATGATCTTTTAAAGGTCTTTCCTTTTGCAACTTTTATGATACCATTTGGTCCCTTTACACATTTATAAAACAAATTGCTTTGTCTTCTGTGATCCCAAAGCAATTTTGCAAAACTGTTTTAGCATTTGTCTCATGTTATTATGAGTATTTGTGTATATTACCCTCCACTACCGCTGCACACACATACGTGTTAGACCGACCCTTTACATAGTTGATGATAAACTTTTATTAACTGAATTAAGATTAAAATCTGACTCCCAGCTAGGGACTTACTTTCCTATGTTGCATTGCATTCTCTGAATATAATGAAGTATACAGTGTTGGGTAGGTACAAATTGCCCAAGATTTTAAGAGACCAAGCCTCTTCACCTAACTAAACCAAAAGCCTGATTGAACAAAGATGTTCGTTTTGATGCTTTAGTGGTTGGTTTTCTTTATGAAATTGTGAAAATTTAGGTTTTACTCCAGATTAACATATAATATTTTCTATCTTTTGCCAAATTAACAGATTCATTTGAAAGCAATTACATTGAGCTTGTATTATACATGGGTCCTTTACATGCATTATCTCTTAATTCTCACTACAACTTGATGGGGGCAAATACTATAGTCGCTCTACTTAAGATGACAGTATTGGAATTTGGACAGATTAAGTATGTGGCTGGTATGTGGTAAATTAGTATTTCAAATCCAATTTTTGTGATTCCAGATCCAAGTCTTAACCATCTGAAGTTGTAGAGATGCTGTTCACCCATTTCTTTTTATATACATGCTGATATGCATAGTGTTTGCCAGTGTCTGGTGTGTGCATTTTGAAAACAGGAAGAAGTGGGAAAGATCTGTGGTCAGAGGACTAAGGAAAGGGGCAAGTTGTATGTCATCTCTTCCTCATTCAACACCTTGTACTTGGTTTTAATTTCTGTGGTTAGAGGGAAGGGGCCTGAAGCTATATGAGAGACAGACAGACATTGTGAGGTAGTGGGCCCCAACAGAAAAGCTTTGGTGATTCAGGTGAAGGGGGTTGGCAAAAGTCATGGAGGACTGATTCCCCTGGTTCCATTGGTTCTACTTCTGCTGAGATTCCAGGAATGGAATCTCAGGAGCTGCGGGAGATCACTCTGTGACACTGGGGTGGTCATGAGAGCCAGGACAAACCTGCAGCTCTGTTGAGAGGCTGTGCTGTAACAGACATGGAGCAACAGGAGCCAGAGCAGGAGGAGCAGAACAGGTCAACACCTTATGGGAATAGCATCTAACAGATGGGCATTTGGGCAGGAGTGAGGCATTACTCTGGACACCTCACAAATGACTGTGGAGAAAATTTAGAGTTGCTAATTTCCATGCATCAGGCAACTGGGAAATTTTAGCTCCCTAATTAGGTCATTAAAAGCAAATTTGACCCTATTTTATAGTCCCATATGAGTGAGGTCTGGGATACATTTGATTTATATTGTGTTCAGACAAAATACAGGTGAGGAGCTGTGTGATACAAGCATATTATCACTATGTTGCTGAAGCGGTTTGCTTTGTGAATCCCTGGAATGCATCCCTCCACTAAACATCACATATTTCTGTACATTGGAAGTATCTTTTAATACTGAGTTCTAGCGTATATCTTGTTTTGTAATCTAGCTGTATGTTGGAAAATTTCCCTGTTTGTATTTTGGTTCTAAATTAGTGAATTGACTATATAGTATTCTTCTTGTTCCTTAATAATTTTTAAAAATTTACATGTTTTTACCATATAGGAAAAAGATATAAGCAGATTCTTAAAAATCTTGGCTTTGGTCTATGCAAGCAAAGTGTACTTAGATGTATTATATATTGCTTTATGGTATATTTTCTTTTTTTTTAAGTTTATTTATTTTGAGAGAGAGAGAGCGAGCAAGCAGGGGAGGGGTAGAGAGAGGGAGAGATAGAATCCCAAGCAGGTTCTGTGCTGTCAGCGCAAAGCCCGACATGGGGCTCAAACTCACAAACCGTGAGATCATGATCTGAGCCAAGATCAAGAGTCGGATGCTTAACCAACAGAGCAACCCAGTATATTTTCTTCTTATTGTGTACTTTATAGAAGCAATTTTAGAAGAATAAAGGCCATTGGGGCACCTGGCTGCCTCAGTCAGTAGAGAATGCAACTCTTGATCTTGGAGTTGTGAGTTTGAGCCCCACGTTGGGTATAGAGATTACTTAAAAATAAACTCTTAAAAAAATAAAGGCTGGGGAGAAGTATAGTACTAATTTACATTTAATATTTTAAAACTTAAAATAACTTATGTTCTATTTTTTCCAATTTCTAAGAAAATTTATGTTTTTTCTTAAATTTTTCTAAATTGGAGAATTTAGAAAAAGAATAAAGTTTAAAAAGCCCTCTCCTGTGCTTTTTCCTTTATTAGCAGTTTTCTTTTATGACTATAAGAGTAAAAATATTGATGTAGAACTTTGGAGAATGAGAAAAGCATAAAGAAAATTAAAATCACACTTAGATAATCCCACCCCAAAGAGGTAGTTAACATTTTATTTTTCAGTTTTTTCTCTCTGCATATATACCTAATAGAATCATATTTCTACTACTAATAATTATATATTCTGCTTTTTCATTTACATTATATTTTCCTACTTCATTAAATATTTTAAGAAATACGATTTTTCCTGGCCATGTAGCACTCTATCAAAAATATATGCCATCATTCAACCATTTTAATACATTTGGGAGCTTTTAGTTTTTTCATTACTACAGATAGTGCTGCAGTGAGCATTCTGGTCCACAAATCTGTCTGCTTCTCTGCTTAGCCTGTTGTATAGAGGTCCCCAGAAGTGTTCTTCCTGGGTTAAAATGTGTAAACATCTTTAAGACTTTACACTGTAGTTTAAATAAATATAAATGAAATCATCTAGCATAGTACCTGGCGAATAGGCATTCAAATACTGACTTTATTCTTAACAGTAGAAATTCTGCATTTTATTTGTTGTTTCATCCTCATTGATAATTGATTTTCCACTACCTGCCTTTCCAGGATTTTTTTTTTAAAAAGTAAATTGTATAGCCAAAGTGGGGCTCGATCTTGTGACCCTGCAAGAGTTGCATACTCTGCCTACCAAGGTAGCAAGTTGCCCCTCCTGGATTTCTTTTATTCATTCGTTCATCTATTCAGTAGATGTTTATTGAGCACCTACTATCTGTCAGGCCCTGTGCTACTGGTACGTGTTAACTTGGACTTGGGGAAAGCATCATGGAAATACTTGAAAACTTCCTTGACCCCTATACCTAGAGAAATGAATCAGTTCTTGATCTTGTACAACATGAGCTCTCCCCTTCTGAGCTTCTAATTAAAAAAAAAATGAAGTGAAACAGATTTATACAATTGACATTTTAATTTTTTCCTGCCAGAATTGACAAAGAAAATGCCTCCTTTGCATTCATGTTACTTAGCATGACTTCTTTTGTGAAGGTTAAGTGTGTGTACCAAGTGGACTAGGTCAAGGGTGGGTAATGGACTCACCATCTTACTTCCAATTATTGTGGGAACCTTATTAAACGAGGTGGGATTTCATAAGCTGTTTGAAATGTAAGAAAGAACATTTAGTGAGCTATGAATGTATTTGACATGATGAAAAATGTATAACCTAATTTTAGGTTTTGTTTTTTGATGATAGGTTTTCTTGTTTAAAGAATGTTAACGTGAATATGTAAGAAATGTTCTATATTCATACATTAGGGTGTTTGTACTCTTTTTTTTAAAACAAGTCATTATTGTCTTTCATTTATGATTAAAACACAGATTGTTAAGGCTTTATACCTTGGTAGATTTTATTCATCCTGGGAAGCATTTTCTCCTGTTAAAATATTAAAGCCTAATCTGAAATATTTTCACAAACACAAGTGACTTTTTGAAGGTTGTGCTCTTGCTTCTGTGCATTGTCTTTTTGCATATTATATATCAGCCTCTCAGAGAGGGGTGTGTTCTTTGTTGCTATAGAATATTGTACATTCAAATGAAGTCCACTTATATATTCATGACTTAAACACCTTTGTAGAAACCTTCCTTATAAACACAGGTGAAAAAAAATTTGCTATTCTACTTATTACCCAGCACCTTGTATATTTAAAAGCTTGTTACAAAGCCTCATTTTGGGTGTGTATACTTTGTTGTGCCTTACAAAGTCTTTAACAACAGTAGGAATATGCTGGCAAACCTAAGTGCTTAGAGTAGAATAATTTGTCAAGTTAGAACATTAATAATAGAATCAGTGTACCCAAACAAAATAAAGTTATTTGGGTTATTTCCTTTTATTACTTATTATTTAAAATGTATTGCAAAATACAGGTAAACCTGTTGTGTACAGTTAAACTTGTTACTGATATTTTACCTCCCAAAGACTCATTTAACTTGTGTTTTTTTCCCTTCGATACCAAACTTCAGACTGGTGGACATGTATAGAGTCGAACAGTTTAGGTATTGGTATTTATATTTATAATGACTTGGTGGTGGATAGGTGGGACATATTATAACAGAGAGTTTCATTAAGTGCCGATTTACATTCTAGCAAGTATAATGGTAGCAATAAAATTAACTTAGTATAGTAATGTTGTAGCTCCAAGGAATTGGGGAAAGGAAACGTGTACATTGAGTAGTGGCTAAATTTTTTGAGCACTTTGCATGGTAGGTGTGTAGCACACGTCTCTTGGAATGCTCATAAGAATTCCATTAGGTTCATATCTTATTTTCACACTTTTTGGATAATAAATAACTTCCCTAAAGTCACACAGCTAGAGAGAGGTGGATCTGGATTGCAACCCAGGCAGTCTGGGCTCAGTGATTTCTTAGACAGCCGTATAATACTGCTATTTCTTTTTGAGATAAATAAGAAATGTAATATCACTGATTTGAAATTGTTGCAATAATTGTATTTAAAAAGCTTTCATGCCACATTATGAGCAGCCACTTATGAAAACGTATGACAGTGGCCATAAAAGATGCAGAAGAAACATGAGGAAAAGGAAAGGAAGGACCCAGAGAAAGGAGGTGAGGTGAGGTGACCGATTGAAAGGGGAGAGGACAACAAACGAAGAGGGATTCTGGCAGAGGTTGAGGAAGGAAGCAGAGAATGCTAGTTACATAGGTAAGGAAAGAACCAGAGACAGCTTAGAAGTCTAAGTAAAATTACTTTTTTCATGGCTGGCTTTTCCCTTGCTTTGTGAGTTTCAGCGTGCCTTTTGGAATACTGACTTTTCTGCAATTCACAGTTCTTTCACTCTTCTTTGTGTGTTAGCCTTCTGGGACTTAATTTCATTTCATCCTTTATGATGAAACTTCATTCAAAGTTGGATGAATCAGAATTCAAGTTGTACATATTCTTTTTGTTCCTATTTTCTTACATAACTCATGATACACATCTGCATAATGAAATTTTGGTAAGTGATCTGTCTGATGGATTTAATTTAGTCTTCAATCATACTCTTGTGAATTTCTCTTTTATACTTTTGAAATGAATCCTCAAACTAGCCATAACTGTTAATTTAAAGGTTTTATTTACAAACAAAGTTTGACAGAATAGAAGAGACTTTACTTTCAGAGAATGAAACTTTTTTTTTTTTTGGTGATATGACCAAAGAATGAATTATATGTTTATGAAACAACTACTTTATTTTCAATTATGTATACTTATTACTTAATTGATTCCAAATTTAGTGCTCAAACAGATTGTTTGGTTTTATTTTAAGTACCTTACTGATTATTTTGCAATGAAAAGAGCACTGGGCTGATATGTAAACTTGGACAGGTTACTTTATCTATTTCTTTATTTGTAAAATTGAAATCACACCTGCCCATTTATCTTACTGGGTGAATATACAAATGTGTATGTGTACTAGAGAGTACCTTGTAGATATTGTTGCTAAATACACCTATGGTTGTTACATTAGTATATTGCTTTTAGATTCCCCTTTCCATTACTTAAAAGATGAGCAGATACAGTATAGACTAATTCTTCTGTTTCATTTAGATTATCCAAATATTGAATTTCAATAAACTAAAGCAGTATTAGTCAAAGAAACTTGGTCAGCAAATTGCAAGGAAGTGGTTAAGTCATACCCAGCCTATCATACATCTTTTTAATAGGGACAAATATCTATGCCATTAGTTCTGGACCAATGTCTTTCCCTTTCACAAGACTTTTAATGCATAACTTATAAATCTCTTTATCAGCCAATCTGACTTTTCCAAACCCAGACTAACATTAAGCAAGATAGAATGGTAAAAATCAGGGAAGGTCAAATAAGCAATCAAATGATCAGATTCTCATTGGACACTAATGGAATTTTAGACTTTTAGAAAATGATTAGTTATGAATTTCAATGCCCTGTTGACAAAGGGTCAGTTTTTGTAAAATTATGGTAAAATCTTAATGAGATTTTTAAATCACTGTGTTGGATTATTATCTGCATAAAAAACGATACATAGTTCATATTAAGTCTCACATGAACATTTTTACTGAAAAGATAATGGTATTATGGCTATGATTTTTTAAAGAGCCTTATCTTTTAGAGATCTTTTGAAATACTTGCTGATAATTGTGATGTTTTAGAAGTAGATGGGGCTATTGATGAAACAAGGTTGGCCATGAATTAGCAATTATTGAAACTCGGTGATTGGCAAACGGAGGTTTATTTTACTGTTTTGTCTACTATTGTAAATTGTTGATATTTTTTATAATAAAAATAGGTGGGTGGGAGGATGGGTAAAATAGGTGAAGGAGATTAAGGGGATTAAGAGATACAAATTGCCAGTTATAAAGTAAATAGGTCACAAAGATGAGAAGTACAGCATAGGGAATATAGTAATAATATTGTTGTAATGTGGTATGGTGACAGAGGATAACTACATTTATCGTGGTGAGCATTGAGTGATATATAGAACTGTTGAATCACTATGTTGTATACTTGGAACTGGTCTAACATTGTAAACTATAGTTCAATAGTAAAAAAACCCTAACATTAAATTTTAGTACTTTGTGTTTCTGATATACTTAATGAAATAATTGTGTCATGCTAATTTAAAGTCAGAGTTGTACTGGCAAATGTGAAGTCTTAAAAAATCCTTGTCTTTTTCATGATCTATAAAATCAGGGGAGCCGGTCTGGCTCAGTTGGTAGAGCGTGCAACCCTTGATCTCGCGGTTGTGAGTTCGAGCCCCACATTGGGTGTAGAGATTGCTTAAAAATAAAAATTTTAAAAGTTAATATTTTTATAGCTCTCTATTAAAAAGATATCAGGCATATAATTAAGACTCAGCTTAAAGTGTTTGGGAAAAACCTTATTTGTAACAAGTATAATTTTTAGTCATATTTTTGGTTCCTTTCCATGTGAACTACCTAAGTATGGCATATATAGAAAATAATAATTCAATGACTATATTAATAGAGTGAACACAATTGTAACAAATGTTTAACATTTGTCCTTCTTACTAAATTGTAAACTCCATGAAGTCAGTCTGTAGGTCTTAATCATTGTGTGGAACACAGTGTGTAGAATATAACATGTCCTCAGTAAATATTGTTGTGTGGTCATGGTTTAAGAGAAAACTATGTTTAAATAATCTGCCTTTAGGTTTCATTTAAAAATGTATTAAAGATACGAAATTAGGGGCTCCTGGGTGGCGCAGTCGGTTAAGCGTCCGACTTCAGCCAGGTCACGATCTCGCGGTCCGTGAGTTCAAGCCCCGCATCGGGCTCTGGGCTGATGGCTCAGAGCCTGGAGCCTGTTTCCGATTCTGTGTCTCCCTCTCTCTCTGCCCCTCCCCTGTTCATGCTCTGTCTCTCTCTGTCCCAAAAATAAAAATAAACGTTGAAAAAAAAATTTAAAAAAAAATAAAGATACGAAATTATTATTAAATGAAGAGCCCAGTGATGAAGGTCTTACTGAAATGATTTATAAAGCAAAGCTATACTAAGTGTTTGTCTTCGTAATTAGGTATTTCCTTTAATGTGACAAGTGCCATTCTTTGCTGTTTTTTTTGCAATACTGTGTCAAAGGAGAAAGCTTTCTAATGCATTAATTGTGAGTGTACCTACTGCACTCTGTTGAAAGGTATAATATAGGAAAGCAAAGGAAGATGGAAATGAATTAGTTTTTGTAGATTTTCAAGATTTGAATGAACAAAAGGAGACATTTTATTCTGTTCTGATTTTTTAAATATTTATTTTTGAGAGAGAGAGAGAGAGAGAGACTGAGCATGAGCAAAGGGAAGGGAGACAGAATTTGAAGCAGCCTCCAGGCTCTGAGCTGTCAGGACAGAGCCCAATACAGGGCTTGAACTCATAAATGAGATCATGCCCTGAGCCAAAGTTGGTCACTTAACCAACTGAGCCACCCGGGCACCCCTATTGTGTTCCATTTTTAAAGCTCCTATAAGTATAATGTATAGTCACTGGGTATTTAAATAAAATTTATCCCATTTGGGATTTTTATCATTATAGTACTTGACATATTCTTTGTCACTTGTCAGATGTGGGTGCTTACTGATTGTGGCATGTGTCTAGGCCTAACTGAGGTAACCTGTGGTGTGGTATTCTGCTGTTTCCTAGGGGACATGGACCCTGCTGTGGTGATAGCCTTCTTGGCCTGCTTCTCTGAGGCCAAAATCTCCCTTTGGCTGGTTCTGTGTGTACCTGCTGGACTTTGAAGTACAACTCTCCCTTCACCTTTCTCTTAGAGCCTTTAATTAATGGCTCTGTTAGTCATGGGCCTGCGGTATGTGTTAGCTTTGCATTTCATACATTGCCAGTAGGATAGATACCCTCATTATCAAGTCATAAGTATCCTGTCTGGTTTTCAGCCCTCCATAATCTGGTTACGTCTTCCATCTTGGCTTCAGATCTAATCAGAAGGCCTTGGAAAACTGAACTCCACCAAATTGGGATGCAGTATACAGACTGAAATATTCCCAGGAAGCTTTCTGATAGTTGTGGGAGCTAGATCTGTTCCTATTCCAACCTGTAGCTTCTGTTCTTAGAGGCAGGGACTGTACCTTATCTTCATACTGCATTAGTGCTTAACATGAGGTGGTATGACTATAATAGGTACTCAAATATTTGGTGATTGAAAGGGGCTTAAGAAACTGAGCAACCCTGAGTGAAATAAGCCCTTCCTTAAAAACACTGTAAGTGTGTCTTTGTTTCTAAAGATATTGCTGATTTAGTAGACTCGGGTAGTCATTTACTACTGGGGTCACTTTTCTTTCTTAAACTTATAATTCATTCAAATGATTATTACCAAATGGTTATTACTCAGACAACCAAACTCTTTTCCACCTGGCTTTTGCCCAGAATCCATAAGGCTTTTCTTCTCTGGTGAATCTTGCTAAACTGGAACACATGGCAATATTTTGCCCTTTGGTTATAATGTTCAGTTAGAACCCAACCTAAGCAGATTGCTTTATGCTGGCTTTATTTTGCATTCAGAAGATGAGGGCACTCTACAGGCCCACTGACCACTCTGGCTGTAAGAGATGAAAAAAATAATTAAAGGTTAGCATTCCTCCTGAAAAATTCCCTAGGAAGTAGATTGACTATGCCCTTGATCCTTGTTATTCTTTTTTCCTGGAGATAGAAAGAAGGCTTTGAATTGGTTCTGAGGTCTTGAGTGAGATTAGATAGTCATGCCAATAATTTCCCCACCTTAGTTTTCCAGTCCATTCCAGAATCGAAGTGCTGCTGTTGCTTTCTTTGAAAATCCTGTCCTTCACTTCATGAAGCCGTTTGTCTCATTCTTAGACTCTTGGAACAAATAAGACCAACAATTCACATTTTCTTGGCATTAGAAGGATTTGTTTTTCAATACTGGGCCAACAAGCCATTAACGTGCACCAAAACAGTACTTTGTTCATTTTTATTTTTGGAACTTCTGTTGTGTGCCAGGTCCTGTGCCCAGCACTGAGGATACAGTTGTGAATGGGATAGATGGGGAGACCATCACATAGTGAACAAGGAGAGAGGACGGTGGGATGAAAGGAGATATAAGAGACAGGAAGGAGGCAGATCATGTATGGCTTTGTAGGTTATAGAAGGAGTTTGGATCTCATTCTTAGAGTAATTGGTACCAGTGGAAGATTTTGAATAGCAGACTGACATCTGATTTTTAAAATCACTTTTTGTTTTGAAAGATCACTGTGGCTTGATGGGTGGAAAACAGATAGGTGGAATCAAGGGCAGGCAGAAAGAGGTCCAGTGTGCAGGATATTGAAAATGTGCAGGAGAAGGCTGGCACATCGTGGACCATGGTGGTCTATTGTGGCAGTAGAGGTGGCAAAGAGATAACCCTGAAGTGTACCCAAGATCATCTTAAATACTAATATTTGAAAGTTGTAGTTAGCTATGGTTTTTAGATTTAGTAATAGGATTGTTTCTGTCTTGTCATTTGCAATGACATGGATGCAGCTAGAGAGTATTATACTAAAGTCAGTCAGAGAAAGACAAATACCATATGATTTCACTCATATGCGGAATTAAAGAAACAAATAATCAGGGGCCACTGGGTGGCTCAGTCTGTTAAGCCTCCGACTTCAGCTTAGGTCATGATCTCACTGTTCCTGAGTTCGAGCTCCCTGTCTGACTCTGTGCTGATAGCTTAGAGCCTGGACCCTGCTTTGGATTCTGTGTCTCCCTGTCTCTCTGCCCCCCCTCTTCTCATGCTCTCTGTTTCTGTCTGTCTGTCTCTTTTTTATCTGATCATTTGTTTATTTTATCTTTATTTAAAAAAAATTTTTTTTTAAATTTTTTTTCAACGTTTATTTATTTGGGACAGAGAGAGACAGAGCATGAACGGGGGAGGGGCAGAGAGAGAGGGAGACACAGAATCGGAAACAGGCTCCAGGCTCTGAGCCATCAGCCCAGAGCCCGACGCGGGGCTCGAACTCACGGACCGCGAGATCATGACCTGGCTGAAGTCGGACGCTTAACCGACTGCGCCACCCAGGCGCCCCCCAAAAAATTTTTTTAATGTTTATTTTTGAGAGAGAGAGAGAGAGAGAGAGAGAGAGAGAGAGAGAGAAACCAAGAAACAGACTCTTAACTAAAGACAACAAAATGATAGTTACCAGAGGAGAAGGAGATGGTTAAATAGGTGTGCACTTGTCATAATGAGCATCAGGTGTTGTATGTAAGTGTCGAACCACTAAATTGTACACCTGAAACTAATATTACATTGTATGTAAACTAACTGGAATTTAAATAAAAATTTTTTTTAAGACTGCAAAAATAGGGCTATTTCTGGATGGATTTTATAAGAATCAAGGAAACTTGTTAAAAGTGTGTATTTCTGGGTCCTGGATTAGTAGTTTTGGGGTGAAGTTTAGGAAAAACATTGAAGTTTTCTGAGCAAGGTCAAGAAATAATTTTATATTATTTAGTGCATTCATGTACTATTTAGTACACTCGTATGTTCTATAATGCCAGCAGCATAAACGTATCGAAAGGTTGCTCTACCTTTTTAGAGTCACTACAAATTCCTTTCATTCCCAGATATGCTAACAATCATTCCCCAAAGTTAATCTTTCAGCTCAGATTACAAAAATCCCTTTCATTGAATCTATCTTATTCTGATAAAGATAGATCTCTCCTCCCAAGTTCCAAGAAAACTTTTAAGTGTTAAAATAAGAATAAATTGCATCTAAAAATAAGGTAAAACCAGAGAGACAAACCATGAGAGACTCTTAAGTACATCGAACAAACTGAGGGTTGCTTGTGGGGTGTTAGGTAGGGAGATGGGCTAAATGGGTTATAGGCATTAGGGAGAGCACCCAGGATGAGCACTGGGTGTTATATGTAAGTGATGAATCACTAAATTCGATTCCTGAAGTCATTATTACACTATATGTTACCCTGTCACTCTGCTTATTTGGGGCTGAAGGGAAGGCCTTGACTTAGCTCTTGCATTTGAGTGAGATTAGCACCATGAAATGAATCACAGACACTCCTTACCACCAATGCTTTTTCTTGTTGTAACACTAAATGGATCTGCATCCTCTTTATGCAGATGTAGAAGTGTAGCTTGGCTTTTAGAATGCCAGTTTAGGGATAGGGTTCTAGTTTGTATAAGGTAAAGAGCATGGGTCTCAAAACCTAAAAGACTAAAGTGTAAGCCCCACTTTGCCACCTTCTAGCTGTGTAATTTTGAGGAAGTCAATTTCTAATAGGCTTATGTTAGGGGCCTATGAAATGGAAATTATGATGCTTCTTAAAGCTCTTATGAAGATCCCAGATGATGCATAGAGAAGACTTAGTTTGGCATACGGTAATGCCTTAGTAAATATGGCCATTTATTATTATTTTTTTTTTAATTTTTTTTTTCAACGTTTATTTATTTTTGGGACAGAGAGAGACAGAGCATGAACGGGGGAGGGGCAGAGAGAGAGGGAGACACAGAATCGGAAACAGGCTCCAGGCTCTGAGCCATCAGCCCAGAGCCCGACGCGGGGCTCGAACTCACGGACCACGAGATCGTGACCTGGCTGAAGTCGGACGCTTAACCGACTGCGCCACCCAGGCGCCCCATGGCCATTTATTATTATTTAGCTGTTTTATTACCTACTCCCTCTTCAACTCTTTGGCTGCTAGTACCCCTAATCTTGGTTTAGTGTGAGCTGTGTCAAGAGATGAAAACACAATCCAAAAGCACACTTATAAACATTTACTCACCAAGCAAAATTGGTGACCCTGTACTGTCCATCTTCTGCTCTTTCTATTCCAGACAAGAGTTTTTCAGTCATATATGGCCATTTCTGCCACAGTGGCTATTACACTTCCCCTGTATTAGATTTTTCTAGGCCAATTCTTTCTTTTTTTTTATTTTTTAATGTTTTAAGTATTTATTTTTGAGTGAGAGATACAGAGTGTGAGTGTGGGAGGGGCAGAGAGAGAAGGAGACACAGAATCCGAAGCAGGCTCCAGGCTCTGAGCTATCAGCACAGAGCCCGACGTGGGGCTGGAATTCACCAGCTGTAAGATCATGACCTGAGCCGAATTTGGACACTTAACTGACTGAGCCACCCAGGTGCCCCATAAGCCCATTATTTCTACCTCCTGAAGATGTTTCTCTCTTGTCTCCACAATTAGATCTCAGAAGAAATATATCTGATTGAGTGTAGTTCCCAAGAGCTTATGAGAACCAACATCTTTTTCCTTTGTCCCTTTGTACCCTGCATTTCTGGTTTTCATTTACTTCTAGGTTAGCCACTGGAGAAGGCCCTCTTACGATTCACAAACTAAGGGACACCTGGGTGGCTCATTAGGTTAAGCATCTGCCTCTTGATTTCAGCTTGTGAGTTTGAGCCCCTTATTGGGCTCTGAGGGGAGAGTGTGGAGCCTGCTTGGGATTCTCTCTCTCTCTCTCTCTCTCTCTCTCTCTCTCTCTCTGGTCCTCCCCCGCTTGTGCTCGCTCTCAAAATAAATAACTTTAAATAAAGATTCACAGATTGAAGCTCTACTAGAATCTTTGTGCATGTTTGTATTATTCAGGCTTTTCATGGTTCTCTCAACGCTGAAGACATATACTCCTTGCCATCATTGCTTTTTCTCATTGTAACACTAAATGGACCTGCATCCTCTTTATGCAGATATAAAAGTGTAGCCTGGCTTTTAGAATGCCAGTTTAGGGATATGGTCCTTCTCTACCTCTGCCATGTGAAGAGATAATGCTATTGAATCTGAGGTTCATCTTCCTCTTCCTCTCCATCACAGCTTTGACTCAAAGATTAAAATCTGCTTTGTAAGCTGATCTCATTCTTCCCTTATTTTTTGTTGCTTCTTTCCAAAACCTGAGCTACATTTCTGTTTGCATGGTAATTCCTATGTGCTGCCTGGTTTCCCACAGTCTTTGAGTTAGTGTGATCCTTCAAGGCCAACGATTCCAGGTTGGAGCTTTTTATCATTACTGCATTAATAATAGAAAGGAAAGAACCATACAATCCTCTCAATAGATGCAGAAAAAGCATTTGACAAAATACAGAATCCATTTTTGTAAAATCCCTCAACACAGTAGGGATAGATGGAATATACCTCAACATCATAAAGGCCATATATGGAAGACCCACAGCTAATATCATCCTCAATGGGGAAAACCTGAGAGCTTTTCCCCTAAGGTCAGGAACATGACACGGATGTCCACTCTCACCACTGTTGTTCAACATCATACTGGAAGTTCCAGCCTCAGCACTCAGACAACAAAAAGAAATATAAGACGTCCAAATTAGCAAGGAAGAAGTCAAACTTTCACTCTTCACAGATGACATGATACTCTACGTGGAAAACCCAAAGACTCCACCAAAAAATTGCTAGACTGATAACATGAATTCAGCAAATTCACAGGATGTAAAATCAACATACAGAAATCTGTGGCATTTCTATACACCAAGAATGAAGCACCAGAAAGAGTGATCAAGGAATCGATTCCATTTACAGTTGCACCAAAATCATAAGATACTTAGGAATAAACCTCACCAAAAAGGTAAAAGATCTGTACTCTGGAAACCACAGTATGTAATTTTTTTAAACAAATGGTGGTAGGACAGTTGGATATTTATATGCAAGAAAGTGAATATTTACCTTACTTGGCGCTGTTCACAAAAATTAACTCCTAGAGCACAATAGACCTAAAGGTTAGAGCTAAGACCACTATTAAGAAAATGAAAAGACCAGGCATAGAATGGAAGGAAATATTTATGAAACAAATATCTGATAAGGGACTTGTGTCTGGAGTATATAAAGCGCTTTTAAACTTAGTAAGACAACAAACCAGTTTTTAAAATGTGTAAAAAATGAAACTTACATGACTCAGCAACTCTACTTCTAGATATTTATCCAAGAGAAATGAAAATATATGTCCATACAAAGTATTATATGTGAATGATCACAGCATGATTATTTATCAAAGCCCAAACTGGAGACAATTCAAATATTTATTATCTGGTGAATAGATAGGTAGTAGAGCTATACAGTGGAGTTCTGCTCAGCAATAAAATGAGCCAACGACTGATCCATGTAGCAAGGGTGAACCTCCAAAACATTATGCTAGTGAAAGAAGATAGAAACCAAAGACTACTTATGGTGTAATTGTTTATATGGAATTTCTAGAAGAGGCAAACTATAGAGATAGAAAGCAAGACCAATGGGTGCTTAAGGGTGGGAGCTGTGATTGCCTGCATATGGGCAAAAAGGATGAAGGGCATGTTGGGGATGGTGCAGTGGAGGCACTTTAAAAGGATTGTGGTGGGGCATCTGGGTGGCCAGTGGGTTAAACATCCCACTCTTGGTTTTGGCTCAGGTCATGACCTCGCGATTTTGGGAATTTAAGCCCCACGTGGGGCTCTGTGCTGGCAGCAGAAGCCTGCTTAGATTCTCTCGCTCTCTCCCCCTCTTTCTGCCCCTCCCCCACTTGCACCATCTCTCTTTCAAAATAAATAAACTTAAAAAAATTTTTTTTAACTGCATTGTGGTGATGGTTGCACAACTGTATAAGCTTACTAAGACTCAATAAACTATATCATAAAATGAGTGAATTTTACGGGGCGCCTGGGTGGCGCAGTCGGTTAAGCGTCCGACTTCAGCCAGGTCACGATCTCGCAGTCCGTGAGTTCGAGCCCCGCGTCGGGCTCTGGGCTGATGGCTCAGAGCCTGGAGCCTGTTTCCGATTCTGTGTCTCCCTGGCTCTCTGCCCCTCCCCCGTTCATGCTCTGTCTCTCTCTGTCCCAAAAATAAATAAACATTGAAAAAAAAAATTAAAAAAAAATGAGTGAATTTTATGGTATATAAACTATACCCCAATAAATCTGTTTAAATAATTCTCCATAACACTTGGTTTATGAGATAACTACCCAGTGTTTGCTCCCCTCTCCCCAAGAAGATGTCATAGCTCCTTGTCCCTTCAGTAGTATTTCTCAAGCTTTAAGGTACATGAGAATCACCTGGGGGGGGGAGGGGAATGCTATTTAGCTGGCTCAGTTGGTAAAGCATGAGACTCTTGATCTTGAGATTGTGATTTTGAGCCCCACATTGGGTGTACAGATTATTTAAATAAATAGTAAAACAAACAAATAAACAAGGAATCACCTGGAGATCTTACTAAACTGTAGATTAGGATTCAGTAGGTCTGTGATGGGGTCTGAGATTTTGCATTTTTAACAACCTCCAAGTTGATGCCAGTGCTGTTGGCCACATTTTGAATGAAAGGCTTTTGAACTTGTTCAAAACTCAGGCTGCATGTTAGACTCTCTCTGGGTTGGGGGGGGGGTAGCTTTTAGAATAAAATTAAGGCATATCTCCACCAGAAATTAAATCAGGAAACTCTTCAGGTAATTCTGATGTGCAGTCAGGCTGAGAACCTTAACAAAATGGGATTCTTTTTACCATAATGGTTCAATAATAAGCTTCTACCAATGTCTCCCTCACTCTCGTCCCACAGTTTAGCCCAAAACTTAGAGCCCCCAAATTATGATCAGAATGTCTTGGAATAAGTAGGAGGGTAAGCCAGCAGGCTTTGACTACACTTTTTTTTTTGAATTATTTTCTTACACATGTCAACCCCTTAGTCCTGGCTAAGAACTAGAATACAGAAGAAAGGGGAGCCTGGGATGATTATGATGATAATAGCTAAAATGTGTTAAGCAATTACAACGAACCATGTCCTGTTCAAAACATTTTATATGCATTTATCTAGCCTCATATTTTACCCTGTGAGCTAGGTACTGTTATTTTCTCTGTGTTATAGAAGGAACAAAGTATAGAGACATGAAATGACTTGCTTAAAATCACACAGCTAATAAGTGGTCCACCTGGGATTTGAAAAGAGTTAGGCAGACTACTGGGTCCCAGAGAAGCTGATACTCACCAGTACCTGCTGCTTGCAGTCTATACTTATTTCTGCCTGAAACAAGTGAGATATTTAACCGCAAATTTCTAACATATCTTCTATTCTTTGGAATGGAGCCAGACCCTGCCCGAATCTTCAAGGCCCTTTGATTAGTCTCCTAAAACATACCCAAGCGTAGTTAAGAGTGTTTCTATATCCCAAGGACTTACTCTGGTCTTGCTTGACTTATAGGACTCTGTTGGTGCTGGAGGCTCCTCTGAGTTCTCTTGTTCTGATTGCTTGAGCTGAACGAGGAAGACCCGCAAACCAAATTTTTAATACTCTTTTTTCTTCTCTCTGCAAGATTTAACACCTTGGACCTGAGCTTTCTTGTGTCCTTAATCCTTATCTGAGTTCCTCTCCCCTCCTTGAAGATGGCGGTAGGAAAGGCTAGATGTTAGAGTGAGATTGGGCAAGGTATTTAACCACCTAACCATATGTATTTAACCTCTGTTAACCCCTGCCCTCTTTTTAAAAAAATAGAAATTGGTTTCCATTGAGGCTTCAGGCGATTTTAGTGCTTGAAACATTCTTTGTTAACATAATGTTTTTTAGAAAGCTGAGTGTCAGGAAGGCCCATTTTTAATTTATCAATGGCACCCTTAGCCTTAATATGCTAAAGCATACTTTACTTTTGAGTGCAGAATTAATCTTTTATCAGATGTACCATGGATGCTGTTGGTTTCATTATTTTAGGAAAATGTTCTTGTGATTGTTTTAGAATTAATGCTACCCACATACCTTTATTTTCCAATATCTATTCAGAATAGATAAGGGAGATACAAAGTGTCACCCATATTAAAGCTAATGCAAAAGAGATTTGTCACTGCTGTTTGAAAAACTAACAAAGGTGTTTAACTTGTTGATCTCATCTTGACTGTGAAGAAAATGAAACTGAAATTAAGCCTATGGTAGAGAATATTTGGACCTTCTTTTATAAACTACCACTTTGTGGAACAGTGAAGAGAATTTTTGCACAATTACAAGAGGATAATTTTATACACTGAAATTTTCTGGAGGTGGGGGAAGACAAAAAAGGAATTTCACTTTGCCCTTTGTTTAAAGCAGGGCCAGGTGGAAATGTCAAAAGTTGTCAAGGTAACTTCTTGGCAGCACTTGGGCCTCAAGCTTTTACATGCCTAGGAGTCACTCAGGGGCTTATTAAAAATAGGGATTCTTGGGCCTCACCCTTTTGGCTCTGAATATTTAATGAACTCCTCAGGGAATTCTAATATGTATTACATTAGTCAGGGTTTTCTTGAGAAACAGAATCCGTATGAGAGAGAGAGAAAGAGAGAGAGAGAGAGAGAGAGAGAGAGAGAAAATGTGTGTGTGTGTGTGTGTGTGTGTGTGTGTGTGTGTGTGTGTGTTTCTATAAAGAGATTATTGTAAGGAATTGGCTTACACATTTATGGAAGCCAAGAAGTTCTAAAACCTGAGGTCGCAATCTGGAGACACAGAAAAGCTGATGATATGGTTCTAATCTGAGTCCAAAGGCATAAGAACCAGTAGAGCCAACAGTGTAAGTTCTAGTCCAAGTTTGAATCTGAAGGTAGGAGACTGATGTCTCAGCTTGAAGATGGCCAGGTAGAGAGAGAAAGAGCGAGAGCGAGAACAAAAGAGCTAGAGTGAGAGAGAGTGAGCCAAGTCTCCCTTACTCAGCTTTTTTGTTACATTCAGAACTCCATTGGGTTAGATGAGGCCCACTCACATTGGGGAGGAGAGTCTGCTTTACTCAGTACACCATCTCAAATGTTAATCTCATCACAAATATCCTCACAGACATACCCAGAACACTGTTTAACCAAATATTTCGGTGCCCCATTGTATAGCCATGTTGACACATAAAATTAATCATCACACCACCCTAATTTAAAGAATTTGAAGCAGCGAGGGGCAAAGTCAGATTCCTTGAAACACTTGAAGGTAGAAACCTTATAAAGAGACCATTGTTGTCTTTTAGGAACCAGTTATATAATTTCCATGATAAAAAATGTTCAGACCAGGCAAATCCATAGAGGTGGAAAGTTGCCAAGAATTGAGGGCAACTCTTTTGGGGGTGATAAGCATGTTCTAGGGTTAGATGGGTGCACAATTGTGAATATGCTAAAAACCACTGAACGGTACCCTTTGAAAGGGTGAATGTTATAGTGTGTGGATTATATGTCAATAGAAAATATGTATATTGAGAGAGATTGTTAGGAAGAAGTGGTGATGGAGAGTGTTGACATCTTGGGTGCCTGGCTGGTTCAGTCAGAAGAGCATGTGCCTCTTGATCTTGGGATTGTGAGTTCAGGCCCCATGTTGGGTGTAGAGATTACTTGAAAAAGAAATAAAGTTAAAAAAACCCACAGGAGATATTGCTGCATGTTTGTAAACAGATTAAAATGAGCCAACGGAAAGGGAAATATTAATGACACAAGGTAGGGCAGAGGGAATTTGCAGGAGCCAAATCCTTAAACTCGCTGGGATGCCACCTTGAATAACCTTATTCGTGTCCCTTCCCTAGGTAACAGATCAGTCAGTGAAAGCATTTGCTGAGCACTGTCCTGAACTTCAGTACGTTGGCTTCATGGGTTGTTCGGTTACTTCTAAAGGAGTCATTCACCTAACCAAGGTAGGTTCTGTGGCTGCATCTCCTTAGCGTTTCTATCATTCATATCAGCACCCTAGCATTGGTAAATGTATTTGAGTGAGGAACAGTCAGATCATTACAGAAGTGTACTAGGATTGGGGTGCTTGGGTGGCTCAGTTGGTTAAGCATCAGACTTCGACTCAGATCATGATCTTGCGGCTCCTGAGTTTGAGCCCCGCATCAGGCTCTGTTCTGACAGGTCGGAACCTAGAACCTGCTTCACATTCTGTGTCTCCCTCTCTCTGCCCCTCCCCTGCTCATACTCTGTGTGTCTCTCTCTCAAAAGTAAACAAACATTAAAAAAAATAAAAGTGTACTAGGATTTGGTAGTTGAGATCAGTTTAAAGCAACAATACAAAATCTGTCCTTTCTTAAATGGAACATTCATTTAAACAAGAAAGCTTACTTTCTTGCTTTTTCATTGCCAATGACTATGAGATAAATATATGCATTAAAGAAACTGATCTATCTAACAAAAATTATTTAAATGTTAATTTATTGCATTTGGCTTTTAGGAAGTACATATGTCTCATGCATATGATTAAGCTGAAAATGTAAGGTGAAAAGAGAGGTGAATTTATGTCAAAAATTAACCTTCTAGGAGAGTTCACTTTTATACCAAATATATAAAATATCATATTTTGGCAATGATGAAAATGCCAGTTCCTTTGTAATCTCTCACTTATGTGTCATCTTTACTCCAGAGCTTTAAAATAATTAGGAGCTAATTCTTACATGTGTGTAATGAAGAATGGATGACTATAAAATTTACCTGTGTATTATCTGAAATTTGTCATTGGATAGATTTCAACTGCATCATATTATACTTAGGATAATGGGTATGAGTCCTTGCCTTTCCCACTTTGTAGTTGAGTAACCTTTTCATTCACCTTTCCTTCATTTCACTACTCTTAGGAAACTGTTGTGTTAGCAGCACAATGTTGAAATAAACCGATTGAGATACCAGGTTTCTTAGGGCTTGGTCTCTTCAGGTCTCTTTAAGCTTACAGTTTAGTGGGAAATAATCTTTTTCTTTTCTTTCTAGGAAGAGAGCAAATGATAATGAGTTACGTGGGACTCTCCAATAAAGGCACAGGGGATAGGTGCCTGGGCTCTGTTGTTTGCTTGAGTTTGAATCTTGTCTCTGGCACTTATTAGCTGAGTAGACAAATATTTTTCAGGGTATTAATTGAAATAATACATGCAAGGTGCTTGCCTCAGTGTCAAAATTGCAGTAAATGCTAAGCTAATGTTACTCCTAGTATTAAAATGGATTTTGTTATATCTAAGTTGCTTGAAAATCAGAGCAAACTTTGAGAGAAGAATAGCAAATCACTGTTTTGGTCTGGTGTGTCTGAAACAGATCCTGTGATTGTCCTGTGTCTTAAATGACTGATAACTGACCAACTTTAATTGTTTTTTGAGGATCAGAGACTAAAGCTGGTGGAGAGGAAAAACACATCATTCACAATTATTGTTCTATCAGAATATCTTAGTGTAACCAAGACCATACATGACCATAATTTTTATTCATTTCCTATAACCTTGGCCTGGAACATCTTGGTGGATGAATGTTTTTCTAGTCACATCCAATGTTGTTTATAGTGTAGAGTAGAAATGCCTTTGGATGAACAGATTGTGCACAACAAGTGTTATAATGACCATATGTGGGATTTTTATGATCGCTAGAAATTGTACTCATTAAAGACAAAACAAGACTTATTAGATCAGTAAGTGCTTCCCTGAGCATTTTGAGATGGCCAAAAATTATGGTACACTGGTACTTAAAAGATCAGAATTACTCTCAGTGACAAAATAGCAGCTATAGCAAATAGCAAATGTCTGCGTTGGAAGGCTGAATTTGCTGAGAATGTTCTTCTGAAGATTATAGGCCAGAATTGGTGGTTTGGACTGTCAGTAGTTCGGATCTACTGGATTAATATCAAAGCCAGTCCACAGACTTTTGAGGATCATTCTTTGTTGGTCAATAAAGTCTTTTGCTCTGATGAGAAGACTGGTTGGTGGTATAATATTGCTTATTTTCCTGGATTCAAATAAAGGCAAGATAGAATTTTAAGCATGCATAACTTCTCTAAAGCTATTTTAATTGTTTTTATCTCTTGAATACTAAGGGTAGAAATCATGTTTTAGGGGCACCTGGGTGGCTCAGTTGGTTGAGCGTCTGACTTCCGCTCAGGTCATGATCTCACAGCTCGTGAGTTTGAGCCCCACATGGGACTCTGTGCTGACAGCTCGGAGCCTGGAGCCTGCTTCAGATTCTGTGTCTCCCTCTCTTTCTGCCCCTAACCCACTCACATCCTGTCTCTGTCTCTCTCAAAAATAAACAAACATTAAAAAATTTAAAAAACAACTCAGGTTTTAATAAAATAAAAGCTTTTGGGTTAAAATATTTGCATTCTGACAGTTTTCATACTCAGATATTGCACAAAATGTAATTTACATTCACAAAATGTTTATAAATATATAAATGCTCCGAGGAAGTTGTGTTACCCTTCTTATCATCGTGGTATATAATTTTTAAATTAATGATTTAAGAGATGTGAGATGCAGAGTGTTGAGAGCTATTGGTGTAAATATGTTTAAGTTTATATGGTTTAGAAATTCTTTCCAATATATTACTTTTCTAAGTCTCTGGCTCTCAGTTTGCTAAAAGAGGCAAATGACATAAAACCTCCATGATTTAGTTTCCTGTCTATGAAGAGATATGTCTAAATTAGATGATCTATCTTTAGAGTTTTTTGTACCCAGAAGAACCTATGCATTTAAAAGTAATTGACCTATGGGGCACCTGGGTGGCTTAGTCGGTTAAGAGTCCTACTCGATTTCAGTCAGGTCTTGATCTCATGGTTCTTGAGATTGAGTCCTGTGTCAGGCACTGTGCTGGCAGTGCAGAGTCTGCTTGAGATTCTCTCTCCCTCTCTCTCTGCTCCCCCCTCTCCTGTGCACATGCTTGTTCTCTCTCTCTTAAAAAAATAAATTTAAAAACAGAATCATTAACCTAGAAGGGACTATGAGGGGGGTTTCCCTGAAACTAAGAAACCAAATTAATAATTTAGAAAGGAAAATTGGGGATTTGTTACACCAAGGGCAAGAAGACAGAAGATTTGGAATAGGTGGAAAAATATTGATATCCTATTACTATGGTTCATTGGGCTCAATTTTACTTTGATGCTCTCAGCCTTGACTAGACTGTTACTCATTTTGCAATATTTATTGATGAAATACCCTTAGTCTTCAGATAAATTCTGCTAATATCAAATAATCTTAGAGTAGGAGGTCTTCCTTCTAGGCTCCTATGACTGCAAATTAGAGTCCAGAAATAGCTAAGACTGAATGCAGCCAAGTTGAGAAGATAAAGTCAGGTTCACTAGGCTGTGTTTGGAAACATTGAGACCCATATTTAAGAAGCAATAATAAGAACTTTTGAGGTCTCCATTTAACAGTTGAGAATCTTAGTGACGTGTTGTATGTGACAGAATTGAGTCTTCTCCAACACAGGTATGTTTGTTCTTTCACTGCAATGTATCTGTTTATAAATATAAAATATTTCTATATTGTTTTCCCTCCTACTCTTCAAAAACAGATATAGCAAATGCAAATATGTAATTAACCCCTAGCGTCTAGATGGTGGTGCCTAAATATCATTTGCAAATGAATGAACTAATAGAAACATGTCAAAAGGACCCAAAGTAAACATGAAATGGTTCCCAGTGGCCTAAGTTGGCTTACTTTGAATATCAAAAAGGAAAATGGCTGCAATGGGTTAAAGCAAACCAAATGTACAAAAATCTTGAATTCATAATGATATATAAAAAACAGAATAAAATGATTTATTTTTCTAGCTAAGATGGAGCAATAGGGACCAGATTTACTCTTTTCCTTGAAATATCCCCCAAACCAGGCAAAATATATGTAACAGTAGTCTTCAAGACACTGGCTGTCAGAAAACTAAGGACAGTGATCCCTGAGATATGAGAAGCAAGAGGAGTCCTATGATTGCTTCCATCTAATGCATTGAAAGAATTTCCAGCACATAGCACAGGGTGGGCATGGGCGGGGGGGGGGGGGGTAACCCAGGCAAAACTCAGGAGACACTCTTGAGTTAAGACAGAACAGGAAGTCCAGGGAGACCAAGGCAGCCAGAGTTCAGAGGACAGACCACCAGAGTGGAGAGAACCCCATAGAGAACTCATAGGGAATCCCAGAGGTCTGTAGATGATCTCTTTTGCGCACCCAATCCTAAATAACCCATGAGTACAGAAGAAATCAAAAGAGAAATTAGCAAGTATTTTTAACTGAATGAGAATGAAAACACAACACTGATGATTTAGTGTTATCCTGCTAAATTACCCTTTAGGTAAAATTAAATAGCACTAAACACCTATATAAGAAAAAAAAGAACATCTGAATTTGGTGACTTTCTACGTTATAAACTTTTACCTTATGAAACTTAAAGAAGAAGAGCAAATTAAACTCAAAGTAAGCAGAGGAAAGGAAATAGTAAAGATCAAAGTGGAAGTCAATGAAATGGAAAACAAAAATAAAAGAAAAATCATTGAAATTAAAAACTGGTTCTATGATAAAATAGATCAAATTGATAAATCTCTACTTAAACTGATTAAGAAAAGGAGAGACAGAGAGACAAAGACAAGACACAACTTGCCAATATCATGTCATAACTACAGATTCTACAGATGTTAAAAGGATAACAAGGGAATTTTGTATGTGTTTATGCCTATAAATTTAATAAATTAATGAAATGAAAAATTCATTTGAAAGACAGATTACCAAAGCACACTCAAGAAGTACATAATCTGAATATCTCTGTATCTGTTAAAGAAATTGCATTTGTAGTTAAGAACCTTCCCTCCAATTATACTCCAGGCCCAAATTGCTTTACTGGTGAATTCTACCAAATATTTGTTATATTTAAAAACTTTGAGGCACTTAGCTGGCTCAGTTGGTGGAGCCTGCATCTGTTGATCTCCGGGTCATGAGTTCACACCTCATGTTGGGTGTAGAACTTAAAAAATAAATAAACAATCTAACTAAAAAACTTTATCAGTAAGAGATACACATGAGTATTTACTGGTAACACAGTGTTTAGGCATTTGGTTTGAAGTATTTCAAAGAAGATAAAAAGAAGAAAACGTGGATTGGCCGATGAAAAATGGCAAACTATAGATAATTGAGCTAGATTATAGGACATGGAGGTTTATTACCTTATCCTCATTACTGTTGTTTGAATTTGAAAATTTCCATAATAATAAAAAAGCTTTTAAGAGGTCAAAAATTTAAAAATGTTTATATTAATGTCACATGATAAAATCACACCATTCAGTATCATACTTTTTAAGAATGCATACGAACATGGGAAGTGTTCAAGATAATAATTAACAATAATTTATATTAGCATATAATATTAATTTAAAAATCAGTTGAACAGATAGATCTATGGAGTCTGAAATGTCAAAGTGGCAAGTTATTTTTACCTGTAGTTGGAGTACAAACTTCAGAAATGCTGTGGGTTCGTGAATTTAATGCTGCAGATCTGTTGTAAGTTTACATCAGATCAGCTAAAATGATTTTAATCTTTTATTAGATCTTACTTTAAATATCTACTAACGGCGGGCACCTGTGTAGCCCACCAAGTGTCGACTCTTGGTTTTGGCTCAGGTCGTGATCTCACGGTTCATGAATTTGAGCCCCATGTTGGGGCTCCATGCTGACAGCACAGAGCCTACTTGGGATTCTCTCTCCCTCTCTCTCTGACCCTCCCCTGTTTGGGTGCATGTGTGTACCCACGCTCTCTCTCAAATAAATAAACTTTAAAAAAAATTAAAAAATAAATTACTACTATGGAAGGTGGGAAGAATTTTTGACAAAAAGTTCACTTTTATTATATACCATGTAAAAAATTCATATTTGTCATAACTTAAAGGTAGATGTATTTTTTAGATTGCTGATATATTTTAAAGTTGTGTGTTGATATTATTTTAAAATATGAATATAGTAAGATTACTAAATATTATAAAGCTGTGAGTGTTAATTAGTTAATAATATAATTCTGATGCTACATTAGGTCTTATTGTTGCTTTAGTTATTCAGTTTATAAACATGACCTGAATTCTTGGGATATGTCAGGTATGGTTTTGGTTGAAGTTTTTAATGTTTGTTTCTGTTTTTAAACAGAATTTTTTGGGCAAGGTAACAGACAACTAAACAAAATGCCCAAACTTCTGATATTTTTTGGGACCATAATCACATTTAAAGAATTTTAAAAAAAACCACGTATTTTAAAAGTGCTTATGGTTGAAAGTATGAAATGTTTTCTAAAGAAAAACAAAATTGATTTTTTTCAGTCAATTTAACTTAAGTAACTGAAAGAATGTTCATTCATGCAACTAACTCAATTTTTGTCTTCCCTTTCTTGTGTATCCAGAGACTAGAAATGAAAGATGAACTTTCTTGCCTTTTAAATTTCCAAACAACTGATCAGTTTAGAGTACTTTATTCTACAGTTAGAATAAAATGTTTTGCTGCCTTAAGGATGATGTTGCTGTTTAGTTATAGATTATCATTTCATTTTTTTCTAAGTAATTATGGTAGTTGAGTGTTATTTTGAGATATGGAAAAATACGTGTTCTTAAATTCATTCAGCTCTAAAATATTTTGTAGTAAGTATGAGCCAGTGAGTATTATGAAGATGTGTTTGTTAGATGACCATGCTTTGGTTCTATTTAGCCTCCAGAGTTAGGAGTTGAGCCCAAAACCTGAATGTTGAAAATATTGGCGATGATTATCTAGATCTGGTGTGATCCATTAATTGATTTTTTTTTTTTTAGAAGTTTGCAATGGACAGCAAACCACTTATTGCTGTCATCAAAGCTGATGGTATGATGACTAACTGTATGACCTGGGGCAAATCACCTAATTTCTTTGCCTCAATTTCCTCATCTATAAAATAAGGATAATAATAGCGTCTACCTGCTGCTTGGGTTGTAGAGGAAGTGTGCTTGGGCTGTAACTAAAGTAGTCAAAAAATAAAATAAATAAAATAATGAGAAAAATATTCATCCTGGTGTCCAAAAGTTCCTGGTAACTCTTTAGTCCTAATCTACTCCTATTCTTTCATTAAAATAAAAATGTAAAATAAATTTTCATGAAAATAAATCTTATTTAAAATCTTTATGATCCTTTTATTTCTATCTCAGTGCCAATACTGAATCTTAAGATTAATAACCATATGTGTGCTCTTCATTGTTTTGTTTTGTTCTCTTCCTTTCCCTGCCAACACCCTTATGGGTAAGTTCATGCACTGAACAACTAAAATAGTATTTTTAATAAAATTATTAAAAAATTCTTACTGCAGCAGTACACTGAATCAGAATATACTCTTGTACCTTATTATTATTGCACAAATTAGTGACTTTGATTTTTACTTTGCTAAATTAGTGTAGGCAGTATCTACATAAGCTATGGCAATTTATCACATTTAGTTTTTTATTCTGTTAAATCAGTAACACCTGTCCAATGAGGTTACTCTTTTTATATTTTATAACCCTGTTGCTCACATTCTAGTTGTAATATATATTTGTTTGTGCTACCTTTTCATTACAACAACTACAGTGGCAGGATGTATCAGTGTGACACGAGTAAAATAAATAAATTCATCTTTCAAATGACTCCATTTGTGAAAGTCCTAACAAGTAAAATGAACAGATGAGTTTCTTTGTTATATCTATCCTTTGATAAAATGGTTGCTTCAGGCTTTAATATAAATATATAATATAAAGTGAAGAAAGTAGGCAATCTTTTTTGAAAGGGTCTTTCTTGGATCTTGGCTTTTATATTTTAAATATTGTTTTACATTGCTTAGATTATCCTCATTTTACCCCTTGACTTTTTATCACATACTTCTTATTCATAAATTGTGGTTTTGAGGCAGATATTCTTATATTCGTATGAAAAAGGGTTTCAACTTTATTTATCAGGTCTCTAACACATGAGGTCAGTCTTTATCTAAGAAAGATTAGGAGATGTTGCTTTCATGCTTTCTTAGACTTTCAAATTCGTTCACACTGTTTTGTGAGAGAAATTTTATTTAAGGAACAGTGTGAGTCTACTTCACTCAGTCTTGTGGTTTATACATAAATTGTAATATTAGACACGGATGGGGCCCCAACAGAACAGACTGCCGGAATTAGAGAAACCATATTTGGGGCCTAATGAGAATAAATTATAATGAAACTTAATGAGGAAATATATTACTGGGAAAAAATAAAGTAAGCAGATCTCATTTATTAATTTAAAATAAACATTTATTGAGAATTAGAGCTAAATAGAAACCAAATTTATTTAAGGGACATAGTCAATTATATAAAACCATTGACAGTTATATTCACTTAATAGCTTTGAATGATTATACAATATTTACCAGCATTTTATTTTTAATTAATTTAACTGTGTACTTAAGTACTAATTTCACTGCACCTGGGCAGATCTTGTTAGCCACAGGGAAGTGCCTATGTATGAATATATTATATTCATTCACACACATAGTTAAACATGGTACACACCCACACCATGCCAATCATTAATCATTACTCAGAAACCAAATAACCAGATTTTTCTTTACAATTTTGCTTAATATCGTATGATGTTTATAATGATGAAGGGGCTCCTGGATACTGAAAGGAAGATAAATTATGTTGTGCCTTTTTTATAGTTGCATTCTTGGACAATAGGGAATTCATTTCCATAGTAACTCTCTGTTAGTCAAAAGCTAATTTATTTATGTGACAGTAGAGGTATGTGTTCTGAAATTTTAGCTTGAATCCTCAGTATTTAACCAGAATTTGAGCCAACATATTTTTACTCATTATTTTCCATAATTCTTTTTGGAATAAAGTTTGGTTCTGAGCTGCTTCTTCTCCAGACACCGTGGCCCAATAATAGAGGCCAATCGAGTCCATTGACTAAAGGCAATTGAGCTTCTCACATGTTTGCTATCCAGCCCAGAGGTATCACAGGCATTTACACAAAAGCTGTTGATCACACTGTATTTACAAAACCTTTAGGAATATAGCTGCTTCCCCTCCTGTAGACTTCCCTGCAATTGAACGGTAGACTTCCCTTCAATTGATTGTATCCTAGTGGGATGATTGGCCATCAACATTTTTTTTTTTTCCCAAGAGAAAGCTTTCCACTGGAGCTTTCTCTTTTATATTCACTAGAGGAAATGCTTGGTTATTATGTTTGATCAGAGGTACTTTTTCAACATACAATTGGCTATCAATCTTGGATCTTTAAAAATGAAACAATACCCCCGTGCCTGAGAAGGCAGCACAAGTGATGACTTTTACAGATCTCATCTAGCTGGAAAAGAAAACAAAGTTGGTTAGCACTGCGTTTCTCAGGCAAGTTGCAGGAATACTCTGGCAGTTAGGCTTCTGGGCTGTTATAAAGAACTCCCATTAGATTGACTACTTTTTTCTTATTTTTGGAAACTGGATCTCCTAACCCTCTCCTTTCACTTTGTTCTCACCCCTAGGTCTGTTAGTCCTCAGATCCTTTTTTCTCTCTAAGCTATGTGCTTCTGCATCACAGAGGACTTCTCCAGGCTGCATTCAGTGGGAGGCAGCTAGGCCAAAGGAAGTGAGAAACTAGTGTATTTCTCTCCCTCCCTCTCTGTCTCAGGTAACATTACTGGAGACAGCTTTATTTCCTCCATGGTTCTAGCCCTGGACAGATCCCCTGCAGCTCCAGCTTGTATTGGATGGCCATAGCCCATGGATTCCAGTAACACTGACCCGTCCTTTTGTCCTTCCCTCCTTGGGTGCATGTTCTTCCTGCTGTTGCAAAATCTCTGGCTTACACTAGCCTCTCCAGTTTTTCTTCTCAGCCTCTGCTTCACCAGAATAACCAATTTCCTTAATGAAATTCCCTTCGTGTAATTTTAATAAATACTTACAGTGGTTTCTGTTTTCCTGTTTGACCCTAATGCATCCTTCTTTCTGCATCATTCCATGTTTCTTACATGAGACCCCCTTTAAGAGAGTAGAACCGATAATTATTTCCTCTCAGAGGATCTTGTAATGGTGGCGATCAAAGCACAAAGCAGAGAATTGCACATAATGTAAGATTTAAGTTATTCTTGACCCTTCCTAAAATTATCACTACCTGTACTTCTGCTCTGGATCTAGACAAGCTATAGCTAGAGAGATAGAGACAGCTAGCTATGTGACAGTTAAAAACAATGAAGCTACAAGGCCATGGTGAGTCCCCAAAATAGGATGATGGACTAGCTGCTTAATTCTCAAAAGATAGTTTGTATACATGCTCCTAGAAAGACAAAATTTAAATGTTTTCTCAGTGCTATAATCTATAATGTCCATTCATAGAGGAAAATTTGAAGAAAAGTATTTGACTAAATAAGAAGTTGTGAACTAGTTATCTGAGTTATTGGTTATTAGTCACTAGTTAATTTAAGTTACATCTTAGATGGTTTTGACTGATAATTTAAAAATAACATGCTATCATGTCCACTTCTGTTTATTTTTTCATTTTCAAAAATCTTGGTCATGCTTTTTTTATTGATATGAGAGGGCATAAGTGACTCAGAGTACATATTATTAAAGTAAACCATAATTTGATATTAAAGCTATACCTTAGATGTACACTGGCTATTTTATTTTAAATTCATCTCGCTTGAAGCCTTTTACTCATAGATGGACAAAATAGGTTGAGAGAGTAGCATTACAGATGGATAGTTCTTTGTATCAGAATGTGATACTTTAACATATAAGGCAAAGTTATAAAATTTTTGCAGCTTACTTTGGAAAAACTTATTTTCTATTTAATGATAATGTAATTTCATGATCTATATTATTTAATTACCATTTTTTTAAAGTTTATTTATTTATTTTGAGACAGAGTGTGTGTGTGAATGGCGCAGATACAGAAGGAGGTACAGAGGTACAGAGGGAGAGAGAATCTCAAGCAGTCTCCGCACTTCAAGTGCAGAGCCTGGTGCGGGGCTCGAACCCATGAACCGTGAAATCATGACCTGAGCCAAAATAAAGAGTCGGAAGCCACCGACTGAGCCATCCAGGAGTCCCATGATTACCGTTTCTTACTGATAACCGATATACTGCCTGTAGCATAGATATTAACTTTGATTTTTAGATCATTCACTTTTAGCTCTTGAGTGCCATTAGCAGAGTGAGGAACTAAAGTTTACCAATTTCAAATTTAAATATATTTTAACCAAATGCTGTTGCTTCTCAAAATGGTTATTATAGAACAAAGGTAAAACAATTGAAATCTGATTTAGTGTTTGGAGAGTTCCTGACTTGGATTTTGAGTACACATCTTTACATGCCCTTTAAAAAGTTTGAGTCTTCTAAGATTTTTCTCATGTGGAAAGTGTTCATTCTTTCATTATCATAGGTGATTGGGGCACTTGGATAGTACCATGAACAATTAAATCAAATACATTGCCAGAAATGAAGACTGTGGAAGAAATAGCATTTTTTCCCAACTTACATCTTGATTTCTTTTCGGATGGATTCAGTGACTCCTTTCTCACTAGTAGTGGTGATCCAATTGACTAATTGTAAGTTTGTTAGTATCAGATATGTCTTCCAACTAGAAGGAATATTTGGGGGTTTATTTGGGTACTGTAAGGGGGAATGTAGAAAGAAGTATGACATATATGTTTTGGAATGTTTCTTCTCATAAAAATGGCTTTGAGATTGAGAGGAGAGAATGCTGCTGATGGATGCCTAGGTGAGCTGTTTTCTTCCTTGGTGACTCAGGGTGCTCCAGACTTATAGGGCAAACCTCAGAGAGAAGCTGCATGTACCTATTGACAGAGGCCCCATGCTGTTCCGCCATGTGTGTTAGGAAGTCTTTTTCTGGTGGCATGGAAGGCCGAACACTGGTCGGTGGCCCCGCTGGTGGTTATTCTGGGCACCAGCGTTTTTTTAGTTCACACTCCCTGAAACAGTACCTGGTCACAGAATAGGAAGAATCATTTCTGAAATTAAGATTTAAGCACTTTTCCCTCTGAGCTGTGGCTTTAGGCTGAGGCCCAGAAATGAGAGTGTAAGGCTATGAGATTTTCGATGTGAAGGTGACTCCCAGTTGCATATTCTAAATTGGGAAGAAAGAAAAAAACAGACATTTTATTTTACAGAGTAGGTACAACATTTCGGTAACATTTCTGGAATGCCAAAAAAATATATATGTCAGAATACTTTTTTAAGTTAAAAAGCATTAATGGCATCCTTTTGTTTTTCAGCTGCATACATTTAAAAATAAAGACTGGAATGATAAGACTTTTGCCTGAGTAGCATGTGATCAAGAGGTCAACGTACAGGTCGCTTGGCTTGGATATGACAAGCTTTTGTCCTGGGCTAAGTTTCATTTATTTTCCTACTTTAAAAAATTAGGTCATGAAACTTTTATTTGGAAGGTACCTCCCAAACTTCTGACACACTGAAGTGTGGTATATGATGCCAGTCACTGAGATAGGTTCCAAATTCCATGGACTGTCTTTTGTTTTTATAATAGATCTCGGACCTTGTTGCAAAGAAATGAAGGACAAGTACCCAACCAGTCCAGTTAGATGAAATAATCTCTCCTTGTTTGCATTCACATTTGACTTAATTTGCCCTTAGTTTATTTAAGCTTTGATTTTTTTTTCCTATGTGAGTGAAACAGTGTGAACATTTTATTTTTTTAATTGAGGAGAAGTTCTGTTTCTTAGCTCCTGCTGGGTAAAAAAGTGACAGGGCTGCTTAGTGCTGCTAACTTTAAGTGCTGTTTGTAGTTTGTTATGAGCTCCAGAAATCTTATGTGGAGAAAAGAAAGGGATCTGGTGGAAAGAAAAGTCCTAGAAAAAAGTCAATTAGAGACTGCTGCCTGCCAGAGTACAAGATGAGGAACAGAGCATCCATTCTGAATTGGTACACCAAGACGCAGAAATCCAATTAACAAATTCACATTTCTGCAGCAGAAGACAGTGATTACAATTTTGGTGAATTCTTCAGAATTCCTGCCACACACATCAAAATGCTGACAATTTACAGAGGCTTGAAAAAAAGAAAAACTGTTCTTCACTTTAAAAACAAATATATAAATAGAGAACTGTTTGTGCTTCTTGTTCTAAATGACCTTTAATTGTGTGGAATGAGATTTTTTTTTTTATTTAATACTTACATCTTAGTGAACTTTATGTTCACTAATGTTCAAAAATATCACTTTTAAAAACACGTAGCTTCAGAGCCTTAGATCCTGCATTTGACAGAGTTAGAGGGACAGATACCTGATTTCTGGAAATGTAAATAAATGAAAATATCTTTAAAGTTTTGACCCTAATTTCAGATTTACTCAGCAAGAGCATTTAATGAATTGAGTTTGATGCACCTAATACCGTGTAAGGCACTGGTGACATGAAGGTGAATAGCCATGGCCCTGACCTATAGTAGCTTGCCTTTGACTCTAGTGGGAGGAACACTTACTAGACCAAACTGTAGAGCAGCGTGTTGAAGGCCCTGGTGGGAGAATGACCACCATCAGTGGGTGTACGTAGGTCAGTCTCTGACTCTGACAGTGGGCATCCCAGATGATTTTACAGAGGATGTGCCCTGGAGCTGTGAAGGCTGAATTATGCTTTGATGGGAAATGAAGCCAGCCTGTCACTGCCCCAAGGTGGCTCAGGATACTATTGCTGTTAATGCATTTAAAAAATTTTTTAGAATCAGATTAGCCGACTATGTATTATATTCTATTACTATGCTTATGTATGCTTGGATATTAATTTAATCAATCAATTAATTTTTTTTTTCCCTCACTGTTAATTGTACCCTACTATCATTGTATCCGGCTAACCCAATGAATTTAATCAATTGTAAGTGCCATTTGTGTGCTGATGACTTCCAAATTTTCTTGACATCTTTTCTTGGCCATCTAATGGGCATCTCAGACATAGCATATTCAAAATCAAACTCTTTTCCTATCCGCTACCAAACCATCTTAGTTAATTGGAGCAATACCTTCCAGGAGCTCAAATCAAAAACCTTAGAATCGTCCTTGATTCTTCTTTTTCTCTCATGCTCCATAATCCATTTGTCAAAAAATTCTGTTGATTCTTCTTTCAAATATATCCAGAATCTGATATTCATACCACCTCTAGCTGCTATCACTGTGGACCAAGTCAGATATTGATTGACTACATTAATTCAGTATAGTCTCTCTCTGCTTCTACCTTTGCTTCTCTTATAGACTCACGCAGAAGCTAGAAGATCATTTAAAAATGTAAGTTAGATCATGTCATACTCCTACACAAAACCCTCCAGTGGCTTCCCAAATTCCTCAGAGCAAAAGCTAAAATCCTTACCTTGTCCTACAAGGTTTCATACAGTCTGCCTGTCTTCACTCACCTCTTTGGCTATGTCTCCTGTTAGTTTTCTTTCTGTTCATTCTGCTGCAATACCTCTGGCTCCCCATTCCAAAATGCTCCTCCTGTTCCCATCCCAGGGTCTTCGCACTAAGTCTGGGCCCAGACATCAACATGTTTTGTGTGCTTCCTCGCCTCCTTCAAATCTGTGCTCAATGATCATCTTTTCAATGAGATCATCTTTGACTGCCTATTTAAAATCATACCCCATCTCATCCCTTCCCTCCACTGTTTTCCATCTGCCTTGCCTTGTTTTATTTTTTTTCTATAGTACTTTTTTTTATATAGGACTTTTAACATACTATATAATTTACTTATTTATTTTTCTCCTCACTTTTTTCCAAGTAGGAATATAAGCACCCTATGGACAGGGTTTTTTTGTCTGCTGTGTTCACTGTTGTATTTTTAGCAACTAGAATAGTGTCTGGTCCATGATAGGTGCCCAATAAATAGTTATTGATCATATGAATAATATCTTATGCATTCTTTTTTTTAGATTTTTTAATGTTTATTTTTGAGAGAGAGAGAGAGCGAGAGAGAGAGAGCGCGCGCGCATGAGCGGGGGAGGAGCAGAAAGAGAGGGAGACACAGAATCTGAAGCAGGCTCCAGGCTCCAAGCTGTCAGCACAGAGCCCAACGCGGGGATTGAACGCATAAATGGTGAGATCATGACCTGAGCCGAGGTTGGACGCTTAACCGACTGAGCCACCCAGGTGCCCCTCTTCTGCATTCTTTATTTGAGTGATTGAAGAGGCTGAGCTTTATGAATTAGTTTTACACTTTCAGGATTTAAACCTCAATAGCTCTGTATTAGAGAAGTGGTTCCCAATTTAGGCTGCGGTCAGCTGGGTATCTTTTTCAGAAATACTAATGACTGGCCTTACCTCAAGTCAGTGAATCAGAATGCCTAAGGATGGGGCCTCGTTATCAGTATTTTTTTAGAAGTTCCCCATGTGATCCTAATGTGCAGCCAAGTTAGAGTCAGGTGTTGAGGAGACATTTAAGTAAGTATGCACAAATGAATGAAAATTCACAACTATCCAGATATGGACCAACTCAAGCATTAAGACTGGATGGCAAGTGTTTGGGGTGAAAGATTGTTCCTGAGCAGAAGAGCCTGGGAAGGGCTGGTTGAGTAGGAGGGGAGGTGGAGGGGAAGTGAAAGAGTTGGGAAAGACAAAGAGGAGTCTCCCAGGTACTTGTAGCAGGAAGGGAAGGTTGGACCCTGGTCCCTTGGCAGCTGCTGCCAATTGATGGTTCCTGTCTAAAGGGCATAGTTAATATTGGAGACTGTCTGGTTAATAATTTGTGTTAGGCAAGTAGATTGTATTTCCAATACTCACTAATTTTTACTCTCTCTAAAGTAATTGAGAAGGTTTTGTGGAGAAGTTGAGGTAGGAACTAGGCAGTTGAATAAGTGGCAGGGAGAGAAGAAGACACACTTCCAAGTTATCTGCATAAAAAGAGTGAAGTGAGAGCAATTTTAAAGTAATGAGCACAGCTCTTTGAGTACATTGAGACTAGCCTCTCAAAATTTGGGGAAAGAGATTTCAGCTAGCTTAACAGATTTCAGAAAATGGCAGTAATAGTGAAGGGCTTTGATAGGCAAGTTCTGGGGTTCTTTTTTGCAGTTGAATATTTTTGTTTCCTAAAAGTTTCAGAGAAGGTGAGAGATATGGTCAGAGTTATTTAAGGAAGATTAATCTGGCTGGTGATGTGCCAATAAGGAGTTAGAAGGTACAGCTCTGAGACACAGTGCAGTAAAGTGTGCTAGAAAACAAAACAGGATGTGAATAAAATGGCAAAAAATGTCAGATCTAGTAGGAGAATGGCAGAGTGAAACAGACCTTGGATTTGGAAATAATGCAAAGAAACAGTAGCCCAGTGTGATTAAGAAGGCAGTGGATGGAAGGAATACATAAAGTGTCAGAGAATTAACATAGTAGCTACTGTGTATGTGACAGCATTCAATACCCTGAAAGTCCTGTTTTCGTGGTTAGATTTAGAAATTTTTATTGTCTATGCCAGGATCTCAGGCTGTTTAAATGCTTTCAGTTACATCCTGAGGTTCTTGGTTCTGTGAGGTGCTGGGAAGGTTTCACCTGATTTCCTAAATGTAGCTTATCTAGCTTTTATTACCATTTCTATACTTGAGTGCAAGCCTTAACCAAGCTGAGATTCAGAGCTAGTTGATGAGCAGAAGGGATGCCGCTCATTCTCTCTTGTCCAACCAAATCCTCTAAATGTAGATATCAGACCCTGTCAAGATGTAGAAGCCATCCTATGCTCAGGGACAGAAATTCCCTCTCTGCCCCTTTCCTTCCCATTCCCAGCAGTCTTAATTTTTCCCCTCCCCCCGCTTTTTTTCCTGTTTTTCCCATGCAAGACCTGTGCTACAACTCCTTTCCTTTATTTCTTGTGTCTCCCTCCCTGTCGATAATAGGAGACTCTTCCCCAGAGAAACTGTCTTTCTCTGATCCTTCTGTCTCCCTGTGCCTCTGCTCTCTCCCATGACCTCCATCTTGGCAGATGAGTATGTGGTGCTGGTCTGCAGCCCCAGTAACCCTGATATCACAAGGCAGCCTGTCTTAACCCTTGACTTTGCTCCCTAAAGATTATGACTGATTGCTTTGAAACCCAGTCCCAATAAAACCAACATCTGCAGGGCTGGTAAGAAGTAATTTAGGACTGGTTGGCCTTTGAACATATTAAACTATGCAGAAGTCTTTATTCTTTTTAAAAATTATTACCTCCAACTGGCTTCATCTGAATTATCCTTGTTAGCCTGAATTGATGGAACATCCCTGCTGCCACTGCCAAGGTCCCGTGAGTCCTCTTATGTTGGTTCATCCACCATAGTCAATTTGCACAATTGAGGATTTTGTTTAATTTTTTACTTTTCCAGAGTCTTACGAGAACTTGGAAGCCATTTGAGGTCTTTTTATAAACCTTCAAAACTGTTTCCTAGGTAACATTTTAGTGTCTCATTTTATACTTAAGTACATACATGGCCATACCAATCATTGACTAATTTTAGTCTTTAACCTAAATTAGTTACAAGTAATATTTTTTCTCAATAAAAGCAAAATTAAACTGAAAGTTGGTTACCTGTAGTCTACATTCTGACTTGGGCTTCTCTTAAAATACCTTACTACATGTTTAAGAATTGGAGTGACGTGTTTAGAAGATCTTGGTTGTAAACTTTGTTTATTCAGATCCTCAGTGATTTGTATAACCCAGCTACCAGTGAATTTATAAGGAAAGTAAGTTTAATTAAAATGCCAGTTTCCTAAATGTAATTATTTGTTTTATACTATGAAGGATTATTTTAGGTAACTTTTTATGAAACACTTGAGGGCACTATTATGAAATTCCCATAGCAAGGGAAGGAATGTGATAAATTTGACAGAGCTGTTTGTGGAGTTTTCAATAAAAAGTCCTCAGTACGTGTCTTGTAATAATGCTGGTTTCCAGGAATTAGCCTTCTGAAATTGCGTTTGGATACTGTTGTATTTCATGCTGAACTGGCCAAAATAGTCATAGGGAAGACCACATGAGCATAGTCAATGACTGTCAGCTCATAATAAAATGAGCCTTAATTGGATCCGAGAGTAAAATGCTCTTTTCAAGATCTCAGAATGCTACATGTGATAGCCAAAGTAAACTTGTTTCCCCATGTATGAGTTTGAGCTCCATTGTAAGAGTAAGAAATGTTCCATTTATGGACAATAAACAGGGAGGCATCAGCCACAGGTGGGCCAGTGTCATCATTTGACCTGCCCTGCAGTGAGGAATGGTCCTGGATGCAGGATTTCTAAAAGCTAAAGAATCAACCAACTAAAATTAGAGGTTTTATTGCATAGAGATAGTTTTTGGAATTGTTACTTCTTACTCTTCCATTAATTTTAGAAGATATCTTTGGATTTTCTTAAGTCTATAAAATAATTTAGATTTGCTAACATCTCTCTCCCTGTTATCTGTTCCTTAATAAGTTATTCAAACCTGTTTGGTCTTCAGTTATGTTTCGTAATGTGAGGGGACTGAACTGCACAAACAGCTTTAAATTTTCTTCTTTACACAACTTTATTACAGCCTCCTTCTATGTCCTGGTTGATGAAGTGATTTTTCTTTTGTATCTTGGCCAAATGTACCTAACATACATAGTTCACCTTTTTAACCATTTTTAAGCGTACACTTCTGTGGTACCAAGTACATTCACACTGTTCTGTTATGATAAAGATAATTTACAGCGAAGGAACCTAAGAGATATGTAAGAATTCACATAGAAACTTTGTCTCAGAAGCTGTGGTAGACTCCAAAATATACATGTGTAGGACTCCAAAATATACATGTGTAGGAAATATTTATGTGACCGGGTAAAAATTTTATGAATTTGTGTCTTCCTAGGGACTATAATAAAGAATAATTGGAAATAAAGTGATGCTGTATATGTATTATTCATGGCTATATTTAATAGTTCACATATGCATACGGTTACACATAGCAAAATTCATCCTTAACACTCAGGTTTAATAGTCATGCTTCAAAGTATTTTCTAGCATCTCTATGGGTCCATTTTGTGTATTTCTGATTTTGCTGTGGTACAGATATGTCAGGACATAAGCCCAGCAAGCCATCCAGCACCTGCAATTCAAAGAGGCTATTTGTTTCTTTATGCATTTCCAGAACAGTATATACTTAACAGTAGTACAGACTTTCGGGTGTTCACACCTAAAGGAACTAGGAAAAGAAAAAAGTTCGAAGGTAGTAGAAAGAAGGAAATAATAAAGATTAGAGCAGAGATAAATGGAATAGAGAGTAAAAAAAAAAAAAAACAAAAGAAAATGTCAATGAAACCAACATCTGGTTCATTGAAAAGATAAACACAATCGATGAACTTTTAGTCAGACTCATCAAGAAAAAAAGAGAGGCCTCAAATAATATCAGAAATGAAGAAGGAGAAATAACAACTGACACTATAGAAACATAAAGGAATATAAGAGAATATTATATATAAAAAAATTATATGCCAACAGATATATAACCTAGAAGAAATGGATACATTTCTGGAAACATACAATCCAAAACTGACTAAGGAAGAAATAGAAAATTTGAATAGACCAATTACTAGTAATGAAGTTGAATCAATAATCAAAAAACTCCCAACAAATAAAAGTCCAGGATCAGGTGGCTTCATAGGTAAATTCTACCAAACATTTAAAGAAGAGATCTTACCATTTGTGACAACATGGATGGAGCTAGAGGGTATAGTGCTGGGTGAAATTAGTCAGAAAAAGACAAATACCATCTGATATCACTTATATGTAGAATCTAAAAACCAAAACAAATGAACAAACAAACAAAAACAAACTCTTAAATGCAGAGAACAAACAAGTAGTTGCCAAAGGGAAATTGGGCATGTGTTGCAGGGTGGCGATAGTTGAAATAGATAAAGGAGATTAAGAGGTGCAAACTTCTAGATGTAAAATAAATAAGTCATGGAGATGAAAAGTCCGGGAATATAGTAAAAAATAACATAGTGTGGTGACAGATGGTGACTATACTTTTGTCGTGAACCTTGGGTAAAGTATTGTCGAATCAGTATGTCATACACCTAAAACGAATGTAGTATTGTATGTTAATTATAATTCAGTTTAAATATACAAAAACATATCCTGTAAAGAAAACTAACTATAAAAATAATGTGGTTTAAGAAAATGGTTATTTTTTATATAGGAAGTACAAGTATAGGATACATTACTAAGAGGAACTTTAATAATAAGAGTATCAAATGTAACAGTGACTAATCCTTGATATGTAAAAGTTCATCTTTGCTTAACTGAGAACAAGAGAACTTGACCAAAGAAACAATTAGCTCCTTTTTTTAGTCCCAGTACAAATTCTTGTGAAAAATAAAAGATTTGTGAAAGTAAAAAGACAGGTCCTTACACTATTAAGATATTTATAGGAAATGTGACTGTTTACAAAATACAAATTGAGGGGGCACCTGGGTGGCTCAGTCGGTTGAGTGTCTGACCAGCTCAGGTCATGATCTCGTGGTTCATGAGTTATGGGGCTCAGTGCTGTTGGTCTTTCAACCAGAGCTCAGTTCGGATCCTCTGTACTCCCTTCTTTCTTCCTTCCTTTACTTGCACTCTCTCTCCCAAAAAAATACACAAAAAATTTAAAGAAATACAAATTGAGTAAAACCCAGGGGATGTGCAAACATTTTCATGAAGCAATTCTAATAAATTCATCTTTCCGTGAGTGAGGATTGGATTTGAAAAATTTAACAAGACCTCCCCTCACTACAGTATGCAGCTAACAGGAGTGGCCAATTCGAGTTGCCTATTTTCCCAGGAAGTACTTTCTTGGCCTTTGAAGATACACCTAGAGGAGAAGGCTGAATGGACCACGCATCTCCTTCTATGCCTTTGTGAGCATATACATCTGAAGGAGGGAAGTGGGCCTCAGTGTTTAAGGTGGTTAAAGATATTACCCTTGTCTTAAGAGAAACTTGGCTTCTTTTCAAAGATAGAGAACCCTGAAGCTGTTCTGTATTAATTTTCTATTGCTGCATAACAAATTAACACCAATTTAGAACCTAAAACAATGTACATTTCCAAGGATCAGGAGTCTAGACACTCCAATGTGGCCTTTTTTCCAGTGTTTCACAAGGCCATAATCAAGGTCTCAACTGGGGATGCATTTCTTCCTAGAACTTAGATTCTCTTACAAGCTCATGTAGTTGTTGGTAGAATTCAATTCCCTATAGTTGTAGTAATGAGGTCCCCATCATCTTGCTGGCCTTCATGCAGGGATTTCTCTCAGTTCCTATAGGCTTCTTGCAGTTCCTCTCACAATATGGCTGAGTAATGAATGCTTCAAGACCAGCAGGAGAATGTCTCTGACCTCTAGACCATTAGTGTAGACCCTGACTAGGTCAGCCCCATCCAGGATATGGTCTTTTTTGATTAATTCAGTGTCAACTGGTCAGGCATCTTAATTACTGATGCAAAATCCCTTCAGCTTCACCTTAAAAGGAAGATACCCCCATTATATTCACAGATCCTATTCACACACAGGGTCAGAATTATACCAGGGCCTAGATCATTGGGTTATTTTAGCATTCTGCCTACCATACTTGTTTATTTTCTCACTGTGTTTCTCAGGGTCAGGAGGTGGGGGCAAGATCTTTGCTCTCAGCTGCTTTCAGATTATCAATCTTCTACCCTCATGAAAAATAATAACAATAAATATAATTAATAAAACACTGAGACTTTGAAACCTGTGGCATTTGGTGTTTGTTGTCTCCCATTTTACTGCCATCTTTTATACTCCTGGCGTCTCCTGCTCCTTCATAGAGATATTGGATGCCAAAGATTTCGGCACTTGACTCACAGCCTTCCATTTTGTTCCATGCCCAACTGTTACTCTGAATGACTTCAGTTTCTGTGCCCATCACATAGAGATATGTCAGAAAGAAAACATAATAAGGAACATATGTATTAGCCCTTTGATTCCTTATTAGAATTTTAGTAATATCAGAAAGACTATAAAAACTTTGGGGATGCCTGCATGGCTCAGTCACTTGAGCGTCTGACTTTTGATTTCAACTCAGGTGATGGTTCAAGCACCATATCAGGCTCTGCGCGAACAGCATGGAGCCTACTTAGGATTGTTTCTCCTTCTTCCTCTGCTCCTCCCCCACCTTAAAAATTAATAAACATTTTTTTAACTTAAAAAAACATACTTTGCTGTTTATTTTGTATTTTATGTATTTGTTTTTTGTTCCTGTAGATACTTCGAAAAGTTTTGATCATTGTTGTTTTATTTAATGCCAGTCTGCCTTATATATAAGGGGTAAAGGATAAGGATCAGGAGTCACGTTTGAGGCAGAATGTTAGAGCCTGAGCAGCTCATCTCTGGGCCCTGGGCTTGGTATTGATTCTCGTCATCAGAGAGAGGAATGAGGAGAACCTTGGGGAAGGCGAAACAGGGAGGCTGCCCTGATTCTGACTGGTGAGCTATCTGGAGCTACTGAAGTGGTTAGAACAGTCTGTTTTATTTTAACAAAGTGAGTGCATTCCCTGTGTACTTTGGTTGCCAAGTACCGATCATATTCTGTTGTTGGTAAGGCTCTGAGACCATGGTAACTTGAGTAGGAACTTTGTTAGAACCCATTCCTCCCTCCCTCCCTCCCTCCCTCCCTCCCTCCCTCCCTCCCTCTCTCTCTCTTTCTCTCTTTCTTTCTTTCTTTCTTTCTTTCTTTCTTTCTTTCTTTCTTTCTTTCTTTCTAAATGTTTATTTATTTCAAGATAAAGGGCAGTGAGGGGCAGAGAGAATGGGAGAGAGAGAATTCCAAGCAGGTTCCGCTCTGCCAGCTCAGAGCCCGATGCAGGGCTCAAACCCACGAACTGTGAGATCATGACCAGAGCCAAAATCAAGAGTCAGATGCTTAACCAGCCGAGCTGCCCAGGTGCCCCTGAATACATTTCTTCTTTCCTGGTTCTGCCTCCATTCTGGAGTGTTGTCCTGAGTCTCACTTTGGATTGGTGGCTTTGGTTATCTGACCCTATAGGCTGATTATAGAGACATCTTCCTAAATCTTTTTATGAATCTTCAGAATGCAGCCCTTAGTGTACAGAAGCTTGCTGTCTCAATTAGAAAGAATGTACCTACTGTTGTGGACATTTTCATATTTCCTCTCTCTTAGCTATCTCTGTTTCTTTCCTCAGTTCTGCAGCATATATCAGGGAGCAGTGAGTAGTTGCTCTGTGTGAACCTTCTCTGTGTCACTACTTCCTTTGTGAGCTGAGGTGGAAAAGAGTGTTTGAGTGCTGCCTAGTGGACTCAGTTCTGTAGAGCTGCTCTGCCCAGCATTGTAGCCACTAGCCACATACATATATAAAAAGTAAATGTAAATTAAACAAAATTAAATAAGATAAAAATTCAGGTCCTCCCTCACATTGGTGACATTTTAAGTGCTCAGTAGCTGCATGTGACTATGGTTACCATATTGGGCAGCAACGATACAGAATATCTCCATCATCAGAAAGTTCTCTGGGACCATGCTGTTTTAGAGCATTTCTTTCCCTGTAGCCTGACAACAGTGGAGATTCCAGTGTCTTACGTTGTCTTGGGATTGAAACTCAATGAACCTTTGGGTGGAACTTGACTGTCTCATTCCTCTGAGGCCTTTGGGTTGGGTTACACCTGCAGGTCAGCTTCCTGCAGGACTAACCTGATCCCTTTACGGAAGGATTTGAGGGTAAGCATAGAGAAGACTGGCCAGTTCTGGGAAAGCTCCCTCACAGTGCTAGAAATGCCCTATACTCATTTTCTACTGCTGACATAAAAATTACCGCACACTGAATAGCATAAAATAGCACAAATGTACTATCCCATAGCTGCATAAGTCAGAAGTACAACATGGGTCTCACCAGGCTAAAATCAAGGTGTTGGCTGGATTGTGTTCCCTTCTAGCAGCTTAAGGGGATGGATGATCTGTTTTCTTGCTCCTTCAGATTTTTGATGGAATTCAGTTAAGGTTGTAGATCTGAAGTCCCTATTTCTTACTGGCTTTCAGCTCAGGGCTGTTCCAGTTTCTAGAGGATGCCCACAATCCTTAGCTCCTAGTTCTCTTTCTCCATACTCAAAGCCAATAAAGGCATGTTGAATCCCTTTCACAATTCTAATGTCTCCTACACCACCTTCCATTACATCTCTCTGACTTTAGCTGGGAAAGGTAGTCTGCATATAAAGGCTCATGTAATTAGATTGGGCCTACCCTGTTAATCCAGGATAATCTCTCCATCTCAGAATCCATAACTTTAATCACATCTGCAAAGTCTCATTTGCCAGGTAAGTAACATATTAGGGCTTAGACATATTTGGAAGGGGTGCTACTTGGTTTATCACTTGCATGCAGAATAATTCTTTACGTGTTATTAAGCAAAAATACCTTATTTGATTTGTAGCTTATTTGAAGAGGATGATTTCCATCTTTGTTTAAATGATATTATTAATTTTCTTTGGAGACTAAACATCAGGGGAAGACAAGAAACCTCAGGAAAGGAGGAGAGAAAAGGGAGAAATGGGGAAGGTGACACCTGGAGAAAAATCTTTACTTAAACAGCATTTTATATTGCTTTCCACTTGGTAAAACACACTACACGTAATAGTTCTATTTGGAGTTTATTGATAAAATATCACCAGAGTATCTCCGAATTAACCACTTACTCATATCTCATCTTTTAAAAAGTGCGAAAACCTATACAAAAGTGGTGTTATAATCCTGAAGATAAATATCTGAAATTGAACAATGTTAGAATAATCTTACTAAACTGTAGGTACTTAATGTGATATGTTTAACAGCTTTCCCACGTATTATGTTGCTATTTTTGATTCTTATGAAATGTCAATAAAATCTATTTGATTTTAATATTTATTGCCATTCATATATATATATATTGCCATTCATATATATATATACTTCTCCATTTCTAATTTAGTACATAAAATATTATATGAATGAGTTTAACTTGATTAGACTGTTATCTATTTTCAGTATCATACAGTGTGATACTCTACTTTGTAATAAACTATATAAATTTTGAGAATGAATGTAGCATTTATCTTTCTCATCTTTCACTTTTTTTTTTTTTTATCTCATTAGCTACGAAATCTTTCCAGCTTGGACCTACGTCATATCACTGAACTGGATAATGAAACCGTGATGGAAATTGTCAAGAGGTGCAAAAATCTTAGCTCTCTCAATCTCTGCCTGAACTGGATCATAAATGACAGGTAACCATTGTAACATCTTGAAAACAGTTTTCCAGAGGGAAACATGTGTTCTACTGACCAAATACTAATTATCATTATAACAAGGCATGACAATTTTAAGGAAAATTTAATGTAGCCATGCCTTTTGGAAATAGATATGTTTAAGATTTGAAAACCATCTAGACGTATACTTTTAATCCATCCACTGCTTATATTTACAACAAGGTTTTATGCGTTTTGATTCAAATGTTTGCCTAAACAGTTATAACAGCAGTCTATTGAATTTTTCTTTGTCACCCATCCAGGATATATTGTTTGTTACTTTAATATTTTTGCAACTTTTGTGCTTGATTTACTGTTCACTTATCAAGGAGAATGATTCTAAGAAATGATTTCAATTTATTTATTTTTTTTCAACATTTATTTTATTTTTGGGACAGAGAGAGACAGAGCATGAACGGGGGAGGGGCAGAGAGAGAGGGAGACACAGAATCGGAAACAGGCTCCAGGCTCTGAGCCATCAGCCCAGAGCCTGACGCGGGGCTCGAACTCACGGACCGCGAGATTGTGACCTGGCTGAAGTCGGACGCTTAACCGACTGCGCCACCCAGGCGCCCCAAGAAATGATTTCAAATATTATGCATTCAGGTCCTTTCTCAAGGATGACATTTTGTTCTCTGCATCAATATAATTAGTTTTAAAAATGGAAGTCACGTGATGGACAGTTTAATACATAGTGTCAAAATGTATAAAATGGGTAGTTTTCTTCTTGTAAGCAATGATAAACCCATTTTTCTTTGAACTATTGCATGAAAGAAAATTAGATGGAGGAGCCCTTGAGAGTAGACTTCTTTATAATGAAATCAAATGTGGAGTAGGACTATTCCGCTGCTAATGATTATGTAGGTAGGTTCTGAAATACAGACAAGAGACAAGATGTTGGTCCAGTAACTTTGAGGGATAAATTTTGTTTTTGTTTTTTTTAAAGATAAGCCACCAAAAATATTTTGCTTTCAGAATAGAAAGTACTATTTCAGTTAAAATTCGTACCTATTTAAATTTAAATACTTTTGCATAAATAGGAGCAATGATTTATTAAGTTTGTGTCAGATAATGTTTTAAATCAAAATACTTTTCCCCTCCTCTTTTAATTTTGTACTTAAAATTAAAGTTACATGGACTCCATTTTCCCCCATTATGGTAAGTTCTAGTGACAGTTTTGTAACTTAACCCACATTATCCTTACAGTTATGTGATAGCCTTTGACTTGACTCTTTCTTAGTAAAATTTTTCTTGAAAAATTTTCTAATCCAGATCACATGGTCATCATTTATAAAAGGTATTTATTGTTTTTGAGTAATAGTTTCCATATAGGGTATATTGAAATCTACAGGAAATTGATAAAAATGTTTTTAAAAAAATTCTTCTTTATAATCAACATTCTTCTACAGTCAATTTTATGACATCTTAAAATAATCTTTTAAGTGTTTCTCATAACATCTAATAAGATAAAGTGCATAAGGAAACATCCTGTGATGTTTTGCCTTAGTTTAATATTGAGATAAACTACTTAGTAATACAAAGAATTAAAAGGAAAAAACTGTTTCTTCAACAAAATGATTATGAAAATGATTTCCTTTTATTCCACACCAATTTTCTGTGTAGCTGACATATGTGGAAGAATCAGTAATTAAAGAATACAGAGGTAAATAAGAAGCAGCCCATGTATAATTAGAAAGGTTGTCTTCTAAGTAAACATTTTGCTTAGGTTTATATCATTTAAATAAAGATATTTAGGGATTTCTAATCTTCTGGCTCTTCAAATGCTTATTTAGTCCTAACTGGATATTTACAAATGAGAACATGGGCACCCCTCACTTTGTCTTTCCTTTCCTTTGTTAGGCTCCATCTTTTCAAAGCTCTTGCTATTTCAATATTTTTTTTTCCTACTTAACTGTAATGGTTATTTGGTATTTGATCCTAAATATATGTACTGTAGAGATTTATTTGCAAGGAATGAAAGTGTATTTTTATGTTTTTAATGGAAAAGTTTGGATTAATTGAGAAAACATGCATTTTAATGAGGCTGAGCGGTAGAGTTTTAAAAATCAGACTCTTTTAGGTTTTAATTACACTACTTGCACTTATCCTGTGTACTGTAATAGAAGTTTCAAACATTAAAACCCACTTTGCAGTATCATCTAAATTACTCATCTCATTGTTCTTACCATACTCTATCACTAAGCTAAGTAATATTCGTAATTATATTGGTATAAATCTAGGACTTCTCGTCAGACTTAATTATAATTTCAGCACTTAGCCAAGATGGGTTAGTAACCTTTCATATAGAGGGCAGTGGAATGCACTAATGCATTTAGCCTATCAATTAGCGTCTGTTTTACATTTGTTCATTATTATTATCCTCTAGTAAATCAGGAAGCATTTATTAACCCCCTACTAAATACTTGGTACTGTGTCTCTTGACTGTAGGGCACTGAGTCCCTCGTGCTCTCAAAGGTTGCTCTCTTTAGGTGACATAAGACTTAATGAGTGAGATAGATAATAGTGAGCCTTGTAAGGAGAGAAGGGAGGAAAGTAACCTTTACTACCCAGGTAATTGATAGGCACTTTATACATGTTCTCTTTTAATTCTTTCAGATCTTTTGTTTAGTGGAAGGTCATACTATTCCTATTAAATTTAGACCTTTATATGATTTTTCGTTAGCTTTTCCAGCAGATGTATTTTTCCATCATTGCTGCATTAAAAACTGGGTGAGGACAAATGAGAAAAAGCACATGGTGGCTAATGAGTCAATTTTCCATTTCATAGTTGGGATTCACACACAACTGACATTAATATGTAAATTTCTTAATTTTTAAAAGGACTCTCATTTTCTTTTCTAATAAAAGTATAATAGAAACTTTAGATGTTGTTTTATATGTAGTACATCTGAAAAGGATCTATGTTTAATGCTTCTAGCCTTAAGAAAGGAATCCTTACATGAAGATAAACTTTGATATTCAGAACTTTACACATAAGATTTATCTTGAACTTAAAAAAATTCTTATCTGTAAGCTTTCTTTTGAAGTTCAAAAACTTAAAATATGTAGTAATTGAAGGTCTTTATTGTTATGCTCTTGGTATCTTTTAGCATTTTTTGGTTCTTCTATCCATGTGTGTGACTAAGACATGCTGTTCTTTATCTTTGTTTTTCTAAAAGCACTTTTTGTGTTTAGAGAGTTAAACAGCATGATATTTTCTTGTATTCAGAAGGATGGTCTAGTAGTCATTTGACATTTACCATTGCCTTTGAATACAAATAAAATCCAAGTGGTTTATGAAAAGAGGACACTATTTCTATCAGTGACTTAAATTAAACGTCTGGTTGTTATATCTACCCTACTCTCTCTGACTCTAAGTTTAGTGAAATGTTTATTTGTATTTGATATAAATCTTTTGTTATTTCACATCCAATTTGGTCTTCTTCGTTTTTGTATGTTTGGCACAGAGTCTAAAAGCAGCATGCTTTGGATATAACAAACTGATATGTGAAAAACTGAACGGTTCTGAGCATCTTTAGTGATAGCTTATAATGGCTCTTTTGTTCCTTTTTGCCAAGAAGAATTAAATGAAATCTACTTGATTTTAATAGATCTTTACAAAAACTATTTAAAATTTTTAAATTGGTTATTAAAGACGTAATAAATCTCCCATTTTCAGTTTTTAACATTAGTCTTGAAAAAAGTTCAATCGCATGGTATGTATACCCATTATCAAATATATGATCCACTCATTAACAGTTGACCATGCTTGCTAATGAATTAGGATAACAATATAAGAGACATGAAAATTTCTCTAGCATCTATCAGCTAAAGTCACAAAACATAATAAATACCAGGTTGGTTGTTAAAGTAAGTTATGTTGCCAGCCAGTTGAACTTGCCTAGCTAGCGATTTATGTTTTGAATTTGCAGTTTAAAAAATTGAATGTATTAAATTTGTTGAACATTACTAATTGAGAACACTTTCTTTAAGGAGTTAATTGTGCTGTGTGAATCTGCTATTCATGTAAAGGAGTTAATTGTGCTGTGTGAATCTTCTATTCATGTCTATTCTATCAGTGGACATTCTAAAATTTGGAGCATTTTAAATCTTAGACTATTGTGACCGATTTCTTTCAAACATAAAATAGCATCTATAATATGTTAACATTTCACTTTATATGTCCTAGTGTTTAGAATAGTAATTATGGATAGTTTCTCTTTAAATGACACTTTTAAATAAGTTGAAGCTGCAAACTGGTGGTCTACAGCTGAGTCCAGTCCATAAAGCTGCTTTGTTTGGCCTATAAAATATTTAAAAAGTTGAAGTAGTTGCCAACACTTTAAAAATTGGAATAGTTCACATAAAAATTATGAAGTTGGGCTCTCTGTTGGAAATTTGCAGATCTAGCAACATTGGACTCAGTCTTTCTGGGAAGACAAATAGGGTATTCTCTCTGGCGATTCTCCAGTCCTCCACCATTCCTACCAGGCGTGGTACTTTTGTACTTTTTTTTGTATTATCTGTCTATCCCCAGTCTACAAGCTGAAAATCAAGAATGTAGAGGTTTTTAAAGGGTATTTCTTATTTCAAAACAAATCGTTCTTTTTAAGTACAGTCTGATAAACTATATTAACAGACAATAGAGAGTTAATTGGTCTACTTAAATTAGTTCTTCATTATTTTAGGCATCAGAGCTTTGGCCAAAGGGTAGAAGTTACAGCAAGAGACAGAATTCAGCTTAAAATTAGCTAAACACTTTAATTTCATCCACTGCCATCCAAAATGGACACTTCCACTCAGTGTTCAAACAAGAGTGTTCTAAAAAAAGTTTCCTGAATTACAAAGAGAGCTGAGCTAGTTTATTAAATTCCCTCCAACTTCAAGGCTGTGATTTAAAGTTACTTATTTTAAAATGAAATGAATTTATTTTCAGTGCTCAGTATTTGAATCTTGATTTCTTTGTTTATAGCATTGAGAAAAATCTTAATACTATTCTTTCTCCTCTTCTTCTGTGGGTAGCTCTATTTAGTCTTCTAGGTGTACTTAGGTTGAGGTTGTAGAATGACAGATTACTCCACCACCCCTTTGAGAGAGACTGACAGTGCCCTGGCTCATGGAAAACTCAATGAGGCTTTCTATAAAGATTTTTCTAACTCCCTTGATCTTCTCTGGATGTTTATTCTGTTTCTTCTTTCAAATTTCCGTTGATTCAATAAAAAACGGTGACATTTAGAAATAAAGTTCAGAGAGGATTTGAGCAGGTGTTGGTGATATAAACTATTTGCTGAGTGCCCATTGTGTTCTTTTCTAAGAATTGTTTTGTGAGCATATGCTATATATTGTATTTATAAGTGTTCGAGGACTGGGTGGATAATCTACCATCTTCCTGTGAATGTCATGTCACAGTGGACTTAGAATTTTATTTCATTTCAATCCCCTAATATTACTTAATTCTCCTAGAGACTGAGGTTTAAAGATTGCCCAGGGGGGACAAACCTATCCATTAAATCCAGCAGGCATAGTTGAATTTGAGTTTGAGAATATTTTGTTTTCTATTAAAGTTAAGTGGTCTGGAGGAGAGGAATACTTTTCACCTTGGAGTATTGAGTGGTATGAAGTTTGAACAATTTTCTCTTATAAAAGTCTGAAAACTTGGAAATAAAGAGGCAGCAAAAATAACACTGACTATTGAAGCAACGCTGTGGCGGCATTTACAGCAGCACTGCCCTGCGTGTGTAGAGTATGTGGAGCGCTCCGTCTGCATACTTTTGGTGCCTAATATTGTGGCTGGGCTGGTCAGCTCCAGCTTTTGTGCAACTGAATTTTAGCATATTTTTGTAATCTGAATAATCTTGTATGCTTTCTCTGATATTCATATTTTTTGCAAAAAGAATAAGAAATGTTTTATTGAGTTCCGAGGGAGTTCTAGGGACAGAACGGAGTCTTTCTGAGCTAGTGACACTTGTTTAAGCTTGATATTTTTTAACACTCTCTTTTATATTCACAATTATTTGTAAGACCGTCCCTAAAAGAATAGTATGATATTAGAGTAACTACTATTCAGATGCTCAAGCTATCTGTAAATATGTCTTCTGTGTCCTTCTATCCATTAGACCCATCTTTTTAAAACTGTGATTGGTTCTTGTAATGTTAGAGAGGCCAGAGGGTATAATATTTTCTCCCTTTTGTTTTTTGGACCAAGGATAATGAAGATAGCTAATAATAGCTATCATTTATTATAGTTTGTGCCATACACTGTGCTAAGTGTTTACACACAGTGTTTCATTTGTCTTTACAACAGCCCTGAGGAAGAAATTAACCCCGTTTTCAAATGAAAGGATTAAGGTCCAGAGAGGTTAGATAGCTCACAAGTAGTAAGTGGTAGAACATATTAAAATGAATCCATATTAAAATGAATTCATTTTAATATGTTTTCAAAGTCTAAGCTCTAACTGCAAGGGGCTCATGTTCTCCCAGTACCTCGTTCTGCCTCAGACCTGGAGTGACCTAGTGTTCTCATTTGCTAGAACATTTCCAGCCCATTCTTGTTATTTTGAAATTCTGTCAGGTTTAGCATTTGTGCTTCACTGTTCCCTTCTGTGGTCCAAAGTGTCCTGGTGTGTGTGATAAATTATATGGTCATCCTATCTCAGGCATCATGCTGTGCTTGATCACTCTAAACATCATCAGAATGCTACCTTCTCTTTTCCCTTCAGGATATTTGATAGGTGACAAGTTTTGGATATCTTACTGTGTACATAAAGTGGATTTACAAAACAGCTAATTTTGTAATGAAGAGCAAATTTTCCCCACCGGCTTTATTTGTAAATACTCTTCATTTCATACTAAGTTCCTTGAGGAGTAGAAAGTCTTGCCCATTTTTGTGTCTTGTACCACACCTCGTTCATAGTTGGTATCAACAGGAATTTCACAAATGAAATTTGAATAAGGATTTATTTAAGCATGTGCTGACACACATTTGTTTTTACAGATATTTCATTATCTATAAAAGCTCCCTCACAGTTGTAGCAAGTACTTAACCATTGCAGAGTAAAGGAGAATACTGGGTGTATATTTTGAGTAAGTTGTCTCTGGGTTAAAAAGAAGGAAGTTCGTTGAATGTCTCAGTACCTTTGGCAAAAAATAATTGCTATAACTAGTCTATACCGGTTTCCCCGTATATGTGATTTTTCACAAAACTGATGATATTTTTGTACAAAAGGCAAAGTCTCTGATAAAATGATTTGTGCATCTATCCTCAGATGAAATTTTTAGTGCATTCAAATGAAAGGAACTTTTTCATTGTTTGGTACATAGTGATACTGGATATTTGTTCTTTTAGTACATCTAGTGGCTAAGTCTCATTTTTAAGGAAATGTTAATTGATATATGTTCAGAAGTATTTAACCTAACAAAATCACTTGAAAGGAAAATCTGTATGAGATGTATATGTCTCAGCTTGCTTTAATTTTTAACTGCATTTCTGAAGATGGGATGGAAGCTGGATTTGATGTGGATGAGTTTGTCTTATTGATTCTCCATGTTCACATTATTTTGTCTTACAGAATAATGTGAATTTTTATGGTAGTTCTGACATGTAATGGCAACTTTAAATTTCTGCTTTGTGTGTGGTTCCTATTGTGTGATAAATACATAAGTAAAGATTTCTGTAAATAATAATTAACAGAGCTTCCATACAAGTATATCACTAGCTTTCCTGGATGTGGTACTCTAAACACTGCTATTGCTTTTGTGTTTTTCAGGCCATATAAATGTAAGTAAACATACATTAATCATTCAGTTTGGGGGGCTAAAAAAAACATATGTCTTGCCTAGTATAAAATCCGAATTCATGATCAGATTATGGGAAGAATGGGATGTGTTTTATGCGATGATAGATGCAGCACTATATGCTCATGGATTTAGAGGCTTCCTAACTTCAAACCTGCTTTAAAATTGCCAACAGTGAAGAAAATCTTCATTTATTGACAAAATGGTAATCGTTTATTGATTGCTCGGACAAACTTAGGACCATCCCTCCCTTCTCCATTTCCCCCAGGAGTTGTCTTTTTCTTAATCCCCAACCAGAAATGGTAATTAAAATAACTCACTGTTGTCAAATTTTTTGAATGTATGATAAATGAAGCCTAGTAAATAGTGAAAATATGAGAAAGGTGATTAAATCTGACAATTTTCCTGTAAAAGGCTTGAGATGATAAATATCTCCTGTGATTAGTTATTAATTTAGTGCAAGGGATTTGCATCAGCCTAAAATATTTTATGAACTGTGGCATAAAGAAATATTTTAGCAGATAGGTACACACATGTTTAACCAGAGGAGAAATTGCTGGAATTTGATTGGTAATAATTAAAAATGGCAGACCTGACACATATGTGCCTGGGCTATTTTCTGTGTGACAGTCCTTTCAGAAATTAAGAAAGAGGACACGAAGATGTGGAGACATGAAGAATGACAGAGTACTTGCAGCTTGAACCCTTTGCTTCGTGAAAACGGAAAGGTTTTAGGTATATTATTCCCCAGCTGATAAAATATTTAATTTAAAGTAGTATCAAATAACTCCTCACTTACTGAAGCCAAAAGATCAGACTTGTTTCATTAACAGTTATGGTTGCACTACTGATGATTTCCCTTAAATTGAATGTGAATTTCTTTATATTTAAAGAAAAGAAGAAATGATGATGGTGGTTGTAATGAAGTGCTGTATCGTGTTACTGTCTGGCTGAATCCACAGCAGTCACTCTGTTGGTGGCGTAGATCATTTTGTGGCTGCATAATGTTTTGTGTATGAGTTTCTCTCCTGGTAAGGAGGACCTGTGTCTTCATCTTGGGCCCCCTGCCCCCATCTCAGCACCCCCTAGCATCTCGTGTAGGGCCCAGCTCAGAGAAGCCATTTAATACCTGCATGGTGCAAGAATTATAAATGCTGCTTTTGTAGGATGTATAAATCTGCCTTTAAATTTGGCTTGAACTCTGGCTGAAATCCAGGCGGTTGGTTCAAATGCCCTCTTTCTTCCAGATTTATTTATTTCTGAATAAAGTTGAAACTTCATAAGGTGAGGATTTAATGTCATTGTCTGGATTCGGATAGAGCTTGCTTTATGTATTGCATGCTATTTTTCTGAAACCCGTAGCCTGATTTTTTGAACAATAAATAGGATTTTAATGTTGAATCCTTGGGTTTGCCCTTTTAATAGGGTCTTTGGAATACTTCTAAATGAAGAACCAGAAACTTCACTTGCCTTTCATATGTAATGATACCTTGTGTTAATTGAAAAGATGCAAAGGAGACAGTTACAGCTTTTTTCTGCTTCTTGGTGAGAAAAGTATGACTGTCTGAGGGAAAAAAAACACACACAGTTTTGTTCTTAACTCGTCTTGTAGCACTTTTAAGTTCTGTTCTTTAAAGTATGTTTAATATTTGGTTAATTGCTACCATGAACCTAAACATACTGATTAAGGCCAGGTTCACATTAGAACAATTATCTGGTTAATTGCTCTGGTGCAAAAATAGGCTAAAAAATCATCAGAACATCAAGTTGTGAAAGCACTGGCAGGAGTTTCAAAACCACCAAGCATACCTACTGCAAATCACATCAGCAAAGCAATTAATTTAGGCTAATTGCTTTTCTGTTTGTTCAAGATGCACTTTGGAACTGTCTTTTGAAATCGTGGCAATTAAGATTAGTAAGCAGTATAATTAAAGAATGTTAGAATAGTCACTATTTTTCAAAAGTGGTAACTATTCCGTATGAACCTATATAGTGTATCTATCACTCGTGTAGGGCTGCGAAATAATTAAAGCAAAATAAGAGTGTTTTAGATATTTACAAGATTTCCTATAAAAATAAATTGAGAAGTAGATTACCTGTATAGGAGCTGTAGCATGGGGTTATCTTTAATCTTTAATTATCAGTTAGGATTATCTAATTTCAATATGCATGCTAAGTTGCCTTGTTCACATAGGAGAAGAAATACCTAGCCACCGAAGATGGCACCGGCTAGTGATATTTCCTCTAGCCGAATGTGTATTTGGCTTCTCATGTGGCTTCTCATAAAGTAATCAGGATTTTTAATGTCTTAAAAACCAGATTAGGCACACTTCATGTTATTGAAGTTTTCCATTATTGAGTATTATAATTTTGGCAGCATCAATTTGTCTAAAATTGAAAACTACTTGAGTTTCCAACTGTTTCTCTATGAAGCAATGTTGTAACAGATTCTCAGCTGAAAAAAAAATGGCAAGTTTAGGAATGAGTTCTTCATTGGAAAATGTAGAAATGTCAGCGGGGGAATTAGCCATTACCCGACCCCTCCTCTGCTCACCATATTGTCAAACAGCAAGTAGCTCTTTCTTTCACCTCTCTCCTTCCATAAGGAGCAATTCTTACCATTCAGTGTGTTTGGTGGCATATCATGCCCCATGAAATTCTCCAAAACAAACAGATTTTATTGTATTAAGGACTGTGGCTCAAGATAAATCTTGCAGAGACACACATCTTAAAGAAAGTCTTGGTAGCAGTTATCATTTTGTGACTTTCCGAGGCTGTGATAAGAAATTTAGAAAGATATTCATTAAAATGAGATTTGACACAATAATTTAAAGATAAGTTTCAAGTTTTGCTTGGCATTATACTTTTTGTTGGATGAAAGATATAAAAATTGTTGTCTTTAATTTATTTCTTTTTATTTTATTTCTCCTGAATTCAGGATGAATAGCTAGCTGACTGTATCACAAAACTAAATTTTTCTCTAGTGATCATTTTCATGGAGAAGAACAAACGTGTATATACTTTTTACAGTGATAGATTTTTCTTTATTTTCTTTTACACATTTTGTAGTCTCTAGAAGTACTTCATACTCGATCCCAATTTCTTGGTGATGCTGTTTGTTGTGGAATCCTTAGTTAGACAGTTGCTTGTTGAAGGTAAAGCCATCAAGTCAGATGAAAATAAATGTATTGATTAATTCAATAGAAACATGCTGAGGACCTTTAGACCAGAAAAGCAACCAAAGAAACTTACATGATGATATCAGTCACTGGGACTGGTTGTTGGGTATCTTTTGAAATCTGTCATTGAAGCAGCAGAAGAAATGTTTGGTGGAAAACTCAAGCTAGTACTTCTTCTTGGCCTTCTACAAACTTGGATTCTATAATTATTTAAATAATAAGAATTTCAATAATTCTACAATTATTTAAAGTTGTAAGAATTTGTCACTATTTTGCACCCTTCAGAAGATTGCAAATTATAGCCATAACTTTTTCCCATCCCTGTATGCATGCCTTTGTGCAGTGTGATGCTGCCTAGCCTCCCATCCGTAGGTAGCATCCATTTCCCTATCCTTCTGCATCTAGGCAGGCTTTGTGACTTTTTCTAACCAATAGTATATAGTGGAAATTATGTTCTGAGGCTTCCAAGCTTTGGCTTAAGAGACCTAGCAACTTCTGTTCTCGCCTTTCTGGAATGCTGCCATCACCTGAAGAAGCCCAGGCCAATCTCTTGAAGATGAGAGACCACATGGAGATGGAGGGCAAGCCAACAGCAAGGATCAACTGTCATATATGTGAACAGGGCCACCAAGACTAGCCTCAGTCAAGCCTTTGGATTCCTGCAGTCCTGTATAGTGAATGAGACCAGGAGAACTACTCAGCTAAGCCCAGTCCAAATTGCTGGCCCATGGAGTAGTGAGCAGATAAGCACTGGTTTTTTTTTGTTGTTGTTTGTTTGTTTTGTTTTGTTTTTTTAAGCTACCAAGTTTTGGTGTAGTTTGTTATACAGCAGTTAATTACAGAGATTTTATAGCGACTCTGTGTTGAGAATTTTATATTGTTAGGTAAGGTACCAAGAGTGTTTTAGTTATTATCTTATTTCATCATCACATTAACTCTATGACATAGGTATCATTATACCCTGTTTTATAGATGAACTAAAATGAAACTCACAGAGGTAAAGTATCTTGCTGACGATCACAGCTAGTAAATGCAGAGTCAGGATTGAATGTAGATATGTCTGACCTCAATCCCATCTATCAAACTGCCTCCAACAGCTTATTCTGAGTTTAAAAATATAGTTGGTTGCCATAAGCAGTTAAATCTACCAGTGGAGTCTATTGAATCGAAGTGCTAGCTAAATAGCATTATAATAAAATAAATATCATTGAATGAAATAAATATTACAATAAAATAACATCCATTTGCAGTTTCTCGTGATACTATTTAATCTTGAGTATTCATCTAAAAGATGCGTGGAAAAAAAGACAGCTCTACTGGTGTCATACGAGCTTTGAGTCTGAAGGGAACAGTGTGAATATAGATTTAAAAATACATAAATATAAGGTCTCAATTTTATGAATACAGTTGAGACTTGAACAGTGTAGGGGTTAGGAGTGCTGACCCCCTGCACATCTGATAATTGGCGTGTGTACTTTTGACTCCCCCAAATATAACTGCTAATAGCCTGCCATTGACTGGAAGCCTTATAGATCATAAGAAGTCAGTTAACACAATTTGTCTATGTTGTATGTATTATATACTGTCTTGTTATAATAAAGTAAGCTAGAGAAAAGAAAATATTACTTTAAAACTCATAAGGAAGATAAAATACATTTATAGTACTGTATTGTATTTATTTTAAAAATCTGTGTAAAAAACAGACCATTGTGGTTCAAATCTGGTTGTTCAGTGGTCAATTCCTATATTAAAAACAATTTTATGTGTTTTATAGTTTTAATAGTATATTCTGTTTTACTCAATTGTCACATTAGGGAGAAATGAAAAGGAAGAGACCCTCTCTTAGAAGGAAGTGTTGTGGCTGGAGCTTAATCACCATATTTTTACCTTCAGCATTTGTGTCTTCTAATAATAAGTCTTATAAGGACATAGCTTCTAGGGCATATGTAAGTAATGGCACTTAATACCTACCACAAAAATCCCACAAATACAAGCGAGGATCTTTTCATTTTTGAAATGCTTTTATTGTTAGTTTTAAGTATCACCTTAATAACTATACATCAATAAACCAGTTAATAGTAGTAGTTGATTTTGACATATGTATCAGTGCTCATCTTATCATTTACCATAACAGCACACTAATTGGACCTGCCTCAGGGTTTTATTGCCTGTTAAATAAAGTCTGGGAGTATTTCCTCCACGATTTATTACAGTATTTTGAGAACTGGTTTCGTTTGGGAAAAGCAGTTTCCATTTGTTTTCCTTCTAACTTGAATTTAAGCTGAATTCTTATTTTTGGTTTTGCTTAATCTCTTCTTTCAACCAATAAATCACCAGTGTATTTTACTATTTTGATATTTTATTGTATTACATGAATATAAACAAATATTTTGCTTTGTGTGAATATATATCTAGAAAATCTTACTTGATGTTTGGGGAGAGAAGAGAGAGAGAAGTTGCGTTTTTGTCTACTAGTTTTAATTTACACTCAGATGGTTTATAAATTTCTTAGAATGTTACATTGATAGCAGCATAGGTATTAAAACTGTATCTGGACATTGTGACTTTTCCATGTTCCTGGGCTCCTAATCGGAAGCTCAGTAAATCTGTGTTGATTGATTACATGGCAATCAGACCATAAGTTTGTGTTCAAGGTAAAAGGAAAAAAAAAAAAAAAAAAAAAAGAACTGCTCAAATTGGTCAAGAAATAGAGCAAGTCAGGGGCGCCTGGGTGGCGCAGTCGGTTAAGCGTCCGACTTCAGCCAGGTCACGATCTCACGGTTAGTGAGTTCGAGCCCCGCGTCAGGCTCTGGGCCGATGGCTCGGAGCCTGGAGCCTGTTTCCGATTCTGTGTCTCCCTCTCTCTCTGCCCCTCCCCCGTTCATGCTCTGTCTCTCTCTGTCCCAAAAAATAAATAAAAAACGTTGAAAAAAAAAATTTAAAAATAAAAAAAAAAAAGAAATAGAGCAAGTCAAAATAAGTCATTCAAAATAGTAAACTTCATTTAGTGGGTATAGACATAACCTTTAAAAACTCTTGCAGAGTTAAAGAGATTCTAACTGAAGAGTTAAAGAGACACTAACTGAATTCTCTAACAGAGAGTGGTGGTTTGTGTGTGAGGTATGTAGAGACAATTTTCGTCTAACTGACAACATGTTAACCTTACTGGATTAAGAAAACTGAATGAAGAAGGTGGAGTAGGGGGAAGAAAAACCCAGAAGAAACATGATATCCTTGTGACAGCCATTTATTGGGAAAAGGGATGACAAAATGTGTCAAGACAATGCCCTGGCTTCATTAAATTGAATAATCAATTTGGAAAAAAAAAAAGAGTTGTGTTCCATAACATTTCTTTCTGCAGATTTATAGACATTTATGGGATAACTGTCTTTGAAAAATATATATTACTTACCATAGAGTTAATATTTTGCTCATTATAGTCTTACTGAAATTAGAAATGTTTAGTAGCTTATATCTTTAAAGAGATGTCCATCTTCTTTTTGGTTCTGAGATTTTTCTTCACAAGTTTATTCTCAGTATGGAGACATCATTATGTTACAGAAGCGCTTTTTGGGGGGTGATGTCTCTTGGCAGACATCCATCTCCAAGTAGAATGTAACAGTGAAGCTTGTAAGAGGCAGAGAAGTAGAAAGTAGCACCAAGGAGGCCCTGACAGATATTTAGACATCCACACAGACATTGCTGCTACTGGAAGGTCCTCTCCCATTTTGAAAATGTAGCTATTTAGGAAGGGACAAGGTCACAGTAACTTCACAGTGTTACACCCCTGTCGATTCTTGTATGCACATTTATTTTACTTGTGATTCTTTTTCCATTGACAGTATTTTTCTAATGTTTACTTTGAATGGTTGCATTTATCTTCACTAACTTGTCGCTGTTGCACAGTGTATTTCAGTCCACTAAGTTAGTTCTGTATGTGCATATTGCATTTGACAAAGTTTTTAGAATTTGTGATGATCCACACTGATGGGCTTGGGAGTGTATATGAGAGAAACATGGGATAATAGTTGGTAGCAAGAAATTCCAATGCGCACCTCTCTCTGCTTTGTTAACACTCATATTAGCATTTATTTGCTTCATTGTTGGGAGGATAGGTGTCCTGTGAGCATTTAGTTAGAACAAACTGCCTAAAATTAAATTTGGACTGTGGGTAATCTTCAGAACAGTTTATCCTCAGGCAGGTAATCAAAAGTGTAAATGTGTTATTTTGAAGGTTCTATTAAAGCTTTATTTAAAAGTGCCAATCATATGCAGATGAAAATTCCAGACTATAGAAAAAAATATATTCTGATCATCAGTAATGAACTGTAATCATTAAAAAAAGTTTTTTTTAAGTTTGTTTATTTGTTTTGAGACAGAAATCACAGGGGAGGGGCAGAAAGAGAGGGAGAGAGAGCGAATCCCAAGCAGGCTCCACACTGTCAGCACAGAACCTGCTATGGGGCCTGAACCCACAAACTGTGACCTGAGCTGAAACCAAGAGTTGGACCCTCAACCAACTGAGCCATCCTAGAGCTCCATGAATGGCAGTCACTGACTTCAATAATCTCAACTGACTGAGCCATCCAGGAGCCCCATTGATTGTAATCACTGATTTCAATAATCACATTTGAAGCTAGGTACATTTTTTTTTAATTTAATTTAATGAATTTATTTTTTAAACTAGGTCCATTTAGAAAAAAATCCAAAATCTTAGTGTAAAATAATTTTCTCAATAAAATCATGTATACACATATATCATATATATTTATATAAATTTCAGAATGGTAAACATATCCAACTGGATTGTTTAATTTTAAGTATTTTTACAAGTGAAACTTACTTCCAAAGATTGTAAAATGGGACAATCAACAACTTTTGACTTTCTATCTTAAGGGCAACAAGGAGGAAATTTTTGTTCAGTTTCTATTTAATTTTCTGTGACTACTTATGACATTCACAAATTATGTCATTCATTTTGACATGGAAATGAGAAAATGAGTGACTTTGGGATTCAGAGCTAAAGAGCTCTCACAGGTGCTCAGACATGTTGCCTCCATCTATTGTCTATTCCCGTCCCTCCCAGAAAAAATAGCATGATTTCTAAAGGAGACATAGTTTTTCTACAAGCCTCCATAAAAGGAGTCTTTATTCTCCTTTCTGATCCATTAGAGAGCACTGGACTCTCAGGTAATTCTTCCCCTTTGATTTGTGTCTTCTTCTTTTATTTAAAGCTGTGGTCTATTTTTTGTTGCTGTAGTCACTGATGACATTTTCTCAGGTAGTTTTTTCCCCCTTTAACTTGGATCTTCTTTCGTTCCTTAAATCTGTAGAATATTTTCTTTTATTGTTGTCAGTGTCACTGATGACATTTTCATCTGATTCTTGACATATTCATTTTATAATATATGGCATTGTATGGAGTTTTTTGGTCAGTGACATTTTGGCAAACACTTGCCTGTGGCTACCAGAGAAGGTCAGTTAGAAATAAATTACTCTTGAAAGGCTTCTCTGCAATACTAACGAATAGGGGCTTGCAGTGGGAGTTGAGAGTCTGGGGCCCTTTGTGTTCTTGTTTTTCTGTTATTCCAAACTTTTGTCATTGAGTCAGTCACTGTATGTGTAACCTTGGTAAACTTATTTAAGTTCTCTTTTATAAGATTGGGGTAATGAGAACCTACCTTAGTGGAATGTTTGGAGGCTTAATCATGTTTCGAAAGCACCTTGAGTATGAATCATTAGTTCATTATTAGAATGGTGGCTTGGGTGGTACCAGTTATGACTGATGCTTCATCACCATTATAGCCTCATAGTTTCCTTCAAATTGACAATGGGTATCTTAAGTCATATGGTTTTTAAGATAGTAGCAGACTCTTGAAGGTTACTTAATTGCTTATCGTATAGTAACACTGAAGTGTTTGCAGTTTTTACAATTATCTGAAGAAAATAAGACAATTAGAGTGTACTAATTGTTATATATTTTCACAAACGAGTTTTCAGATTAAATGGCAAAGTACATTCAGATTCAGAAGTAGAGATTTAAAAAGAAACACAACAGTGTCTCCTACTTATATTGCCATAAAATAATTTATATATAGCTACTTACCTTTGTGAAATGTTTTTCACTCACAGCTTTTATCCAAATGTATTTTAAGGAGTTACACTTTTCAAAAGATACTTTAACATTATACACACACACACACACACACACACATGCACGATGTGGGTAATGAGAGATTATGTGAAATTCAATATATTCTATGAAGCAGGGCTTTTAATTTCTAATTTCTAGTTCAGTTGAGAAAATGTAATGACTGAAAATTAAGAAAAATTAACTATTTACTTTGAATGTTTGTATTTTATTCTGAATTTAATATATTCCAAGAGTCACAGGATTTGATTTGGAAGTAGTTTCAGCCTTCTGTGCTCCTGAGCTCCTGGCTCTTCATCCATTGCATATATTCTGTCTCTGTGTTTCTCTCTCTCTCTCTCTTTCATTCCATCTTCGTACCACCTTTTCCTTCATCTATCATCTGGGTCTATTTAGTTAACATACAAAATCATACTCTGACTCTATGACACTCAAAATGCTTCTTATAACTACAAGATCGGTTTCTTAAAGTGTTTTTAAAATCAGGTTATTTATTATTGATTTAAAAAAAAACTGTGATACACCCTCCTAACTTTAGAGCTTGGTCAGGTCTATGAGAGGTTTTAAAATCCAGAGAAGTCTCCGGAGTGTGTGTTTTGCGGGAGTGGAGCAGGGAGGACATAGTGGGCTGCCAAAGGGCAAACCGCTGGAGGGAAGACATTGCACATGCTGATTTCCCTTTGCTCTGTCTCGCTCTGTTTTTTCCAGCCCTGTGGCTTGCAGGTTTATTAAAATGCTAATGATGTTTATTCTGCTTTTATTGGCAGCTCTCCAGATTTGATTATTGATATATCTGAATAACAGTGGAATGCAACATCAAAGTCTCACTTGACTATTCCTTAGATTTTTGTCAGTAGACAGATAAATACTGCAATGTCAGATGGATCATATAGACTTATTTTTTTCTGTATAAATGTGAAATGTTATAAATGAACTGTCAGCTGTTTGGAAATGAACTTTTATTGGGATGGAGAGGGTCTCCTGGGGGCTCCTTTCTTAGGAGAGTATACTATCCCACTCTCTGAGGAACAATCATATTTCCAAAAACAAGTTGTCTGAGTGGGTTTGTGGGTTTGCACTTTTGTTCTCATTTTCCAGACTTTGATATTTCACATCCTTCACAAACAAATTCAAGTGTATACTAACAAACTGCAGAATAATCCAGGGCACCTGGGTGGTGCAGTTGGTTAAGCGACTGACTCTTGATTTTGGCTCAGGTCATGATCTCATGATTTGTGAGATCAAGTCCTGTGTTGGGCTCTATGCTGACAGGGTGGAGCCTGCTTGGGATTCTCTCTCTCCCTCTCTTTGCTCCTCTTTCTTTCTTTCACCCTCTCTCTGTCTCTCAAAATAAATGAATAGACATTAAAAAAAAAAGAATAATCTGGGGTGCCTGGGTGGCTCAGTCGGTTGAGTGTCTGACTTTGGCTCAGGTCATGATCTCACAGTTTGTGAGTTCGAGCCCCCCCTGTCAGGTTCTGTGCTGACAGCTCATAGCCTGGAGACTGCTTCAGAATCTGCGTTTCCCTCTCTCTCTGCTCCTCCCCCACTCACACTCTGTTTCTCTCTCAAAAATAAACATAAACCAACAAAAAAAATTATCCACTTGTGACTAGCAAGGGATAGAGGAGTTGTCCTTTTCATATCTGTTCTTTCTGAAAATTTACACCACAAACCATTAGAAATGAAAAGAACTTCTGAGAATACCCCATGTAACTCCTTCATTGTGCAGTTCTGAAACAGGTGCAGAGATCATCTGTAACTTGTCAAGCTTTACTCAGCTTGCTGGTGGTGAAGGTGGTGCCTGAATGTTGCTTCCTCTTGACTCATACATAGGCTGCTGCATCCCGCTTTGCTTGAGCTCCTTTCTCATTGTTCTTATTAGCTGGCCACTTATTTGCCACCAACACTTATTTTCTTTCATGGCCTAAAATGTGTCTCTGGATTGTAGGCTCTTGTAATTCTTGTATGCTCCTTTGAATGACAAAATAACACACACACTTAAGTAAACTTTTAGTAAATATTTTTAAAACAGTGAGACAACCTAAATTACTGCCATTCAGACATTTATACTGTTTACATTTTGATGAACATCTTTTCAGATGTACACATATGTATGTGTACTCCCCCTACTTCCTTTTGGAATTTCATTGTGCATACTATTTTGCAATCTGTGTCTGAAAGTCAACAGTGTACTATGGATTTATTTTTGGTTTAATGAATATAGATTTATGTCACCATTTTTTATGGTTTCATGTGTTTCAGCACAATGTATTTATACAATTTCTTATTGGTAGACATTCAGCTATTTCCACTTTTTATTCCTATAAATAACTGTAAAGTAAACATTCTTATACCTGTATATTTGTACACTTTTATTTTTGTCCTTAAGGTTAAATTCTTCAGTGGGAATTTCTGCATCTAAGTGAATACATACCTAAATTTCTTATACATCGTGCTTAACTCCCTGTAGAATATGTAAGTCTGGATCCCCGCAGAAGAGTGCCTGTTTCTCCATATCTACCAATTCTTGATGCTCTCACAACTATTTTGAAGCATTTAAAAATGACTTTAAGGTTTAATAGCTGAAAAAATAACTTGTAATAAATTATGTAGCCACAAGTGTATTTTCCACTAAGAGACAGTGTAGTGTAGTGGTTATAAGCACAGGCTCTGGGGCCACACAGTCTGGATTTATACCTGGCTCTGCCACTTCCTACATGTTTGTCATTAGGCAAGTTACTTAACCTCTCTTATTTTCTTATCTGTAAACTTGGGATTCCAGTAATATTTACTTAGGAAGTTTTTGTACGATTTAAATGTGATTATACATGTAAAGTACTCAGAAAAGTTTCTGGCACATAGTTAATTTCTCAACATATGCCAGCTAGAATAAGAATTATTATTACTGTCAGCCAGTGAGCATTCAATTTCTATCTACAGTGTGTAGCATATAGTATACGGTGCTGGAATGTGCAGTTTGAAAAAAAAACCATGAGACATTGTCACAGTGATCAAAAACATTCACCATATACTAGAAGAAATAAGACATAAATAAATGAAAAATTACAAATGTAAGTTAAATATAACAACACAAAACTGCATCGTAAGAACAGACTTGGACTAAAACATTACGAGTTACCAAATATGTGATATATTCATGCAACAGGACCCTCTTAGAGTACTTGGAAAGGCAATAGTGAAGTTTGCTCTCTGTTTTGTATTCTTATTTTGCACCTTGACCAAAACTTTTTGTAATGTAGGGTGATCGTATGTCTCAATTGGTGTAGCATGGTCCTGACTTATGTCTGGCTTAATGTCATGGTTGGATGATAAATGATATGGTTGCCCTGTTGCCAGTTGATATCTTCTTTCTGTGGTTGTCATTGTGATGACAATGTGATGTTAAATTCTTGTTGTAGCCTGGGAGTTCTTTTGACTATTTGTAGTCAAAATATAGTTCTTTTTTTTAAAAAATTTTTTTTTTCAACGTTTATTTATTTTTGGGACAGAGAGAGACAGAGCACGAACGGGGGAGGGGCAGAGAGAGAGGGAGACACAGAATCCGAAGCAGGCTCCAGGCTCTGAGCTGTCAGCACGGAAACAGGCTCCAGGCTCTGAGCCATCAGCCCAGAGCCCGACGCGGGGCTCGAACTCCCAGACCGCGAGATCGTGACCTGGCTGAAGTCGGACGCTTAACCGACTGCGCCACCCAGGCGCCCCAAAATATAGTTCTTTTGACTATCATTGCTCATTTGTTCTCTTTTTTCATTTCATGGTTTAACTTAGGAGACAGTCTTGTGTCTAGGTGCTCAGGGGAAAGCTCATTCTTACCTATCATGTACTGCTTAAAATGTTAGGAGGGAAACCACAGAAAACTTTTATTGCCAGGTTTTAGATGATTCAGCATGTTGTATTGAGGTAGCAATTGAGATTTTATTTCTCTAAAACCAAAGGGAGAAATATTTCAGGGTGAATAATGGCAGTTGGGTGGAAAATTTTAGATTTATAAATAAAACAAATCCACTCTTTCTTAGAGTTCTAACATATTATTTTGCACAGAAGTGTGCTTGTAATGCTAAACACATTTGGAGCAATGGATAGTTCTCCATATCTTCAGTACAGATTTTTAAAAATGTTTTAATGTCCTGCATTGTTGACATCTTAGCCCATTTCCCAATATTTGATTGTCAGTTGAACCTTCTTATCTGCTATCCTTGTCATTGATGTCACAGTAATACATTGAAAGGATTGAGAGTTTAGTTTTTGCATGATGAATAAATGGTAAGGAAGAGGATAGAGGAACAGAGATTGACTGTATGATGAGCCTTGGCAAAAATGAAATATTTTAAGCTCTTTCATTATAACTGTCTCTTAATTAGATATTATCAAATGTTAGAGGAAAATTCTTGTCACATCTGGATTTATTATGTAGGAAATTCATGCTCTGAATCATAACAGGCCTAGATGACTTTTTTCTGATGAGAGTATTGTAATATTAGTGTTTGATTTGGCACAATTTGTATTCCTTTTTTTCTTTTGGACCATTTATTTTGTGCCTGGCATTGTGCTTAGTACTGGCAATACATAATTAACTAAGAAATGGGTCTGTGCCCTGGGGTCAGGAAAAGGGCTAATAAAACCAGTGACTGGGGCGCCTGGGTGGCTCAGTCGGTTAAGCGTCCGACTTCGGCTCAGGTCATGATCTCGCGGTCCGTGGGTTCGAGCCCCGCGTTGGGCTCTGTGCTGACAGCTCAGAGCCTGGAGCCTGTTTCAGATTCTGTGTCTCCCTCTTTCTCTGACCCTCCCCTGTTCATGCTCTCTCTCTCTCTGTCTCAAAAATAAATAAATGTTAAAAAAAAAATTAAAAAAAAAAAAACCAGTGACTAGCCACAGGGTTTTAAAAACATCCTTGGACATTATTACAAAATAACAGCAGAAACCACTAATGCTTACTTAGTCATTGTTCTAACTACTTTCTGTGTATTAAACCCCTAAAAATGCTGTCTGTCAGGTTGACATTGTTATTATTGCCTTTTTTTTTTTTTGAGAGAGAGAGAGAGAGAGAGAGAGAGAGTGCGCGCGCACAAGTGAGTAGGGGAGCCAGAGGGCGGGGGAGTGGGGGAAGAATCTTAAGCAGGCTCCATGCTTAGCGTGGAGCCTGGGATCATGACCTGAGCCGAAGTCAAGAGTCAGAAGCTTAACTGACCGGGCCACCAAGGTGCCCCATTATTGCCGTTTTTCAAGTGAGTGAACCAAGGCACAAGAGATTAAGTTGTCCAATGTCGCACAGGTAGAATACAGCATTCTATCCCAAGTGAATTCTTTTGAGAAGCATTCTTCACATGTGTCTGCTTTGTGTTTGAAAAGCATTATAAGAAGTAATTACTTGTGTAATCCAAGAGTATGTAAGGGAAAATTACTGTATGATATCACTTATTCTTCATTTATTCATTTATCAGCTATTTGTTGAGCACCTACCAGGACTAGGCATTTAGGATAGGGCAGTGAGCAGAACCATTTGTGTTCCCTGCCTTCACAGAGTTTATAGTTTAGTAATCCTTGCCTCTGATATAGTCAAGGGATTTCTGGATAATTGTATAATACTTCTGTTACTTTTCATTTTCATCATGTCTACTCACTCCTTTTAACTCTGCTGAGCACACTCTGAAGCCTTGTTTGCTATTCCTATAATTGGCAAAATTAATGGTCTCCAGTTTGCATGTGTGGATAGTTTTTAATTACTCTACACTGCACTTTCCTATCACCTGGATTTTCAAATATTGTACAGTGACTTCAATAAACTGCCTTTCATATGCCAAATTTCATTATTCTAGCTGACAAAAGACGGTACCTGGCTCTCATGTAGATTTTCTAACTTATTTTCAGTGACACATAGGGATATACTGTTTAAAATTCCTATTCCAACTGTATTTCTTTTTACATGTAGAGAAAATGAGTAAGTTTTTACTGTCCTAATGGGAAAGTAATCCTGAGTCTTGAGTTGGTTCATCATTGCCCAGTGGTGTGATTACTTGCCAGCTACCGCAGCTGGTAGGGAAGAGTCTGGCTTGTGTGGAAGCCTTGAGATGCCAGCGGTTAGCCACTTGGAGCAAGGACTGACCCACTGGTTGACTTGCATTGTTTTGTTTTGTTTTGTTTTGTTTGTTTTTTTCCAACACGCCATGATTTTCTCCCCAGGGTCTCTCACACAGGTGATCGCTGAAGCACAATCTTGGCTGATGAAAAAGACATCTGGCATCTTTCCTCCAGGGACCTCGTGTTTCCCACTGTAGTGGCTTGAAGGGTTGAGGGCTGGCTGACCTTTTCTGGAGGCCCAGAAACAGGGTGGAGAAAAGGGTGGTTGCTTTCAGGTAGGGGATACTGCTTGCTTCACAGCCTGAGTCATGAGTCCTCTGGTATGACTGGCAGCTGACTTCTCTCCAGGGCCCCAGTCAAGGTTCTTACCTTCCTGTGGAATCAAGTAGGCCCAAGGAAGGCATGCCTTCCTGAACCACAATTAGGGATTTTTATCATTATTATTTTTAGATCACTGGGACTAAACTTTTCCACTCCTACCCTTCTTCCAACTGTCTCAAATAATATCCTTAATTCAGGTTTCTGACTTTTTTCTTTTTGTTTTTACTTTTTTTGTTGTTGTTGTTGTTGTTGTTTTAAACCATGAGGCTCAAACTCAGGATTCTGAGGTCAAGAGTCACATGCTCTACTGATTGGGCCAACTAAACACCCCTTATCATTCAAACTTGTTTCTGGTACTAGTTTTTGCCCTCAGGTAGGGGGATTGCCTCTATGTATATGAAAAGGACTTTTCCTCTGGGATTTTTGTCCTTAATTCAGATGTTAAACTAAACATAGAATATAATTTGTGAAAACCCTTTTCTTATTGATAACTCATTTTTCCCCCAGTAGAATGCCAATCCCATTTTTACTCTGCATCCTCAAAGCTAGTGACTGAGAGCTTTCTTCCTCTACTCTTTATTTCAGAAGTAAGTAGTGGTTTGTCTAATTACTGTACTGTAGTTACAATTATAGAGAAAAGGTCAGTGTAGTCATTGCCAATTAAAGTAGGAAAAAAGCTGCATTTATAACCACTAAGAGCCATTATGTCAATTTAATGCTGTTCATCAGCGTGTAACCCATTTTCTAGGATATATAAATCTAATCTTGGTATTATAGTACACTCACCCTATTAAAGGCCTTTGGTACTGCAGAGAAGAGATTATTGCAAGCAACTTGTATTAATTGTGCATCCTTTCACTCATAGATTTTAGGATTTGGATTTTGTAAAACCCGGTCACCATAATGAGTAGAAATAGGCACTCCAAGTCACTGGTTGATTCTTTTATTTTTAGGTATTGGACAAAAATAAAATAATCTGTTGAGATTTAGGTGTTCCTACTTTTTTTCAGTGGCTGTTTCAGGGATATACTACTTAACTAAAATTCTCATTGTGGTTGTGTTTTATTTTATATATGAGGAAAATGTATAAACTTTTACTATCCTAATGAGAAAATATTTCTGGGATCTAAGTTGATTTATCGTTGCTCTTTTCACTTTTATATCTTCATGTAGTATTTATGGATTTTTAACAAGACATCATGGATTTAGTACAAGTTAAGAAAATATAATAGAAAATGAAATATTAGTGTTAATTTCACCCCTTATGAAAAGTCTGAAAATACTTCTCAATATATCTTTATATGCTATGTAGGATGTGTCACATTTCACCAGATTTATACAAATTGGAAAGGTTGTCTTCCTAAGTAATCCTTTTACTTCAGTAGTTTTTTTTAATCAAATTGCATAGTGTTTGGAACAATGAAAAAGGGGGTGGGAAAGTTGAGTTTGTCCAGCTTAGACTTGTGAGGGATATAAGAACATACCTACCACTTGATATTCTAGAGTAGATTTCTGTATTCAGGGTGTTTGTGATATTAGGCCAAGCACATTTTGATCTTTATTCTCTGAGTCCTTTATAAATCCAAAAGATGGATTGCTGATTGAAATACCACTATTTACTTTATAGGAACCTATTATTTTGGTTCCCTTTTCTTTTTTGAGTAGGGTTCAAGCTGTACCTTTGGGCCTTTGAAGCTTCCCATTGCTGTATTTGCCTGTTCTAGTGTCTTCTATCCTCAAGAGAAAATGTAAGGCTGAGTAAACTTATCAAGGCCTTCTTTTCTAGTTTTAGATTTCAGATGCTATTGTCTTGAACTTCCTAATCTGAATATGTCATGGTTGAGTACAGTAAAAGTTTTTTTAAGAAAGATCAAGGTTGAATTCACTGGTTATTGAGTCTTTATAGACTGTTCCTAAAACTCCATAGAGCACAATAAACATGACCTTTAAAATAAAAAAGGGTTGGGGTGCCTGGGTGGCTCAGTCAGTTAAGTGTCTGACTCTTGGTTTCAGCTCACGTCATGATCTCGTTTCTGAGTTCAAACCCTGCATTGGGCTCCATACTGACACTGCAGAGCCTGCTTGGGATTCTCTCTCTCCCTCTTTCTCTGCCCCTCTCCTGTTTCTCTCTCTCTCTCTCTCTCTCTCTCTCTCTCTCTCTCTCTCTTCCTCCCTCCCTCCCTCCCTCCCTCAAAATAAATAAGTAAACTTTAAAATAAAATAAAATAAGATAAGATAAAATAGTGTTGGATTGAGTTTTGTTACATTTTCTCTTTTAAAAAAAGAACCTTCCTGTAAGAGATACTTGGGCTATTTCCCTGACTAGATCTTCCTAAAACATACTTTCCTAGTGACTTAGAGTTGTAGAATATTTGTTGACAGAATGTATTTTAATAACTCTGTTGCACAGCAAAATGAATTATTTGGAATGGAAAAGAATTTTGGAAAAAAATCATTCCCCCTTCCATTTGTTTATTTTAAAAAACTTACCCAGTTATTTCACATTTCTATGTTGTCCTTAGCTTACTATTTTTTTGTACTTTGTTCAGTGCCATTCATAGGAGTGCATGAAGTGAAAAATCAAATACTACACGATGCATATTATCAGATGGTGGATGTTTGCATATCTAACAGCTAGATCTAACTCTGTGTTTTAATTCATTATATAAAGTAAATTACTGAAACTCTTGTTTTTTATTTGAATAAAAATCTCTTGTTTTTTATTTGATCATTTCAAGAATGATTAAAAATAAAAGTATGTAACTTAAGAGATTTTAAATTTAGCCCTTTGTATAACTAATACTGATCCTCACTATTTTAATTTCCTTATTTTTTGGTGTCTGTTTGTCATGCATAAGAGCTAACTTGTATATTAGAATCAAATTATTATTCTTGGAACTTCAGAATAGAGCAGGAGTATAATTCCTACTATTATTTTTGTTTTTGTTTCTTATTTGACATGTAAAGCTAGATGTATACTTTAAGAAAAACTTCATTTAGACAGAATCATAAAATGATTCCTAAAACTTGTCTGTATGAAAATTGTTGAAAACTTGATATCAAGTGCTTTTATAACAACACATTTATAATTTCTCTAAGTAAGGAAAAATAAACAATAGAGGTTGATTTAGAGTAAGATGGTAAAATACCAGCAAGCTTTGATACTTTCCGTATTCCAGAAATTTTTGAATCCTTAAGTTGTGAAAAAAAGACAACTATTCTTTTTTATACTTCAATATAGTATATCTAGGATATACAAATAGGATTTTGTAGCTAGGACAACATTAATGTATGTGTCTCTGGAAATCATTTATTGATATAAAGTACACAGATTTTGTTTCTAGGTTGAATATATTTACATTTTATATTCCATAGAGGATTTTGTCCTCTCAGTTAACTTCAAGAACTCAAGAACTCTTTCTCCCTCTCTCTCTCTCTCTCTCTCTCTCCCTCCCTCCCTCCCTCTCTCCCCCCCCCCTCTGTATATATATATATATATATATTCCACAAAAAACAATGCTCTATCTTAAAATCTTATTTTTCTAATGCTTATGCCCCATACATACACATACATACTGAGCACCTATTAGGCATTTATTCTAACACTGTGCTAAGTGCTGGGCACAAAAAGGTAAATAAATAATGTGATTTCTTGTGTTAAGTTGCTCACAGGTGTCAATAAGTAGAAAGGCAGATTTATGAATCAACAACTATAGTATGATATGATGCTTATTATGATAGAAGTCGCGAGAAGCAAAAAAACCCCCAAAACAAACAAAAAAACCTTAACAGGATTATAGCAAATATTCATCCTAAATTTTAATAGTCTATGGTGGATAAGGCTGTACACAACTAACCAGAACTATATATAAGTTGCTTCTTTAAAATTAAAATTAAGTTTTAATCAGTGCCCCATTTTTTACAAAAGGTAGTCTCTTTATTTATAATCCTGTAGTAGTAGTTTCTTGACTCTAGTTTTGTCTTCTTGCTTTCAGAGCAGTCTGGGAAGATTATGGTCCTGCCTGATTTCTTTAGGCAGGTCTCTTCAGGGCTAATGGCTGGGCAAATCTCCAGGTTTCCTCTTTTTACCCCTTTTATTCATGTTCTTCCACATCACTCTTTGGTCTCTTTTGTCATGTCTCCTTCCCACTCACCCCCATTTCTTTCATTTCATCTTTGAGATGATCTGTAATCCTTTTCACACCATTTTTTTTCTTTCCTGTCTTGAGTTTACCTATCTCTAGTTCTATATTTTCCCTTTCTCTTGTCTGTCTTCCACCCTTCCCTTTTGAAGTTAATCTTGTCTTCCAAATCAAGTGTTCACACCTTGGGTGTTTGGTGGTGCATGGAACATAGTCAAGTCCGCCCCTTGCTACTGACATCATGCTGACATTCACCTGACGGTCCAGTTAGCAGATTTGACAAGTGGGTCTTTGGAATGTGTTGAAGTCCCTACACAGCCCGGGGAAGAAAGTACTGCCTGCAAGGGAAACTTTTGCAAGTTGACTGAGCCATGGACACCAAGGTGATACACATGGACCTCAGTGTCAAAGTTGTTTGAGCATTTTGGACTTTAAAAAACAATTTTAAACATATTTTTTACATAATAATTGATCCTCTGCCAGCAGTCCTGACAACAGTGAAAGTGAGTGTTCTTGTGAATTTTACCCTTTACTCAGAGGATAAAACTTTGTTTTCAAGACAGCAAGCTAGTCCTTGATATTTTTTCAGTGAAATTATCCAACTCTTAGTCACAAATGTCACAGTCCCTGGACCAAGTGCTATTCCATTGAATGGTGGGGTTACCGCCTGTTAGATTGGAAAGATGTTGGCTTCCACAATAAAACAATGCTTTATCTTAACATCTTATTTCTCTAATGCTTATGCCCCATAAGGCATTTTCAGAAATATTAAGTTTCTTGAGCCTGTCCACTCTGTAAGGTATGTAGGGCAAATAATATTAAAATATTGAGTGGAAATAGTGAAGTTACACAGAAGTAATTTATCAGTGTTAGTCACCTAGTTGGTGCTAAAATTGTATTTGAATTCAGTTCAGTGCCTTGTGTCACAATGCTGCCTATTTGTTGAATAGTAGTTTCACAATAGTAAAATAGAAATTTCTTATTTAGATCCATATTTCATGATTCACGTTGTATTCTACCTACCACTTTAGGATTGCAAAAAAAATACAGAATGCCCAGTTCAATTTGAATTTCAGATAAAAACAACAAGTATGTTTTAGTAGAAATATATCTCATGCAATGTTTGTATTTCTATTTGCTAACTGTGGGCTCTACCCCACTTCTAAGGTTGTTACCCTAATTCTAGTTCCCACCCCACTCCTGCTCCCAAACAGGAAGCTCTGGTCTCTCTGAATTCTAGGATTTTTGTTTTCTCTCTATGGTACGTTGTATTTCATTTTACGTTTTTGTAAAACTGACTCTCCATTTCTTTGAGACTGAAATCTAGAATAGAGGAATTTAGTTTTAGACATTTTGGTGCTTCGCCTATTGAAAGAATGAATCCTTACTGAACCACATTAGAACCTAAGGCATAATTATTAAAAAAATGTGTGCCCTTGTAAGTACTTATCAAAATATCCTCCCATATTTTGCATCAAGTGGAAAAATCTCTCTAACAAAATTATGATTATATATAAAAGACATATTGCTTAATGTGTTGGACACCTTTCTCAACCCTTATAAATAAACCTTCCTGGCAGGAAACAGCCTCCTGGACTGGGAACTGCCAGCTGGTAAATATCTGTTCCTGTTATACAGTAATTCAGGGTCATCAAACAAAAAACAACCTGTCTTTGTTTATTAACATTTTGGTATTTGCATTATTTTTATTTTAAAAAAATATTGTACTAAACTATTAATTATCTTGATTACTGAGTATTTTCAGTGCCTCTTTAAATCTTGTGCTTCTGGTTAAATCTTTTGGGGGGAATGCAAGGGGTTATTTTATTTGAGTATCAGCTTATATTTTTATATGTTAGTCAGCAATACATTTAGGTTCATAGATGACTCTGAAAATAACATCTTTAGAACTCATCAAATCTAATCCTCTTTTTCATAGAGGAAGAAATGATCACAGTAGCAAAGTTCAGACTAGAGTTCCTTGCTCACTGTGGTTTCTGCTGGTCAGTTAAGCTCCCTTGGGAGAGAATGCATAATTTAAATCAAACTTTTTTTTTTTATCTTTGGTATTAAAGTTCGTGAGAATAAAGAATGTCATTGGAGCATATCGGTGTTCATTATTGGAGGTGTCAATGCACATTGTTCATCCCTAGATTACTTACTTAAAAAGTCTGCAGGTTTTTCTAGAGGAAAAAATATGAAGTGAAAAAATAGGTGTTTTTATTAAAATTGCTTTTCCATTTTGCATAATGGAAAGCTCAGTTTTGATTTTTATGGGTAACATTTGAGCCTAGGTCACAGTTACTTTCTGAAAAAGTTCTACTATTGTAATTGTATGTCTTCGCAAAGTTTCTTGTAGGCGTCTACAGATGGCTATGCTCTTCCTGTGCTTGCCCTCTTGACTTCTGATTTGGGAATTAAGATTTTGTTAGAAACCTTATTTCACCTTCCTGTGTAGCTTGATTCATTAGAGCTGATAAAGTAAGATCCATAGCAAATACAGAACACTGGAGATATGACAGACAGCCTGGTACAAGTCTTTTAGGAGACAAGCTAAGAGCTTGATTGACAGATTGTCCTGAATTTTGTGAAGCAAAGAGAATTTTCTTTATTAACCAATGAGACAGACGGGCTCAAGTTTGATGGGTTTAGTTCTGCTTGTGTATGGATGATTTTTTTTTTTTCTTTTTATAGAAGGTAAGGCCAGCAAATAGACTAGAGTTTGTTCACTATGAGCGATGAGACAACTACTGTGTAAAATACTATATTTGAAGCTCTTATTAAAAGAAATTTCATAAGATTTAGAAAGGGGAAAAAAGGGAGGGGCTCTTTATACTGAGGACTTCAGCAGACCATTATGCTAAAACTATAGGCCTCAAAAAAGGACCTTATGGTGTGTTACTTAAGCAGGCATTCTGAGGACAGATTGGTTAATATAGCAACATAAGGAATGAGGGGCCCACGTGAAAATTAAGGTTGTCGGGGCACCTGGGTGGCGCAGTCGGTTAAGCGTCCGACTTCAGCCAGGTCACGATCTCGCAGTCCGTGAGTTCGAGCCCCGCGTCGGGCTCTGGGCTGATGGCTCAGAGCCTGGAGCCTGTTTCCGATTCTGTGTCTCCCTCTCTCTCTGCCCCTCCCCCGTTCATGCTCTGTCTCTCTCTGTCCCCAAAATAAATAAACGTTGAAAAAAAAAAAAGAAAAAAAAAAAGAAAATTAAGGTTGTCATATTCATCAGTGATGCGAAAGTCATTGTATGGAAAATTGTTGGGGAAAAAATAGTTTTATAATTACTAATTGTGAAGGGTAAATTATTAATTGTGAAGGGCAAATGTACCTTTACAATGGTAAAATCCAGCAGGCTCTACTTTAATCGAGTGATCAATCATTACCGCCAATAGTGGAGAAAATGGCATTATGTACCTTCATTTGGGATCCTTTGGGAAGTACAGTATATCTTGCCAAAAATGCTTAATCTGAATTTAATCACAAAGTAGTAAGACAAATTGAGATTACAGGACATCCAGAAAACAATTGACATGGACTCCCTAAAAATGTAGCTTAATGAAAGGCAAGAGTAAAAGTTAAGGAAACATGACAATTCAATGTAATGAATAATCCATCATTTGATCCCGGATTGAAAAAAACTTTTGTTAAGAACATGATTGGGACGGGGCGCCTGGATGGCTCAGTCGGTTGAGTGTCCGACTTCAGCTCAGGTCACGATCTCGCGGTCCGTGAGTTCGAGCCCCGTGTCGGGCTCTGGGCTGATGGCTCAGAGCCTGGAGCCTGCTTCCGATTCTGTGTCTCCCTCTCTCTCTGTCCCTCCCCTGTTCATGCTCTGTCTCTCTCTGTCTCAAAAATAAATAAACGTTAAAAAAATAAAAAATAAATAAAGAAAAAAAGAACATGATTGGGACAAATGGAGGTAGACTGTATTAGAGAAACATGATTGTATCAAAGTTAAATTTCTTGAGTGTGAGAAGATACTGTTATTTAATAGGAGAAAGTCCTGGTACTAAGGAGATATGTTTATAGTATTTATAGATAAAGTATTTATAGATAAAATGTTTTAGTGTTTGAAATTTACTTTAAATGATTCTGCAAAGGAAAAAATACATATTTTGAGACAGCAATAGAGCAAATTTGGTGACATGTTAACAATTGATAAATCTAGGTGAAAGTTTTATAGGTATACATTTTCTTCTTTCGTCTTTTCAGCATGTTTGCACATTTTCAAAAGTAAAAGCCAAAATCAAACAAGTAAGCTTCACATCCCTAATTAATACAGGATTAAAATTTAAGGGGAATTCTCCCACGAGTTCCCTGCATTGGACTGTATGCCTTGGAGTTAGGGGTGGAAAAATAATCAAAGTAATGAGGATTGTTTTTAAAACACAAGTCATATGGTACATGAAAAAACAGAGAATATGGGATATTTAAAAAGATTTTTTTTTAATGTTTGTTTATTTTTGAGAGAAAGAGACACAGAGTACGAGTGGGGAAGGGGCAGAGAGAGAGGGAGACAGAATCCAAAACAGCCTCCAGGCTCTGAGCTGTCTTCGGCACAGAGCCCGACATGGGGCTCAAACTCACGAACCCTACAATCGTGACCTATGCCACAGTCCTACGCTTAACCGACTGAGTCACCCAGGTGTCAAGAGTATGGGATATTTTGAAGTTAGGGCTTTTTTCTAATTATAATAAATTAATGGATAATTAACTTGGACTTTAGTATGAGAAGAAATGCCTGTGACTAACTGAAAGTACCAAGAGTATGGACTGTGGTTAGCATCTGTTGGTAACCCTGGGGGATGGTATTTGGAATACAGAGTAGCTGCCCCTGGCACCGACTATCCAGAGACTCATGTGCCAAGGGTAGGAAATGAAGTTAGAACCAGCTCCCAGCTCCTTTATGCTTCACATATGCTTGACACACTAAAAAAGTGGAAAAAATTTGTAGCTATGACGTACCTCAGATGACAATTTCTCTTAATGTTTATATGTGATGATTATTCACGTTCAGTCACTTATTTAGTTGTTCTATTTCAGTTCTTTAATAAAAGTCTCCTCCTTCTCCATTAAAGCCTGTGGAATGTACATCATTAAATGACTTGCCCTAAGGCCAAAGTAGGTTGAGCATGGTGGTGGCATGGTTCATTCTGAGCCTAGACCTTCCAACTCAGCAGTCAGTATGTCTTCTGTGTACCTCCTCAGAGAAAATGTTGCAAGGTTTAAATGAGATCATGTGTGTGAAAAGGGTAGAGAAATTTAAATGTTTACTCCATACATAATTCAGGTATTTTTAAATTGAATGTTTATTTTGAAGGCTATAAGGACAGTGAATCCTACCCTTAGAATTTATAGGTTGTTGAATGAGATATGGAATGTTTGCAAATCATGGTTATCCTACAAGCTGCACCGTGGTACATGCCACAAAACAATGGTGGTAAGAGAACAGGCTTTGAAGTCACATAAGTAGAACCCTATCATTTGCCATATACTATGTAACCTTGACAAAGTGACCTGAATCTTGGTTTTATCATGAGCAAAGTGAGAAACTCCCTCTTCGCTTACGAGTCATGAGGAGCGATAATGTCCTAATATAGCACAGTGAATGACTCACAGTTAGCACTTCATAGATAATAATAATAATGATATCTTTGTGACCCTATTCTATATTTTCTCCAGAACCTATAGCATCAACTGCCGCTTGATGGCAGCTCTCAGAATTATATATGTTGATGTAGAGGTTTAAATTACTTGATGTTTTGTGCCCTTCGAAAACTCCCTGAGATAATAATCTGTAATCTGTGGGTGCACTTAATTTATCTATTTTATTTTGTATATTTGGATAGTTTCCAATTTTTGGGTCTTATGAGCAATGTTGCTCATGTGAATGTTCTCATGCATGTCTCTGAAGCACATATGCAAAAGTTTCTTGAGGTCATATACCTCAAGAATTGTAGGATTGTGCCTTTTCCCAATGGGATGCCAAACTGTTTTTCAAAGTGGTTGAATAATTTTATACTCAAAGCAGCAGTAGATTAGGGTCCCTTTGCCTCATATTCTCACAAATGCTTGTGAAACCAACTTCTTAATTATTGCTTGAACTAGTAAAGTTTAAAAAGAAATCTCATTGTAGTTTAATTTGCATTTTCTGGATTAGATAGCATGCTTTTCAATTTATTTAGTTCTCTTCTAATGTCCTACAATAAGATTTTATAATGTTCTGCATCAAGAACTAGTACATAGTTTGTTAATTATTCCTAGATATGGTATTGCTGCTGTAAATGGTATTTTTAAAAAAGTTTTGTAACTCTTACAGGTATATAGAAATACAGTGGACTTTTTACTGTTGATTTTTATATTCAGCAACTTTACTGTCCTCTCTTATTATCTTATCTGTTAGATTCTTTGGTGTTTTCTACATAGACAGTCACAACATTTATAAATGATGGCAGTTTTGTTTCTTACCTATTGCTATGTAAATCTTTTTGCTTTGGGCTTTGTTACTAGAGTCTTACAAGTTTAGAATGTCGGTATATTTCTGTTGAAGAGAATGTTTTATTATTCTGTCATGATGCTCTTTTTCTCTTTTAATGCTTTTAACGTCAGGTATCTTTTGTCTGATATTAATATAGCTGATTGGCTTTCTTTTTACGTAGTTTAATTTTAGCTGCTGAGTTATTTGCATTTGTGTGACTTCTAATATAGATCTTTCTTGACTTACAGTGGAGTTATGTCCTGATAAACTCATCTTAAGATAAATTTATATTATATTGAAAATGCATTTAATACACCTAACCTGCTGAACATCATAGCTTAGCTTAGCCTGCCTTAAATGTGCTCAGAACATTCACATTAGCCTACAGTTGGGCAAAATCATCTAACAAAAAAACTATTTTATAATAAAGTGTTGAATGCTTCAAGTAATTCATTGAGTACTATACTGACAGTGAAAAATAGAATGGCTGTGTGGTGCAGAGTGGTTTTAAGTTTTGTGCCCTTAAGGGTTGTTTAGCCTTGTGATCACTTGGCTGACTGGGAGCTGTGGCTACCACGTCCAGAGTCATGAGAGAGTGCCATATCCCATATCACTAGCCTGGGAAGAGATCAATATTCTAAATTTGAAGTATGGTTTCTACTAAACGGGTATCATTACACCATTGTAAAGTTGAAAAATCATGAGTTAAACTGTTGTAAGTTGGAGACTGTCCATATTTTGGATATTTTGGACCAAGTTATTATATTTTTTAAGCTTTTTAAAAAACTGTATTTTGAGAGAGAGAGAAAGAGCATGAGCAGGGAAGGGCAGAGAGAGAGGAAGAGAGAATCTCAAGCAGGCTCCACACTGTCAGCACAGAGCCTGACTCGGGGCTCAAACTCCCAAACGGAGATAGAGTATGACCTGAGCTGAAATCAAGAGTTGGACGCTTAACCGCCACCCAGGCACCCCTGATAAAGTTATATTTTTTATTTATTTCTCTCTCCCAGCCTTTCCCCCATCTCCTTTTGTCTTCTTTTGGATTCACTCACTTCCCCCCCCCCCCCGCCCCGCCCTGGGTTTATACTTTGAATGGTTACCATACCTATTTTTTTTTTAATTTTTTTTAACCTTTATTTATTTTTGAGATGGAGAGAGACAGAGCATGAACGGGGGAGGGTCAGAGAGAGAGAGACACAGAATCCGAAACAGGCTCCAGGCTCTGAGCTGTCAGCACAGAGCCCGACGTGGGGCTCGAACTCATGGACCACGAGATCACGACCTGAGCTGAAGTCGGACGCTTAACCGACTGAGCCACCCAGGCGCCCCTACCATACCTATTTTAATATGCATAGTTAACAAGGTATAAAGGTAATCAATATGTACTTTTTTGTCAAACTTAACCTTTCCCTCCCATCAGAAATTATTGTTTTATAAAATTGATGTTTATTTAGATTTACAATATATTTACTAATATTTATCATTAACCTTGTTTTTTTGCATTTCTCTCTTTCTGTCTGAGATCATTTTCCTTCCTCCTTCAAAGGTATTCTTTAGAATTTGCTTTGATGAGAAGCTCTTTCAGTTTTTGTTCTTCTGAATATGTCTTAACTTTTTCATTTTTCTTTTGGAAGATTGGGTGAGTGTTGAATTCTAGTTTATAAGTTATTTTACTTCAGCTCAATAAAGATATTATTTTAGTGCCCTCTGGCATTCTTTGTTGCTCTTAACAAGTCATTTTAGGTCCAATTAATATTTCTTTGTAGATGATCAGTCTTTACATTCTGGCAGGTTTGAACATCTCTTTGTCTTTCTTTCTTTTTTTTTTTTTAATGTTTATTTATTTTTGAAAGAGAGAGAGACAGAAGGAGGGACAGAGAGAGAGGGAGACGAGGATCTGAAGTGGGCTCTGAGTTGACAGCAGAGAGCCCTATGTGGGCCTGGAACTCATGAACCTGTGAGATCATGACCTGAGCCAAAGTCGGACATCCAACTGACTGAGCCACACAGGCGCCCCTCCTCTTTGTCTTTCATATAGTGTATTTTAATGATGTATTGAGGTTCAGTTTTCTTTTTATTGTGCTTGTAATTCATTGAGCTCTTTAAGTCCGAGGATTGGTGTTTATCAGCTGCCAAACACCTTTGCCATTATCTCTTTGAAAATTTTCACTTTCCCACATGCTGTGTGTTTCTCTGGAGTTTTGATTACATATGTGTTGCTTCCTCCTATTTAACTCCTACTCCATATCTCTTTACCTCTCCTTGTGTCCATCTGTTTGTGCTCCATTCTGGATAATTTCCTCAGATTTATCTTGAACTATGTTGGTCTTGATTTTGATAGTCTCTAAATTACAAAAAAAAAAAATACAGTCAAGGCAACTAAGATTTAGTACTCCATTCAATAAAATGTTAAGCATGAAAGTGAATTAACTTGTTCTTGTCTCCATAGCTTACTCCAGTAGAATAATCACACAGTCCTATAGAAAAGTGAAAAAATTACATTTCTTGCATAAATAATTATGTGGATTGAGATTTATATTTATTGTATCTAAAATTATTTTCTACTTTCACAAAAATCTCGTATGTCACTTCTTAATTTGAAAAGCAAGTCAACAGAACCAGGGCTAACTTCAAGGTTTTCTTTCTTTCTTTCTTTCTTTCTTTCTTTCTTTCTTTCTTATTTTTTTTTAAATCTTTTTTACATCTTTTACCTTTTGTCTGTCATCTGTATCAAATTTTTCTAATGTAAGTTTAAAAGAAATCTTTTACTTTTTAAAGTCCTGCTTCAGCTAGAGCTGAATTTTTCTCCTTTTTTTCTTCTCATTATCAGTGAACACTTATGTTTATTTGAATTTGAATTGATGAACAATTTGATATTCCTTTTAAAAATTCAATTAAATTTCAAGAAGGCATGTAATGAACAAAACAGAAAGGTCCTTTAAAGGAAATAAAAACCATGGCCATAGATTTTATTTTAAGGAAAGTTCTTTTAAAGGGGAGAAAAAAACTTTAAAATAACAACACAATAATTACACATTGTTAAAAATTATATAAAAGTATATATACATATTTAAGAGACAGAAATAAGCCTTCAAAAAATGTAAATAGTTTAACAATACCCAAAAAAGGAATATCTGTAAAAAAAAGTAACTCAGTAGAGGGCCAGCTGGGTGGCTCAGTAATTTGAGCAGCAGACTCTTGATTTTGTCTCAGGTCATGATCCCAGGGTCCTGGGCAGAGCCCTGTGGTCGGCTCTGCCCTGAGCATGGAGGCTGCTTAAGATTTTCTCTCTCTCCAAAAAAAAAAAAAAAAAAAAAAAAAATTAACTCTATAAAACATAAATGAAAAAATAGGATTTGATAAATAATGTTTTGTATTTTATTTTGAAAAGGTAAGAATGTAATTGTTTTCTTTTTCTGTGCGGAAAGGTCATCAAAATTGTGTTCCTGACAGTTTTCTCCTAAGCACAATATTTGCTACTGATGGTTTGGTGGGGGAGAGCAAGTGGACAGTGAGAGAAGAGGATGTTTTTACATTAGTAGATTCTTACTCTGCTCCCAGTTCATGCTCCATGTGGAAACCTCTGAGTTTATAATTGTTTTTCTGGCCTTTGCTAGATAGGATCTCAGCTAGGTAGATTCTTTTCTGCTTGAACCTGTTTGGGGGTCTCTAGCCTACACTACCAGTGCACCCACCCCAGGACACAACATTTCTGAATTTATAGCTCCTCCTCTTGTGGGGAAATTTTAGATAGATCGTTGATTGATGGCATAAGCCACATAGTTTAAGTCTGTAAGACTTTTGAAGCTTAAAAACCAGGTCATTGCAACTTAAAAGCCTGGGTTTGTGAAACTCAAAGAAGAGTTTGCTTCTTGTTTTCCTCAGATCCCTTCTCTAAGACTGTGCAGATTGTCCTAGCCACTTGGACTAGGGGAAGGACGTGGCATACTAGGACCTAAGCTGGAAGGGAAAACTTTTGGTGTGTCCTACTCTAGTGATAATGAAACAGAAAGTAACCCCAGAGTTAATTTAGAGGCCATGAATTAAGATAATCCTCATGTAAATAAGAGGATTTGAAAATCCTTTTTTTATGTTAAAGAGTGACAATTTAATTCAGATTCTAAGATTCTGCTTTGGCAGTGAGAGGCTTAATAGCTTATGTTTACTCTTAGTATCTTTGTGCATTTTTCTATCAGTCTTGATAGTGATTAACTCTAATTTGTAAGGTTTTTGTTTGTTTGCTTATTTGTTTTTAATTAAGGTAACCAAGAGGTTGTCATCATCCTATATTCTAGAAGGGTTTTTTCTCTGTCCTTTAAAAAGACCCTTTGGAAACTTACTGAGGCGCCTAAAGTTCTAATTTCAAATAAGTCTTTAAAACTGACCTTTCTGTTATTTAGTATAATTCTCTTTATTTAATAATTCACTTTCTTTATTTGCAGAACTCAGTCTAAAAATATAACCTGTTTCATATCCTTGACTTCCCCACAGTAATAAACATTGTTAGACGCTTTTTAACGTTTGTGTTTTTAAATGAAAGTGAGTGGAGAATGAAGGAAATTGTGAGTTAGTATGTGTTTAATGTAGTATGTGTTTAATGAGGGAAATTTTTAAGTAGGCTGGTTTGGTGAGGCGATAAAATGGAATTTGTCTCGACCTATCTGACATTGGATTATACAAACTTCAAAGTTCTGTCTAGCGCTAACACTTCTGAGAGAGGGGATCTGAGATGCTGGTGTCCTTGAAGAATCGAGTTCTGCTTGTTGCCACGTGATCCCTACTCATTTACTTTTATGAAGTTGATTGTTTTGTTCTTGATGTATTTATTCTACAAGTATTTCTTAATGCACGATGACAGAAGTAGAAAATGATCTGTCAAGTAAACTTCATGCATACTTTTTAAGTCACAAATTATGTTTCTCAATTCATCATTGGCAAGTGCCATAAGCTAGAATACATCAAAGTATATGGAAAATTGGGTCCTGTTTTACCATTTAAAAAAAAAAGCTTTGTGAAACTCTGATAATGAAGCAACTATTTTCTCTATTTAGTGCTATTAATTTCTTGGTTCTGGTGAGTTTGGGCTGAAAGTCAGTAATTCTAAAACAATGTGTTTAAAATGTTACTGTGCTTCTCATCACATTTACATTTTTAAATATAGAAAAGTTTGCAAAATTATCAGTCTGTGAGTGTAACCAAATTACTTGAATATTAAACATGTTTATTTTCAATATATATGGAGATTCAGTCATGAGCCCTGTTTTACTAGTTTCTCCAGGTAAAATAGGCCAACTAAAAGATTTTGTCAGTTTCATTCCTATTATGATTTAATTTAGTTTGAGAATTTCTGTAGATTGTATGTGTTAAAGAAGTTTCTGATAAGGAAAAGTATGCAAAATCTATTAGACATACTGTATGAGCAATGTTTATGAAATAGTTTAAAATATATTGGCAGTACAGAATTACTAGGTACAGTTTTTTGCCTACAGCAGTTGACTATCAAATGATTAGAATTGTTGGAATGCTTGGTATATCTTTGAAAGAGAAATCTGCAAAAGTCCGTATCTACCCTTGGCAAGTTGCCAATCCATGTATTATGCCATTTTAATACAATTTTATTCTCATATCAGATTTTTAAATATTTTTAGCTGTGGGAAATTGCTTTCTCCAGTTGACAAATGATTAAATGAGGTCTCTTTCATGTTAGAAATAATTCCAGTATATTTATATGGGTCCATGACAGTACATAAATGTGAGCCAAATAATTTAATGTTTATCATATCCTTTTAGGTTCATATAGGATTAGCTCATTAAACACCTTTTAAGAATCACCTTCCCTCATAGCACATGCATTAGCTCGTGGAGGGCATTGGAGTATAATCAAATGTATTAGATTACATTAATCTAGTGAAGTAGTCAGGTTCCTTTTTCTGAGAAATGGTTTGAATAAAAAACTTTTATTTAACTTTTGATTATTTTCAATTTGATCTAAGTCTGTCAGAAATACCAAAGAATTATAAAACTAAAGAGAGGTTTCCAAAGGCGCCACACATCCTTGGTGCTACTATGACTTTAGAAACATGAGTTGCTAGTTGATTTTTTAAAAGATGCAAATGAAAAGATGTTACAACATTTCTCTATAATTCTTCAGTCATAAGTTCTTTCCATTAGCTCAGTTTTTTTTTTTTTAAATTAGGATCTCTTTGTTAGCTTCCTGGGACACAAATTCAAGAATTAAAGAATGTGAGTTGTGTTTTTCCTGCCAAAATGAGGTCTTCCCCCAGTTTCACATGGAGGTATATTGCAGAAGCACCCACAGGCAGGATGTGTGTCCATTTAAGAAGGAAGCTTGCGTATATTCTGTTTTCATGAAAAATGTAAGGTCACAGGTGTAAAGAGCGATAGAAACACCTTCACTTCAAGTAAGGGGCTCAAAGAAGGTTTACTGGATGGGATTTTGTTAGGGCTGTTGGGCTTCAAAATATATTTAAATATTCACATACATGAATGAGGATGGAGGGATTTTTGATGCAGATGTTGGCACAAGCAGAGGCAGGAGAGAGCAGGGTATAGTCAGAAGGCCAAGTATTTCATATGACCGAATGTCTGTTGTAGAAAGTCTGGGCATGAAGGGATGCTTGTTTGCATTTGAAATCCTTTATAAAACACTGTAGCAATGAATAAATAAATTAATGGCATGTTCTTCTTATGAATATGTGAATGCTCTTCTTCTGTTAAGACACACTAGTAGTCTGTATTTGTTTATTGAAGAATATATTTAATATCTGAATAATTCTACATGGCAATACTTGCAACATCAGAAATTTCTTTTTTTAGCATTGGAATTCATCATATAAGTACTTTTTACAGTTAAAAGAAATCTTGCCCGCCTTCCTCATCAATACATTTTTTTCCTGCGGTTTTCCTTGTTTCCAATTAGTTCTTAAATGCAATAATTAGTATTACTTACATATGCTCCAGGGGAAAAAATCAGTTAACAAATTGATATTTATTTATAAACAGCATTTTTTGGACAGAGATGTTCCTGTGATTGCGGGAGAACTGCTGCTTTGAGTTGATTTAAGGAAATAATAAGGAGCATCTGGAAATTCAAGCCCAACTGATTTACCACTTACTGTATCATTTTTGGGTCTGTACAGATTTAGCTCATTAAACACCTTTCAAGAATTTCCTTTTCTGGAAGCAGAGTGGGAAAAAATTCCCTAACCAGTCTTTGAAAAATTACTGTTTGCAAAAAAGATTACCGGGGAAGCAAAATGTTGAATTCAAAATAATTATCATTAGAAGCATAGCCTCTTATAGTTTCTAAAGTGCCAGTGCTAATATGATAAGAATACATAGGGAGGAAGGGGAGAGTATTTTAAGTGTAGACAAATTAATGTCAACTAAAGTGAGTTAGAATGTGTTTGTATTTTTGTGTTTGTACAATGCTCATCTTCTTACTCATCCTTGACACTTACTCAGCCACGTGAAACGTAGGCTTTTGTGTTCCAGACATTTAAAGATAAATGTTACAGCCTCTACTCTGGAGGAGTTAACATTCTAGTAGGAGAAACAAACTTTTAAACAAATAAGTTTAAGTGCATGAAATGAATGGAAAATACATGAAAGGTATCCCAGAGAGCAGGTGAATCAACTTAGCCAGGGATGGCAGTAGTTAGGTCAGATTTCTGACCTTCTGATGCTTTATAGAGGTGTGATGCCCAGACACTAAATGCTTCATAGAGGTGTAATGTCTTGAGGCATGAGGGGAATTTTCCTACTGGGACCCTGGCGGAATGAAGTATCCATGTGTGCAAGCCTGGAGGCATAAGACAACATGTACTCTGGTATTGCTAGAATGTCTGGCTTAAGGATAAGGGTGGGTAGAAAGGGATTGTGGAGAAGCAAACAAGGATCAAGTAGGTCATGTAGTGACTTGGATGCCAAATTGAGGTATTTGAAAATTTCTTCAAATGTTCCTCATTGCCTTTAGATTAATTAGGGGTGTGACCTGATCAGATCTGCCTTTAGAAGTAGAACTCATAGGTGTATGGAAGGAGAAAAGTAATCGGAAAGAGAAAAGATTGGTGCCCTTATTTTCATTGAAAAACTATTGATTGGTTCCTACAGTGGCTTGAGCATGATTTGAAACTCTGGGGTCACAAAGCAAAGAAAACCTGAACTGGTCCTGCTCACAGAATAGCAGGCAAACAGGCATTTCGACAAAATAGAATATAGTGTGGAAAGGTCTACAGTCAGAGCCGTCATTTTGATAAAAGGAAAAGAAATGTGGGGCGCCTGGGTGGCTCAGTCGGTTAAGCGTCCAACTTCGGCTCAGGTCATGATCTCGCGGTTCGTGAGTTCGAGCCCCGCGTCGGGCTCTGTGCTGACAGCTCAGAGCCTGGAGCCTGTTTCGGATTCTGTGTCTCCTTCTCTCTGACCCTCCCCCGTTCATGCTCTGTCTCTCTCTGTCTCAAAAATAAATAGACGTTAAAAAAAATTTTTTTAATAAATAAAAAAAGGAAAGAAATGTGAGAAACTGCCAGGTTTGTATGTGTGTTGGTAGAGGGTCAGAGGAGGGAATTCAAAGATGGTTTACACTGGACCTAAAACCTGGAAGCTGAGTAGAATTTTGTCAAGGAGATTCTGCCAGGTAAATAAGTCACTTTGGGCAGACTGAACTAGGCCATACCAGGAAATAGACATAGATTACTGATTCTAGAGTATAAAGGGTAGGAGATGAAACAAGAGAGGTAGACAGGGGCCACCCAAGTGGAGGAGTGATGTCATCACATTTCTATGTCAGGACAAGTAGAAGTTTAAGATCAGGATTCAGGATTATTGATGTAGGGAGACAATTTGGGTGGTCCAGGCAAGAGATGACAATGTCTAGGCTTAAGGCAGAGTTAGGGAGGAAGTATTAGGGGAAATACATTAAAAAAATAGGAGGTTGGTTTAATGAATTTTGGTATCTGGTGTGATGTGGGGAGGGAGAAAAGGGATGACTCAAGTTTCTTGTGTGTGTAATTGGGTGGTGCCATTCACAGAATAAGGTGGGGTATCCTTGAGTTTATACCTACTTGGCTATTGAATCTAGGCAGTAGAACTTGGGAAATAAATCTGAGCCAGGTATTAGGAGATATCAATATTTGGTGGCTGTAAAAACCTTGGGTTGTGGATGTGCTCTCTTGAGAGTACTGTAATGTAAGGTTCCAGATTTAACCTCAGTGAATACCATTGGTTAACGAGTGGGTAGAGGATGCTGATGCCCCAGAGAGAGAGAATGAACAAGGGTTATCCGAAAAATAGGCAAGTTGTTGTTACTTGAAACCAAAGGAAGAGAGGTGTCAGATGCTTCTTGAAGCATGTCAGATGTTACTTGAAACCAAAGGAAGAGGGAGGTATCAGATGCTTTAGCGGTAGGTATGAAGTTGAGGACTGAGGAAAGACCTTTGGATTAAACATTTCAGAGGATCTTGCTGATTCTAGTGAAAGCTGTTTTAGCAAAGAAGTGGTAGGGGAAAAACCCCAGATTATAGTGGATTGAGGAGTTTTGCGTGCTTTTTTAAGGTGGGTGACACTTGAGTATGTTTGGCAGAGGAGACAAAGGAAAGAAGAGAAGGAGAGAGATATAAGTAAAAGGGGGTGGTTCATGAAGTGAGAGGTCTCAGAGGAGTTCAAGGGACCCGTTAGGAATACGAGAAGTCAGGAGGAATTAACCTTGAGAAGAAAGACCAAGAGATACCCTCTACCTCTGAGAAGAGAGGGTGGATGCTGATTAAACACTCATAGGGTTTGTGGAGTATAAGAAATTGAAAGAGTGCAACTTGATGGCCCCTCATTGTTCTTTGAAGCCAAACAAGTTCTGAGATAAAAGCCTGAGGAAAGGAGGGAGTTGGGTAGGCCCCTGGGGACAGGAGCTAACATTTGGAAGAGCTGCTGAGGCAGAGGGAGCTGACCAGCAGAATGCAGAATTGCTGAGTGGTTGTGCGAGCTTGGAAACCATAAATTTGTAGTGGCATCAGTCCAACATGATTGTTGTATTTCCTCCAGCAGAACTCAACAGCCCAGTTATGAAAACTCAAAAAATGTTGATTGAAACTGAATCTGGAGATTCTGTGAACCAAGGATGGCATAAGACAGCTATCAAATTCCATGAATTCAAATTTGTAGATTTCAGAGTAGACTGAATAATTCTGTGAATTCTAAAATTAACAAATGTTGTATCTTGGGTCCTAAGTAGACATAATTTGTTTTCCACTTAGTGTTTCCTATTCAGGAATATCCTCAGTTACTTAAACACTGTGCATCATCACCACGCATGCCACCCTCCTCCCCCACTCCCCCAAGGATGTGATCTTAATTCTAAGTACAGTGCCTATTTTATACCTGGAAGTTTCCTTATTTCAGTCAGATCATTTCATCTGAGTATTAAAAATTTCTACATTGGTCATGTAAGAATAAGTGTTTATGTCTGGATGAGTGATGTCCCTTGAAGGGAGTTAAATGCTTATTACCAAATGAATTAGTAAATCTAAGACACTTTTTACCTCAAAGTCTAGCTCTTAGGTGGCCCTCTCCTTAAAATCTGTCTCAGGTTTTTCCCCCTTTTGGACAAATAACCTGATCTCCTCTGCCTGCCTTTTCTTACAGCCTCTTTTCCATACCTTGTCCATACAGCAGTTGTCACAGAATTTCATGACTTTTTCTGTATATTTTTGAATTCCATGAATACAGGGACTGAGTCTTACTCATCTCTGTATTTATTTCCTGTGTCTCCTTATTGCCTGGCCCAAATTAGACATTGAATCAGCAGTAAGTAAATAATAAATACATGAATAAAAAGTAATAATAAATGTATGAATAACTTATTACTTCTTCAGTATAAAAGCGATGAGTGAGAGAAAGGAAGAATAAAACTTTGTGATTCTAATTTCTTTCTACCTCTTTTCCCCACTGCAGTCTCATCTGGTTTACCTGTGACCAATTCAAGAAGAGGTGTTTACTTATCTGTTTGATATCAGACCCAATTATTCTGGGCATTGGAATGGAGAAAAGCATAAAATCCATATACAATCCAAAAGCCCAAAGTCTTACCAAAGTTACTGATGGGCAAAGGAAAATTGAGAGTTGTAAATTTTCTCTTTTCTTTTCTATGCTTAAAATTCTATAAATAATGCATATTTTTAACAAAGCCAATGAAAAATTAGCCAGACATATTAGGGAGAAAAAGAAAATGGGAAGAAGTAAAGGTTTTCTAAAAATGTCACTAATCTTGAGGTTTGCAGTCTAAAACATATTCTCTTTGCTTGACCTTGTTTTGCTTATAAGACTGCCCCAATTAGCTTGAGTCTGTTTTTAAAATAACTTTGGACAAATTATTGAACAGTATTATCTTGCCAATAATCTTTTCCTTTTGATTTAGAATTTTTAAGTTATCTTGGTATCATAAAAGATATTACTTCTGAAAACTTCTATGGGAAGTTACAAAAAATAGGCACAAAAATTCTAGAAAAATAAGGCAGCTTAAAATTCAAGTAGGAAGCAGTTATAGTTTTAATAGCTCTGGGGCTTTTGTCTTAGAAGTGTTGTACCCAGGGGCCTGGCTGGCTGTCAGTAGAGGACGTGATTCTTGATCTTGGGAACAGGAGTTTGAGCCCCATGTTGGATAAAGAGATTACCTAAAAATAATCTCTTAAAAAAAAAAAAGAAGTGTTACACCCATATCATCAATAGGCTTGGTATATATCATGCCTTTTTTTTTTTTTACAGAAAAACTATAGAAAACAGAAGGTTTATTTACATAGTATTTAGGTATAGGCCCTTTTGACAAAGTGACATTCACTAATGACATGAAAGCAATTTGATACCCCATTTTTTTGTTGTTGTTGTTGACTTGATATCCCACAGAAACTAATGACAATCTCTCTAAGGTTTTCTAATCTTTATTTTTTAAATTAAATTTACATTTTAATAAATGACCGGTTTTGTTTCACGTATGTGGGCAAATAATATAGTGTTAAAATTTCCATTATTGATGTTAGATTCTATGCTGGTATTTTTGTATATAGTGCATCTCTTAATAACTCATCTGATTTTCACTGGACCAAGAGTTAAATGTGATGCTCCTCTTTTTCCCATCATTTGAAGTTTTAGTTCAACAGATATTATACAAAATAAATGTATAAGTGGTCACGTTAGACTATTTATTATGAGGAAGAGGGGCACGGCTAAGATTCCTGTCCAGAAATTTTGGTTATCAAACTGTCTTCATGACTTTCACTGCAAATAGATAATTTACAAGTATAGTGCATTTTATGAAGCAGATAATTGTCGGGCAGTGATAAGCTGGAGGATAATTAAGTACTCTCGTCAGTGGGCAGTTATCATCTACAGCAGCTTTTTCAAAAGTGGCAATGCCACTTTACTCTCATGCCTGATTACTAGCAGGTGATCCAATCATGCTAGTTTTTAAAAACACAGAGGTTATTAGTGATGTTCCTGATTTTGTGAATGTGGGTGGTGGGGAGATAAGGAGCAACATGTCACAGTGTGGAGGCAAAGAACAGGGAGGGGGCTTTTCCAAGTAATGCAAAAGAGAGAGCAGTGTCTGATCCTTGTACCCTCCCCCCCCCACCCCCCCACAGCCTCAGGTTGCCAACATGTGCTATATATCATGCACAGATAACCAATTTCTACAGAGTTAGAATGAAATAAAGTATACTTAAAAGAGATCATACTGAATGTACACTGAGTTATATTTTAGGATTTTTCCCTATTTCACAATTAACATTATGATGTTCATCATAGAGGAAATGTATTTATCTCCTAGGAAATTCCAGTTAATGGCAACTTTTACAATTCTAAGGTTAATATCTAATTTCTGAGGACTCTGGTTTTTTTTTACTTTTTTTTAATCTTTATTTATTTTTGAGAGAGAGAGAGAGAGCGAGAGAGAGAGAGAGCGCGAGTGGAGGAGGAACAGAGAGAGGGAGACACAGAATCCGAAGCAGGCTGCAGGCTCCAAGCTGTCAGCACAGAGCCCAATGCGGGGCTCAAACTCACAAACCGTGAGGTCCTGACCTGAGCTGAAGTCAGATGCTTAACCGACTGAGCCACCCAGGCGCCCCCTGAGGGTTCTGGTTTTAAATCTTTTTGTCCTTTGCTTAAAAAACTGGATGATGTTATCTGATTATTGAAAAGTTTCTTAGAAATTAAAGTATATGTTACTATATATATACATATAGTACATGTATATGTATATGTATGTATGTTCTATAGTAACATATATAAAATTTTAGGTTATAGCTTTAAAGTAATCAATACATTGAAGCTGGATTTCAAAATAATCTGGATTATTCCTGGATTCATTAACTTTTTTTGCTGTATTAAGAAAAACTAGAATAATCAAAACAGATTTTCAGGATAACTTAGAAACATGAGGTTCCCTCTGAGTTTAGACCACATACCTAATAATAGTCACTTCTAGAAAATTCTGTAATTACCAAGCACTCTTAAGTTTTTGCTAGGTTGGGCTCTCTGCACACTGCAAATTTATTATGATTTTCGATGTTTTTTCCCCCCCAAAAGATCAATTTTATATATCAGTGTGTGTGCGTGTGTGTGTGTGTGTGTGTGTGTGTGTATTTTTTTTTTTTTTTTATGTGAGCAGAGTGCTACCAAATTGTGTTTGCATGTATTGGCTACAGTACTTTTTATAGCCACTTCTTTGGCCATAGTCTTCCATTCTGTATTGCTCAAATGGGCAAGAAAAACTAGTTATGTCCACAGCCCCAAAGAAATACCATTGTTTAAACTTGATTATAGCATACCAAGAAACATGTTACTGAAACTTGCTATCACTATAACTTAGTGGTTATAACTTAGGTTTTGAATTTGATATTTGAATACTTAATTTTTTACATGCAGCAAGCCTAAAATACATTAGCCCATTTTCCCTTTTGTGAGAATGAATGAAACTTATTCAGAGGAAATGAATGATTTAAGAAGCATTAATCAACTTGGGATGACCACTGGGTGTTGTATGCAAGCCAATTTGACAATAAATTATATTAAAATAAATAAATAAATAAAGTGACTGATTAAAAAAAAAAGAAACATTATTCAGTAGTAGTTTGACTTAGTTCTGGAGTTAAGTTTATAAATAGGTAAATTTAAGAGGTTTAACCTATCTGCAATATTTTTCTTTTTCATATATACGACACACATGTATACATATATTTTGAGGTGAAAACAAAATGTTTTCTTCAAAAGTAATCCTACTTATGCTGAAACAGAAACCATTGTTGCTCATTGATGATTCAAATACCCTTTATTCTCAAGGTGCCTACAAAGAGCTATGTTGGAGGCTTTGACAAGTAGATGCTGTAAGAGGATAAGGTGAATGTTTTACAACTTTACAATGTTTTTCCCCTTTCCTGCTGCCTCATAAAATATTCATCTAATTAATTAATTATTTTTTTAAGGTGTTATTTTTAAGCAATCTATACAACCTACATGGGGCTTGAACTCATGACCCTGAGATCATGAGTTGCGTGCCCCCCCGACTGAGGCAGCCAGGTGCCCCCAGATGCCACAATTAAGATAAAGATCCTTTTAGCCCCCTTTCTTCTCTGGTTTTGTCAAAATTCCATGTGTAACATAAGTTCCTTACTGTTTAAATAGAAAGAAATTTTTACGAGTATAAAAATTGTGAAGGAGAATCAACAGTGGAGAATCTAGATTTGTTTATTTCACTACTGATGAGTATTTAAGGCATTAGTGAAGGACTGAATCTCTTACAAACATGGTTTGAATCTCAAGGATGTGTGAAGTTAACCAAGGCCATTTTCTCATCAAAATCCGGATGCTTGTATAATTCTTACCCTTTTGAATGTCAGGGTACTATTACCAGGAACAAAAGCAGCATACTATGAATAAGCTTCTCTTGACTCGTACCTTCACCCCTACTCCTTATTGAAACCATCCCCTTTAAACATGAAGGAGCTGTATCAAGGAGTGATTTATGGGGGTCTTAGCTCTTCTCAGAACCACCACCAGTTTTCTCCCTCTAAGAGCTATGCTGAATGAACAGATAAAAGCTTTGGGGCAGTTATGTGAACACACGGGTAAGATGATTTCTGTGGATGCTCCTTCTCCCATCTGATTGACGCCACCTCCACCCCCTGGTCCTTTCTCTAATGAAACTCTGAAGCTGCCATGAAAGACAATAGACTATATTAGATAGATGGTTGCTAACCTTTTTAACTCTCTGATCGCAAAGCATTTTCTTAGACGATAAGAAATAGCAGTAATATTTTCTACCTAAACATGGAATGACAAAAAAAATCATTTAGATGTTGTTGTGATTATTAAAATGCAAACTCATTAAACACTTCACTAAGTTCCTAGCAGCTTTATTTGTCAATAAGGAAGAGAAAGAAAAGGACATGCAATGCAGGTTTAACATGCAGCAGAATGGAGGGTAAGGAATCATGATCTGAGGATTTCTACAGAAGAAACTGCCAACCTGTGGGAGACTTTGGGAGCTAGGAGGCTGTTGGAATTAGGATTGGAAATCAGTGGATACATCCATATTTCACATGTCTTACACATATGTATGATTTTCAAATCGACTCCTTCATGGAGAGCTTGCAGTATTTACTGTTGTCACAATGTTAGTCCCCTGTGGTGCCTCTGCACATACCGTGTGCTTTTCTTTTTCTTTTTCTTTTTTTGTGCTTTTCTTTTTTTCACTATCCTGTGCCAGACACTCCTTGGAAAGAGAACTCTGTTATTATCCCAGAAAGAGTGGCTACAGTTTGGTTACATGGTTTGAGGAAAAAAGCAGTTACATTTTTTATTTGTCATTTTCTGAAATTACATCTATCTGTTATTTTAAAACTTACGGGTAGATATACAAGTATGCCCCAGTTTAAGAAAAACTTGATATATTCAATTATAAACTGAAAAATGAGACAAAGTTAAGATGGGATTATTTTCATTATAGAATGATTTCTGAAAACAAAAAAGAAGAGTCACTCTTTGGATCCCCTGGTACATTTTCTATGTTTCTTACCACATATATATTAATATATTTGCTTTCAACTCAAATTTTGAGGGCTTTTTTTCCTTACATATAATTTCCCTCAGTGGGTTATTATAGTCATATATAGCAAGTACTAAAGTTGTTTGCTATTGGACTGATCAAAAATTTGTTCTTTATTATTTTGTGCCATTTTTGAAGAAATTAAAGCTAGGTCTTTGGGCTTTTCTAAGTAATGATTATATATCTTCAAAACAGCTAATAAGGACAGCCAGTGTTCAGCCTCACTTTACTTGTAGTGCTTAAATTTGTAGTATTGGAACAGTAGAAGTGATTTTAAAATACAAATTCTTCAAAGTATATTAGTAGGTATTAGTAGGGCAGTAGTAGTAGGGTATTACTGAGCACCTACTATGTTTTGGACTTCTGTTAAGCCTTTTACAGATGCCACCTCATTTGACTCTCATTTTAGCTGGGAAGGAAAAGAGAGCATTTTAAATACATTCAAGATTTTCAACTGGTAAGAATAGATCTAGAATCCAAGCTGAGGTGTTTGACTACAAAGCCAAAATGTTTTTTAACTCCTTTCTTCTATCTTATCTTTCCCTTCTTTTGATTTGCTACATACAGGCCACCCTTCTTTCCTTCCTTTCCTCTCACCCCTCCATTTTTTTCTTCTTCTCTTCCAACAAATCTCTGTATACTGTCTGGATCCCTGACACTGTGGTTGGCATGAGGAATTCAATGTGGCTTGTCCTTGGGGGGTTTAAAGTTCAGTCTCCAGAATGGGCTGCTCATTTGTACTCTGAATGAGTGAATGAAAAAATGAATGAATGGAGAAAACAAAATAGAAACTTTAGATTTCTTTCGTAACTCCGAATAGCTTATTATTGCTATTAGTAAATAAGACTAAATTGTCAGATAGAATTCAAATGCATAACCTATTAGGAAATATTTAAATTCAGTGTACTAAAATCTCAATGGTGGCCACTTCCTTCAGGCATAGTATCATTTGGTGACCCCTCAAAGAAAAAGCTAAACTTAATATAAAAATTTTTCGATGTATGGGCAATCTGAAAGAGGATAGTTCAGAGAGGAAATAGTTTATGAGAGAAGGTTAAAATTTACCTTAAAAATTTCAGACTTTTTGGGGTGCCTGGGTGTGTCAATCAGTTAAGCATCCAACCATTGATTTCTGCTCAGATTATGATCTCGCAGTTGGTGAGTTCCAACCCCACATCGGGCTTTGTGCTGACAGTGTGGAACCTGCTTGAGATTCTTTCTTTCCCTGTCTCTCTCTCTCTCGTGCTCTCTCTTTCTTCCTCTCTCTCTCTCAAAAATAGATAAACGTTAAATTTTTTTTCAGAATTTTTAATGTTTTCTTCTTTCATCCCTTTATTGGTAGTAGTTTTTAAATTGTAATCATAGTGCTTATGCAGTTTCACTGTTTGCCTCCATGTTTCTGCAGGATCTTCAGAGTGATCATATTAATGACTAGATTGCTACCAGTTGTGCCTCTGAGTAGATATTTACTGCATTTTATGTAACCATTTCCATTTTCCTCTTTGAAGGAATAATTTATTTTATTATTTTTTTCTTTTTTTCTTTTGAATATATTTATTTTATTTTTTGTATTTTAACTTGCTTTATTTATTTATTTTTTAAAATTTACATCCAAATTAGTTAGCATATAGTGCAACAATGATTTCAGGAGTAGATTCCTTGGTGGCCCTTACCCATTTAGCCCATCCCCCCTCCCACAACCCCTCCAGTAACCCTCAGTTTGTTCTCCATATCTATGAGTCTCTTCTGTTTTGTCCCCCTCCCTGTTTTTATATTCTTTTTGTTTCCCTTCCCTTATGTTCATCTGTTTTGTCTCTTAAAGTCCTCATATGAGTGAAGTCATATGATTTTTGTCTTTCTCTGACTGACTAATTTCACTTAGCATAATACCCTCCAGTTCCATCCATGTAGTTGCAAGTGTCACAATTTCATTCTTTTTTATTGCCAAGTAATACTCCATTGTATATATATACCACATCTTCTTTATCCATTCATCCATCGATAGACATTTGGGCTTTTTCCCTACTTTGGCTGTTGTTGATAGTACTGTTATAAACATGGGGGTGCATGTGTCCCTTCGAAACAGCACACCTGTATCCCTTGGATAAATGCCTAGTAGTGCAATTGCTGGGTTGTAGGGTAGTTCTATTTTTAGTTTTTTGAGGAACCTCCAAACTGTTTTCCAGAGTGGCTACACCAGCTTGTATTCCTAGGAATAATTTATTAAATTTATTTCTAGTTTTTCCCACTGTTTATAATACTGCAGACAACCCCTTTATGCATATAACATTCCTTTCTCTTGGTTCCAGGTTTATGTGGTGGGTTTGAGGTAAACTAATGCAGGATATCCAAATGGAGATGTTCTATTCACATTTGGGATTACAGAGTGTTGGTGAGATCTGGCTAAGTAAGCTTAAATGGTTTGTGGTGATGTTTACGCAGACTGTCCTGAGAATCAGAATACTTCTTGTTCTGTAAGACGATTGTTATTAGTTAAATGACATGTTTATTAAGAAGAGGTAATAATGAAGGTAAAGGTGTGTTGCAGATCATGGTTTACTTGAATGAAAGTCTACTGAAATGTAAACTTTTAAATTTGCCAATCAAATCAATTAGAAAATCCTTCTAGTAATCTTAAAGAAAAAAATATTATTTATACAAGTTTTGAATATTTGTTATAAACATAACATGTTATAAAAAGCAAAAAAATGTTATTCATTTATACAAAACACATCCAAATAGGGGGGTCTGACTGGCTCGGACCATAGAGCATATGACTCTTGATCTCTGGATTGTGAGTCCAAGCCCCATGTTGGGTGTAGAGTTTACATAAAAAAACAACACACACCCAAGTAATATTCCTAGGTAAAGTATTCACTTTGGCCAATATCTGTTAATAGGCATAAATATTAGTGTATTAACTAATTAGGGTTTTCCATTATTTTGTATTTAGCATTAATAACAGCTCAGAGATTTTAGTCTAATATGGTCATTGTTATCTGTATATAAGAGATAACTTGAGTTTTCAGAGCTACATGTGAATTGTTCACATTTTTGCATTTCTTAAAGGGGACTACCTTCAGTCAAAGTTAATATAAAATAATTCTTTGGAGAAAACACATGATTATACTTCTAATAGAATACTAGTTTGAGTATGATTGTACATGTAAATTTGTGTGCCAATTTCTCTAAATAACTAAAAGGATTTTATGAAAAAAATCACTAAAATTCAGCCTTGACATTTATTGAGATAATTTTAGAAATTACAAGAGAAAACTAGAGGTTATAATGGAACCATAATTACAATAGCTATATGGTAATTAGCATTCATAATTATAATAAATACTATAATAATTATTTCTGTCTTACTAACCAGTCCATGTTCTAAATTCCCTCTGTAGTAAGAATTTATATTTTGATGAAAATATGGTCTCTTGCTGCTCTGAGAATGTAAGAGAATTCACAGTGGTGATTAGCTTGTGAGGAGTATATTCTCTCTCCCACTTTTTTTCCTAATGGAATGTTTTATTAGGATTTTCCTTCAAAGGTGTGGATTCTCATTATTAAAACCAATAGTGCCCATGTAAGTGGTCTTTCTATGGAAGCATCTGCCTCACTACAATTTTAAATCATTTATAGTCATCCTATTAATGAGGACTCTGGGGGTCTCTTCATTTGTGATTTTGGTACCTGAATTCTTGGGCTGCTTGCAAATCTTCCACAAATCACACTTAGAGCAAAATATTATTACCAAACAGTCATGGATTTATTTATAATAGAATTCAGAACTTCCAATGGTGAATAGTCAAGGAAACACATTTATTATTTAAGATTCATTAGATGCTTAAGGAACCTTTTAATGTAACCAGGAAGTAATAATTTACTGGTGTCAGAAATAACTTGAACCAAGAAGTTTGTGTCAGAATAGACATAAAACAGGAGTAGATCTAAACCTGCAAAATTGTTCCTATTCCTGCTTGAAATACGTTATTTATTTCAGTAGCAGAGTCAAGAATTGCATAGAGATTTATGTGGATAGTATGTCTCTTGAGTTTTGCTGTTTTTCTAAAATTTGAAGGTTTAGAAAGATTGCAAAATCTGGAATAATAAAAAATATTGCTTAGTCTATTTTCATTCTCAGAAACAAAATCTAAGTAAGAAATAAATGAAAAATGAGAACTGGAACTTAAAAGTCAGTCTTTTAGGTGAGGTCATAACAATATTGAGCTATTAATGAATTTGTAAGAACCATCCTAATCTCAGCACACCTGGCGAGTGTGGTTGTGGCCATCTTTGAGTGCATAAATTTCATTATGAAGTTAGAACACAACCGACAGTGAATGTAAAGTTTGAAAAAAAACAAGGTGGGATATTAAAACGGATTTTTTTTAACCCTTTAAACCCTAGAAGTTGATAAATATGCCTTTAAAAAGGCGGCAATAGAAAAGAATTGGTTTGGGAAATTTGCAGCATATAGAAAAAGAGACTTTATAAATTCAACCAGCTGGAGTAAAATCTTGAACAGATGGCCTTTTTTTCTTTTATCCATATAGATTGAATCCGTGTATAATATCAGCCCTTGGTATCCTATCCATAGGATTGACACATAATCATTTCAGTGTAGTTTTAAGGACCTCTCCCCAAATTATATTACTACTTGCAGATATTTATGAATATTTTTACTTTTTTGTTTTTTCTTTTTTTCTTTCCCATGCCCACCCACTAGGTGAGATATGTGATTTTTTGCCAGTTTTAAGGTTTGCAACTCTTAGGTTAGAATGGCAAGTTCACATGTGTATATGAGAGAAAGAGAAATTTTCCTTTTCTCATTTATTTTCTATTCCAAGTCTCACTTTTGATGTCATGAAACCTTTTTAGTGTTTGTTTTCTCACCTATAATAAAAATTACATTTCAAAAATCAGTTATATTTATTATTATGTAAATGGTTATATAAAAATGTATGACACGGTCTGGGTGGGAACATGAAAAATACAAATAATTTACATATAATTATCCTTCCTTTAAAACAAGTTTTCTTCTGTTAAAATATTATTTTAATAAACAAAAATCATGAAATATAGAATTGTTTATATAGACTTACCAGAACTTGTATAAATTCTTACATTTATACGGGTCATTTTTATTAGATTGTTAAGTATGTGTGATTAAAAGACATAGTTTATTTAGATAACAGACTATGAAGCAGCCTGTTAAAAAAAAACCTCTCTGAAAAAAAAGGTAATTTAACATTATTTTAAATTTAAAGGATCTGAGTATACCAGCCAGTAATTATTTTCATTTATTTTAAAAAATTCTTTGTCTAGTCAGGCTTTAGAATAGATGTAGCCATCTACCATGGTAATGAATTACTGCTTTAAGGAATACTATTTGATATATTCTCAGGAGTTACGTAACTACCATGACATATTTTTACTCAGTAATTTTCATCTCAGTAGAGACATATTTAAATAAGTAATGTTATTCAAAACTGTTCGTGAAGTCTTTTGACTCCTTTTCACTGTTTAGAAAATATTAAGGTTAAAACTGCAAAGTGATTGAAGCTAAATGGGAGCCTACTTTGATTATAAAGGAAAATGATATTCAATTAGACAATTTCATACCTGTGAGACTTTTCAACAGATAGTGGTAGGTTGTCTATTTTAAGAGCATAAATCAGACTGCAAATGGATTCCTTGGAAATATGTATGCAACCCTGCTCGAAGATGCATCCCCTTAATTTACAATACTGTCATCCTGTGACTGACAACTAGTGAATACATTGCATTGATTTCATAATACCTGACACCCTATACAACTGCAGAACAAATTGGTAAAATCCGACTTTGTGAAAAGATGGTGCTAAAAGAGCCTTTCTTTTGGTTTTCTCTTTCTTAACTCATGTGCTCCGTCAGGAGGTAATATAGGTAGATTGATTGCTTACAGTTGAAAGAAAATACTTAAATTCAGATTTTCTGCTAACAATAATCAAGACTTGAGAGCATTTTTAAGTCAATCTATTTGATGCAATTCTCTGGGAATGCAATTTTCAGTAGCAATTGGTATCACATCTACTTAAAAATCACATCAACCAGAAAATTCCATTTAAATAGCTAGATGGGGAAATGAATTTCTACATACTGTGAACATAAATGTAATAATTGAACTTGGTTTAGCTTGTTTTTATATTGCAGATATTTAAATATCCAGATGTTCCTGCTGAAATTATATATCATATTGAAAAGTTTATTTTCCTTACAGTTGGCATTATCTGCAGAAATTATACATTGGTAGCTGTACTCCCCGGCGTATCCCAGTTGCATTCTTTAGCTAGTGTTGTGCGATCTATATCTCATTAAAATTTTAAAGTGCTTGAAAAAAATTGTGCTATGGATCTTCACATAATTTTTAACTGTGCTTTGTAGACTCTTGTTGGTTTTGGTATTTTAATCAGCTATCATGACAGGCCATCAGAAGTGCTGAATTAAAGGAAGTTTTCTTGGCTGTTGTTTTTATCAGTTTCCGTGTGCCACAGGGCAAGGCATAATAAGGTGATAAGTTATTGTCGGTATCTTAACCCTTTCACTTGTCATCTGTTTCATAGCCTTCTTTCTTATTGTAATAGCATTTTTAATATTGAAGCTGGGCCAGGCTCAATGACTAAGGTATCCCCAGTAGCACTACTGACTGTTAATGTTAGAGGAAACAATACCAGAAATGAAGAGCATAAAACATTGACCTTCATCACAGGAGAAATCCAGGGAAAGCAGAGTTATGACGGCAATGATTGAATTTTCTGGTTAATGGAAGGTTATGGAGGAATTCTTAATAATTGATAAGTAGAAAAAGCAGAAAAACAAATTGTTTCATAAAAACTCACAACTCTAATTAAAAAACCTTATGTGGGATTGTTATCGAAACATTTTTCAGTGTTTCAGTGAATTTTCCACATAGCGTATTTAAAAATCAACTTTTAATTGATGCTTGTTTTTTAGTAGTTTGATTTAATTAAAAGAAATTGGTATTAGGGAAGAAGTTTTTTTTTTTTTTTTTTAATGCTGAAAACTGTGATCTCTAGTTCATAGTTCTAGTTCTAGTACATAGAGTTGTTTGAAGCAGAATTTTAAAAATATATTGAAGGGTTTTTTTTGTTGTTGTTGGAAAAATGGCCTGCTACAGAATTTCCTCCTTCCTAGTTTCTTATGTTTTTAAGCACCTCTTCTCATCATCTAACACTAAAGCACCTCCCTTTCTCCAGGGGAACGAATGTGTGTCAATAACCTTTGAAACTCAAAGTCCTATTAGTTATGCTGACTCTGCAGCTCACTTATATGAGTGGAGGAGCAGTGATGGCAGTTTTGAAAAGGGAATCAAGATGCATGACCCCCTGGAGCTGCACAGCTTTTCGACACTGTTTTCCTTCCTATCGTGTTTTGGACAGGACAATGACAGCAGTTTGGTATTCATCATCATTGTAGTTGAGTATCAGAATTTGACACTGTGGTCTCACCATTGCCTCACTTGTTCTATCATGAGGATGATAGGCAATTTGAAAGCTCCTTTTACAAAGACATACATATCTGAATCTTCCAAATCTGTAATTATATTTAGACAAAAATGACTTTTTAAATTTCCAATTGATATCTTTCTTCTTATTCCTATTGGCACAAGCCAAACCACCACCACCACAAAGCACAATATAGAGAAGCAAAGACAATATTGAAATTGTATTGATTTGAGGATTTTAGATACCTAAAGGCTTCTGGTGGCTTTAAATAGAATCTGTCTGATGATGTTTGTAATACTGTCTTCACTGACCACAGAGATGTTTTCTTCTCTTCTTTGACCCTCAATGACTCTTTTCCCCACAAATGTGTCTTTCAGTGAACTAAGGAATAAACCAAACCTGGTGATCTAAAATGTGCCTTGTAAAGTCAGCAAGTATTTTCATCTGCCCCTTCTTTGAGAAAATAGGCCTTTAGCTGACCCATACTGCATGTTGGCTCTAAGAATCAATGATACACACACACACACACACACACACACACACACACACACGTGCACGCATGTGTGTGTGTGTGTGTGTGTGTGTGTGTAAAACAAATTATAACTATGATAAAAATACAAACTGGCAGTTTCTCATAGGGTCTTAACTGTCTAGAATGTTAATAAACTCATTTTTAATCTGAAGTAAAAATAGTCTGATTTGAATTATGAAAATTTCAGGTTTAGTACTTTAGCAGATAAATTAAAAAAATACTTCATGGTTTAACAAAAGAAATTGAATCTTAAATGAAAAGAAAGAGAAGTGAGTAAACCTTAGCTAATTTTACCTACAAAACCTCCAAAATAGTTTTTAAGAAAATGTGCCCTTGGGCTGATATCTCAAATGCCAGGTTCTAGGCGAGGGCCCATTTTTTTTTTTCTTACCTGATTTTTAAACTGATCAAATTAGAGGCTAAATTATGCTCTCTATTTTAGTTAAGCCATGTGCTATTAGCAGAGAACCTAGGACTATCTCTGGTCGACAGCTGACCAGAAACTACTTGCCTCTGCATCTCTCATAACTGCACATGATTGCTCTAGAGAAAACTCTCAAAAGCTCCATTCCATCAGAGCAATCTAAAATTAAGGAGTTGAGAAATAGAATTTTTACACTTGTGGGCTTTCAGAATTTTTGTTGACTCTTTGGGCCCTTTGGACTATGAGAATATACAGGTGTTGTGTTTCACTTGGTTACATTTCTCAGGAAAATAGAAGAACATGTATAGCTAAGGAAAGGGTTTCTGGTTGCTTCTGGGGTTTGGATATTATTTGAATGACAATAGCAGAAATTCATCTAACTTAAAAAGAATCCCCTCGCTCCCCTACACAAACTGTAAAATAGTTCTAGTAACACCATAAAAATTATATGCAAATGTCTGCCAAAATATCCATTAACATAGCCTACCAAAGCTATCACTGTTGATAAACTACCTGCCATTTTTTTAAATTTTTTTTCAATGTTTATTTATTTTTGGGACAGAGAGAGACAGAGCATGAACAGGGGAGGGGCAGAGAGAGAGGGAGACACAGAATCGGAAACAGGCTCCAGGCTCTGAGCCATCAGCCCAGAGCCCGACGCGGGGCTCGAACTCCCGGACCGCGAGATCGTGACCTGGCTGAAGTCGGACGCTCAACCGACTGCGCCACCCAGGCGCCCCACTACCTGCCATTTTTAAAAGGTTTCATAGAATTCCATTAGCTAACCGCCCCCCCCCCCAAAGATTCCTGTAGTTACTCATAGATATAAATTTTGAATATCTCATTCAGGAAGTTCTTACTTCTGTCTAACTTATATTCTAATTGATGTTAGGTCTTACTCATTTTGTTCAGTTTTGACTCTGATCTAATTTTATTGATTTTTCTGGAACTTTCATGAAACTTTCAAATTTGTCTAGTTTATTTTTATTTACATTTATCTTGTTGTCTCTGTGAATAGTATGTGCAGAAACGCAGGAAAGTCTCCGGTGATTACGGAGACTTCTTTATGTTGCATTAATTTCTTTTCTTGTATGTTCCATAGATATCTATATCTGTGATTTTAATTGCATTCCTTTTTAAAAGTAAAATGCAGGATTTTGTGGCTTCTAGTACCTTGATAACAAGGAAAAGTATTATTAACCAGGTATCCAACCCATAGCCCTTTTTGTTGGGTAATTAGATAATTTCAGGTATGGTTTAGTTGGACATGGAGTTTTCTACTTCGGATATTACCCTAGTCGTTTTACTTTCTCAAAAAGAGGATATTTGATTGCAGTTAAATTGTGAAGTTCTAAAGCTATGTTAGCTAAATTTTTTACTATGTCAGCAAGCAGAATATTGTTTGCACTTCTTTGCTTTTTAAATGCTGCTCAGGGAGCTGCGTAAGTTATAATTGATGCACAGAAGAGATTTCGAATTTTATATGCCTATAAATTGGCACTGCTACATAGACTAGAAAGATGAGATTGGAGAAGTTATTTTCCCGTGAGAATGATACAAATTACTGTCAAACTGTTTATGCTTGCTGTAAAAATATTTTCGATGTACAGGTATTTGCTTACTAGCTGGGTAGCACTCTTATTAAAGTAGAATAACATTTTAAGCCAAAGTGAAATGTTTTCAGTAGTATTGTATATTTTTGTAATAGGCCAATTTAGTCATTTCAGGGCTTAAATACCTATAATTATGTTTGTTCTTTAAAACGCTGATAAATTTGCTTAAATTTGAAGTTTAAAAAATTTAAGGTACCATAGAGTTTATCTGGTCCATCCTTTTTATCTTCCGTAGGAAGAAACTGAGGCCTAAGGAGTTAAGGAATATATGCCAAGGTCAGAGACCTAGAAATTTGCATGAATGAAACTAAAATTAAGTTTTCTTTCATTACTTACTTTGGTTCTTTTCTGACCTACTTCCTACCTTAGGAAATTGCTATGCTTAGTATATGTTTATTCCAGGAATATGAATGCCTCTTCTTCTTATCAGCTTAATTTAACCTCCAGATGACCTGAAATTTGCAGTGGTTTAGATGAATTTGTAGAACTTACTTGAAGTTGGGTAAAACTTTAAAACCATAGAACAAAGTAAGCACAGGCAAATCCACTGTTTATCTCACCTTGTCAAGGCAGTTTAGTAATGTCAACAATGGGAGTGTGATTTTTTTTTTACCCCAAATAAATTGGCAGTCACTGACTCAAACTTAGTACATCCTTTAATATAATCTCAAAAAGAATACTAGCAGGTAGGTGCTGTGTCATTGGGACTCAGGCGAGAAACTTACAGCCTGAGGTTACATAGGAAATTGCAATTCTTCATTTTGTGAGTGGCTTCTCCTAATAATAATGTGATGTGTTTTGTATATGAAGATATTGATTTTGACTGACCATTTCAGAGTGTAGTTTCTTGGTTTTGCTTCCCCTTTACCCATGAGCAGAATCTAGGAAATCTCATGCTTTGCAGTATTTTTTTTCTCTATTGGTATATAGAAGAGACACGGGAATAGGGAGCAACAGCTAATGAAAGGCGACAACGAGGCGACAGTTTGAGGTGTGTTGAAATAGGATGAAAACTAGGCTTTGCTTTCACTCAGACAGCTATTTTTTTTTTCTTTCATTCTGGAAAGTAAGCTCTAAGGGAAAGACTTCATGATACGTCTCTACTAAGAATTCAATAATACAAAAACACCAGGATGTAATTTGTTTACCTTAAAGTTATCAAATGGAAATGTACACATAGTAGCAGAATGTATCTATGCCCACAGTGATATTGAAGATTTATCTTTAGGAATTGGCGTGCATACTTAATTGCTAATCTTTAGGTAGCATCCTTCGATTACTTTAAGAGTTGCTTGAAGTTGCTTGATGTTACTTTTCAGAGCTTTGCCTGTGGAGAGGAGAATAAAGAGGTGAGGCTGAGGGAAATTAACAGGCTAATGCACTTCTCCTTAGAGAAAGCTATATTAAAAATAGAGACACTTGAGTAATTCCTACAGAATCTTGACTTTCCTGTGGAAGATTTTGCCAAAACTGTGTGGTGGCGATTAAAAAAAAGAAAAAGGCAAAAAGCTCAACCAAGTACATACGTGTACAAAGCAGCATCACCACAAAAACACCCTTTTCCTAAAAGATCCAGCATGGTAAAGTAGGAAATCTATGCAGCTAAGAAATAAGGAGTAAAAGTCAGGCTGGAGATGAGAAATAATAATGTTTGCATCCCTCAGCCCAGGTTAAGGTCGTGTGTTGGCCATATCAAAAGCAGATGCTCTCGTGAACTAAATGTTGGACTATTGAATGTGTGAGCCCCACCAATAATCAGGGGGTAACCATGGGAGCATGCTGTCTTCTTGCACGTACTTTTCCGAAATGCCGTAGGAATGAGAACACACCACGGGAAGAAGCCGAGCAATGCTGTCTGAGCAGCTCCTCGTGGACATTTTCTGTAAAGCCTTTTGCTGACAAATAATGCAGCAGACACTATTGAGAGTCATTTGCGTTTGCCTCACTGACTTTGAGTATATGTTACTCAAAGGCCTTGTTTCTGTAGGAATACAAAATTGGCATATAGTTCTAAAGTCCTATAATGTTGATTTTTTAGTATTAGATATTTGTCCTTAGAGGTTATTTGTTTCTTGCCTCCTGTATGTGTGTACCTCCTGTTTGTGGTAATAAAGGTTAGGTCCACATTTTAAGGGCAATTCATTAGTGGAATTATTAGAAGATATTACAAATATTTAACTTTACATATTCTAACAATGTACTTAATTTATGATACCTTCCCCCAAAATTAAAATCATTGCTTTGTGAAATACAGCATAGTGATTTATATTATGAACTCAGGAGCCAGACTGTCTGAACTTAAATACTGGCTCTGTTATTTATTAGCTTTGTGACTTATTAACAAATTACTTAACCTCTGTGTGCTTCAGTTTCCTCATGTTTAAAATGGAGGAAATGATGGTATATACTTCATAGGATTTTTATGAGGACCAAATATATATATTTATGCATGTACATGTGTATGAATATGCATATGCATATATATATGTATTATATATAACTTGGTATTTTATTTTATGTTATACAAATTATATAAAAAATTATATATAGCATAGATACTACTTATCCGGTACATAATAAGTTCTTCAAAAGAGTTTGCTGTTGCTGTTGTTGGTATTTTCATTCTGAAAGCCCAATATAGTGTCAACATTTGGCTTGTAATTTAGAAAATAGTATTTTAATACTTTCACAGATGTTTTTACTATTTATTAATTTGATTCCACTCTCTTCCAGTGCATGGAATTAGAGTAATACTTATCCAAAATAATTTAAAATGTTTAGGCTGAATTATCATAATACCAAGTGTAGTAGTAATAAAGTGTTACTTTTCAGGGACTTTAAAAATAACATGAAGAAAACATTTAAATTGTAACCACATTTTTGTATGCATTAGATTTATGTAGCCTTTTCCTTTTGTATAATGAACAGTTATACATTAAAATATGCATAGCCTCATTCATATGAGTTAGAAATATTTCTTTTCTTCTTTTCTGTTTTTGTCAAGCCTTTGTTTATGTGGGGAGTATACATGTGTGTCTATTATCACTTTATATATTCCGTTGCCGAAAAACATTAAAATTTTATTAATGTTGTAGCCTATTTATTTGGAAAGTATGTAAAGTGACAGACTAAATCTGAAACCCCTTTATCCTTTTGAGCTTTTGACTAATACAAAGAACATAATAATCATGGTGGTAAGGATAGACCCATTCATTCAATCAATCAACAAGTTAAAATTTGAACTATTCTAGGCTGTAGGATACATCAGTGAAAGTTTTGGGTCAGAATTAAACTAACACATTTTTTTTTCATGGTCATAATTGTTGATAACATCCAAATACACATTCAGGTCACTGAGTTCTTCTTTACCTGTGTTAGGTAGTTCAAATGATTTTTTATTCTCTTCCATAAAATACCTTAGATATTGTATGCAGTATCTCTTACAAAGGGGAGATTAACCACAATGGGATTGTTCATAGAACTTCCATCTTGACATGAGCACTGTTTTCATCAAGTTTGAATAAGTGGTCCCTGCTACCTGATTTAAAATAGTTTTATTTAGCCCGTGGACCATCCTCTTTGTTCCAGTAGGCCCAGGAGCTGGGATTGGGGAATTTTCGGCCCCACAGGGAATTTGTGTTCCTGCTAGTAAAGATAAGTTACTGCTCTCAAGTCAATTTCTCTTTAGCACCTTGCTTTTGGAATGGGATGAAGGGTAGATGAATGTTAATTGTAAAGGCAACACGAATAGCACAAATGCAGCATATGCACTATAGCATTTCAATGGTGAATGCACCATATGGAGCAAGGCTAATGCCAGGGCCTGATCAGGCAGTGCCCTGGAGCCAGTGGATGGCTCATCAGATACCACTATTTCCACGGCCACCTTCTCTATTTTGTAAAGTTCTATACCATGGAAATCTACACAGGGTAATCTTTTTAAAATCTGGTTCTCTGGAATTATTTGAAAATGTAGAGAAATGATCAGGAATTGCTGTTCTTGTTATGATGTAAGGGGACAAATAAATATCAAAATGAGTTGACCATGCTGGCCTGTATTCTCATTACATAGAAACTTCTGCAAAATATCTAATGCATGTTAACAAGTTACTATACAGCCAACTCCTCATTAGAGTACTAGGTGTACTTATTTAATTTTCTGGCAAAAATATGAATGCTACAATTTTATTAATCCTTAAGGTCTACATTCCAGAACTTTCTTCATTGAGTTTTGGAGAGATGGAAAACACATTCTTTCCAAAGTTGAGGCTCCTGATTTTCACAGTGTTAACAATGGGCCCTATTATGCTGCTTCCAACTGAGCAAGGCTAGGAAGAACTTCACAGCTGGCTGGGCACCTGACATGCCCAAGGCAGGTACTCTGACCTGCTCATATAGCCCTGGTTCCTCCTGGGGAGAATAGCAGTTTCCATTCCCTGAAGTGCCTAATTTATTCCAGGCTATGAATAGAATGAGCTTGTTCACTTGGGACTAGTGGCATTCCCCTTGCACAACCTCAGGACATGATTATCCATGCCAAGGTCAGGTGGGAGCTTCCCATCTGACCCTGCGCAGTCCTCACCCTGAGCACTTAACAAGAGTGATAAGAGGCTATTGGAATGTCACATTCTTTCACATTTATTTGTATTTTTAATAAGGTATGGACATCTTTTGCTTTTATCTGAGCCTGACTTTATAGTAACTTGATTAACAAAAGGGATGTTAACCCAGTGAGTTGTTAGATGAATGATATTAATACATGAAAATCATAATCCTGGAATATTGCCTTTTAGAACACATGTGTTCTTTGAGTTTATAATGTATGCAGAGCACTATACTAGGTTCTATCTGCGACAACAAAAATATAACAGGAAACAATGTTTCTGTTCCTGAGGCAAGAAAAACCTAGAGATACGGAGAAATTGAGAAATGAATGGAAGAAAACAGATGAATGAATCAAATCGTACATACTGTGATCTAACCAAATACTTAAGTTATATTTAAACACAAAGGACACATCACAGAGAGAAGGTGACTAGGAAAGGTTTCTTGTAGATAGTAAATTGTACTAGAAGTCCTAGAATATTTCAGTAGGGTCCAAAAGAATGGAAGGCTAGCTGTCATGAGTAGTTTTTGGCCGGTAGGGTAAATTGTGTCTTCTTAGCTGGAGCTGCATCTCTCCTAAGAGTAACTTCTACTTAGTGGTTGTTCAGTAAATATTTGTTGAATTGAATCAGTTTTCTCCTTAAGGGAAGAGAGACTGAGGTCTCTGACATTGTCAGCAGAGTCAGCACAGGACCTCCAGATTCTCATATCCTTCAGGCATAAGGATTTCTGACCAAGAGAGACCCACATGAAAACTAAGGTATTTGAAACTTTAGTATATTTTGTGCTTTAGTTGTAGAAGACAGAAGGAGACATTTACGATTTATTATTGGCCAGGAAAAGAAAAGAAAAGAGAAGAGAGGGGAGGGGAAAGGACTGGAAGGGAAGGAAAGAAAATCAGTTGAGGTAATAGATGGAGGATGGGAGATAAGGATTTCTGCTCGAGTTTCGAAGAGGGTTATTAGAACAAGGCAAAGAAGGAAATGATCACATTGCAGACTTAGGATTTTAAAAACTTATTTTAGAGATACTGACTCAATGTAGGTAGTGTACTAGATAATTAAAAACATATTTTAAATACCTAGAAAATAATCCATGCCACCTCAGTCTTAGTGGGCAAGGCAGTGATGTAAAGCAAATAATTGCAGCAGTTTGAAATGAGTGCCTTTTACATATTTGAATAAAGTGCAGTGAATTAGCCCAGACTGGGAAGTATGCAAAGGGCAGGGGAGGCTCCCTGAGGAGGAGACATTTCACTTGAGTCTTAATGAATGAGGTAGGAGTTTTTTGGGAGAAGGAATAATAGTAAGGGCATTCCAAACAGAGAAAGTCTCATGTGAAAACATTTAGAGATTTGGCGGGACATGGCAGATACTAGGGAGTGTAACAAGTTGCAAGTGTCTAGAACACAGGGTTACGTGTGGCGGTCATAATGAGAGGAAAGTCTAAGTAGGTAAACAGGAGACAGAGCATGAGGGATAGTGGTATCATACTGAGAATTTAAAAAATTATTGTGTATAGATTATGGGGAGGCATTGAATGTACCAAAAAGCCAAAGAGTTATATAAAGTAGATTAGAGGGCAGTCAGAAGCAGGGAGACGTGATAGAAGACTATTGCCGAGGTCCAGGAGAAATTCTAGACATCCTGAACATCAGTAGTAAAAAGCAGAATGGAAAGGAAAGGATAAATTTGAGAGTCATTACGAGTGTTCCAAGTCTTAGTGATATGAAGGCTTGAGGGACTAGAGATGTCCCTTAGGAATACCTAAAAAGTTTCATCCCATTCCAAAGATGGAAGTCAAACTGAAGATAAAGATTTTGAAGCCACCAGGATGTAGATGATAGTGAAAATCATGCATATGGATGGGGCTTAAAGAAAAGAGAAGGCTCGTGTATAATACTCAGGAAAGCACAAACACTGGTTGTGGACCCTGACAATAAATATATGAACATTATCCCATTTCATTAAGGCAACCTACATGCCAACTGTTGTGTGATAGTACCAAATAATGGAAACCTTGATCTCCTATAACTGCTCTTTGATTCCTTATGGTTCCAGTATTCTGACAAAGAAGAATCCTTGAAGGAGTTTTTCACAACTATCTAGTATAGGGTTTCCCAAACTCTGTTCTGTGGAGCACCTTCTGCAATTCTGCAAGATGTTAAAATGCATTAAATGAACTTTCACGTTGAAAAAAGCAAAAGTGAAACATTACTTTATTCCAGGACTTCTTAAAACCTTTAAGAATGTACACTAGAAATTTCTAGGGGAAGGGAGACAGTTGATAGCTTCTTCCTGAGCTTCTCTTTCTTTTTTTAAAAAATGTTTATTTTTGAGAGAGAGATAGAGAGTGAGTGGGGGAGGGGGCACAGAGAGAGGGAGACACAGAATTTGAAGCAGGCTCTAGGCTCTGAGCTGTCAGCACAGAGACTAACACGGGGCTTGAACCCACGAACTGTGAGATCATGACCTGAGCTGTAGACACTTAACCAACTGAGCCACTCAGCTGCCCCCTGAGCTTTTCTCATTTTAAGCAACAGGCCTTTCTCTTCATGCATTAAGTATTGATATCTCAAGGTATTGAAAAAAATGCTTATCGCTTGATTGGGGAAATTAATGTCACCTTCATACAGTCATTTGGGCTTTTAATCTTTGAGAGTCTCTTATATTTGAAAGGAAAACTCATATTCCTTGCATTTTTAATTATTATTCATTTTTTTAAGTTTGAAATCTTAAACCTAAGTTTTATAAGCCTTTAAGCTCAATTTAAACACCTTGTCATTTTAGGGGTCCCTGGGTGGCTCAGTCAGTTAAGCGTCTGACTTTGGCTCAGGTCATGATCTCCGTGGTCCATGAGTTCAAGCCCCTGTGTCAGTCTCTGTGCTGATAGCTCAGAGGCTGGAGCCTGCTTCGGATTCTGTGTCTCCCTCTCTCTCTGCCCCTTCCCCCACTCACACTCTGTCTCTCTGTCTCTCAAAAATAAATAAACGTTAAATTTTTTTTTAATCTTGTCATTTTAAAATTTAGTAATTTTAGGGGTGCCTACCTGACTCACTTGGAAGAGCTTATGACTCTTGATCTTGGGGTCATGAGTTCAAACCCCACGTTGGGTATAGAGCTACTTAAATAAATAAGACTTACTAAAAAAAAATAAAACTTAGTAATTTTAGTTTAGATTTAAATACTCACTTTCATGTGTTCCTTGATTAATGATCAATTAATTAGCTTATAAGTTTGACAAATTCTAAACATTTTACACCATTTTTAAACTTGATTAATTAAATTCCTGTAAACATTTCAAACTTTAACCTCTAATATACTTAATTTTCTCAAGCATTTTAAACTTCTAGCAAGATAGCCTTAGAGATCTTCCAGAAATCTTCCTGAGCCCTTAAATACAATTTACAAATTGAAAGCTTAACATATATGTCAGTCAATTAGTTTTTCAAACACTGTGTATAAACCTAGTCAAACTATCCTTAAATATTTCTAATGAAAATCTCAAGTTTACCATTAGTCAACTTCTCTTAAGTATTTTAAATAAAAGTCGCAAGCCTAAAATGACAGCTTTCCTAGGATGTCAGAATCCCTTAAATGTTTCAGACACCCTAACTATCAAACAAAACATTCCTAACCCTAACAAAAGTATGATTTTTAAAATTGTTTTGATCTACCTCATGATTTTTGTATGTGTCCCTTCTCTTTTTGGGGTTGTAGAGTCTCATACATGATGAAATATGTGAAAGAGTAAGTGTCTCAGCCTTGCTGAAGCTAAGGATTCAGGGTTGTTGGCCTAACTGGAAATGAAAAACCTGGGTGTTCATTGCAGGATGGATCTCTCTAAGCTGCTTGAACAGAGTGATGAGATTTTTTTGTGCCCATAACTTCTTCTGTAAAATGGCATTATGCATCCTTCATCCCTTATTCTTTATTTTAACCTCTTCTACTGTTGTTAATTACCTAGTCAAATTGCTGATATTCTTTACCCCCTTGTGGCTTGCTGGTAATCTCTCATGATCTGGCTTATTTCTCACTTACTTCCTATTTTGCTTCCCCGTCTTTCTCATAGAGCTGCCTTCTGGAGTCATTTTATTGTTGTCCGGCTGCAGTCCTTCCCACCTTCCACACTGTGTGCTTCCTTGACTTTAGGACTTCTCTTTCTTCTTTCTGTTTTCTTTCTGGTTCACTACATTCCTTCAAAGGAGATTTTATTCACAGTCCTCTTTATTTCAAAATTTTTGTTCTTTTTTCAAGCCAGGACCATTTTAGTAAAATTTCTAAACAAACCGATGTTTGTTTGCTTGCTTGTTTGTTTGTTTGTTTATTTTTAAAATATAATTTATTGTCAAATTGGTTTCCATACAACACCCAGTGCTCATCCCAACAGGTGCCCTCCTCAATGCCCATCATCCACTTTCCCCTCTCTCCCACCCCCCCATCAACCCTCAGTTTGTTCTCAGTATTTAAGAGTCTCTTATGGTTTGCCTCCTTCCCTCTCTGTAACTTTTTCCCCCCTCTGTAACTTTTCCCCCCTCCCCCTCCCCCATGATCTTCTGTTAAGTTTCTCAGGGTCCACACATGAGTAAAAACATACGGTATCTGTGTTTCTCTGTCTGACTTATTTATTTCACTTAGCATAATACTCTCCAGTTCCATCCATGTTGCTACAAATGGCTAGATTTCATTTTTTCTCATTGCCAAGTAGTATTCCATTGTATATATAAACCACATCTTCTTTATCCATTTGTCAGTTGGTAGACATGTAGGCTCTTTCCATAATTTGGCTATTATTGAAAGTGCTGCTATAAACATTGGGGTACAAGTGCCCCTATGCATCAGCACTCCTGTATCCCTTGGGTAAATTCCTAGCAGTGCTATTGCTGGGTCATAGGGCGGATCTATTTTTAATTTTTTGAGGAACCTCCACACTGTTTTCCAGAGCGATTCCACCAGTTTGCATTCCCACCAACAGTGCAAGAGGGTTCCCTTTTCTTCACATCCTCGCCAGCATCTATAGTCTCCTGATTTGTTCATTTTAGCCACTCTGACCAGCATGAGGTGGTATCTCGGTGTGGTTTTGATTTGTATTTCCCTGATGAGGAGTGACATTGAGCATCTTTTCATGTGCCTGTTGGCCATCTGGATGTCTTCTTTAGAGAAATATTTTCTGCCCATTTCTTCACTGGATTATTTGTTTTTTGGGTGTGGAGTTTGGTGAGTTCTTTATAGATTTTGGATACTAACCCTTTATCCGATATGTCATTTGTCAGTTGCATTTTTATACACCAATAATGAAGCAACAGAAAGAGAATAAAAAAACTGATCCCATTCACAATTGCACCAAGAATCATAAAATACCTAGGAATAAATCTAACCAAAGATGTAAAAGATCTGTATGCTGAAAACTATAGAAAGCTTATGAAGGAAATTGAAGAAGATACAAAGAAATGGAAAAACATTCCATGCTCATGGATTGGAAGAATAAATATTGTAAAATGTCACTACCCAAAGCAATCTACACATTCAGTGCAATCCAAATCAAAATTGCACCAGCATTCTTCTCAAAGCTAGAACAAGCAATCCTAAAATATGTATGGAACCACAAAAGACCCAGAACAGCCAAAGTAATATTGAAGAAGAAAACCAAAGCAGGAGTCATCACAATCCCAGACTTTAGCCTCTACTACAAAGCTGTAATCATCAGTGTAGTGTGGTATTGGCACAAAAACAGATACATAGACCAATGGAATAGAATAGAGACTCTAGAATTGGACCCACAAATGGATGGCCAACTAATCTTTGACAAAGCAGAAAAGAATATCCAATGGAAAAAAGACAGTCTCTTTAACAAATGGTGCTTGGAGAACTGGACAGCAACATGGAGAAGGTTGAAACTAGACCACTTTCTTACACCATTCACAAAAATAAACTCTAAATGGATGAAGGATCTGAATGTGAGACAGGAAACCATCAAAACCCTAGAGGAGAAAGCAGGAAAAAACCTTCTGACCTCAGCCATGGCAATTTCTTACTCGACACATCTCTAAAGGCAAGGGAATTAAAAAGCAAAAATGAACTATTGACACCTTATCAAGATAAAAGCTTCTGCACTGCAAAGGAAACAATCAACAAAACTAAAAGGCAACCAATGGAATGGGAAAAGATATTTGTAAACCTATGTTTATATAGCTCAAAAACAAACAAAGAAACAAAAAACAGTCATGGAAAGTGGCCAAACTGTGTTATGTTATTTAATTTCGGTGTGATTCTGTTTATTTTAATCCCTTTGAGCCTTGGTCATGTCAGCTTGTTTTTTTTTTTTTAAATGTTTATTTTTGAGACAGAGACAAAGCATGAGCAGGGGAGGGGCAGAGAGAGAGTGAGGGAGACAGAATCTGAAGCAGACTCCAGGCTCTGAGCTGTTGGCACAGAGCCCAATGCAGGGCTCAAACTCATCAACTGCGAGATCATGACCTGAGCCGAAGTCAGACCCTCAACCCACTGAGCCACCCAGGTGCCCCTTATGTCAGCTTTTTAAACTTTTTAAACTTAGTCTTACCTGACTGAGGACAGGATCCAAATGAGGCAGTATTTTGGATTTTTTTTCTTTCATTTCCTTTTTTTAATTTTTTTTTTTGAGAGAGAGAGGGGGGCAGAGAGAGAAAGGGGGACAGACGATCCCAAGTGGGCTCTGTGCTGACAGCATTGAGCCCAATGTAAGGTCTCAAACCCACAAACTGCAAGACCACTATGTGGGTGGAAGTCGGATGCTTAACCCACTGAGCCAACTAGGCACCCCACCTTCTCTTTCATTTCTGATGGCTCCAATTCTTGTTCCTTTTCTTCTTGCTCAGTTGCTTACTACTAACGTGGTCTATATATGTGGTCATTTTCTAGAACTACTCAGAGAAATAACTTTTTCAATTTTGAAATAGTTGCAATAATTTAAAAATTGAGAGATTTAAATTCTTTTCTTTTTTCCTAAAAATTGGAAGACGTGGAAATACCATATCTGCATTCCCACTTCTCCCCAGGCAACTCGAGCTGAATATTCATTACCACCTCTGGATGGATGGGCCTGTGCTTTCCAGTTTGCCCTAGTCCCCACCACACTCTTCTTGTAATGAAGTGAGCCTATGAGCTATACCAAAAAACAAGTCTAAAAAGTGAGGCAGTGTAGAAGTTAAGGATTAATGTTTATGTATGTGATGGTATGTGCATTTTAAAGAAAAAAATTTAATTTACTGTGAAGACATTTTATATACCAGAATCAGCATGAATATATATTAAATTTTCACACGTAAAAAACTTAGTTTAAAAATCAATGAGGGGTGCCTGGGTGGCTCAGTCTGGTTAAGTATCCGACATTTGCTCAGGTCATGATCTCACAGTTTGTGGATTTGAGCCCTGTGTCAGGCTCTGTGCTGACAGCTCCGAGGCTGGAGCCTCCTTCAGATTCTTTCTTTCTTTCTGTCTGTCTGTCTGTCTGTCTCTTTGCCCCTACGCCGCTTGTGCGCTCTATCTCTGTCTCTCTTTCACTCTCTCTCAAAAATAAATAAACGTTAAAAAATCCAATGAATAAAAGCCCATGTTTTTCCTGTTTTTGTTTTGTTTCCCCACTAGTAAGAACTTTCTGATTTTACCATGGGTTCTTGGAAGGGGCAAATAGTTTTGTTTGCATAACTTGAATACTTACTGTTCTATCAGATTATTGCACCTGCACGTATATTTCCTAATGATTATTCCTCAGTTTTTTCTAATATGTCTTGAATTTTCCCAATTGTTGTGTGATTGATGCATTCTTTTAGAAAATTGCTTGGGGACTGTGATCTTGTATACACTGAAAAGAGTGCATACCATATTGAAATGGCTGCGTTTTTCAGACTGCATTTTTATATAGGATTAGAGGCACTCTATTAATATTCCAGATAAGAAAAGAAATCTGCAACATGTTTGTCATTTACCTTGGTTCTCTGGACTTAGGACATGAAATTCTATCCAGCAGCTTGAGAGCAATATTAAAAAATGATGTAGCATCACAAGTCAATGATAAATATGTTCACCCTAAGAATTTAAATTGTGGTGAGTAGATGCAGCAGTGTGATTAGCATTCAGTGGCCTATCTCTAATTCCCTTTTCAGGCATTTAAAAGTCAACCAAGCTTGAAACATTTTGCAATGTGCCAAGCATTTGTGTGCTCCATTCAGTATCAGGGTAAAATTTGCCCATTTGAATGTCTTTCTGATATACATAGTTTGAAAAACAAATGTCCACAGATACGAATATAAAAGTCACTTGATATCCTACACCATCACAAACAAAGAATGTGGGGCTACTGAACATACAACAACTTTATTCTTCATTATTGTCTATAAAATTATTTTCTTGCCTAATTTGTTTCAATCAGACATTTAGTGATGTGTACCTAATTGTCTTTCAATAATAATAACACTCAATTAATATAAATGATGATTTATGCTTGATGTCATACTGAATTTATAGTAATTTGGAAGCCAGAGACAACAACTTATAGGGAATTGAATGAAATGAATTCACTAAGACACTAACAAATCAAAAGTATTTTAAGAGTAAACACATCGTTACCATGCACAATAAATCTATAAACAATAGGGAAGTTCTAGGAGTTGGAGTATATACAATCTATACATGTTATAATCACAAAGTGGCATATAAACTGTTTTGGGGGAGGGTGTTTTCTAGTTTTTTTATTATGGATAATGATGATCAAGGTCAGCTTTATGACCTTCATGTGTAACACTATTGTGTAATCCAAAGAGTTGTTGCCACAATTCTTTTTCTATAACTGAAAGAATGTAAAGGATTATTGTTTAATTTACAAAAGTATTAGAAGGTTCTTCCCTATGCACAAGTTCTAAAAGAAATGGAAGAAATTTAAACGATGTTTCATAATTATTTGTGCCTTAATTCTGTTTACTTTTTCTTTTGAAAAACCAGTTTTCTGAAGAATAGCTTACACAGCTACATCCCTAGCTTGCTTATTTCAGGTGTAGTCTTCAGGAGTTATCTCAAGGCAGAAGGACATAGTGTGTAGAGAGATTCTGGGGACAGACTTTTCAGTTTCTCAATGTTAACAAAAATTCAACTGAGTAAGTTTTAAAGATCAAATCAGCTTTACTAACTGATTCATGAATGCGTCAGTATACCATCTAGCAAGCAGAGGAGAATTCCAAAGGGCTACAGAAAAGGAAAGGTTTTTAAAGGTAGAGAGGGAGCAGAGAAAAGGAAATTATGAGCAAAGCATCCATTGTTTTAGACAAGGTCGCCCTCCTAAGGGGAACAGAGGCGGTTTATCAGTAAATTTCCTGGTGCTGACCAGGAAATTAAGTCTTGGTTTACTGACTTGGGATCTTAACCTAAGTGATGTCTTTGGGCCTGTGTTTTTCTTTTTAACAAACAAGAAAGGATGATTTTAAAATAGGCATCCCTAAAATTGGATTATTTTAATGTGAGGTGTGTTCACTTGTAAGGGGATATTTCTCAGAGACTCATCCATTTTTGATGGTGTTTTGGTGTCTGCTTGAGAGTCCCTTAGTAGTTTTCCTGCCTCTGAGAAAGACATCGCAGAAGTATTTTTTTCTTTCCATGTGCCAGTATTTATTACTTATTGGATTGATTCATATATATTACCTCTGTTCATAATTCCTCTCATTCTTTATGTATTCAAAGCCAAATTTAAGAAGGTAGAATTTTCCCAACACATGATTTTATATTATCTGCAATGGTTAAATGGCTTCGTTCTATATTCACAGATACCAGCTTTAGTCATTTTAAAACTACTATGACTATTAGTAACAAATACTCATTGTTTAAATTTTGACTATATTAGGAATAAACTGGCCTATATATGGGACCTAGATTAGGGCAATGCAGCAATATTTTTCTGATTATCAGAGTGATATAGCGTACTAATTTGATACTAATAAACACTCAATCACCCCTACTCTAATAAAAGATGGTATGTTGTTCCTCTCCATCCTTCCCATCTTTCCTCCTTCATCTACAGCCTTGTAAAGGACAGTCATGCTATCATACACCCAATAGCTGGCATATAGCAGATACTCAGTAAGTGCGTGTAAATGAATGAGTGAATAAGTCTGACATTGGAGGTGACTAGTGGAGATAATCCATAGTTTTAAAAATAGGTAACCAGAACAAGAAGGGATGGAATATGTGAGAAGGGATTTGTCTCATCCCTTCTCCTGTGCTTCTTCTCCAATACACCCATTCCAAGAGTAGGATGGCATATGTGTGTCTTGCTTATTTAGCCTAAGGGACTCAGTGACTGGAAAGTATTTAAAATTGCTGATGAAAACAATATTAAGTTTTTGGTTTTTTTTTCTTTATATATATATAGAGAGAGTGTGCATGAGCAGGGTAGAGGGGCAGAGGGAGAGAAAATCTTAAATGAGATCCACACTTAGTGCAGAGCCCATTGTGGGGATTGATTCCATGACCCTGGGGTCATGACCTGAGCCGAAAACAAGAGTCTAGACACTCAACCAACTGAGCCACCCAGGCGCACCAAGACAATATTAAGGTCTTAATCTTAAAATCAAAGATTATCTTCTCAGGTAAAGAGACTGAGATCCGGTCACATTAGGCATATGCTCTTGAGGTCTTCAGACAGAGGCAGAGACCAGATGGGAGTACATGTCTCCTGATGTCCTACCCACATCTCCTCTATAACACCAACACATCTGGAGGATAGAGATCTAGATTAGAGTGAAAGTATGAGAAAGAGAGTGTGAGGTATTAAGAAAATCTAGATCACATTCAACTGGATTACTGTATGCTATGTAATTTTAGAAGAGTAACTATTTACTTGCAAATGGGGGTGCAATGACGAGAAATATTGGAAAGAATGATTAAGACTATGAATATCAGATTAAGAGAAAGTTTGGAACCAATGGGCTGTGACATACCCCTACTTTACCCTTATTTTAGAGTTCAAATATCAGAGGAAATCACAGGAAGAAGTTAAAGATTTATGAAAATATGATATTTTTAAAATGTAGAATATTTTGACCTTAAAGCGTATCAGCATATTATTTTATCTCCAGAAGTTCAATTTGGGTCTTTTTTTACATCTTTCAGTTCTTTCATGCTGATGCTTCTCTTCTCCTTTCCGAGCAATGATACATTTATAACGCTGATTAAATATCCTTCTTCACTAATGCTATCATCTATGTCATTTCTTTGTCTATTTCTGTTGATTGATTGTTCTCTTGGGTTATGGGATATATTTTGTTGTTTCTTTTCATGACTAGTAATTTTGATTGGATGCCGGACATCGTGAATATGAATTTGTCGAGCACTAGGTTTTTTGTATTCCTTTACATATTTCTGGATTTTGTCCTGGGATGCAATGAAGTTACTTGGACACAGTTTGATCATTTGTGGCTTGCTTTTAAGCTTTGTTAGGTGCATCCAGAACAACCGTTAGCCAAGGGAAATTTTGGCTACAGCAGTGAGGCATTGCCCTTCTGAGGCCTTGACTTGATGCCCTATATATAGATTAGGAGCTCTTTCTATCCTGGCTCTTGGAAAACTCAAATATTTCCAGGCCTTTGTGAGCTCCAGAGATTGTCCCAGTTGCTTCTTAATGATGATTCTTTCTCTAGCCTCAGTAGCTTTCTTTTATGCACAGTCAGGCCAGTACTCATACAAATACTTGACCAGACTCCTGTGTATATTTCCAGAGCTTGCTCATTTGCTCTTTTTACGCAGCTCCGTCCTTTTTGGCACTCTGTCCATCAGACTCTGGCCACCTTGGTGTTTCACAACTCTGAACTCTGTCTCCTGAACTGAGTACTGCTGTTGTGCTCTGTGTGGGATCTCCTGCCCCATGCATCAAGCTGGAAACTCTCTAGGCAGGAGTGTTTTATGTGTAGGGCTCACCTGTTTTCTTTCCCTTCTCTCAGAGATCACTGTCCTGCATTGCCTGTTTAATGTATGAATACCAGTTTTGTTTGTTTGTTTGTTTGTTTGTTTATATATGTTGCCTAGCGTAGTGGTTTTCTGAGGTAGGAGGGTAAATCTGGTTTATTTTCTCATCATGGCTAGAAGCAGAAGTTACAGAATCCACTGAAACTTTATTGTTATAACATTTAAAAATATTTAATGTGAATTTAATTTATTTAAGATTTTTGATCATCTGATCAGAAGCCTGAAGTCAGAATTTTTAGTCAGTTCAAGATAGGTTTTAGGACCTTATGAATTTGTGACACAGAACTGTAACATGAGTCATGCAGTGGTTTCTCCATGAACAATGCCTGACCTTCTGTAAACTGAAGAGCTGGGACTAAGTAATCAATCCATTTGGCAAATATTCATTGAGAGTTCATTATGTGATCGGATTTTGTCAGTCACGGAGAATGCAGAAATGAATAAAGCATGATCCCATAGCCTAGTGGAGAAAGCTGGCGTGTATGATTTTATACATTGACTGAATGATTATGAGAATGGGGAAGACTCTTCCTGAGAGATCAGAAGGTCTTAGAACACTTTGTGATTGCTGGATGTAACATATAATTAGATCTTGCACAGAGTAGCACTCAATAAATGCTTGTGGATGAAGGATGCTGCAAATCCTTCAGAAGCATATTCTGCTCAGAAATGTTAACTTGTTTATTTCTTAGTTCTCTAGAAAAGACAGTTTAAATAAATACACAGTAGGAATATGATAATACATGTTTTAAGAAAAAATCTAACTTGGTTTAGCTAGTACTGTCATGGATATTATGTATTGATAATTTCAAAGAGTTTAAATACAACATTGACATCTAAGTTCTGCAGACCTGCTTTGTTTCTAATTGTCATATCAAACAGTCGAAAAGTACCCATTCAGTCAAACCTTCGTTTTTAACTGCTGCTCCCCCTTTTTTGGCTATTCCTGTTCGTATTTTGAAAAGCAGTGTCTGCAGATAGTTATTTATATGTATGAATTCACTGGTTCATTCTAGTGCGAAATAGGTCATTCTGGAACAGTGAGAAATGTGATTGCTGAATTTCAAGCAGTTTTTGCTGCTCAGCTGGATCGTAGAAAAAGAAAGGGGGTCAGGCCAGCACTTGTTGAAGATTTCTTGTTGCCATTGTCCTCATGAAAGAGGCTTGATGCTGGTGAATACGGACTCTTCAGTACTGGCTGAGAGGGGTAAGGAGGCTTAGATCCCAGGTTTAGTAACTATTATGATATTTTATTTGAACCACTAATTAGGATCAAGGAAATGCATAAAATGCCATCCTAATTAAAATGTGTGGGGCTTTTTTGTGTTAAAAAAATTAAGGTACAGCAAATGGCTGTGTGATATTTTTCAGGCACAGAATTGCTTTTTTTTCCCCTTTCTCAAAGCATGCCAGTGTACTAAAAAGAAAGAAAGAAAGCCGCAGTAGGATTGGCAAGTGATGATTCTCATCAAAAATAACAAATTCTTAAATAGTAAAATAAAGAATACTTAGAAAATATTCCACATTACTCAGCATTTGAAAATTGAAATCATTCTAAGCCTTCTTTTCCTCTGTGTGGAAAGTAGGACTCTAAACAGGAAACTATTTTTAAGAAGTCAACTTTATTTACAAACTTGATAAAGGGTCCATTAATTAAAATCTAATTCCTACAGTCAGATAGCATTTTTGCTTATGATACATGTATGAATTCATTAATTTCTTTTTCTTTTTTTAATGGCATAGCTGATTATAATAGACTGTGGTTATTTCTATTAATGTCCAGTTAAGAACTCTCAGGAATCCAATATTTGGAAATATATATCTTAGTCCATTTCAGTTGTTAATATAAATAAATATCTGGCATTCCTGAAGAATTTGCTTCAAATTAAACTCAAAGAGACAATCTAAGAGATTAATTCAAAATTATACTTCAGGTTCTTCTGGGGTGTTCTTGAATCCACAGATCTTTTTCGTATCCATTTTAAGGTGAGTGAGAACAAGTGCTCACAGAACTGTGAGAGGTTGGCAAGGCAGGCCCGGGAACCAGGGTGAGATGGGGGTACACCCATCCCATCCAGGAGCTGTGAGACGAACAGGGGTCACACTTTAGCGTCTGTAAGTTATGATGTTAATTGCTTTATTGGTCTGTAAGCTAGAAGAGAGTGACAGCATTTGACTCTGTCATATGACAGACTTAAAATTTTTTTTTATTTGAATATAGTTGACACACCATGTTCTATTGGTTTCAGGTGTACAACATAGTGATTCAACTTCTCTATACCTTATGTTATGCATATAACAGACTTTTAAAAGAAAATCTTTATTATGCAGAAAAGAATTCTTTCTCTGACTTTGACAGAATGGATGTATCTCGTGCCCTTCTTCCCCCAACTTTTTTTTTTTAATGAAAGAAAATATAAATCTTTGTAGAACCAGTTTGAATTTTGAAATCTTTCTGGTACCTATTACCTCAGTAGAAGAAGATTATGCTTTAAAAATAATAAAAATTAGAAATGAAAAATCACTCTAAATAATAACTATGGCTCCAACATAGTTGTAAATTATAACAATAGTGTAAACATATTAGGATACATCCTCAAGGTTACATCTATTTTCCCTCAACTTTATTGAGGGATAATTGACAAAGTATATAATGTGATACAAAGTACACAATGTGTTAATTTGATATACATATTCACTGAGAAATGATTACCAAGATCAAGATAATTAACACATCTATCCCCTAACATAAATAATGTTTTATGTATGTGTGTATGGTGAGAATGCTTAAGCAACATTATATTTAACAATTTTTGAATCAGTTTAGGGCAAGGACAATGCCTTATTAATCTTTGGACCTCACATAACGCTTAATACTCCTCAAAGAGCATATATGCTCATGTGGAATTTTTTTTTTAAATAATTGAGTGGTTAATATTGATCTAAATAGGAAAGTATAATGAAAACATACTTAGTTTTATTTTATACTTTACCTTTAAGTTTGGAGGTACATAATGTAAACTTTTAAAGTAAAATTCTTATTAGAGCCTAATATTATTTTTCGGGTAAATTAATTAAAATATATATACATGCATGACACACTCATACATTCACATTGAGAAATTTTATGTTACTATATTTTAACTTGTTATCAGTTCCATTCAGTTCTTCTTCCATTTCTTTTTAAATTTATTTTTTTTAATTTGCATCCAAATTAGTTAGCATATAGTGCAACAATGATTTCAGGAGTAGATTCCTTAATGCCCCATACCCATTTAGCCCATCCCCTCTCCCACAACCCCTCCAGTAAACCTCTGTTTGTTCTCCATATTTAAGAGTCTCTTAATGAGACTCTCTTAATATGTGCCCCTCCCTGTTTTTATATTATTTTTGCTTCCCTTCCCTTATGTTCATCTATTTTGTATCTTAAAGTCCTCATATGAGTGAAGTCATATGGTATTTGTCTCTCTCCAACTGACTAATTTCGCTTAGCATAATACCCTCTAGTTCCATCCATGTAGTTGGAAATGGCAAGATTTCACTCTTTTTGATTTCTGAGTAATACTCCATTGTGTATATATACCACATCTTCTTTATCCACTTGTCCATTAATGGACATTTGGGCTCTTTCCCTACTTTGGCTATTGTTGATAGTGCTGCTATAAACATTGGGGTGCATGTGCCCCTTCAAAATAGCATACCTGTATCCCTTGGATAAATACCTAGTAGTGCAATTGCTGGGTCATAGGGTAGCTCTATTTTTAATTTTTTGAGGAACCTCCATATTGTTTTCCAGAGTGGCTGCATCAGTTTGCATTCCCACCAGCAGTGCAAAAGAGATCCTCTTTCTCCATATCTCGCCAACATCTGTTGTTGCCTGAGTTGTTAATGTTAGCCATTCTGACAGCTGTGAGGTGGTATCTCATGGTGGTTTTGATTTGTATTTCCCTGATGGTGAGTGACGTTGAGCATTTTTTGATGTGTCGGTTGGCCATCTGGATGTCTTCTTTGGAGAAGTGTCTATTCATGTCTTTTGTCTATTTCTTCACTGGATGATTTGCTTTTTGGGTGTTGAGTTTGATAAGCTCTTTATAGATTTTGGATACCAAGCCTTTATATGGTATGTCATTTGCAAATATCTTTTCCCATTCCATTGGTTGCCTTTTAGTTTTGCTGATTGTTTCCTTTGCTGTGCAGAAGCTTTTTATTTTGATGAGGTCCCAATAGTTCATTTTTGCTTTTGTTCCTCTTGCCTCCGGAGATGTGTTGAGTAAGAAGTTGCTGTGGCCGAGGTCACAAAGGTTGCTGCCTGTTTTCTCCTCGAGGATTTTGATGGCTTCCTGTCTTACATTTAGGTCTTTCATCCATTTTGAGTTTATTTTTGTGTATGGTGTAAGAAAATGGTCCAGGTTCATTTTTCTGCTTGTCGCTGTCCAGTTTTCCCAGCACCACTTGCTGAAAAGACCTGTCTTTATTCCATTGGATATTATTTCCTGCTTTGTCAAAGACTAGTTGGCCATACATTTGTGGGTCCATTTCTGGGTTCTCTATTCTGTTCCATTGATCTGAGTGTCTGTTTTTTGTGCCAGTACCATACTTTCTTGATGATTACAGCTTTGTAGTACAGCTTGAAGTCCATCTTACCCCATCTTCTATGGTAGAGGAAGGGGGGCAGTGTATTAATGTATTTGTTGTATAAAAAGTGATTAGATAAAAGGTAGTATTCCTAATATCATAAAGTGTTTTAATCATATATTGCCCTTCTATTGGTATATATTGCTTATATTAAGAATATGCAATAAAAGAATATGGATCATAAAACGGCATGTTTGGGAATCCTGGGAATTGGAGCTCTGGCAAGTATTACATTCTATTACCCTTTGTCCTATCTTTTGCAAATCTCATGTGTTTCTCTGTCTGCTCTCCTTTCTGCTTTCCTAATAGGTCTTTGTCTGAGGGTGTGAGTCTTTTGGCCCCCCGGGGAATGAGATCTAATAGGTGTGCTTTCCCCCAATTTGTCTTGTTTTAAGTAAGGACACTGGTTATGTAAGGTGTGTTCTACTTAGTGCTGAAAAAAATGGAGATGAACAATTTTTTTTATATATAATAGGAAAGCCAAAGGAAATTTTAAAACCCTTTAGTAATAGCTACTCATGTCTTTATTCAAATATATAGCTCAATCCTAACCTGATTATATTTAAACACAATAACTTCATTCATTCATAAATCCATCTATCCATCCTTCAGAATTACTAGATGCTCAGCCCTAAGGGCACTAAGATGATTGCTGTATCTGAAGAGCTGATGATATTTCATAGTTTTCTAAGCACTTTCACTGAGACTCGTCTGATTGTTTATTCATTTATTCAACAAATACTTGCTGAGCTCCCTATTCTTGGCACTGGAGTTACAACAGTGAACATAACAGACCCTGCCTTCGTGGAGTTACATTCTAGTAGGAGGGATGGAAAATGAACAAGTCAAAATGCTCTTTACATCAGATAGTGATAAGACAAGTCTAAGAGTTTCAGTGGATGTGCCTGCTATTGTTTGTGGTGGTGAGGATGTGCCTCATCAAGGAGCTGGCACTGGAGCAGAGACTTAAACCAGGACCACATTTGTATGTTTGAGAAACAGAGAGGAGGGCAGTGTAGCCAGAGCAAACTCAGTAAAGGAAGGAGGGGTGGTAGGAAATAAGATTGGAGTGCTAGCCGGCAGGCAGATTGTGTTGGGCCTCATAGGTCATATGAAGGGGTCTGAATTTTTAGATATGATGGAAAGTTGTTGGAAGGTTTGAATGAGAGAATGGCATGATCTCATTTATGTTTTAATTTTTTTTTAACATTTATTTATCTTTGAGAGACTGAGAGAGAGCATAGGTAGGGGAGGGGCAGAAAGAGAGGGAGATACAGAATCCAATGCAGGCTCCAGTCTCCAAGCTGTCAGCACAGAGCCCAATGTGGGGCTCAAACTCATGGACCTTGAGATCATGACCTGAGCCAAAGTTGAGCCACCCAGTGCCCCTCATTTATGGTGTAAAAGAATCATGCTGGCTGATGAGTTGAGAATACACAGCAAGGAAAGTATGGAAGCAGAGAAATTAGTTAGGCAGTATTAGCTTACATGAGATCTGATGGTGGTGGGGGCCTGGATGATAACAGTGGAGATTGTGGCAAGTGGTCGGATAGAGTGTGCATTCTAAGGCTACAGCCTGTCTTGGGAACTAAAGAGAAGAGTAGAGAATGGCTTGTCTTGACCTCTCTTGGTACCTACACCAACCCTATGCAGCTGTTCCACATTGCAGCTAAGGAATGGAGTTTCCAAGGTGCTATTTATAGTTAGCCCTTAAGTAACTCCAGATTAAGGGTACCAGTCTCCTGCACAGTCAGAAATCTGCATATAACTAATAGCCTACTGTCAACTGGAATTCTTACTGATAACATTAACAGTTGATTAGTCGATTCACATATATTTTGTATGCTAGGTGTATTATATATTGTACTCTTACAATAAAGTAAGCTAGAGAAAAGGAAATGTTATTAAGAAAGTCATAAGGAAGAGGAAATACACTTATAGTACTGTGGGGAAAAAAAATCTGTGTACAAGTGGGCCCACAGAGTTCAAACCTGTGTTGTTCCAGGGTCAAATGTACTTTCCCAAGCCTTCTTCTGTTTCAGACCCTAGGCTAGCTCAGAAAAAAAAATGTTGAACTCTTTTTCTAATCCATCGTTTTTTCCATTTCCTCCTATTCAGGAAACTAAGACCATTCTGCATTTAAATAAGGAGGTAATATTGTGGATATCAACATTACAAATATAATGAACACATTATTTTATCACTGTGAAGATTACAGAAATTTTCATTTTTTTTGAAACACACTCAAGATTTTAGATCAATTTCTTTAAGATTGTTTCCTCCCTTCTATTACATGCAACCATTTCCAAGTAGTATAGCAATGAGTGACTAACAGCCATGTAAAATTTTAGAGGAATACTTAGAAAGGACTCTTACAGAGCAGAGACAGAATAGAAAATAGAGGCAATAAATGGATAGCGAAAAGGAACATTGGGAATTTAAAATGAGTTTCTGTGCAGACTTTCTTTGCTGCATACTGTTCTCTCTCTAGTGATGGACCCAACATCTGTTCTCTCTGATATGGACCCACAGAGCAAAAGGTGACTCAGTGGTTTCAGTTGAGTAGGTGAAATAGGGAACACAGGTAATAGTCCAGCTCCTTGCCCCGTGCTCTGTCAGCCCAAATGCTCAGCTGGGATAAGGCTGACCCTGGTGCAAGCTGTAAATAAATTAAGGGACTGCAGATTTTTCCTGTTTTCATTATTAAGGAATTAGTTAACTCTTAGGCTTTGCTTATATTGTATTATGTACATGGTACTGATCAAAGTGCCTTATGTATATTAATTCATTTAATCCTCAACAGCTTGCAAGGAAGTTACTATTATTTTACCATTTTAAGATGAGGAACCTGACCCCCCAGGGAGGTCAAGTGACTTACCTTGGGTTCATAGAATTAGAGCTAATGAATAGCACAGCCAGGATTAGAACCCAGGAAGTCTGGCTCTGCTGCTCTGCTCTTACTCTTTACACCATACATCTCACAAGGAATAAGTACATGTGTTGGATCAAATGAAACGGGAAAATGTTCCTTACATTTCATAGTACAGATTTCCAAGTTTTAGAAAAACAAAAAGGGATGTAAGCTTAGGAAAAAAAATGTTGCCTAGGGTATAATTAATCAGTTTCAATAAAAACAGTATCAAAATAAGAGGCTTTGGGGGCAGACATCCATTAGAAGGATACATGTCATTGAAGAGAGATGAGCTGAATGAAAAGGTGGGAAGGACTTACATGAGTCAGTCCTAAGAAAATGGGTGCCCATCCTGACCCGTGAAAGTCCTCATGGCTCCCGAGGCATATTTACTTTATGTACGTGTCCTCTCTCCCTTTAAAAATATTTTTCACTTTATCTCTCTCTCCATATTCCATTCAAATGAAGTATTTTCCAAAGATAGTTTGATTCTGTAATTCACCTTCCTCATGTCTTTAAGACTGGCAAATGACAAGAGTGAGGTTTCCCTTATAGGAGGCTATTGAAATGATGTTTTCCAACTATAAAGGAAGCTGAATTATAAAATAAAATACTGTCTAATCAGAGTTGGAAATCCTTCATTTCGCTGTGTCAATTAACAACAACAAAAAAAACCCCGCAGTTGTGTTTAAAAGTCAGACATTGTTAAGAAAGATACTGTATGTGTGTGTGTATGTATATATATGTATATTTTTCTGTTTCTTTCAATTTTTCACCTCTTTAAAAAAATTTTTTAAGGTTTATTTATTTTTGAGAGAAAGACAGACAGACCATGAGTGAGGTAAGGGCAGAGAGAGAGGGAGACACAGAATCCAAAGCAGGCATCAGGCTCCATGCTGTCAGCACAGAGCCTGATGCAGGGCTCGAACTCAAGAACTGCAAGATCATGACCTGAGCTGAAGTCAGACACCCAACCGACTGAGACACCCAACTGACTGAGCCACCCAGGCACCCGTAATTTTTTGCCTCTTTTTAAAATAACAGCTTTACATAGATGTATTTCACATACCGTAAAATCCAGCATCTTAAAGTGTGCAATCCAGTGGTGTTTGCTATATTCACAGGTTGTGCAACCATCACCAAATCTAATTTTAGGATATTCTAATCAACCTAAAAAGAAACGCTGTTACCAGTAGCAGTCACTCCCCATTATCCCCTTCTTCCAGCCCTTGGCAACCAGTCTACTTTCTGTTGCTATAGATTTACCTGGATATTTCACATCAGTGGAATACTATATAACATGTGCCCTTTGCGTCTGGTGTCTGTAACTTAACACATTTTTTTTCAGTGTTCTTCCAGGTTTTGGCATTTATCTGTACTTCATTCCTATTTATTGGAAATATTATTCCGTTGTATGGATATGCCATATTTTATCCATCCATTCATTAGTTGATGGACATTTGAGTTCTATTTTTGGGGGCGGGGCTCTTATGAGTAATGCTATTATGAACATTTGTGTACAAGTTTTTATGTGGGCATATATTTTCATTTCCCTTGGAGATATATATATATATATATATATCTGTCCACCTAGGAGTAGAAGGGCTGGGTTATATGGTACTTTATGTATAATATTTTCAAGGAACTGCAGACTCATTTCCAAAGTGGCTACACCATTTTACCAGCACTATATAAGAGTTCTAATTTTTCTGTGTTTTGGCCAATACTTGTTATCTGTCTTTTAACTTTCATTTCCTTTAATTTTCATATTTAGACAAACTAGAATCCTGTCCTGCTTGGTTGTTTTATACTTAGTTCTCCTGCCACATACTATGGTGCAGTTGTTAGCTGTGGAGTAAAAAGAACACTAAACTTAGACAAATTGGCTTCTAGATCCAGTTGATTACTTCTTACCCAGCCTGAGTGACCTTGAGTAGGTCAATCAGTTCACTCCTGAGAGCCTCAGTCTTCCACTGTTTCAAGTAGGATTAATTCCCCCACTTTCCAACAATGGTCTAATAAAATAATATGTAGAATTAATTTGCAAATTATAGAGCATCAGATTCTTCTTGCTGTTCCTTCTTGTCACCATCTCTTTTACTCTCTGCTTGATACTTGTTTCTTAAGTAAATAGAGGGAGATATTAAGTATTTTTGCTTTAAAGACCTTTTTCTAATACAATATAAACTCTAAAAATAAGTTTCTTTCCTCCCATCGTTATTGTTGATTAACTTTAGAAGTAGTTGTATTGGCACACATGTTGAAAGCAAGGTTTGTCTCTGTCCTATTCATTTTGGGAAGAATTTTATAACTTGTCGAGGATAAGAAATGAAGCACATAATCGATAACATACACCAAAATTAAGAGTTGAAGTAGCTCTCTCTCTAACATTTTAAGCTTTTCCCACAATTGCTCTATTTATGTTTGTAACTTGGATATGTATCCAAAGAAAGCTATGTTTTCTCCTTTACCCTTTTTGTAGTTAAAGGCAATTTTCAGAAACACATGTAAGATCTAGTTAGTGGCTTAATAACAACATCAGGTCAAAGCCTTTGACAACAGCCTGACTTTTTTTTTTTAAGTTTATTTATTTATTTTGAGATTGAGAGAGAGAGAGAGAGAGAGAGTGTGTGTGTGTGTGTGTGTGTGTGTGTGTGTGTGCAAGAGGAGGAGGAGTAGAGAGAGAGGGAGTGAGAGAATCCCAAGCAGGCTCCACACTATCAGCCCAGAGCCCAGTGTGGGGCTCGATCCCACAACCCTCAGATCAGGACCTGAGCCAAAATCAAGAGTCAGACGCTTAACAGACTGAGCCACACAGGCACCCCAACAGCCCAACTTTTCTCCTGCAGTTTTACCTGAATCATCTTCTGAAACCACATTGGCATAATTATCATCTTTTGCGAGTGCCAAAACTTTGCTTCCACAGTGCTTTGAGCTTTCTCTGCCACCAGCCTGGCCCATCACTCCCTGCCTGTTCTTCAAGGTTCACTCGTGTTCTGCCTTTTTCAAGAAGCCTTCTCTTCTCTTTACTCATATGAACCATTTTATTTATTGTCAGTTCTTTGTTAATACAAATAGCAATTCATACTTTAAAAAATCTGGCATATCCAAACTATGTGAAGAAAAAGGTGAAGTCCTTTCTACTCCCAGAGTTCTCTGTATGTATACTCCTGGTCATTTTTAATATGTAGCCAAATACATTTTTAACAGAAGTGGAAACATCCTATTCATTTTGTTTTGTCACACTTGTTCTGTCATAAAACTATGAATCATTTATTACATTCATTGAATGAATCTTTTACTCTTTCATCTGTTTTTATTTAATTTTCTCATGTGTGTTAGCCTTACTCTTCCAACTAAAATAAGAAGCTTCTTGGAGGACAGAGGCTGTATTTTCAGCTTTTGTTCTTCCCCATCATGCACAGAGGTCTGTCTTCGAGGAGATACTAAAGATTATAGGTTGAGTTGGACGTTTTGAGCCTGTATCTCAGTGTGATCTTCTGTAAATTCAGGAGAATCCTTAGAGGATTGATTAATTTCTTTATTCTCATTGTAGATAATCTTTCTAACGAAAACAACACTTAGAAATGCAGTGAAATTAATATTTGGGTGAGGGAAGACAATAAAATTGATGAAGGGAATTTGAGAAAGTCCAGCACAGGCTGGTGTCTGGCACAGTTTGCTTTGTGGAAGAAGGAAAAGGATAGCAGCTAGAGGGGAATAGAAAGGGAAAATCGGCAAAAACCCAAAGAACAACTTGTCGACTGAGAAAAAAAGGTGAATAGAGGGACACTTCTTGAGAAGTAAAATAGTTAATACAAACACTGTGGAAGAGACCACCCTACTGCCTCCCAAAATACGTATTCCATCAAAATAAAAAGGTATAAGCTTTGCAGTAAATGAAAGAGCAAATACCTTATTGGCTGGAAACATTTGAAAAATAAAATGCTTTACTGCAGAAGTGTATGAGATTGCTTAATAAAATACATGACATGACATAAAAAAATCAAAGTTAATCTTCTCACGGCTTTTTCCTTTACTTTCGATGCTCATAATCATCTGTTGACCAGTGTTATATTTTTTTTTTCTTAAAGTAGATGAGTAGTGTTTTATACTAAAGGTTTACATTGAAGGTACCAGTGATGGGATCGCTGACCAAGCGATCATTTAAACGACAACAGAGATAACTAGTGTACTGTTTTTGAGGCAGAGGCAATGGCCCAGCCTTATGCTTTTGCTTTTTTCTAACGAACTCTTCTTGAATTTGAAAATTCTTCATGCCACTGGAAAGCGAAGTGGCTGCAGCCTAAAACCCTATGCTGGAGCAATTTTCTGAAGTTTTAGAAGTTGGATTACTGAATACAGGTTACCTTCTCCATAATTGTATAAAGCTGATGGAATGGGTGTCTTTTGCTCTGACTGCTTTCTAAATTCTAGCCAAGTGAATTCACAGCTGCTGGTTTTAAGCAGAGTAAGGACAGATTAACTGGCTCACATAAAATAAAACCTTTAAAGACAGAAAAATTAAATAGTCCCACAGCTTCACAAGGTGTTATACATATTTGCAAAGCACCCAGTAATTCTGATGGCAAATATCTTTTTCTCCCCCTCTGATTGGCTTCACTGTAGTGCTTATAGCATATTTACCTTTTCCTATTAGTCAACATCACCTCTTTTATTTAGTCTCTCAACTCTGACTTTACATTGTTTGGAATAGTAAATGTTATTGGCAGAAAAAAATTTCATGAGAGAATTGCTTTGTCATAAGAGCCTCAGTCTTGTAAAAGGTATGATTTAAATATTTCTTCTGCCAGGAACCGTTTAGACAATTAAGCGTTGGTGAAACACAGGAAAAACTATGCCTGTGTCCTGTTTGCAGAAATGTTTTGTCAGGAAGGTTTTTTGTCTTCCGTTTTTTGTTGTTGAGCCGCATGTACACCGGTGAACTTAAATGAGAGCAAAACCAAAGGGCCAACAGTGCGACAGTTGCTTTTGGACTGGAGCATTCCTGATCAAGGGCAGACTTAGCTGAAAAGGAAAGAGTCCCACCATCACACACTCCAAATTCCAAGTAACAATGTAGGCATTATTTCCATTTTACACATAAGGAATCTGTGGCTCAGAAAGATTAAATAATTTGCCCAAGGTCCCAATTAGTGTTGAAATCAGGAATAGAACTCAGGTATGTCTGATGCAAAATTCTGTCCCTTTTATCATCACACTTAGGATTTTGTTTCCTCAATTCTAAAAGTTTGGTAGAAAAAAAAAGCCTCTTTCAGTCAGAGGGGATTGAAACTTGTAATAAATTATTTTCCTAATCTGAGACTGAAAACTAGTTTAGGACTAAAACTTTTACTACTTAAAAATAGTACATGTTACAAGTTTGTTTCATTTTCGGGTTAGAATCTCTGATGTCCCCGAATCTCTCCATATCCCATTTTCATGAATCTCATTCTCTAGAGACAAAAACCCTTTAAGTCTGTAATGGCCACCTCTTCGTGGGCGGTAGGGGTAGCGGTGTGATAGACTGTATTTAATCCTTGTTCCTTGAGGACAGGCTGCCCAAACTGATTCACTTCATCTCATTTGAGTCCCAGCTGCTCAGGAGCTCAGCTACCCTGGGAACTGGTGAACCCCTTCACACAGGTCTCTGTCACATACACCATTTTTTCAAGAGCTTTTTGCTTCTGTGATGTCTATTTTGAAAATTTTGCAAGTATATCTTTAGCATTTCTCCAAACTGAAGTGGCATCCTTTATACATTCCGTTTTATATTTTTAGTGGTTTTGAATAATTTTGTTAGTTAAAATAAAAGCAACAGATTAGTGTAGGTGATGATTAAAAGTTGCTACTTGTTGTCCGGTTTCCCTGCCCGAGTGCCGTTGCAAGCGTAGGAGATGATAGGTTGGGAAATCACTATTATAAAGTACATTTTAAAATGACTAATTATAAACATTTTCTCCTTTTTGTGTCAGTTAATGTTAAAATACAGGAGAGAGGTAACTCAATTTAGTTCAAAAGCCATTTTCTAAATGAGAATTAGCTGGGAACAGTGTTACATTAATAGACACTGCCAGCGGCTGGATTCTGCATACAAAACACTTGTTCATGTTTTCCTTGAACCCCTTTGATTAGGCCCAGCACTAAGTTTATACTGAATGGGCTCAGTCTGGTCCTTGGCAAGCATCAGAGAGTAATGAATAGTGGAACATCGAAAGGCTTAAATGTCCTGGCACAGGCCCTGTGTCAGTATGATGAGCTAACCATTGCATTGTTCAATGAGAAGGCCTTGTGTCCTTTGGAAATAAAATCTTGGCCTGTGGACAGAGGTCTATGTACACACATTGAATTTCTGTCTTCCTGCTATGCTATTCCATTCATAATTAAACTTTGAAAGAGAAGTTCTGAAGAGGTTCTTGAATGCCTCTCCTCCTAGCATGCCCAGAAACAAGTGGCTGATGTAAAAATGACATAGCCCAACCCTTTTATTTGATAGCTCTCCGAAATTCACATCAAAGACCTGAAGAACAAACTCTTTAAACTAGAGAGCAGTATGGACATTCACTGTTTTCTCTTCCATAAAATGTCTTCCCTCTTAAAGCTGGGGTAATTTACCACAGATTTTTGCTATGGAATTTCTGATGTTCTGATCTTTTATGTTTACAGCTCCATCTGTATTTGTACTGAAATGTCTAAATTTGTCTCAGTACATCTAAATTCTAAGAATGAATTGATCTTCTTCTGAGTATTTTCGCCTTGAAAGCAAATAAAGGAAGAAAAATTAAGCCCTAGTGATTGGTTAAAACTATGACCTTATAACTTGCTTTTCCATTCTAATTTTTTATTCTTAAAAACAGAACAAAAATTCTGTAATCAGAGCCTGCCAGAAAGTACCTGAAGAAGCCAGAATAGAAACTTATTTTAGCTGTTTTAAAACTGGTTCGGATTTTCTAAATTATTGAGGAGAGTCTCCTAACAAGCCCTTTTAAAGCATCTTTTAGTTCTGGGTTATAAAACCAGGCTCCTAGTATGGTATAAATAGCTAAATGAAACCATCAAAAAGCCATGGTATATAAATATTAAAAATCTGAGCATCTATTAGAAATATATTTTGAGGGGTGCCTGGCTGGCTCAGTCGGTTAAGCGTCTGACTTCAGCTCAGGTCATGATCTTGTGGTTTGTGGGTTCGAGCCCCGCATTGGGCTCTGTGCTGACAGCTCAAAGCCTGGAGCCTGCTTCAGATTCTGTGTCTCCCTTTCTCTCTGTCCCTCCCTGCTCACACTCTGTCTCTTTCTCAAAAAAATAAACATTAAAAAATTTTAAAACATATATATTTTGAAATACTTACAAATATAATAACAATTTCTCAGATGCGCTTAAAAAACAATTTGAAGTGGACACGGAAGTTGGGGACAAGTTAGGTCAGTGTATAAATGACTTAAGATCGGCTATGAGTTGGTCATTGTTTTTTGGTTTTTTTTTTTTATTTTTTTTTCAACGTTTATTTATTTTTGGGACAGAGAGAGACAGAGCATGAACGGGGGAGGGGCAGAGAGAGAGGGAGACACAGAATGGGAAACAGGCTCCAGGCTCTGAGCCATCAGCCCAGAGCCCGATGCGGGGCTCGAACTCCCGGACCGCGAGATCGTGACCTGGCTGAAGTCGGACACTTAACCGACTGCGCCACCCAGGCGCCCCGAGTTGGTCATTGTTGACCGGGGGCAGTACATACATGAATGTTCACTATACTATTTCCTCTACTTTTTTACATGGTTTTAATGGTTTATTATGAAATTTTTTATAATATAAAGTTAAACAATAATTTCTTGTGGTTCAGAATGGTTTCATGGAATGAAATGTCCTCCTGGTAAAGAAATTCAAAATGTAAAATACCTTTAAAAACTTTAAAAATTTTTGTGATATTCAAATAACCCTATGATACATAAATAACTTTTCCTTCAGTGATTGTTTTTAGAATGCTAATGGTAGATATAGATATAAAAATCATACTATAAATAGTATCTTAACTGAAATGCAAAGGTCCTTGACATAATTAGAATAGTTTAATTTGTCTCTAATATAGGTTATACACAGATGAACAATCTTCTAAAACCCTGCTATATTGTAATACAAGCAGTAAGCACATACCAGGCATAATCTACTCTCCATAAAGTAATTAAGAAAATGGTACATTTTTATGGTTAAGACTTACCATACTGTTGTGGACATGGAAAAGGTTTGGTTAATAGAGTCTCAGCTAACAGAATGAAAGATGTTCTGTGTACCAAAGGTAATTGGTAAGTATGTTAATGTCTATTTTTGTCATATAATAAACTATTTTATACTTCATTTTTCTTTGGCTTAGTTTAACCACTAATCAACTACATTAGAGTTCAGTTTTTAAAACTATGTTTATAGGGGCACCTGAGTGGCTCAGTCGGATAGGCGTCTGACTTCAGCTCAGGTCATGATCTCAAGGTTTGTGAGTTCAAGCCCTGCATGGGGTTCTCTGCTGTCTGTGGAGGAGTCCGCTTGGGATCCTCTGTCCCCCTCTTTTTCTATGTCTTCCTCGTTTGCACATGTGGGCTCATGCTCTCTCTCTCAAAAATAAACATTTAAAAAAATCCTATGTATATAGTATTGTCTAGTTGGAGAATAAGCATATCTTGGTGAATTCCCAGTGGGAAAGCTTTAATCCAATGAGGCTGTTAATTTTGGTGTCAGAGGCAAAGCAAACATCAGGTAGATGCCGATGACTCAAGTAAGCATGATTTGTCTTTGATGACTTTTTTGCTGTGGTGCTCCTCTTCATATTTGCTTGAGTAAAATATTTTAAGAGTCTAGGTAACTGGTCCTCTGTTCTCTAAACTCTGAATAATGCTACATCCTTCGTGTATTCATATTTACAATCTTTTATTTCCTCTTTATTAAAATAAGTTACTATCTTGGAGGCGCCTGGGTGGCTCATTCATTTAAACATCCACCTTCAGCTCAGGTCATGATCTCATGGTTTGTGGGTTCAAGCCCCACGTTGAACTGTGTGCTGACAGCTCAGAGCATGGAGCCTGCTTCAGATTCTATGTCTCCTTCTCTCTCTGTTCTTCCCCAGCTCATGCTCTGTCTTGGTCTGTCTCAAGAATAAACACATGTTAAAAAATAAAAAATAAATTAAAAAAATTTTAAAATATGTTATTATTTTTTTCAGTTTGGAATGTTTGGTAACATTCTGCTCAAGAGGGATTTAAAAAAAATAGTAGTTTCTGGGGCAAGTTAACTCCAAATTAAAATGAACAGGAAGCAAATGCTCTCAGATTGAAGACTTGATTTTTTTTAAATGCATCTGTAATATCACTGTGGACTTTTTCTTTAATTTTTTTAATGTTTATTTATTTTTGAGAGAGAGACAGAGCATAAGCGGGGGGGGGGGGGGGGGAGGAGAGAGAGGGAGACACAGAATCTGAAGCAGGCTCCAGGCTCAGAGCCTGATGTGGGGATAGAACTCATGAATGGTGAGATCATGACCTGAGCTGAAGTCAGATGCTTAACTGACTGAGCCACCCAGGTGCCCCTCACTGTGGATTTTTATAAACAGGTATTAAAAATGTCTGTAGTACCTGGCAGTCTAGATGAAATTTCTGGTCCTTAAAGAGTACAATCATTCATCAAATATTTATTGAAGATATGCTGAAGTAACTATGTGCTCATTCATCTGACCATGCACTTGTGCATGTGCTCATTCAACTAATGTTTATTAGTTCCTAGTAAGAGTTTACTAAGTGTGTAAGAGATCCAGCGGTGAATAAGATAGGCAAGTTCCTTGCTTTCATGAAGCTTTTGTTTTAGGATTTGTGGGTAGGTGAGTAAGAAACTGATCAGATAGTATAATATGTTTTTCCAGGAGTTAGAGTGGCATGAGAGAAATGTTGGGTGGTCAGAGAGGGCACCTATGCAGATTTAATGTTTAAACTGAGATCTGAATGGCACAGAGCCAATCTTGCAGAAGTGAGTTGCTTAGTTCTTTGTGATAAAAACTAAATCTTAAAGCTCTCCCTCACTTTCATAGTGGTAGGGTTTTATCCAAATAATAGGTATACTTTGATTCTACTTGACCAATCAGTGGACTGGTTAAAATGTTCCACAGAAGTGCATTGAATCCACACCACTGCCTCATTCAATAACACATTGTAAGCCCTTCTCTCTAACTTCCAATGCAAAACTCAAAACAGGATGCTTATGTTTGGCGTGTTTCTCCTGGCCTTACAGCCATTGCTGTGGGGCCTTCCCTCTCCCCCAGAACTTCATACTGCTTTCTGGTTGCTCAGAAACCTCCTTATTTCCTGATATTTTTCTTCCATGTGTCTGACCATCCAGGTACATTGTTGGTACTGCCTAAACCCTCACACCCAAAATAAGGGAAATCTAACTTGTTTTCTTCTGTCTGCTTGATGCCAAACTCTTGTTCTTCCAGAGGGTACTCCTGGATAATCTAATGTCCAGATCTGAGCCAATATGTGAATGTCAGAAAGCTTGACTACCTTCTCCTCTGTCACTCACTCCACTCCCCCGAGCTATCATGCTCTCTCCCTTCAGGGTAACATAAGCACATTTTCTGGTGGTCCTTTGGGACAAGGTCCACAACTTTGGTGGTAATTTTGGACTGCTACCAAAGGCATTATGGAGATAATGAGTCTTGTAACACTAAGGTTGTCCTATGTGGGTAACTGTCTAAATTAAGTACTATTCCTGCTCATGTCTGAAAAGCACTGTATTTTCCCCTTGGACAGTAACAATGTTATCAATAATGAATTAATGGCTTCCTACTGAGCTGAAAAGATCACTTTGCTAATGTTTCATGTGTAAGATCTCCATGCCTAAATAAATTATTGTTTCAGTACCTATACAACAGGATGACCAACTTTTAAAAAACAAAATCAGATAGGATATTTTGTATTGCAGTTATCAATCACATTTTTTTCACTCCCTTAACTTTATGATATTGCTAACAAGCATAGCAGTTTTAGAACACTAAGTCTATATTGAGGAAGATAAGTAGATTGATATGGTAATCATGCTGTTTAAACAGACCCAGAACGTTTTCAGCTCTTTAGAATTTTAAACTTAAAAAAAAATAAGTTTATATTTTTAAAGTTATGTTTTGGCATAGATAGCATGTCCATGTCCGGCATTGATTTTACCTGTCTAGGATATTGATTTATCAGTTTTTCTTATTTCTAAGAAGACAGTTCTCTTCATAAAATTCCCTAGTTCCTTTCAAACAATTGAATTTGTGTCATTTTGTTCTGACATCTGACTTAAAGGTGAAAACTCTATGAATGATGCCATTTATCATCACATCAGCCCTTATTGTGAATAAAATGTAACTACATTTGCCATTTGTTACCTCTGTCTTGATATTAACAGTGATGAATGATACAGAAAAGTTCCTAACATATAATGTGTTCCTAACACAACACGTATTATTAAGATTTGTTGAAGTAACAGGAAAAGCTTCTCAGTTGTCAGGAAATTATCAAGTCAGATGCTAGATAGCATTTTGTTAATGTGAATAGAATAGCTACTCAGTTGATTTTTTTTCAATATAGTATCTGGGGTTAAGGCTGGAAGAAACTTCTGTTCTCTAATTTCTTTGTTAATAGCTTACTAAAATAACGTATTTAAATTTTACATAGCTTGTTTTCCCGCATAATGGGCATAAATACCATCCCCTCTTTTTCTTTCTAACAGTATGGTAAAGGTTAAATAAACACCACATATTAAGTGAGAAAGCGTCTGAGGTTTCCACTGATTTCTGTTCCCCGTTCTTTCTTCATTTTCATACTATAGGTAAACAACTTTGCCATCTGATGGTATTTATACAAGTTGCTTAGAGATAAAAAGTAGGATTCTGAGCACATGTAGAACACTATTAATAGGAAGAAAAATACAAGTCCTCCTGTCCCTCAAGGGTAAACATACAACGTGCTATGATTTTTAAATGAATGTTATAAATAACACATTTGCCTTCTATAAAGACTCACTTATATATAAAATAGAAAAACTAAATATATCACTTAACATATGTGGCCAGAGAAGCAGGTTTTTTTTTTTTTCCTCAGTGTGATGATTGGTCTCATTGCTTCCCTATCCGTTTTGAAATGCTCTGATAAAATGCATAAGAAATAGGCAGGCCTAGCTAAACCTTAGGTTGATTTTTCATAAGAGATCACTCACTGATTTACTTAGTTGTACCCTTGTTTCTATCAATTTTGATGAGAGCCTTTCAAACTTTAGGTTTTATCATTTTCACTTTGCTTCAGTTTCCATAGGTTCCTAATCATAGCAAATCATATAATAATTAGTCCCCAGAAATGGTTTAGAACAGTAACATCTTTAGAGCAGAATATGAGAGCCCATACAGATTTTGTAAGTAATCCATTTTCAACTGCAAAAAGCTCTTTCTCTCATAAAACAATAGCACACTTGCAGCTTTTGTTTGTGTTATTTAACCATAAGACCCATTTTTATACATGAATGAGAAACTTCTAAATATTTATTGTTCACATGAACATGCAAAATGGAGTTGAGGAATAGTTTTGGTATTCTCTAAAGATAAAGGAGAGAAAGAGAATGAATGAGTAGGGAGAGGCTCCCTTGGTTTTTCTCCAAATCGCACATGCTGTTTACCCAGTGTTATACGCTTGTCCTGCTGGCATTTGCATGATGGAAACTTGATCATATAATAGTTGCTTCTGTCTCTTAGAATCGCTGAGTTTACCAGGGTTTGGACAGCTTCCTGGATGTAAGATACACAGAGATACATAATTAATTTTAACCATTTTATCAGAAAGATGATTTCATAACTTGTTTGCGCAGAAGAGCTTGTCCCTCGTGTCTTGCCCTTGCTTCTTGATGAACTAACTGGTCACAGGGAGCTTAATTTGCACAAAATAATGACTGAAAAAGCACACCCTGCTAAGTGCCACAGATTGTGTTTTATACCTGTGTTCTAGTAATCATTTTAAGTTTCTGGGCCCAGGGGTCTTGACTGTGCAGCCTTTAGAGAGCATACTATGTGCAAGTACAGATTTTGATGTTTAAACCATTGACTTTATGCTATGTTGGCACACCGAGTGTTCAAAGAACTACAAAGGGGAATATGGACATCTAAAATTAAGGATTATAGTACATGCAGATGTGTTCTGGCTCTAGCATCCTGAATCTGTGGCTTTCTAAGTACTTGATGGCTTTGATTTTTTAAACATCGTGCTCCTTTATTTCCACATTATCATACATTTACATTACATCTTGAAATAAAGTTAGGCATTAGAATAAAACATAGACACCCTACTGAGTTAAAGATTTTAAATCTTATTCTATTGTCCTTACCCTTAGACAGATCCACCCACTTAACTCTCAGGTCTGCATATAATCATTGCAAATATAAATGCAGTAAAATTACTAAATCAAAAGATGTTAAAAACTGTCAGTGTGGGATTGTGAACTTGAATGGGGAGTAAAGGAAATTATTCTAGGATGCTAAGACGCTAAACACTGTATGATATAATATTTTTTCATTGGTGACCCCTAGGGAATATCTGGCAGTGTAAATTGCCTTTTCAGATTTTGGATACATTTCAAGATGAATTCCTTATTAGAAATTCAAAGCAAATCTTCTTTAGTAATCATTTTAATGCTCCCCATCAGTGGATTCAACTTTGCTTTCTCATAAAGTTTTGCTCTTTCTTAGTAAATTACTGGCAAAATGCTGTGGGGCGTGGTGAAGGACTGAGTTTTCTTATAAAACTCACAAGGGCAGTAGTTCCAGGGGAAGGAAGATAGTAAATGTGCTCAACTACTGCATTTAATTTTTTTAAAGTAGACTAAGATTTTAAGTGGGATTATTATCATAAAAGTTGACTATGCCATGTAAAATACGAAAAAAAAAAGGAATCTTTTCAACAGTGGAATGTTTTAACAAATTATAAAATTTTAACAATTTTAACAAATTATAAAAACCAAATTTTAAATGAGTCTCCCTAAAAGGATACCTGGAAGTATGCCTGACCAGTGGTACTGGGGAGGAGTATGTGTGTGAAGAGGTCTGTGTGTGTGAGGTTAAAAATGTAATTATTAAATACTTTATCATTTGTCTAAGTAAATGGTTTAGAAGTGTTTTATTTTGCTCTCCATTGCTGATTCTCCACGTAATTATCTCACAGATTGATTATATACTTATTTAGTTTGGGAATTGAAGAGAACATACTCTAAATTCCTCAATTCATAGTCTTTTCTTTCTTTAAAACAAAACAAAAGTGATCAAGTTTTCTAAAATATGTAATACATCTTAACAGTATGCACAAATCCAGTAGTTACTGCTTGTTTTCATTTTCTTCCCTTTGGGAAATATTCATCCCTCAGGTATGTAATTGAAAAGACCTGTTTGTGTACTTATGTAGGGGAAAGCCTTTAATGAGACGTTTAAATGTTTCTTGGCAATGAAAAGAAAATAATTCCAAATTCTGTAAATTTCATATTTATATAAATACAGACCCACTCAGCTCCAGCCTCACCCTCTAGATTTTCAAGACCAATGCTTTGTCTCATTTAGCTATCGTCATTGTGAATACCTACCTCTCTCTGGCGTGTGACAGTCATTAGGAAGAGTTCAGATAGCCTGGTCCAAGTGTACAAGGTAGAGGCTTTGTAGAGGTTCTCTGATTTTTCATTGCAAAAAAAGACACTGATTAACTTTTGTTGGCACATTCAAATAAATTTTAGTTTGTAAAGTAATATATGGAACTAATTGTGTCCAGAGTCACACTTTTTTTCCAGCCTAGCAGATTGCAAAGCTAATGCAAGCATATAAACGTAGGAGAGGCATTGTGTTTTCTGGACAGGAGAGTTTGACACATAAATTAACAAAAGAAAACAAGTTGTTACAGATTTTTTTTTTTGCTTTTACTAAAACTAAATATTTTATTTTGGTACCCACATATATTCTGATCTGTAATATAAGGATTAGAGTTTATTAAAAATTTACAAGAATTTTTATATGCACCTCAGTTTAACTGAAATGCATTTAAACAAAATGTACAACTGAAGAATTCACAAATTATGTTAACAATTCACATGCATAAGCAGTAGTTCATTTCTTGGGGACCTGCTGTGTGCTAAGCCCTGTTTTAGGGGAGTATGTGGGATACAGGCTTTGTGTGTAAGGAGTGAAGAGTTAGCATAAAGAGTGGGAGAAAACGCATAAGGCCTGATGCCTGTCCTCAAGGACAGCCTGATCCTAGAAGGAGCAAGGTTTATATAAAACAAACAGCAGAGCAGCAAATAATAAGAATATGCAATAAAGTGTCAAAGTGGGTAGCATATTAAAGGAAAAATACAGGCTTCCCTTCCCAAGTGAAGTTTTATGCAAAATGCCAACACAGAAGACAGAGAAATGTGGGTTTTTTTGTGCTCTGATTTTGTTGTACAAGTTCAGATGTATATGATATTTACTCAAGAAAATATTTAAAAAGCAAGGGTATTTAAATGAACCAAAGAATTTAAACAAGTAGCAAAGGGGTTGGCTCATAGTAAGGACTCAATAAATGTTAATTACTCTTGTGATTGCTATTAGTTTTAAATTATATGCTTTGGATAGCAGTTGCAATACAATGTTAGCCTCAGCTTTCAATTCTTTTCTGTATTTTGTTCAGGTTGCACATTTCAGAGAAAAATCTTGACTCACACAGATAAATAGTTTTACATGGTAAGGTTTTGTTTGGTTTTAATAGTTTGCTTTGCTGATGTCACCTTATGATAGTCTTCAGTTAAATCAAGATGGCAAGAGAAGAAATTCCTTTAAGCAGACTCCCCTCCCCGCACTGGAGCAAAAAAGAAAACTTTGTGGCACAAGTTAATTCATTGGTTATTTTAGTATATAAGAAAGAGAGAGAGAGAGAGAGAGAGAGAGAGAGTGTTGTGTGTTGTGTTAATGTGTAACAACCTACAAAATAGAACCAGACATTTGAAAAATCCCTTAAGAAACCCTCATGTAATATAAACTTAGTAAGGCATGCGGTTTTAAATTTTTTTTTCAACGTTTTTTATTTATTTTTGGGACAGAGAGAGACAGAGCATGAACGGGGGAGGGGCAGAGAGAGAGGGAGACACAGAATCGGAAACACGCTCCAGGCTCTGAGCCATCAGCCCAGAGCCTGACGCGGGGCTCGAACTCCCGGACCGTGAGATTGTGACCTGGCTGAAGTCGGACGCTTAACCGACTGCACCACCCAGGTGCCCCAAGGCATGCGGTTTTGAGAGCCCCCTAGTGTATCTTACAAGACCCAGGTCAGCAAACTACAGCCCATCGGTCAAATCCACCTCACTGCTTGTGAGCTAAAATTGGCCCAAGAGCTAAAAGTGGCTTTTTATGTTTTCACATGTTGGAAAAATAAATATGAAGAATTTATCATCATGTGAAAATTTTTGAGGCTGAACCACCAGTACTTGATGATGGATTTGGATGTGGGGAGACAGTGAACTAGAGGGAGATGTCACTAAGGCTATTTGGTTCTGGTTTTTCATTATAGGATGAACCGTAGCACCATTCCCTGAGATAGGCAACTTGGGAGAATGGCAGTTAGGAGTTTAGTCTTTGGCATGTGGAACTGGAGGTGCTTTTGAGGCATTTATCTGAAGTGTTCTGTGAGTGGTCTGTGTATGAGTGGATTATGTGTATCTCTGGATGGATGCTGCTTTAGAACCATGGTATGGTGTGGACACTAAGGATTGCTTATAGAATGAGAGGGGGCTAAGGTCCTTGGACCAAGCTTGAAGTGATGTCTTTTCATGACTGCACGGAAGGGAACGAGCCTGGAAAGTGTACAGGAAAAGGAGAAAGGTGAGAGGGAAGCCAAGAGTGTTATGTGGTAGATGTTCGAGAGAATTGCCAACGGAGTGATAATACTTCAGAAAATTGAGTCTGTAGGAAAGGATTAACGAGTGTCCATGGGGTTGTGCTGTGAATGTCTTTGGTGTCTAGAGCAAGAAATGTTTTGATGAGGCAATGAGGATAGAATCCCTAAATTGGGGTTATTTTATCGAAGTTGTTTATATCTTTATATTAGTTTTAAAGAAAACCTTCATTCCCAGGTGTGATCTTTTTATTGTTCAATTGATCTCTTATAATGGCAGTTAATTAAAAAAATAGGATTCACTTAAAAGAAATTTGCTTCACAGCAAGTTTTGATTGAAAACATCTATTTGCCATCACCTAAATACTTAAATCTTACCCAGATTGTACATCAAATCCCCTTTAATAAAAAACAGCAATAATGAGAAAAAAGGTTATCATTGCAACATTCAGAGTGACTAAAAAAAGCAAAACTGGTGACTCATGGGAAATATCACATTGCTCATAGCCTTGTCGATTTTAAGTAGGTTCCCAGCTAACTTAATAGTATTAATCCAATTTATTAAATAATGCCTTTCTCCCTTATGAAGATTTCTTCTACATGTGCCTGAAGGAATTTGTATTATCAAAGAAAGTTTGGAAAATGAGAGGCTGGGGTGGGACAGAAGAGAATCTATGTTGTACATTTTGTTTGTAGAGATTTGGTGAGGATTTTCCTCATATGGTTTCACATATATACTTGTTTTTATGCTCTTGTCTTACTTTGTTAACAATATGTTGTAATGCTCACTTGGATAGAGACTGTGTCTGTCACTGTGGGGTTCTTTGGCTGCAGGCACTGAGATGGAGGTCAGGGTCTAAGGTATTAGGGATCAAGCCTTGTGAAAGGAAGCATGCAGGAAGGCTTCGGCTGAGGGAAAATTCAAACTGATGCAGCCTTAGGAAGGTCTCGGCCAGCCCTGCAGGGAGTTCCGGAGTCAGCATTTTCTGTCCAGGTGTCCTGCTTAGGGCTGAATGGGTGGCTCTTGATGTCTCCCACCCCCCCACCCCCCCACTCCTGCCCCCTGCTCAGCCACCATCGCAGACTGCTGCTTAGGCGAAGTGGCTGTCTACAGGGAGGTCGACCCTGTGGCAGAGGCCAGCATCTGAGTCTGGTGCTGCCGATGCCCCAAACTTGGCAGCAAGCCGTTGCTGGAAGGAGGATCTGAGCAGCTCATTTGTCTCTAACGTTACTGTCATGTAATTTTCCACATATTTGAATCGAATGCTTTATATATACTTATATTGGTTTGAATTCTTTGTTATAAGCAGCTACAGTCACTTCGGTCAGAAACTTCATTGGCTCATGCAAACAGAGACCCAGAGGTCAGGTGGCCTTCCCAGTTTCCTTAATCCAGCAGCTCCAGCTCCATTCTCTGGGATTCTCTTTGCTATCTTCAGCATACCACAGGCTCTTCCCTCTGGTTGACCTCTGGTAGTAGCAGGCAGCCAAGGTCAGGGACCTGTGTCTGCATACCACCCAGGCCAGAGCTGGAAGGAGTATCCTGTATGTGCTAGGAGAGCTCAGGCATAGTCCCGGGACCACTCTGCCTGAATGCAGGAGCATAGTCCAGTGGCAGAGGTAGAGAAGATGCTGAGAGACTTAGCTGTGGTCTGTTCCTGGGGCCAAAGAGAAAAGAAAAATGAATAAAACTGACATATAGGAATTGTAAGTGTTAAAATATTTATCCACTTAACAAGTTCCTAGTCCCATTTGGGACACCTATTGTATAGATAGGAAGTAGACTCTATAAAAATTTTCATTTTCTTGGAGGTTTTATTGGAGTTTTTACAAAAATATCAGCATTTGATTTCTCTGCCTTTACTAAGTGGTTGAGATTGCAGACTGACACTTATTAATTATACCAGATTTCTGGTTTTAATTAGAGAATGTCTTCTGAGACTAAACCTTTTTACCATTAGGCTGTTTGAAACCTGTGAGATAAAAAGGGAGAGTTCTTTCAGAAAATTATTTACATGATTTTAATTAATGATTATAATCTCCATGGTCATTTTTGCAAAAGAGCATTTAATCCCTTAACCAGTTTTCATGATTTGCATTTTGCAAAAACATGTCGGCCCTGCAGGCTTATTATCTGAGTTGTATTTTTTTCCAGATGAAACTTATTTTGGGTGAGTTTTATTTTGCTACTGCTCCGAGCCCCGTTTCATACCTTAACACCTGTTTCTCATGCAGAGCAAACCGATTGGTAGAAAAGTAAAGTTTGCTTCCTTTTGCCAAGACAGAACATAGCCCTTGGCAAGGTTACCTTTGAAAACAGTTTTTCATGCAGAGACCGTATACAAGTAGCATTGCTGTTGCCAAGATCCTCTGACTAATGAAGGGTCGGAGAGATGGTGTATTCTTTCTCATTGCTTGCGGCACGTATATGTAGCATTTCTTCTGAGAAAAGGCACTCTAGCGTTTCAAACAGAAGCTAGAAGTTTAACCTTCCAGGAGGAAGGTCAGTGTTAGTTTTTATTGATAACACAGAAGAAAGCCACTTTATAAGAATATGAAAGATAAATTCTTTGCTAAGTAGAAACGATTAAACACAGTGAGTTTTCCACCTTTCTTATGAAAATCAGTCCGAGACTATTTTCCATTTGCAAAGTTGCTTTTTTTTCCCCCTTTCTTCGCTGTCAGTCAGATCCTTTACATGGATGATACTAAGCACTGGTCTCCAAATTATGGAAATTTGGTCAGGACTCAAGGTCCAGGTCCAAATATATGACTGCCTGCTCTGTTTTGTTTGGTGCAGTTACGGTTTTTATATTTTTGTTCATGTGTAATCTTATTTTATGAGAACATTTACATTTCCAGTATGCTTTAAGCTAAGTATAGTCACTAATGGTTTCATAAACAATGAGACTGATGCTTTGTTTCACAAATGGGAAAATCCTAGAGAGTAATGTTTTGTGAGTACTTGTGGAACTGGGGAAGGAATGGAAAATGTTTATTCCTGTGTGCATGATCAAAGTAGCTGTTACCTTAAGGTATGTGCGTGTGTGCGTGTGTTTGTTTTCTGAGGTAAAAGTGAAGGAAAAGCCACGGAGAGGGGTGTTTTTTGCTTTATTTTCCTCTGCCCAAAACAGTCATTTGGTGGATGTTTTCTACCATTTAAAGATTTTTCACATTTTATACCTTCTTAAACATTATTATAAGATTATATTTTTCATTGTATCCCCCCCACCTTCAGTCATGGGCAAAGACAAATTAATGCATTAATTCCATAAAATTTTGGCAATACTGATGTATAATGTTGCTTCCTAAACAAATCCAAATAGCTGACTTACAAGTGCAATATTTCTCTAAATAACAAATTTTATTATCCAGATATTGCTGAAAGGCTCCACTTCCTGCTAGGTATTGCAAGAATTCAGCTATTTTCACTTTTGCTCCACAGTCTTTTCTTAATACTTTTGACCAAAGATGATCTAGTCATAGCATAGTTCAATCTGTTTATCAAAGGTTGGAAATAAATTTTGCAAAGGGTACTGGAGAGAAAACAACAATGCTATTATATGATATTTTTGTTTTCATTATTATTATTATTCTGATGTTTTGCTAACAGGAATTTGTAGATCACTTTGGGTTGTCACGGGGGTTCGTGTTCTTAGAGCACATTGCAGAATATGAAGGAATATTTCTGCAACTGGAGATAAGAAAATGTGACATAAGTAGAAGAGATTGCTGTTATGTGGAATTTTGTCTACTGTGAGACAGAAGCAGCAAGTCAGGTGTCTCCTTGTACACCTGTCTTTGGTTGGAAATTTTTAGAGTAACAAGGAGAACAACTACCATATATTGAGTACTTACTATGTGTCAGGTACTATTCTAGGCACTTACCAATAATATTAAGTAGTTTAATTTTCATGACAATGCTATGAGGTTTCTTGCCATTTTAGAAATGAGAAACTAGACATCTACCATTAGGAAGTGATGAAGGTGAGATTTGAACCAAGCAATGTGAGCCTATAGAACATGATGAAACCACTGTCTTTCTACGTTACAGCAATAGTGTTTTGGTACCAGAGGAAATTTTGGTAAATCCTCTATCACCCTCCTCATTGTACAAATGTCTCCATATTTAAATATGTAACCGGCTCTGAGACACTGAGTATCTTTCCCAGGGTCAGATGGTACGGATAGAGGTAGAATACAGTTAGGCCTGTGTGCTTCTGGTTTCAGGTTTTCTCATCCTCTGGGGCTCTTCCCTGGTAATACTGGAGATGTGTTATACCAGGAAGCCTCTTTCCTCAAGCTGTATCTAGAATTGAGAGTGGCCTTAAGCTTTTTCTTCTTGATGATGTTACAGCCCAGAGTGTGCTGAAGTTTAAGCAGGTAGAGTGGAAAGTTAGTTGGAGAGGAGAGAAAAGGAAGGGAGGCTGGGTACAGATGGAGCAGGGCCTGGGGGAATGACTTGGACATTATTTGCCAGGCAAAGCTTGAGTACTATCTGAACATAGGATTATAAGGAGACCCTGTGACTGCATATGGTTTTTTATCTTAGAGAAGGCAGTCTTAGCAGGCAGGGCCCTAACTTACCAAAATGCAAAGGTTGTGTTGCATGGGCATTTGGTATGTGACTCTGCTGAGTCCAGACTTTGTCTCTACTAACCAAGTGGATGATTTCTTTTTAGAATAATGGGAAGTGCAAACCCTTGTTGAAATTTAAGAATTGTTACCCCATGGCAATTTGTTTGGAGACATCTAATGCCAGAAGAAAATTCTTTTACTACAGACAGGAGTAATCCTTAGGCCAGATCATTATCCTTTTTACTTCTGTGAGAAAAATAAGTTTTAACTGTAGTTAAGCTTTTATTTTCATTTTATTTTTTTCAAGTTTTTATTTAAGTTCCAGTTAGTTAACATACAGCGTAATATTAGAACTTGGTGATTCATCATTTACATACAACACCCAGTGCTCATCAGAACAAGTGCCCTCTTTAAAAACCGTCACCCATTTAACCCATCCCCCTGCCAGTTTGTTTTCCATGGTTAAAAGTCTGTTTTCTGCTTTGCCTCACTTTTCCCCCTATATTTACCTGTTTTGTTTCTGAAATTCCACACGTGAGTGAAATTATATGGTATTTGCCTTTCTGTAACTGATTATTTCAATTAGCATTATACGCTCTGCCTCCATCCACATCATTGCAAATGGCAAGATTTCATTTTTAATGGGTATGTAATATTACATTGTGTATATACACCACATCTTCCTTGTCCATTCATCTGTTGATGGACATTTGCTCTCTTTCCACAATTTGGGTATTGTTGATAATGCTGCTATAAACATTGAGATGCATGTATCGTTTTGAATCAGTATTTTTTTATCCTTTGGATAAATAACTAGCAGTGCAGTTACTGGGTCATAGTGTAGTTCTATTTTTAACTTTTTGAATAACCTCCATACTGTTTTCCAGAGTGGCCGCACCAGTGCACTCCTACCAACAGTGTAAGAGGGTTCCCCTTTCTGTGCATCCTCCCCATCACCTGTTGTTTCTTTTTTGTTAATTTTAGTCATTCTGACAGGTGTGAGTGATATCTCATTGTATTTTGATTTGTATTTCCCTGATGATGAGTGATGTTGAGCATCTTTTCATGTGTCTGTTGGCCATCTGTAGGTCATCTTTAGAAAAATGTCTACTAGGGGCACCTGGGTGGCTCAGTTGGTTGAGCAACTGACTTCAGCTCAGGTCATGATCTTGCAGGTTGTGAGTTCTCTGTGCTGACAGCTCAGATCCTGGAGCCTGCTTCGGATTCTGTGTCTCCCCCTCTCTCTGCCCCTCCCCTGCTCATGCTCTGTGTGTGTGTGTCTCTCTCTCAATAATAAATAAACATTAAAAAAAGAAAAAAGAAAAAAAAGAAAAATGTCTACTCATGTCTTCTGCCCATTTTCAGGGAGAGAATCTCAAGCCAGCTTCACCCTTAGCACAGAGCCCTATGCAGTGCTCAATCACACAACCCTGGGATCATGACCTGAGCTCAAAATCCAGAGTTGGATGCTTAACTGACTGAACCACCCACCCAGGCACCCAGCCACCCATTTTTAACTGGATTGTTTGTTTTTTGGGTGTTGAATTTGATTAAGTTCTTTATATTTTAGATGCTAGCCTTTATCAGAAATGCCATTTGCAAATACCTTCTCCCATTCTGAAGTTTGCCTTTTAGTTTTGTTGGTTGTTTCCTTCTCTGTGCAGAAGCTTTTAATCTTGATGAAGTCCCAGTAGTTTGTTTTTGTTTCCCCACAGGGTTTTATTTTTAAAAGCATGCTTCAATAAGTTAAATTTATCTGGTTTTAATTTTTCTCTAAGATACTTACTTTAAATCCTATTTATTCATTTCCATGAGCCATATGTCCAGTGTCACAAGGATGCACTGAATAAATCAAGTGCCTGCAGACAGTAGATGGTGGTGTTCGATCCTGTACAAAGTGCTGTGTAATATAGAAATACTATGCTTAATATCTGCCTCCCTGCCTTGTTTCTTAATTGGATCAGTGCTCTAGGGGGCATTAGGTTGAACTGAACAACAATGTAGAAACAACATTGCATTCCTGAAGCCAAGTCAATTAATCACACAATGCATTTCAAAGGAGTTACTTCTAAGTAATTGTTGTGTAAATTAGGCCCATTGCAATTGCTGGGTAGTAAACAGGAGACAAGCCAGCTTTATGCAACCTAAGATACATCACAAATTTGCCATTTCTAACCCCCCTGTGAGATAATCCTTAAAACCTCATTGCTTGCACCCACAAAATAACCATACAGTTTTTTATAACCATGTTGGTTATGTTTTCCCAGTGAGCCTATAATTACACATTTAACTTTTTCAAACAGAGGTTAATAATGATGGGATTTTTGATTTTGAGGTTATTTTATTTTTCTCTAGTGACTTTCTCTGGTTCTTGTATAGTATAGGGGATTAAAATACAGGTAAAGAATGTCTTCTCTTTAACAGCACTGAAATTCCACCCTATACCTTTCATCACATCAAACAACATGAAATATATTATTTATATTTTATTATTAATCAGGAATCGGCGATTATATCTTGAGACTTCCTGTTTCAGGAATATATCCAAAATTCTATAAAGGACCCTCACAGAGAGAGTTTCAGGATCACTCTGCCCTGTTACACAAATTATTTTTCAGCAAAATAGTCAAGATACTCAGTAAAAGTTTCCCACTGGTCTCTTTGGGAAGCACCCAGCTTTCTAAAAGTAAGCATACCCAGGAAGTACAATTCCTGCTGGACCAGGACTAGCCATGTGACCTTTGCTGTTCAAATTCCACCATCTTCCCCAAAATCAGATATGTTTGGCTTTGAACCTCTAAGGTCGTGTTCCTGAGAGTGATTTTTCTGGATCAACTGTAAATATAGCTCAAGCTCACTAGTCCAGCACAAAGAATGAGAGAGTGTGAGCCCAGAGCTTCCTCAGCCATAGTTCTGCATCGTGGACAAAATGATTCTGAGAGAATGAAGTGAATTTAGAGAGAGAAGTGGAAAAAGACACAGAGAGGGTGATGGGCATTGAGGAGGGCATCTGTTAGGATGAACATTGGGTGTTGAAACCAATTTGACAATAAATTATATTAGAAAAAAAAGGAAAAAGACAGAAAGGGACTTCATTATCTCTACTTTCAGTTATTCCTGAACGTACCTTACTTTTGTGTGGAACCCAATTTATTGGCATTTCATACAACCTACTTCTTTTTTTTTTCACATTTTTATTTAAATTCTAGTTAGTTAACATATAGTGTAACATTGTTTTCAGGAGTAGAATTTAGTGATTCATCACATACATGTAACACCCAGTGTTCAACACCCAACAAGTGCCCTCCTTAATACCCATCATCCATTTAGCCCATCCCCCTGCCCACCTCCCTCCATTAACCCTCCTTTTGTTTTCTATCCTAAAGAGTCTCTTATGGTTTGTTTCTTTCTTTCTGTCTCTCTCTTTTTCCCCCTTTTCATATGTTCATCTGTTTTGTTTCTTAGATTCCACATATGAGTGAAATCATATGGCCTTGTCATTCTCTGCCTGACTTATTTCACTTAGCAAAATACACTCTAGCTCCATTCACATCATTGCAAATGGCAAGATTTATTTCCTTTCGATGACTGAGTAATATTCATATATATATATACATATATATGATAATATGTACATATACATACATAACTACATACTGCATCTTCTTTGTCCATTCATCAGTCAGTGGACATTTCGGCTCTTTCCATAATTTGGCTATTATTGATAAGGCTGCTATAAACATTGGGGTACATGTTCCCCTTCGAATTTGTATTTTTGTATCCTTTGGGTAAATACCTGGTAGTGCAATTGCTGGATCATGGGGTAGTTCTATTTTTAACTTTTTGAGGAACCTCCAGACTGTTTTCTGGAGTGACTGCATCGTTCCCACCAGCAGTGTAAGAGGTTTCCTCTTTCTCTGCATTCTTGCCAACACCTGTTATTTCTTGTGTTGTTAATTTTAGCCATTCTGACAGGGCATCCAGCCTACTTCTTTTTTCTTTTCTTTTCCTTTCTTTTCCTTTCTTTTCCTTTCTTTTCTTTTCTTTTCTTTTATTTATTTATTTTTTTAAATTTACATCCAAGTTAGTTAGCATATAGTGCAACAATGGTTTCAGGAGTAGATTCCTTAATCCCCTTACCTACAACCCTCCCACAACCCCTCCAGTAACCCTCAGTTTGTTCTCCATATTTATGAGTCTCTTCTGTTTTGTACCCCTCCCTGTTTTTATATTATTTTTGCTTCCCTTCCCTTGTGTTCATCTGTTCTGTGTCTTAAAGTCCTCATATGAGTGAAGTCATATGATATTTGTCTCTCTCTGACTAATTTCGCTTGGCATAATACCCCATAGTTCCATCCACATGGTTGCAAATGGCAAGATTTCATTCTTTTTGATTTCTGAGTAATACTCCATTGTATATATATATACCACATCTTCTTTATCCATTCATCCATATTTGGACATTTGGGCTCTTTCCCTGCTTTGGCTATTGTTGATAGTGCTGCATAAACATTGGGGTGCATGTGCCCCTTCGAAACAGCACACCTGTATCCCTTGGATAAATACCTAGTAGTGCAATTGCTGGGTTGTAGGGTAGTTCTATTTTTAATTTTTTGAGGAACCTCCCTACTGTTTTCCAGAGTAGCTGCACCAGTGTTTATTCCCACCAGCAGTGAAAAAGAGATCCTCTTTCTCTGCATCCAGCCTACTTCTGAGTTTCTTTCACATTAAACAAGAGAGACCTGCTCAGTTATGTACATCTCCCTGAGGCTTCCACAGCACCTTCACAAACATTTGTGATGGCCCTCACCATATTACTTGGTATGTTTGTCTGTTTCTGTGAGGAAAGGTACTGTCTTCATTCTTACTTAGCAACAAGTCCATCAGTTAATGGATAACAGGTAAATATTGGATGAAGAGTGAATGAATGAGCACCCATATAGCTTTCAGTGTCTCACCCTTTTTCTAGCAAGAAAATGATAAAAATCTACTTGGTTTTGCATGGTATGGTTATTATATGACTTATTATAAAACATGTATAGAAACTGTGAAAAGATTTTCGTATTAATTTTTCCGGTAGTATTTTCATTACCATAGAATTGTAATACTGTACCCTCCTTTTTTTTACTTCTCTCCTAGCTAAATATAGTTAAATTCTGGAGCCTGTTTCATGAGATTGACCTAATCCTCAGTAAGAATTTATATCTATGTCAGTCTAAGTATAGAAAATGCATTATAAATATAGTGCTGAATGCTTTTCATAGTAAGAGCCTTCTTGTGTGGGATTTAGAGGGAAACTTGCTTATGATGTAAAGCCTCCGTGTTGTTTAGTCATCATCATCTCCTAAGCCTTCAGGTAGAGCAGGTTAATTAATTATTTATTTTTCAATTTTGGTTATCTTTCATTTCCTCATGTGTAATATTTTTCATGATAGGTTTTGACTTCAATTTACGTCCCTACACATAATACTTTATAACTGGTAGTAATTACATTCACGAGTAACATTTTCTTTCATTTTACTTGTGTCTCAAGTCTTCACAGCTGCTACAAAAAGTAAGGTGGTAATAACTATTTAAAATACTGTTCTCTTCACCCCTTGTACTCATTTTAGGTCTAAATTTCAAAGCCAATGTAGTTCAATCTTTACCCATTAAGTGTAGTTTGTCCTATATTTGGTGCTATTCAATGTAGGAAGATATACACAGAATTTTTCATTTTTCGTTTTATCCTCTTTACTCTGCCATTTAACCAGCTATTACCATGAAATATCGTTAAAATATTGCCTTACTGGCCTTCTAACTCTTGTAACTTGACGACTAAAAGTGTTCTTCCTGAAGCAAAAATATGTGTAAGTGAAAGCAGGCTATCATTAAATAAGCATATGTATTTCAATAATTTTATGGACATGAGCCTATATATCTTTATCTTTTTCACTTAAGATGAGGTCCTTTTATTTGTTTAGCTCCCTAACATCTTTCCACTAAAAGCAACATATTTCATGTTGAGAGAGATGCTGAGTGCCCCTTAGCTTGGCTCTAGACATCTCAAATGTTTCTAATGCAAAAGAGTTAATGAGGGATGAGTTAGAAAGTGTTATTAGTGGTTGGGATCAAGATATGGCTGAGGACTTCCATGTCATACCTTCTGGGAGAGTTTCTGCAGATCATGACTGTGTAACTGTTTTTGACTTGCTGTTGGTCGTACTTGATTTGTAGTAATAGCTCTCTCATTTATACAATGTATTGTGAGAGTTTGGAGTGTTAATAAGATTTTTTAAAACTCATTAGATTTTTTTCAAATGAGCTGTCTAAAGCTTTATCTAGGTTAAAGTATAAGGAGATAAAGATGATGAACGGGTTTCAGAGAAGTTGAATCTCAAAGTGTATGTAGAGATGTGTTGAGGGCATAAAGATTAAGAATAAAGCTCAGGGCCTGGGATGCATTTGGGAGTCATTCAGGCAGAGTCATGTACCCATCACTTGCAATAGATAAGGTCACTCCATTCAAGAGAGCTGAGGAAACATCTCCAACATTGTGTTAGGAAACTCAGAATAATCAGGAAGATAGGAAAAGAACCAATCTGATGGCTGCCCAGGAGAAGACAGTTTCATCAATGAGTTTTGGCAGATCCGGACATTGTGGAAGTTGTGTTAAGATGAGATTCTGTTCTAGATTTTTGATTTAGGAAATTCTGTGATAGGCAGTTTTACTGGAGTTGTACTCTAAAATGTAGGGAAGAGAAACTGAATTAGAATGTACCAAGGAGTAAATGAAAGAGAAACAGAAGGGACAGCAAGTGTAAATGATTTGGCCTGTAACCACGAAGGGCAGGAACATGTGTGACGATGATTTCACAGTAAAGTAGAATAAGGGAAGTTCCTTTTAGAATTTGAGAAACACAGAGGCATCGAGAGGCTGACTAAGGTTGGGACAGAAGAATAAGAGAGAAAAAATGGTCAAGTCTAGAATGAGTAGGTAAGGTTGACCACCAATTTCAGTGTTTGGGGATCTCTGTCACACCCAGCAGTACTCTGACACCAGCTGGATGTCCTGCAGTTCAACTCAATTCTGATACCAGTTACCCAGAGATAACATCAGATCCCATAGATGAGGGGCTCAGTCTATTTCACATGCCAGGTGCATGCCCAGCTGTTACCGGTGCTTCTGACCAACTGGCTGTAACTTGGAGATTCCAACAACCCCCTTCTTGGGTTTGATTAATTTGCTAGAGCAGCTCATAGAACTCAGAGAAACATTTTATTTACTAGATTATTGGTTTATTATAGAAGGATATAACTCTGGATATATAAAAGCAGATAATAGCCAGATGGAAGAGAAGCAGAGGGCAGGGTCTCGGGAAAGGGCAAGGAGCTTCCATGCTATCCCTGAATGGCTATCCCCAAAAGCTTCATGTGTTCACCAACCCTGAAGCTCTCCAAACCCCATACTTTTAGGTTTTTATGGAGTCTTCATTACATAGGCATGATTGATTAAACCATTGGCCACTGGGAATTGATTAAAATTTCAGCCTCTTTCCCCTTCCAGGGGTGTGGTGGGGCAATGACAGAAAGTTACAGCCCTCCAATCACAGGGCTGGTTCTCCTAGCAGCCAGACCCTTCCTTGGGCACAGGACCAAAAACCACCTCATTAACATAACAAAAGACACCTTTATCTCCCTCATCACTTAGGATATTCCCCAAGGGTTTTAGGAGCTCTGTGATAGAAAGAAGGAGGAAGACCAGATATTTATTATAAATCACGGTATCACAAAGGGACTGAAGAGATTAGGCTTGGAAAGGAGTAGAGCTACTTCCTCTGTGACATCAAAGCAAGTTTAGAAGAGGACTGAATGACTCTCCCCACCCACCTACTCAGAGGGGTTGTGGATGAGGAAGGTGACTTGGAATCAGATTTGTGTCAGTTTAGATCTAGCTTGAGACTGGACAGAGAGGAACCCATGCAGTTTGCTGAAGTCATCTTCACAACTGGAGATGCCAGGAGTGAGATGCAGTTTTCCATCTAATTTCAAGCCTATGCGTGAGATATGTGACACAAATGGAATTTTGTTTTTCCAGCGTTACTCAGTCTTGAAGCAGGTCGTTCCTGTTACAGATTGTGCTCCATTGCCTTTCACCTGAAAACTTCATACAGATATACTTCATTTGAGTATAGTAGGATCATGAAATTCTTAGTGTCTACATTTCTACTTTCAAAACAGGATATTAAAATGTGTGTTTTGGCAACAAAGCCAAGTTACACTTTGGGAATTTCAGGGAGACTGAATTTGTCCCAGCAGTGCCACCTAAGATGCTAGTGCCATTTGTATCTCAGTAGCACATAATGTTTCACACATTGATTTTTTTGTTTTGATCTCAAGATGCTTTGGATTCTGATTAGCTCAGACAGCTCTTTCTCCATCAAGAAACTGTATTTCGTTGGTTTAAAAAGAAAGTATTATGTCAGTGCCTTATCCACTTCATGTGCAAAATTACCAAAATTTTTTTTTTCTTTTAAGGATTCACTTTTATTTACACCAAAGTGTTTCCTTAAGCTCCTGCTGCAAATTAAAATTGCATTTCTCAGTGTTAGTTACCTGGTGGTGGCTATTATGGGTTTGGGCCTCTCTGTTTTAGAAGGTCTTTATGCTCTGCTGCACTCTGAAACTATACAGCCCTAAATTACCTTAATCTCACTAGTCCAGATAATAAGGATCAGAGTTAGTAAAAACTGTCCAAAGCAAACTATATATTTTTAATTAAGTGACATTAATTTGGATATCTTTATATCTATGTTTTCAAAAATGCTGAGATCCTTGCAATTGAGGTTTGGTTTACCCTAATGAGTTTACACTAATGAGTACTGGTTTGATTTATGCAATAGAAACAACAGCAGGAAAGCAGATACATCTTGTGAGATGGGTTCAAAGCATTTGTAGTGATGAAGTGTACCCTTGCGAAATAAACCCTGTCAGTGACTTAAAAACAGTGTAATTTTTCAGTTTTCATTTTATGGCAATTTCTTTCTTCATGCTATCATGAAAAGCTCTTTGCATTTGCTAGCATGAGAGATAAGATTTTTAGTAATAGGGAAGACCTGTTAAGAGTATCTTTAAAAGTTACTGTCTCTGAACTTAACAGGAGTTTTCAAAGATAGCCACACTTCATGGAGATGAATGTAATCCTGAAGAAAACCATCGTTAACCTGCTCAGAGCCTTGTGATTGAATGTGTTATTGAATCTTTTGCCAAATTTGGCTTTGCAGGACCTGAGTATAAATGGAATGATATAGTGAATATATTAATTTATGCTGAGATTTTCCAACATTGGTAGATTCATATACAAATCTGTTATTTGGAGAAATACTTGTACTTAATCTGCTGTTTTAATGCATAATATTTTAATTTGAAATATATGCAATATGTCCAAAGAAACCTCTTAGGACAGCAATAAAGGAAGAATCAAGCAACTAACATAGATGGGTAATTCTCTTTGTAAGAATATTCTATACAGATTAGTTTTGTTATTTGACCACGGGAGGGCTTCAAAATAATTATAGCTAGTAATCTAGAATATAAAATGAAAAAAAAATCAGTTATCAATACTATAGAACTTGATTTCAGGCATCTGCATGAGGAAGGTTTTGAAATTAGAAAGATACATGCAAAGAGTCGTCAGCTCTCATTTCTTCCTCCAGCTACGTGGGGGAATGACACCCTTCAAACCCCCCCCCCCCAAAAAAAAATAAGACTCCTTTCTTTACTGACCAGTCCAAGGTGGGCAGTGAGGGTGCAGGAAAAATAATCTTCCTTTTCTTCATGATCAGTAAGAAGTTAAAGTTACCTCTGTGATACCCCGACTTACAGGTTATAAAATCCAGCTTTTTAATGAGGATAATTTTCTTTGTGACTTTGTCCTATGAGCCCTTATTTTCTATGTATACATACTGCTGGCATGATGCATATACAAAAGCACATTAGCAGAGATAACACAAAATTATCCTTTAAAACTGATTTCCCCTTTTTCTTTCTTTATACACAGACATCACTCATATTCCTTATCTTCTTTGACTTAAAAAAAGGTATGTCCTTAAGGTTTCTATTTTCAGAATAAATAAGCATTCTTGAATAGCCAAACTGTTAAATTAAGTCCTTAAATCCTTAATATCTCCCCCTTTAAAATACAAAATCACTCATTAAATGTAGGTATAGCATAGCACAGGGAGGAAAAGCAAATGATGTTATAGCTGCAGTAAACATGATTCATTTGTACATTTTAGGACATCTTCTCCGTGTCAGTTTTTCATATTTCTCTTCTACTCCCCAAGTCACAAAATGTCACATGAAAAGGATCAAAATATTCCTTGCTGTAGATCATGGTGTGTATGTGTGGTGTGTGTGTAAAATATCACACTCACACCTTCAGGCGTTTGTTTTAAGAAGAAATCTAATGATCTTATTTTCAGCGGAATCAGATGTTCTTGAAATATTTTCTTACATCCTTTCAAGGCCGAGAGTATTTCAGTTGCCCCATTAGTTAGCACCAATGTACAAGTTTGCTTTTTGGGTTTTTTGTTGTTTTGGTGTGGGTTTTTTTGTTTGTTTTTTGTCTTGTTTTGTTTTATTTTGTTTTTTGGTTAAAACTGTCAGTGTTTGCACTGTGAATGCTATTTTCCAGGCATTCATTGCTCAGCATAGACTGTAAATATTCGTTTTGGACTAACACTTGTCAGAAAAAGTCTGTGAGCAATTAGGAGTATTTGTATTTTATTTGTATAAAGAGAACTTTTTTTGTGTGCTGTGCTTTAACAAAAGCATCATTGGCTCAAAGTATTTCATGATGTTTTCATGATAGTTGACTTTAGATATTTTGGTAGAGTATGCATGTCAAAACATTTAACTGCAAATTGAATGCTATATGTGTATTTTAATTGCTATACATTTTTAAATGAGACATGTTAGATCACAGAGGCAGGAATTAGCAACTTTATGATATTTTCACATGTTGAATGAAACATAAAGGATTTAAGAAGTAATATCAAAGTGTCTGTTTTCTTCAAGTACTCTAGGCTTTCTGAAAATATGAGGAAATGGGAAATGTCAACACATGAAGTAAAATAAGTGAGGTACTAGAGCAGCTGTTATCTGTCAATAAATGTCCAAGCATAATTGCCAGTAAAGAAGACTGCAATTTGAGAACGTGTGCTGATACATGATTGGAATCTCACCACGTGATCTGTTAGATGATAAAGTGTATTTCAGAATACTGTGCTCGCCTGTTAACTTAGAATCGGTCATATTTTTATTTTTCTACAAACAGTGACAAATATTTATGAATGTACACTAAATCTGGACTTCCTGACCCACTGTTGGTTCAGTTTCCATTCTTGTGTTAAGGTGTACTCGGCTCTGGGTGGTAGGAAACTGTGGAGGAGCACATCCCAGTCGGTAGAGCCTTCAGGTTTACAAATTTCCCTCCATTCCTTAAGAAATCAAACACAAAATTATAAACAAAAAACTTGAATTCTAAATGTGCAGTAGTCTTAGTCATAGTTAAAATATCATACAAAAAATTTATGAGAACGTATGACCAGGCAAATACAATGCAAGGATTGCTCCCAGGCCTTAGAAGGGCTCATGGAACGTAGAGGCCCTTAAGCTCGAAGATTACAGAAACTAATTTTCTAGTGATTATAATTATTCCTTTAAGTTTTCACTTTCTAGTCACATAAAAAAGTATTTTTTCTTATTTTACCACTTACTTTAGGAGTGCCTTTGCATGTTTTAACTGAAACTTGAATGTTATAGTCAATTCATTTATTCAGTATTCAGTGAATGATCATTTATTGAGCTGCTAATATTTATGAGATTTGGTGCCTGCTAATAGGAATGCAATGATATATATGGTCCTGGACGGAAGGTTTTAAAAAGTACACATATAACAATGTAATCATAAGAGTTAGGTATTGTCTATTTTACATGACTCAGACAGACCGTCTAGTTAGTGTATAGCACCCCCCCCCACATTCTTATGATAACAAGTTTTTCTGTTATTTAAATTATTACTGATATCCACCACTTTCCTTTTAGAATACCTATTCAATGAGATATAATCTAGTTATGTCTTTTAGGACATCTATTTAAAACATAGTCTAGATTCAGAGTTATATGATACCATGACCTTGCTTTATTGTACATCTAAGAAGAAAATTAATAATTTATTTTTTTAGAAGATAAACTAAATAATCCATTTGTAAAATTTATTTTTGCTTTAAATGCTTATTTAGATTTTACACTTATATGCTCAGGCTTATTTTCAAGATCCAGTGCTTTATTTAATGTAAGATATAATTATCTCATTTACTTCCATATATGAATCAGAAAAACATACTCTAAAGGCATATATGTTGTGTTTTGAATAACTGAGAATCAAAGTGAGAAATTCTTAAATCCTACTTCAGGTAAACAGTGTAATTATAAAACAGGTGATAGCCTTGTGAAAATATCCAAGTTTATAAAGCATATAATAAAATGGAGAAAAATTGCAGTTGTTCACCTTCCAAAATGATACATAATGAAAAGAACACTTTAAAGTTTTGACACTGGCCTCAAATTTTAGATACAAATTATACACTTGAAACCTGCTTTATTCAGGAAAATTCATATATAGTTAATTTAAAAGATTGCATTATAGTTCCCAAGAATTATACAGTTGTTTGAAGTCACTTTAGAATGGAGATTATAATTACTATGGTCAATGCTTTTTTTTAATTAAATATAATTTATTGTCAAATTGTTTTCCATACAACACCCAGTGCTCATCCCAACAGGTGCCCTCCTCAATGTCCATCATCCACTTTCCCCTCTCCCCCAACCCCCATCAACCCTCAGTTTGTTCTCAGTATTTAAGAGTCTCTTATGGTTTGCCTCCCTCCCTCTCTGTAACTTTTTTTCTTTCTCCCCTTCCCCTCCCCCAGTGTCTTCTGTTAAGTTTCTCAGGATCCACATATGAGTGAAAACATATGGTATCTGTCTTTCTCTGCCTGACTTATTTCACTTAGCATAATACCCTCCAGTTCCATCCACGTTGCTGCAAATGGCAGGATTTCCTTCTTTCTCATTGCCAAGTAGTATTCCATTGTATATATAAAAAAAACATGGAAGCTTCACGAATTTCCGTGTCATCCTTGTGCAGGGGCCATGCTAATCTTCTCTGTACTGTTCCGGTTTTAGTATATGTGCTGCCGAAGCAAGCACTATGATCAATGCTTTTATTTTAAGTATGTGATACGATGGTGGGGTCATGTACATGTACGCATGAGACCAGGCCAAGTAGATATGCCAAACTACTACCACTACTACTGCTGCTTCTTCTCCTTCTTCCTCTTCATCCTCCTCCCCCTCCTCCTCTTCCTCCTCCTCTTCTTCTTCTTCTTCTTCTTCTTCTTCTTCTTCTTCTGAGAGAGGAAGTGAGGGAGAGAGAGAGAGAGAGAGAAAGAGAGAGAGAGAATGGGGGGGGCAAAGATGGGGGGAGAGAGAATCTCAAGCAGGTTCCACACCTAGTGTGGAGCCTGTTGTGGGGCTCAGTCTAATGACCATGAGATCACGATCTGAGCTGAAATCAAGAGTTGGAATCAAATCAGTTGCACAACAAACTGAGCCACCTGGGTACCCCTATATGCCAAACTTCTTTTTTTTTTAAATTTTTATTTATTTTTGAGAGAGAGAGACTGAGCAGGGGAGGGGCAGAGAGGGAGGGAGACACCGAATCCAAGCAGGTTCCAGGCTCTGATCTGTCAACACAGCCTGACACATGGCTCAAACTCATGGACTGCAAGATCATGACCTGAGCTGAAGTCAGACACTTAACTGACTGAGACACCCAGGCGCCTTCTTAAGTAAAAAAAGATTTAAAAGATAATCTATATATTTAACTTACCTGTTACATAAATTAACATTAATGGTTATTATGTCTTAGAGATTTAAAATGCTTCTTTCATTGGCCAACATAGTGACTTAGTTAATAACAAACAGTAGTAGTTTGCAGACTTTGAGTGATTTCTAAGATTTCATAACCCTCCTTATAATCAATTTCATGATGTTCCCCAGGAAAAGCATTTTGAATTTCAGAGCCTAGGTCTGCCCAGTTTCTCTTCCATTCTTTCCCTTCTTAGCATTTAGAAGACGTTCTCATCAGCAACGGTATAAAGTAAAAATCCCTGCCAGGAACCTGACTTTCAGTAGTTCTCTGTCTCCTTATGAAGCCATTCGTTCCTCAGGTACTGTCCATTTTTTCTTTGGTAGCCCTTCCTTTCTCATATGAGATGTATTGGTAACCATAGGATTTCTAGCTCAAGTCCTGGTGGTTTTATTTCATTTTTCTCATTTTTTTTCTTTTCCTTTTTCTTTTTTTTTCCTCATCACCTCTTCCTTGAGAGGAATTTTGCCCTACAGTTTGAAGGCTACTGGAAAGAAGGACTCTTTTAAAACTGAGATTTAAAATCCTTTCTTTCAGGTTCAATCCAAGTAGTTTTCTTGTTTTCCTATCTAGGGATAGGAATCAAACATATACCTTGAATTATTAGCTTCGAGAGTAAGAGGTTAACTAGAAGCAGAATTTATTAATTTTGAATTGTCTTCCTCCTCTGTAAAAATCATTCTATAGTCACAACATGGAAAGGGTCAATTGCTACATTGTGTTTTCGAATTTCAAGTTTTTACCATTATAAAATATGAGAAAGTACTTGGCAATACTTTCCAAATAAAAAATGTGTATACCTTTTGACCTGGAATTCTACTTTGAGGTACTTATCTAACAAATAACCATGTGTGTAAAATAATATTTAAGGATGCTTACTGTATGTGTTATTTGTATGTACAATGTAAAACTAACAAGTTCTGTATGAGAAGTTTAAAAGTAAAATGCATCTTTCTTTTAGGCATTATACATTTTCATTAGGATTAAAAGAATGATCTCAGATGGTCTAGGCCTCTTAAAAGCTGAAATTAGTTTCTAGTCAAAGATACCTAGAGAGGTATATAGTCCAACTATGTAAGTAATTTATAAGCATGTTTTTTTATTCATGTTAAAAAAAAAAGAACTGAAAGATCACTGGGAAATTACCATCAGATTTTCTGGTCCCACTAATATTGGAGGTTGATTTAGATATTTCTCCTGCAGAACTTGTCTTGATAAGTAGATACATCTCAGGGGATAAAGTCCAAGTATTTAACTGTCAAAGACAGAAAAAGAGTAAGTAAAGAAAAGCCCAAGACACCAGTAGAAGAACTAAATTTATCTAAGACATAGTTAGAGGACAAAAACACAATCAGGGTAGCTCTACAAAAAAACACAAATAACAAAAAACAAAACAAAATAACAACAACAACAACAAAACACACAAAAAACCAAAAACAAAACAGACGGAAGTTGGTAAAATGTCCAAAGAAAAGTTCTCCCAATGATCTTGTGACTCAGCTATTAAAAAAGAAAAAAAAAAAAAAAGAGTGAAGTGCAGAAACAGCATGTATGCACTGCTATTTATGGGAGACAAACTATATATATACACATACATATGAATATGTATATATATAACTTACCCATGTATATATACACATACACACATATGGCGTATATTTGTAAATGCATAGGTTATCTGTGGAAGGCTATTCATGAAATTGCTAAAGGGTAGATAGCTAGCCTCCAAGGAGAGAAACAGGGCATTTAGGGATAGAAGAGTGGGGGAGTCTGACTTCATTTTCACTGTCTTACAGCTGTATCATTTAAATGTAATCTCTCTTAAAGTATATATCTAAAAATAGGATGTTTAAAATTAAAAATAAAAAGAAGCAGGCCAGGTGAGAACCTTTGATGGAAGAAAGGTGTGGGAAGGAAGACTGCCCCAAACTGTTAAGCCCAGGAACCCTGAAATAAGAACACCAAGCCCTTTAGGTCTAACCGTCCATCTCACAAACTCTGACCTGTAAGTTTCCATGTGGGGGAGAATGCACCCATCTGAACAGGCCAGGGAGTCTGCTTGCATTTCAGAAAGGTGTCATTTTAAATTGGCATGGTAGCATTATAGGAGTTGAGTTTTCATGAGTGTATCCCAGATAGACTTCTCAGTTTCCCTAAAAGCACAAAATCATTCCTGGAGTACTGAGGACTAGGTCCCAACTTTGCCGACCCAGTGAAGTGTCATCCTCAAGAGGCCTGCCATGCCTCCGCTGGGCACCCACCCATAGATGCCATGTCTGCTCTGTGACTGTTGGAGGGCTGGGTGCACATGTTGTTTGCCACCCATCAGGATCTCCCTTGCCCTGAAGTTTAGTTTTTATTTCATAGACTAAAATGAGCTCAGATTCCAAGAGAAGTAGGAAAATGAGTGCTCATTATCTACATTAGAAATTGTGAAGTTATTTCTCAGAAAGTGAAACTTGATGGACCCATAAAAGAATATTATCTGTGTGGAGAATACTTCAGAGTAGAATAAAGAGCATGGTACATGATTGACTGACATAAATATAGGTGTGCCTGCAATATATATTAATAAACAGGGCCGTAATATTAGGGACCAGAAGCAATCTATTTCATATTTAAAATATCAAGTAAAAACTATCTCCACAATTATGAATATTTAAACAGTATTATTGCTTCTCAATATATAACACATGCAAACATACCACATCATTTTTATTGCCAAAAAGGAAAAAATAATTAAAACTATAAAAAGCTGTTCTTAGTGTCATTTTAATGTCTTTGTTATTGCCATTTATCTCTGAGAGATAATATGAAAAAGAAAGTGAGAAATAATGCATCAGTAGATGATAAATTTTATTCATAGCAAACTGTTTTAAAAAATCAGTGTTGCTTTTTATGCAAGCGAATGACAGGGAAAACAAGAAAGACATATCTGTTATAAATGCCTGTTTCATATTTACATCATTTTAAAAGCAAGGGTTTGCTTCTTCCATCAACTTTTCAATTTAGTTTCCCTCTTTGTTTGATTTTTGTCTTACCTATTTTCTTAAACTTAGGAAAGAATTTTATTCATTTCAATGAATGCATGCATGAAGGAATTTCCAATACATGGTTGCATTGTGGGTACACATACAGATCATTCACTCACGACTGTGACAGATTAGGAATATAGTTCAAAGACTGGGCTTCTTATCTCCTCAAGTGAAAACAGTAGAATGAGAGGCCGTGAAGGTAGGGGATTGACAGTTCAGGTCTTTAAAAGCCACATTAAACTAAGATTACTGAATGGCCTATGCTTTGTACTGAACCTCACCTCAGGCTTGCTTGCAAATGAGACAGGAGGCTAAATTCTTGAATAGCTGACTAGGAGAAATGATGGTGCCTCTCTAGGTTTAGATAACCAATTCATTGCAGCATCTTCTTTTCTCAGAGTGTTCCAAATAAGACCATCACCATCATTTCTCAAGCCATTGGGGAACAGTCTGTAGGACAAATGACAAAGTTCTGGGGAATGTCAACTTTCCATTGTGATGGATAAAGCAATTTTTTGAAATGAAAAAATGAACTTTAAATAAAACAGAACTGCATGCTTTGGGTGTAAAATGTTTCTTGACATACTAACTGAAAAGAGTGTGATATAACATTGTGTCTCCAACAGTGTATGAGATAAAAGAGAGAAAAACCCACACATACACAAACACAAAAAGCTACATTATTAGAAAACAATAAGAGGAAATATATAAGCAGTGACTGGTGGCTGCATTAGACTCATAGGATTATTTCTTTTTTCTCTTTTTATTTTCCTGAACTCTAACTTTTCTTTTATGAACCTGTATTGCTTACATAATAATGAGGTGAAAAGAAAGCCCTGTCCTTTGGAAATGTAGTAATTTTATGTTTTTATGTTTTTGCAGTCACTCCTTTGTGCAATCTTAATATTCTATAAATTTGTATGTTATAACGTCAAAAAGAAAAAGTGAGAAAGGAAAATAAGCCATAGAAAATTTAGAATAAATACCAGAAGAATATTTAATAAATGGCTATTTCCCCCCTCCAAAATGTTGGCATGAAAATTGCCTTAGCATTTTAAATCCTAGATTGAGAATACTAGGTTCATTAGGCTAGGGAGTTTATCTATTTAATATGTTCCCTAGAACATAGAATCCAGCTTACTCCCAGCTGTTGAATAGTTTGTGATTCTTATTTGTGGCTCACTTTGGAGATTCTCCTCTCATTCCTTTCTTTTTCATCCTTGGTAGAATTGCCAACTTTGTTGTTAGAAAAGTTTGTGTTCTTTTTAATTGATACCTATGCTTTTAAAAATATGAATTTTATATAGCTGGATTTCTAGCTTTATGTTGTATAGCCCTCGTATCCATGGCCACATAAGTATGATGTCTGTATGCTAATATGCTTACTTAATCTTTAATACATTATATTTTAATAATATAGGAATGCCAAGCTACGGAAGAGCAAATGAAAAGGTCATTTTTTATTCATGTACTACTGACTGTACCTTCTGCTTGTAGCTCATTATACATGCAGTTGAGCCCAATTTTTTAAAAGTGGAAAGCATACCAAATTAAACCACAAGTTTCACAACTGATGTTCCTTTTGTAAAAGGAGTGCTCTCCATCTTTTCAATTTTATTTATTCTGACTGCTTGTTACTCATTTGTGCTTCTCTCTTCTCTGTTATAGTCAGAATTTCTAATCCCATTTCAAGCAGAAGGCTGCCACTTTTCATCAGAGAAGAGGCAATAAACACGCATCACACTTATATATGCGGGCTTTCATCTGGGGAGCTCAAAGTGTTTTATGCATAAGTAGCATTTCCCCTGGCTTTTTTTTTTTAAGTAGGAAAAATAAAGTCTAGAGAGCTTAAATGACTGAAGGAGGCCCACACCTGCAACAATGGAAGTCGTGATTTTAATTAAATATATATCTATGAAAGTATTCAGGATTCCTTGACCTGGATATCAATTTATATGCAATGTTTGAAGAGTAACAAAATTGTGGAGAGTAAAAATTAATACTAGCACACTCTTGTCAGTTAGGGGAAATGGTAACATAACAAAAATGAGCTTTAATGTAGAGTAACTTCATAAACTTGACTAATTCATTTAATGCCTTTAAATATTGAGATTATAAAAATAACTCAATGGGAAAGGAAAAGTCTTTTTAGGGTCGGGCTTTTCAGTGTTACTAGGGTTGAAAGGGTCAAAGAAAGAGCAACCTCTGTATGGGGTCTAGTAGGGCAGCAGGAAAGGCCCGTCTCCAGAATTATCCCCCTTCATTTAATCAATCTCACTCTTTCTTCCTCCGTCTTTCCCTCTCCCTCTCCCTCCTATCTTTCCTCCCCTACCTCCCCCCACCTTTTCTTTTTTTTTCTTTTTCTTTTTTTTTTTTTTTTTGCCAAAGACATAAATGATCTCAGTGGTACAATTCAAAAGCACGAGTAAGAGATTGACAGAAAATAGGGAATTAATAATAATAATAGTAATAATAATAATAATAAAAGACCATCTTATTTTGAGTATGTCTAGACTTAAGTCTGTGGTTTTCAACCTGCCTTGCACTGGGTCTGTGGGCAGGGCCTTGGGGAGGACTTAGAAGGCCTTTTGCCACCTCCACTTTTGGTGATGGTGGTGTTGTGCAGACTTGGTTTAATATGTGTGGGGGTAGTGGTGAAAGTGGGGGGAGTTTGACTTACATTGAGAAGGAAGGCATAGGATGTGAAGTCGAGGATGGAACGAGAAAAATTAAAACCAAAGAAGGCTGTGTCTTTGAGAGAGTGATGGGTGAATTTAGAGATTTAAATGTAGAAGAGTCAGAGGTCGTTGCTTTCCGTGATGAATGAGTCTTTGGGAAGGTAGGTAGTTTTCTGAAAAGGATTTTCAGAAGTGTAACTAATAGTGAGAGTCGAGTGGCTAAGGTACTAATCTGTAAGAGATTATTGAATTTGCTGGCATGTGACACATTTTGTCTGGTGAAAAAAATAGGCTAAAAAGTGCTGTGTGTTCCATAGACTCTTATTAGAGATGGGTGGCTGAGAGCTTAGTATATCAAATAATGGATTGGGTGAACACCAAAGGGACGTCCATGTGATCTCACTATATCTCTCTGCCATTTATAATGCAAGCCAGATTAATTTCCTAAGTAATATAGTTACTGAATTAATTCTAAGAAAAACTTTAATTTCCATCTAACTGAAAAATGGCATGAAGTAGAATTTACTAATACCAGTCAATATATTTTTTAGCTGTGCAATGTCTCTATATACACATATTTGGGTATAGTGATATTTAGGTAAAATGTAGATATATACTTAGCAAATAGTAGTACATATATACTGACGATTTCCTCCTGAGCTCCAAGGTATATATATTTATTTCCCCTGTGTAGAGTGTAAAATCACTCCCTATGTATATATGATGAAAAGCACTTGATCCCCCCCCCGCAAATTATCCTTATAAAATTTAGAAATACTCTCGAGTGTCATAAATGCCTGTCAATATAGTAGTTGGGGGAAAATTGTGGGTATATTAGTCTAGAAACAAATATCTAAGATGTCAGACACCTGCCTGATATTCCCACTGCAAACATTTCATGCTCAAAATTGCAACCTGACCATGATGTTTGTGATGGTTCCTCTGGAGAACAAAGCAGCGTAGCAAAAAAGCAGAACAACAGCATCCTGAGGCAATATTTTTCAGTGCCCGTAGCTACTCCTGCTTAGCCTGGTGGCTCTGGACCAGATCTACAGAGAATGCCAGGGAAGTGCTGGATAAAAAGCTTCTGACACGTCCTCCTGCTAAGGCACCATGGCCAAATCCGATGAGGAGAGGCCACCACTCATTTGGCAGTGCAGCCACTTTCCAGGGTCCAATGATGTGGGAGCAGGTCCTCAATCCCTCTAGGTTCTTGCTTCTTCATATGTAAATGAAAGGATGATAAAACCCTTAAGGCCCTGCCAGATTTAATATCCAGAGATTATGCCATTTAGCCTCATCTGCCCTGGAGCTAGTCTTTGTCTATACCTTTAGAAAATGCACTATAGGTCTGTACCTAGTGGATAATGTACTAAATAAATATTCCTCTATGTAGTAATTATTGTAAAAAGGAAAAAAAAAGCATAGTGTAGATTATTATTACAGTCAAGTTTGAAATATCAGAAGTTGTTCCCCAGAACAATTTACACTTGGGAAAATACTTGGTCAAGTCAAGTGAAATGGGCCTGCAATACTGTTCAGAGCTTTTTCTGTGCTTATATGCATTGTGACCCAAATCAGTTTTTTCAACTGATTTGAACGAAGTCTGTCTTTTTTGTTTGGAAAGTCTCTGCATTCTGGCAAACAATGTTTTTGGCTCTTGTCAGTATTCAGCTAAATAATCATCAAATATAGTGAGTGTTTTTCTTCCTAAAGTCTGCCCTTCTCCTAGCTTACTTTTGTCTCCAGAGACAACTTTTGTGGAAGTATCTCAAAGCATTAGGCTAGGAATTCAGTTTTAGGAAGAGGTGTAGAAATATCGGAATAGTAAGAAGCTACAGACCTGGCCCAGATTTACCTGGTGTTTTGAGTTCCATTCCCCTCCCTTTTCTCATATAAGAAAGTGTCTGTGTAGATAACTAGTAAGGAAGGAGTGCATATCTATGCATTCATAGATTCTGAATTATTTCTAGCTTTAAGTTTATTCTCTTAGAGAAAAAGCACACACTTTGTAATCATAATCATGCCAACCTCAGTTTAAATCTGCCACTTACTGGATATAACAGTAAGGCTGTGCTCCTATTTCTGAATTTGGAAAATGGTAGAATGGAGTAATATATCACAGAATTAAATAGGTAAATATTTGGCAAATTACCAGCTATTGAATGCTCACTAATGTTACTGGCCTTAATTCTTTCATTATCTAGCAGAGAGGTCCTAGATATAGGAACTAGTAACCTGGTCTCATTCCTTTACTAACTTATTACTATCACAACATATAATATTGTTGCCCTCAGGACTTAATATCCCTACAACTCAGTCCTCGCAATTATCAAATGAAAATAAAACCACATACACAGTGTTTTCAAGTATAAACTAAGATAATAGATGTGTAATTAATTTGAGTTTTTTAAGATTTTATTTTTTTAAGTAATCTACACACAACATTGGGCTCAAACCCACACTCCCAAGATCAAGAGTCACATGCTCCACCAACTGAGTCAGTCAGGTGCCCCTATTTCAAAAGATTTTTAAAGTACCAATTAATAATGCCATTTTTTAGTAGCAGTAAAATTATTATTGACTATTACTCTGACAGTGGAACCTTTTTGTTGCCAGTGAAATATCTATTGTAATGAGATTGCTGAAAGTTTAAGCATACTATTTTAACAAAATCCCTTTGGACAGATTTAAGAAAAAGTACTGAGCCTCTTGTTTTCTATCTTACATAGGAAGGTTTATATACTTTTAAACATTTGTATACAAGTTCTTTCATCTTCAACAGCACAACTGTAAAAGATTTAGAGTTTTTGAAGATTATGCATTTAATTTTTAGCTAAATTGTATATAGATCAAATCCATGCATCCAAAAGCCTCCAAAAAGAGAATTTATACAGCCTGGGGAGATGGAGTTAAAAATTTATAAGTCTTTGGGAACTTTAACGTCTTTCCCATTTAAAAAAATGTGTTTTTGAGACACTTAAAACTACATTTTAGAACTATGGGAAACTAACTCTTGGTAAATTCTTAACATGAAAAGAATTTCATGTTGAAATTTTCATAATGAAACTTATGATGTTAATTTCTTCTATTACATTAAAGACACACCATTATGAAAATCATTAATTTCACAATGCGAAGATACTATTGGCATTGATATTTTGTACAAGTTATCTTAAAGCATTTTGTTTTGAAAGTTTATTTCTGATGTGAAATTTTAATCGTTTAGTACATAACAAAATTTTTTAAAACAAATTTAAATTTTATTTTGAGACATATGTTTATCTTACATTATGTCAAACATTTTTTTTTCCTAAGTTTTTCATTTGTATATCTGATCTCTTGAATAGACTTTGGGTTTTGAAGGCATTTGCAAAATGCTTTTGGGTGGTTGATAGCTTACCTGTCTTTTTTGATAAATCTCTATTTCCTTACTGGATATTTAGGAGAGAGATCTAGATTCCTCTGGGATATGTCTCTAAAGCCCTGGATGCTTATTCTGTCTATTGCAGCCATCTATTCATAATTCACTTTCCAAGTGTCAATAGTTAGATGGGCATTCTGTAATTTCCTGTAGGAGTTAAGTGTGTAGACAGAAAAAGTCTTAAAATTGTATTGTTGAGAAAATATTTCAAAACATGTAAATCATTGGTAACATTGTGTTCCATCTAAGATATGCTTAAATTGGTAAAGATCATAGGCCAGGTGTCTATTTTCATGCCATAAATGATGACAAAGAGTGCTTCATAGATGTTTTTATAGGAGTTTATTGTAGACCATGTGAGTCCATAAATTTCTGTATGCTAAGTTCCATCTCTGGGCACAGCACTATATCAAAACCATGGCATGAGAAATCTCTTCTGCTTAACACCTAGTTGTGAAATTTGATTAAACATGAGCCTCCTGTATTGGAAAGAGGAACATTCTCATGCCAATAATTTTAATATTTAATAATAAAATACTAAAGATTTAATTTTTTAAAATCCTTTTAATTTAAAAAAAAATTTAATGTTTATTTTTGAGAGAGAGAGAAAGAGCATAAGTTGGGGAGGGTCAAGAGAGAGGGAGATAGAGAATCTGAAGCAGGCTCCAGGCTCTGCGCTGTCAGCACAGAGCCCAATGTGGGGCTCAAACTTAGGAACTGTGAGACCATGACCTGAGCTGAAGTCGGATGCTTAACCAACTGAGCCACTCAGATGCCCCCTAAAGATGTAATTTAATTTAAATTTAGTAAGAAAATACTAAAGAAAAAAAACGCTTAAAATATTTTACAAATACATATTTTCTGATTTAGAAGTATTAATAATGGCTAACAACTGAAATAATAATTGAGTGCTTATGATTATGAATCACTGTATGTGTATTATACCATTTATCTTCACAATAATCCTGTGAAGCCATTATCTCCATTTTATTGTTAAGGTCATAGACCATAGAGGTTAAATAATCTGGTTCATGGTCATACATCACAAGACAAAACCATGTGTGAACCTAGACCTCTGATTCCAAGTTCTGTGCTATAATGCTCCATATCTACTGATACATTGTTACAAATTTTATAGTTGCTTTTTTGCCCCAAATATCTAAACCAAATCACTCCTACATTACCAAATCTGCACTCTACCTTTATATTCTTACATATTTAATGTCTGATAGTCAACTTTCATGATAAAAATCTCATGCCCACAAAACCTTAGAATTTTTCTCCTTATTCCTACAAATCTTTTGGTAATTAATGTTTTGAAAGAAAGATATTAAATCTAAACCAATTTAAGAATATGGAAGAGGGGTGCCTGGGTGGCTCAGTCAGTTGGGCGGCTGACTTCAGCTCAGGTCATGATCTCGCTGTCCGTGAGTTTGAGCCCCGCGTCGTGCTTTGTGCCGACAGCTCGGCGCCTGGAGCCTGTTTCGGATTCTGTGTCTCCCTCTCTCTGACCCTCCCCCGTTCATGTTCTGTCTCTCTCTGTCTCAAAAATAAATAAACATTAAAAAAATTAAAAAAAAAGAATATGGAAGAAATATTAAAAAGCTGTAATATAGAAGTGTCCATGTTATTCATTCTGCTTTGTGACTTTATTTGTGACATATTCTTATTTGTGACTGTTTCTTGAAATCTTGACATGTCAAGGAAAATATGTATCATCCTATTACATGTGTGCATCTGGATACCATAATTTTATTTAACCTATTCTATTTATGTTTGCAGTAATAGAATTTCTGTGTCATAGGACACAGTCACTGAAAGTTTTCTTAGTTTTGTTCATCCTATATCACTAGGATCCAGAATATCCCTAGGCCATGTATGGCGGTCCTTAAGTATATAAAATGAAGGGATGAATAATACCAGACTACATTCCAGAATGATGTTGATAATTTATGCTCCTGCCACATGTGTATCTGTTTCCCCATATCCTTCCCACAGCCAGATATGAAAGTTGACAACTAAGTCCACATTGTCTTTTTATAAATAAACTGCCTTTTGAGTGAGTCTAGAAGCTCCAAATGATCAAAACTCATAGCGGCAGCTGTGTTTGGGGTGGCTCCTAGACAGCAGTCATAATATCCACTGCAGTTTTAAAAGGCAGTGTCAGATTTCTAAATGCTTATTCATAATTCAAGATTTTATTATACCTAAATATGTAATTCTTATCATTTTGAAAGTTTGGTTTAGAGAAACTAAAATATAAAATTTTCTATTTCGTTTCCCAAGATGTAAAGTAATATCTTCACCATTTTTACTATTTTTAAATAAAGTACCAAACAATGTCATTTTTAAATTTATGATGATGAGGAATTCTGGCATGGGGCTTTAGGCACTTATTATGTATTCATTTTATGCTGATTTGCTGCATTGTCATGTTTTCCAACAGCTTTGAGATAGGGGCTATAATTAAATCAAAACTATAGCAAAATATATTTTACTGAGATAATTTTTTTTTCTATTTTCAGTATATTAGAACATACAGCTAGGATTTGGGGTAGCTTTCTGTGATTATTGTCCCCAAAATGTATGAATAAACCTCAAAATTAATTAGTACTGATATTCCACTGTACAAATGAAGACTGATAATTTTTAACAGGAAAAGATATTTTAATTCTGGTGCTTTATTATAGTGACTTTGAATATCTTACATAACTTGGCTTTTGGAAAGGAAGCTTATTTTAAGCATTTGTTTTCCTTTTAGAGCAAAGTCATCATCTCATTGTCTTATAACTAGCTAAAATGAACATTTACTTTCATTTTAAGCTACTCCCAATTCTTTTGTTAAGTAAGCAGAATATAAATAAATAACTTGTCATTTTCTAGGTCTAGTTGATATCAATACATTTTACTGTGTATTTTATCTTTGGTCAAATGCAAAACACAGCTTTTTGCAATTTAGAAAGACCCCCAACTTCTGATTTATTTTGGCCATAGTTGTGGTAATATGATCTTCATTCTAAAACTATAAACATCATATCATTTTCTCAATCTATACCACTTTAATCTGATATTATGAATCAATCAATTAACTTAAATAGTAGAAATAATATTTGGGACAGGATTTAAAACAGAAGTAATCTATGGATTCCATTAAATTAAAAAGGGGGTCCAAAACATTTATTAAAGAACAACAAAACAAACTTGTAACTCAGTAGAAACTCTTCTTTTCTGCCCTTATGGGGATTAGTATTTGTTTATTTCAAGAGTTAAGGGGGAGGTAGGGATTGTAAAATAAAATATTAAAGTAGTTTGTATCATTTAAAATTCTATAAATGCCCACTTATTCACCAGTGTTCTGCTGAAGGACCAAGACCTTTTATTTGTACAAGAGCGTTCTGATGGGTGTTTCATATCATCTCACCTCTGCCAACCCCAATTGCATCATCAGGGATCTCCAGTTTTCAGTACATTAAAGTGGAATGTGCACTAAGATACTTCTTAGCACTAAGAAGCAATATAAATACAAACCTTCTAAATTTTAGACTTTCCCCTAAACTTTTAAGATTATCTCACACCTAATTCAAAAGCATTTTTAGTGAGTTACTTTTATCAGATATATGCAAAGCATTCGACATAGTTTTATAAAAATAATTATCTCTTTTTCACTTTCACATTTAATTTATTATAACATTTAGTTAAGTTGCACAATTAGAAGAACAAATATGGATAGCATAAAGAGATTTTAGGGTAAACACATTAAACTACCATATGATGAATTTTAAAAATTTAAAGTTTATCATGGAAAGTTTCAAACATATATAAGTGTAGAATCAAAAAATGAACTCTTATGTACCCATCACCCAAATTAAACAATTACCAACATTTTGCTGTTCTTATTCATCAATTGATTTCCCTCTAACTTTTTTTTTCCTGGAGTCTTTTAAATTAAATCCTGAGCAAATACTTATTTGTAAATTCTTTTTTTTAATGTTTATTTTATTTTTGAGAGAGAGAGAGAAAGAGAGATAGAGTGTGAGCAGGGGAGGGGCAAAGAGAGAGGGAGACACAGGACCTGAAGCAGGCTCCAGGCTGTGAGCTGTCAGCATAGACCCTGACTTAGGGCCGAACTCATGAAGGACAAGATCATGACCTGAGCCGAAGTTGACGCTTAAACCAACTGAGTCACCCAGGTACTCCCCTCATTTGTAAATTCTTCGGTTATCTCTAATGAATGAAGATATTTATTTATTTATTTATTTATTTATTTATTTATTTATTTATGTATTTATTTATTTTTAACATTTATTCATTTTTGAGAGACAGAGAGAGACAGAGCCTGAGCAGGGGAGGGGCAGAGAGAGGGAGTAACAAAATCTGAAGCAGGCTCCAGGCTCCGAGGTGTCAGCACAGAGCCCAACGTGGGACTTGAACCCACAAACCGTAAGATCATGACCTCAGCCGAAGTCAGATGTTTAACTGACTGAGCCACCCAGGTGCCCCCACCTTTTTTTTAATAATTTTTTTTTACATTTATTTATTTTTGAGACAAAGAGAGACAGAGCATGAACAGGGGAGGGGCAGAGAGAGAGGGAGACACAGAATCTGAAGCAGGCTCCAGCACAGAGCTCATGTGGGGCTTGAACCCATGAACTGTGAGATCATGACCTGAGTTGAAGTCAAGACACTTAACCAACTGAGCCACCCAGGCACCCCGATGAATGGAGATTTTTAAGTGTACACATACAATACTATTATTACAGCTAACAAGCAACACTAATTTCTTTAAAGTCTTTTTTCAGCTTATTTGTTTAAATTAGGATCTAAACTAGGTTACATGTTGCATTGGGTTGATACATGTTTTAGTTTCTTTTGGTGAATAATACCCCCACCTCCTGCATTTGCATGTCATTTATTTGTTGAAGATCATGAATTGTTTGTCCTACAAATTTCTTACATTGTAGAATTTAGCTGATTGTCTTCTTATGGTGTCATACAATATGTTTTGCTACTTGCCCATCCCCGATATTGCCTATGAATTGATAGGTAAATTAGAAGCTTGATTAAATTGAGGTTTCTGGTTTTTCAGCAATATACTGGATAGGTAGTACCAGATATGTCTTAATTAAATCAGGAGGTGTATCACATCTAGAGATAATGGAAATTTTAAATAAAGTAACAATAGCTAAGATATGTATCATTTAATATGTGCAAGGTAGAATTCTAAACAACTTACATATATTATTTTAATCTTTACAAAATCCTTTTGAAGTGAATGTTATTTACCCCCACTGCACAGTTAGGCAGAGTAAAGCACAGGGAGGTTTAGTAACAGACCAGATTTGGTCTGGTCCCTGGCTCTCAGACTGCAGAATTTGTGCTCCATAGCACTCTGCCATTCTGCCTCTTGAAAGCACTGACATTTCCAAATTACACTAAAAAGAAATGTGTTCCAGATCCTTCTAGTAAACATACCGTCTTAATTCTGTAAGCAAATAAATGTTAAAGGGTATATATTTTAAATAAAAAGTACTTTTGAACTATGTTGTTTACCTCATCTTCCTTCTTTGAAAATAATACCTTGTAAACCATATTTATTTTCTTGCTGTGATATTTACTCTCACATTGACAAATTGTGGTATTTTCTTTGTCCTGAAGTAGAACTTGTCATGGAAAGTGAATTTACTTCCCTCAGGTAAATATTTCCTTTCCAATATCAAGAAGTGTAAGATGAGCTCCTTGAAATTAATAGCAATTTATAATTTTCACTAGCCGTCACATTTTTTAAGAGTTTATTACAGTTTTTGTTCCTTCTTTTGCTTACCTAAAAATGAATATTATAGCGTCTTCTGAATCATTTTGGCTTATCTAGTGTAGAAGATAAGTCTACTAGGAATTCAGCAGAGCCCACTTCATGTTTCTAGTACATGTTCTTATCCTATTATTATACTTTTAACTTTATGGATTTCCATATACAGTTTTTCTCCTTTTAAATCCCTTTACATTTTGTTATTACATGCTTTTTATCCTTTATGGTAGCCAGATTTTTCATAGATATTTCTCCTCATAACTACAAATTATCTAGTCCTTCTGCTTAAAAATAATGTCCTACTTTGTTGATATATTCTCTTTTTTTAAAGTTTGTATTTATTTATTTTGAGAGAGAGAGAGAGAGCTCGTGCATGCTGGGGAGGGGCAGAGAGAGAGGGAGAGAGAGAATCCCGAGAAGGGACCCCAACACGGGCTTGATACCACAAACTGGGAGATAGTGACCTGAGCCTAGATCAAGAGTTGGGACACTCAACTAACTGGGCCACCTAGGTGCCCCTTATTGACATATTCTTAATAAAAGTGATGTATTTAGTCCTTTTATTTAGCATTCTAAGTATATACAAGGGCATGACTTGTCAGCACCAATCCTTCACTCATTTCATTCAACAAACCTGTCCTGAGCATCACATCACAGATGAATAAAACATGGACCCTGCATGAGGTCAGAACTAGAAGTCAGGTCAGGATGATGAGCTATATACTTCATACAGTGGTCACAACAGAGGAGAAGGAAAACCACGGGTCAGGAGCAACAGTCAGTCTGAGAAGAGACCAGCACTTGGGTCTGAATTAAGGGTTTTAAACCAATGTGGATGAATATACATGGTATTTTCAGGAGTTGCAAACCTAAATGCCCATAAAAGCCAGACAAAGAATGTACACGAGTAAAGTAGATCAAATGTATTCATTAGGGAATGGTGGGGACTGTTACAACTAAAGAGCACATGTCTGATCTAAAAGCATTCATATTCAGATGTTTGTTTAAAACACAGACTCAGCCATATAAAATGTGGCTGGACTCTATGGCTCTGGTAAGATCTAAATATATTAAAAGGCATAGTGTTTTGAGAAAACATCTAGGTAATAAATGTGTTCAGTGCACCAAGTCAGACAGTTATGCAGAATATAAGTGCCAGAAGTCATTCTTAGTTTTCAATCTACATTGAAAGAAATAGGTGGTGAACAAAATTTGAACAAAAAAAAAAAGTGGCGGAATCATTGTAGTCCACAAAATGGGGGGATAGAGTGTTCCCAGTGAAGTAGCAGTCGTTATAAGATCAGGCATTCTACTAGATTATTGTTAAGCAGACCAAGTGCATGCTTAGTGTATCAGCACCACGGGGACAACATAAACAATCTGGGGGGAAAAAAGAAAACAACTTTGATCTTCCTTTTATAAATTGTACAGTTTAGTGGATTTTTTAATTGTTATGCAATTACAGGTGAGGGAGAAACCACATGGTGTTTTTTGTTTGTCGAGGACTTCATGGCTTCTGCTCATCTTTATCTGGCCTGGATAAGGCAATAAAATTTAAGATTCCAAGAATAGAGGGGCTAGGTGTTTGGCTGAAGACCAGACTCAGGGTGACTGGGTATGGGTGTTAGAAGCTGGGGTCAATAAGGGTGACTCAGTCTGGTTAAGCATCCGACTTTGGCTGACTTCGGCTCAGGTCATGATCTCACAGTTGGTGAGTTTGAGCTCTGTGTCGGGCTCTGTGCCGACAGCTCGGAGCCTGGAGCCTGATTCAGCTTCTGTGTCTCCCTTTTCTCTTTATACTCCTCCCCTGCACTTGAGCTCCTCTTTCTCTCTCTTTTTCTCTCAAAAATAAATAAACATTAAAGAAAAAAAAAAAAGAAGTTAGGCTCAATAACAAATATGGCCCTGTACTAATATATGAATACACAGCCCGATGCCCATTAAGACTTCTTTCTCCCCCAAATAATTCTGAATGCCTCTTTATAATTAATGTTTGATATTGGTTGTACTATCTGTTAAGAGAGATTTCCAAACTTAAAGATTTCAGCTCTGTATTAATTTTTGCAGTAAACATGCATTTATTTTTCCTTGCAGGGATTTATAGACATTGATTCTAATCAGTGTTTAAAGTTCACTTTAAAAAGAATTAGACTGAATGTTTTGAAAGTTATATGGGATAATTGAATAATGTAGAAGTATAAAATGACTTTTAAAAGCTTTCACACAGTTAATAACTTTGCAATTATTTCTTAGTGGTTTCCATTTTTAAATATTGATATTGTGAAAAATAATACAGTAGTTCATAGAATTCTTACTGTAGTTTTACATAATTGTGAAATAAAGGTATCTTTTTCCCTCACTGAATACCAGACTTTGATCATGTAAGGTTTTTAGTAATATGCTTAAAGTTATTAATATCTTCAAGTTATCTTTATATTATGTATCAGAAGGCTCTTTCAGATGTAGCTGAAATCCTCAAATATGTGCTTGGCACATCTTAGTATGGCTTACTACGAACTTTTATATGTCTCGAGCCTTAATCGAATACTTTAAAAGATTCATGACTATTTCTCTCCTTGATCCTATTTGGAAGCCATGTTTACAGAATTCTTTAAATACCTGATGTTTAGTTGCTTTGCCCAAATCATCTAGATCAGAGGTGAATCATTGTATGTAAGACATAAATAAAATTTACAATGGAGTGGAAAAAGATAAACTGTCAGGTTAAATTTTCTTTGATCTTTTCTTTTTCTGTGTTCACATATGATTATAGAAAAACATTGACTTTATCTCTTCAGCAGTACTAAGCATCTTAATGTTCACTTGAAATTTTCTGTATGTTTCAGTTAAGATTTTTATTTTATATATATTATATGTAGCTATGAAAATCAGTGAACTGCAAGTTTCTTAAAATTGGCCATTTTGCTTAAATAATTATAAATAGTAAAAGAAAGGAAAATCATTTGTTTTTATCCCCAGTAATTGAAGAAAATTCTGAGAGATCCACGGTATCCAACTTTTACTATTTGCTGACGAATGCCAAAGTCCTAATCTAGTTTCTGGCTATATATTTTTTTACAATGTTCTTGGTAATGGAATAAGCAGCCTACTTTGTAAGTCACAACATTCTATAATGTCTTCCACCAAATACTGATTTAGGTTATAAACCTTAAATGATGAAAAGCTTGGTGGTTATAGAGGAGATCATAGTTTGGAGCTGATTTTAAATTAGTTTCTAACTTCTAGTTCAACTTACGAGAGATAATGTGGAAAGCAACATATAAGGTAACATTGAGGGCTATATGAAATGACTAAGACTTCTTTCCTAAAATTATCTGATTACTGTTAGTTACACTGCCTGGGATAAAGATGATAAAAGAAATGGAATTAGCCATGAAGATGTCCCAAAGACCTAGCAGATGGAATGTTGCATCTGGGCCAAAAAGCTATTACAAAGAGTCTATATACCAAGCTTTGTCTGTATAATGAGTAAATCCATATCATATATATGTACTTTTAATGTTGTGTGCCTTAAAAAATTATGGAAATACAAAGATAAAGTTTAAAATATTGATCCGTTTCCAAATATAGTTTGTCATTGTGTAAATATTTTCTTAAAAGATAAAAAGAGTAGGGGCATCTGGCTGGCTCAGTTGGAAGAGCATCTGACTCTTGATCTTCGGGTTGGGAGTTTAAGCCCCACACTGGGTGTAGAGATTGCTAAAATAAATAAACTCAAAAAACAGATATAAAAAATTTAATTATTATCGTGATAGAACATTTATGTTTTTTAATGTTTAGTCTTCATTACATACTCACCAGAATGTCTAGATGTCTGATAACATCAACAGGTGAGGACAGGAAGCAACTACAACTCTCAAAAGTGTTTGTGGCAATGTAAAATGGTATTACAACTTTGGAAGGAGATTTGTCAGTTTCTTCTAAAACTAATCATCTACTAAATACATACTGCTAATACTCTATGATGCAGCAATTCCAATCCTAGGTTTTTACCTATGAGAAATGAAAGCATATATCTACAAAAAGATTGTACAGCAATGTTCCTAGAAGCACTATTATTCGCAGTTGCCCCCAATCTGCAAACAGTTCACATGCCCTTCCAGAGAAGAATGGATAAAAAACTTGGTATATTAATATAATGGAATACCTCTTGTCAATTGTAAGTTACAATCAGGAAGAACTACTGAAATATGGAACAACATAAATGAATCTCAAACCTTTATGCTATGTAAAAAAAAAAAAAGCCTTACACAAAAGAGTACATACTGTATGTTCTATTTTTATGAAGGTTTAGAACAATCAAAACTAAGCTGTGGTTAAAATAAAATAACAAAACATCTACAACTGTAGTTGCCTTTTTGGATGGGTATGAGCAATGACTGACTAAAAGGGGGCATGTGGGAAGTTGGTGGGGTGCTACAAATAATCTTGATAGCAGTTCAAGGTAGACAGATGTGTGCTTTTGTCAAAACTGATTGCATTTAAGATTTATACATTTCACAGTAGGTAAATCTTACTTTAAAAAAAAAAAGAACATTGAACTCTAGTTAATGATGTGTATGCTGAAGTAGCTAGGAGTGAAATGTTTGCAGTTACTTTAAGATGCACCAAAAAATAAGTTAAATTGATGATAGATACCTGGATGGATAGAGAAATAGATGGATGGATACATGTGACATAAAGCACATGTAGAAAATGTTAATTATAGAATTTAGGTGGTGGATAATGGGTTTTCACTGAACAATTCTTTCAACTTTTTGTATGTTTGCAAATTTCTGTAATAAAATGTTGGGGGGGAATGATTGTTTATTCTAAAAAAGACATACCTTTTTTGGAATTTATTCTAATTCAGGCTTTAGATATGGTTACATTCTTTAAGGTTTTCCTGTTTTGTCCCTTTCACAAATTAAAATTTTGTCTTATCCAGTAACATCTTCATAATTGCACTTAGCTTGTTACCTTTATAAATCACATTCCTTGGTGCCACATGTATAATGGTTACTTTAATAACATTTATTAGGCTTTGGATTCATTTCCTATTGGTACTATAACAAGTTATCACAAATTGTGTAGCTTATAAACAAAGATGCCAGAATACCTGGCCTCCTAGTCAGGCTTTCCCTGTCACCCACTGAATGGCCTGGGCTGAGTCCTCTCCTGGCATCAGCTGCAAGCATGAACAAAGATAGGTGTCGACATTCCAGCGCGCTCTACTTCCCCTTCACCACGTCCTTCCAGCTAAAAGTTAGCCCGTTGGCAGAATGGCCTGAACAAGAAAAACCAGCCATCCCACGTGCAATATTTTTGGTGGTTTCAGTGATATTTCCTTAGAAAATGCAAAAATGGAAGAATTCAGAAACTTGAATTTCAGTCGAAGTCTTTCCAAAATAGCACCCAGTCATAGCAGATTTCTAAAAAGAAACCAAACTCAGGGTGTAAAACAGTCCCGAAATTAAAGGCCCATGTGGGGAGTGGGCCACCGCCGCCTGGAAGCCCAGGGCCAACCCCGCGCCCACGAAGCAGTCTCGGAGGGAAATCAGCAGCAGGAAACCGGAGGTGGAACCTGACCTCTGATGGATGGTTTTGCAAGACGGCAAGCAGACCCACCCGGGAGAACAGAGGCACTTCCTTCACACAACACAGACAAACCCCCCAGAGACAAGCCCGGGAAACTCGTCTCGCCGAGAGCGGGTGGGGCAGGAGGGTTCTCAAGAACAGAGAGGCACATTCTGGAAAGAGAGGAAGTTTACAATACCCAAAGGCAAAGAACCTACTAGAAAACTGGATGTCCCAGACCGTAACGAGGAGGAAATGAAAGAGTTGCTGGGAAGCTTCATGGAATCTTCTAGAAAAAAAGAAGCACACTCCATCCAATCATAGTTTTTCCTCAGCACCACAGCCAGCAAGCCAGAACGGGTAAAACTCTTCCGGTAGGATCGGATCCCGGCCTACCGGAGAGTCCTTTCCGCCGGAAGCCGTTCCGGGGCGTTGAGTCGGCCGCCCTGGCAGTCGGCTGGCAGCGCCTCGTCAGCCGCTCTCGGCTTCTGAGCTGGCTCCCCACACACTCGCGCCTGGGACACACAGCCTCCCGCCGCCAGCGTCGCTTCCTCTCCTGCTCCCAGTTTGTACCCTCGACGTCCTGGGGAGGAGCGAGTGAGGCTCTCGGAAGCCACCGCGGCCCGGCGGACCGCTCGCATTGCTCTGAGGGTCACAGGGTGTTGCCACAGGGGCGACCGGGCAGCGCACGCTGCTCCCTCAGCTTCCTGACCTCTGGGGGTTGAGGGGCCAAGTCAGACTTTTGTTCTGTCTTTAAACTCTTCCTATGGCAACCCTGACCAATTACAGAGCAATACCCCCAAAACGAACTTCTGGAGCCACCTACAGCAGAAAGGCAAGTCAGTTTACTTTTTGTAGAAGAGAAATTTGCCTCCTTTCCTTTTAAAATTCCCAAAAGGAAACAAATCTCTAACCAGGCACAGTTAAACGTGTCTGTTATTTCCAAAAGAAAGGACAAATCAACAAGCACCCCACAAATATGTACTCTCTCATGACTGTGGAAGACAAACATCCAAAATCAGTTTCGTGGGGCCGAAGTCAAGGTGTCAGCCTCCTTCTGAAGGCTCTAGGAAGGAATCCACTCTTCCTCTTTTCAGCTTCTGGTGGCTACCAGCATTCCTTGGCTTGTGGCCAAATCACTGCTGTCTCCACCTGTCCTCACCCTCTGTGTCACTTCTCCATCTGCCTCTCTTAGAAGTACACTAGGTATTGTTTGAAGAGCCTCATCAGATAATCCGGGAGAACCTCCCCTTGCAAAGACCCTGTTTTCCACATAAGGTTACATTTATAGGGGCCCCTGGGTGTCTGAGTCAGTTAAACAGGGGGCTTCAGCTCAGGTCATGATCTCACGGTTTGTGGGTTGGGGCCCTCAGGGGGCTCCCTACTGTCAGCACAGATCCCGCTTCAGATCCTCTGTCCCCCATCTCTCTCTGTCCCCTCCCCTCCCCCCCCCAAAAAAAATAAATAAACATTTAGGGGTGCCTGGATGGCTCAGTCGCTTAAGCCTCCGACTTCGGCTCTGGTCATGATCTCCAGGTTCGTGGGTTCAAGCCCCACGTGGGGCTCTGTGCTGACAGCTCAGAGCCTGAAGTCTACCTTTCTCTCTTTCCCCCTCCCTCACTCTTGCTGTCTCTCTCTCTCTGTCAAAAATGAATAAACATTTAAAAATTAAACATAAAAAAAGAACCTAAATGTAAAAAAAATGTAAAAATGTAAATGTATAAATGTAAAAAAACCTACATTTATAGGTTCCATGGAATGAGAATTGTTATCTTTGGGGGCCATTTTTCAGCCTACCACAGGTATTTTTTTATGTGCCAAGTTCTGTGCTAGGGCCTAAATAATATTAATTAACATTTAATTGCTTACTGTGTACCAGGTGCTATCCTATGTGTTTTATGTTAATTTTTTTATTAAGAAAAAATTTGATTTAGCATGAACTTATTGAACCATACATTTCTTTCTTGCATATGCCAACTATTAAAGCCCCAGAGTGCTAGTTTTCTGAGAAATGTATGTTAGGAAATTCTATTCTATTCTAAATAACCCTGTCTTATTTGTGTGGAGGATGTTAAAGTTGACAAGATTGCGAATGCCCCTTGGGAAGAGGCTTGGCTTATCCATCTTTGTATCCATATAGTTAGGGGCATAGTAAGGGTTAGTAAATGTTTGTTGAATAACTAAAAGCATCTTTGCAGACATTATGAAATGTAACCTTTATAAAATCCTTGGAGGTAGATATCGTAATTTCCATTTTACAGAAAAGATTTAGAAATCTTTTTGTTCATTTGGGAATGTTTTTGTTTGATTTGGGAATGTTGAACCCCATTCCCAACACTAGGACAGTGGATGCACCCATATACACACACTCACATATGATGATGACAGTCTGAGCATCTGAAACATATTTCCAGTATCTGTAACTGATTGATTTTGTATATGAAACATTAAAATTTAGCAAAATTCCGATGTAACTAAATCTATTTTATTATTATACTGTTATTAATCATGTATAATATAGTTTTAATTTTTAAATTTTTTGAATGGCCAGTTTCTCATGGGTTAAGTCCATAGTGGTATTAAGAAATGAGAGGACATTTTCTAAATGATGCAGAATATTTTGATACTTTTTTTTGAAACGTTAGCCTTTACCCAGAACTGCCTCAGGCATATCTAGTCTTTTTGTAGGTTCTTTTGAACATTAGATTTTTAAAAAATCATTGATATTATGAATCTTAGAAATAATCCTACTTTCCTCTTTACTTTGGTTCCTTGAAAGCTTATTCCAAAATCTTAACCCACTTGCAGAGGCTTTTCAGCACTGAATCGTATGAATCCCTTCAGGGTGAGTATACCCCTGACATTATTTTACTATCCGTATTTCTTACCTTTCTTGCCTCAAATATTTTCTTTATAATTTTGTATTCATTTCTAGTGGAAAAAACCTGAATGTAAGTAAACAAAATAAATTCAAGTCCCCTACTAATGATGAAATAAATGAATATATTTTTATATATTCATTATTACATGTATATGTTATTTATAACAAGAATCATTACGCATGTTATATGTAATGTAGTATGTTACATATTTGTATTGTTACATGTTATATATATTATTTTCTTCTTTTTCCTCTTTATAATACTCTTTTCACAATCTTAACTGAAGCCACTAGTTTGACTAGTACATCCCTGAGTTTATATCACATTCTCTGACTTGCTTATACTATTATTACTCTTTATATTTTCATTCACCTTTTTAAAAGTTTGGTGTGTCACTGAATTGCCATTATTTTCCCCAAAGCCCCAAATTTTGCTAAATGGCTTAAGTGTGTTTTGTTTCTGAGGACTACGTATTTACCTTTCAATAAAAGATCACAAAAAGGAATTTGTGCTCTAATTTTATTTTTTAATACAATACTGTCATTACCAGGGAAGAACTCATGATACTTTCAGGACCCATAGAAGCACAAAACTGATCATCAGATTCCAAGCACATTTACCTGACATCCCTTTCAAACACCTGGCATTGCTCTTGCCTCTTTATTCCACTAATTACTTTTAAAAACAGTAAACTCTCTTTTCAACTCTCAATCTTGCTTTTTCTCAGAATAGCAGAATGAATTCCTTTATTTAGTTGGGTACTTGAGAGAAGTGTTGTTGTTTTTTTTGTTTTTTGTTTTTTGTTTTTTTTAATGCAGAGCAGGAATGTTAATACTGTTACTCCATTTTGCTACATGGTTTGTTGCTTATGCAGACAGAACTGTAACTATAATCAACAGTAGAGCATTGAGAAATATGCCAGAGATGTGCCGTTCATTTTGATATAACTTTAGAATAACATAAAGCTGAGTACTGGGTTTGGGAGTGTTGCTTGTTCTTGCTGTCAGACATGATGTTGCCTGCAAGGTACCCACTGTCTGAAACAAATGGTGAAATGATTCTTCCTTCGCCGTGTTTTTGCAACTTTCTGCAAGGAGAAATTGGGCAATGCTTCCCTCCATGGTTTCTATCAGTCTTACACGCTGGTTTCATTAGCTTTCCACCACTCTCCCTAGGACCAGAAATGTGTTTCCCCTTCATAGGGAATAGACCAATGACTAGTCCAAGCAGAGCAACCTGGATTTTAGTGATTATGATATTTCAGAGTCAAGACTGCTAAAATTTGTACTAAGTGCATTTATAACAATTATGTGTTTGCTCATTTAATGATAGTATTGGTAAGGGAAAATGTATTTCTTAAGAATTACATTTATAGGGGCGCCTGGGTGGCTCAGTCAGTTAAATGTTTGACTTCAGCTCAGGTCACGATCTCGCAGTTCGTGGGTTCAGGCGAGCCCCATGTGGGGCTCTGTGCTGACAGCTCAGAGCCTGAAGCCTGCTTCTGGTTCTATGTCTCACTCTCTGTCTGCCCCTCCGTCCCCTCAAAAAAATAAATAAAAACTTTTTAAAAAGTAGTTATAACAAAAGAATTACATTCAAAAATGTATACACACATGCACATATATATTATATACTCTTCTGAATATAAACTAAATGGTTGATGATCAAGTCTTTTCATTGATGGGTAGAGGTAAGAGAGAATCCTCTGGAAGTGTATTTTATAGGCAAATGAACTTTATATTAGGAATCATTGAATCGGCCTGGTAGCCAGAAAAGCTAAGTAAGATTCAATAGCCTTTCCCTGGAATTTCTGAAATTCATTCTGTTGTATTTACTTAAATATTATTTAAGAAGAAAATTTGGAGGACTTTGTTTCTATATTCTTCAGATAGATAAAAATTAACTGAAACCAGCCATTATTCTTCTGTTGGGATTTACAAAATATAAACTGCATACTTTTCATAAGAGAATTCTTGGTCAATGCCCCTTATTGTCATTTGTAGAAATATGTGGCTGTTTTCTTTCTTTCTTTCTTTTTTTTTTTTTTTTGGAGAAAGAAATGTAATTGTTATTTCTTTTTTAAAGTGAAAAAGTTATCTCTTTGTGTAACTACAATGTAGCAGAACAATTAAGCATGACCCAATGCTTCCCTTTCCCATAAGTGTTAGACCAAAGATTATTTTACCTCTGACATAAACATTAATATGTAATGATATGGGAGAAAACAAGAATAAAGCAGTGGCAGTTTCAGAGCTTTGGAATAGGTTTTTATGAATTCAGCAGCAATGATCCTTAAGCCTCAAAGGGTTCAGAGCTCAGTCTAGCCAAGTATTAGTAAAGTCAAATGTATGTAATGTCTCTGCCTTCATCAAGTCTGTGTGAGCTTTCCGTTTTCTTCTTTGTGGAAAATATGCAGGTTATTTTGTTCCCAGTGCCCTCCCTTTTCCAGCTCCTTAATCTAGAACTCACTCCTTTTCCTTTGTTTTTTCAGAACCTGACAAGAGGCCTTCACTATGCTTTTCTCCCAATTGCAGAATTAATTATTTTTGTGTAATCACTACTGAAAATCACCTGTAAAAATTCTTTTGTTGGCTTTTGCTAAAGCCAGAAATTTTCCAAGCTTAAAAATTTAATGACAAAGTACAGGCTTCCTGAGTATGAATACTTGAAGCGTAGGGGAAACATTTGGAGTGGAGAACGTTGACCTCCTTTCTTTGTGTTTTATTACAGCTATCTAATTATAAGCTTTCAAAGAAATCAAATTAGGTGCCCACTTCATTGCATTTTAAAATAAATAATCTATTTTTTTCTTATCACTAAAACCATTTCTCAAGCAAAATTTTGAATGATACATTTGGATGTTTAAAATCACTGTTAGCCCGAGTGAAACCATTCTTTTGACTTTTATAAATTGTCTTTACCTGCTGTGTTTTATAGTCTTCTGAGAATTTGGCTTATCCAAAAAGAGATTTTGTGCCTTCCCAAGTGAGAAGGAAACCTTTTGTCAGCATCTTGTCTGAGTTAACTCCTTGGCTACGCAGGTCATGGGAGGTCTATGTTGAACATCAGTCTTTGGCTCTATCACAGAACTAGTATTGAAGCACAGGCCAGCTCCCAGAGTACAGAGGTTAAAGAGGCAATTAGTCACTACAAAGCCGACTTGTGGTGTCTTCTGGTAAGGAAGTACTTAACTCCTTCCTGAATGATGCCTGAAATCTCATCTTCTGGGTGCTTTTATATTCCAGTACAATAATTCAGTCTTAGCCATTTTAAATCAAAGGTGAGCACGAAGTATATGATGTCCGTTAGATTGAGACTTTCTTATCTACTTACAGCAGTTAGGGTAAATGGGGTAGGAATGGGCAGGGAGATTGTTATCAATTATATGTGAAATAGTCCACCTCAGTTTCATTTTAGTTGTTTGGAAGCCTAAAAATCTCTTCTAGCTTTAACATTAAAGGTTTTCTTTATTATTGGTGGTGGTAGTGGGGCGTGGTGTGGAGCTTGCCAGAATCTTGCATCACTTTTTTTCAGAAGGGGAGTGGCTTCTGATGAATTACAATTCACTAAAATGGACCGTAGCTTTATATGTTTTTATATTCCTGAGTCTTTTTTTAAGGGCCTGGGCTTTTGCTTCCACACAATAAATTTTTGTAACATGTAGAATAATAAAATCTTCTTGTCCTTTGTCTAAAAATATGCCAGAAAACCATAGAAGTAGCACCAGTCTTAACAGTATCAACATTGTGCAGTGCCGTATTCCCCCAGAGATGTTGGTAATAAATTGATGGAACCCCAAAAAGTTTAAAGGAAGAGGAGGTTTTTTAACTTTTCCTGTTTCAAAGTAACTATGTTTTCCCCTATTGAGGAATGAATACAATGCTGAATTAGAAAGTCTTGCCTTTACATTTCTTCCTCCTTTCTTTCTAGGATTTCCTTTAGTCCTGAAATATAACTGTTTTCAATGATATGTTTGTGTTTTTTTTGCTCCTAGGTGGGAACATTATTATTAACAATAACAAAAATAAACAACAGTTGATTTATCAAGGTTATAAGTATTATGTCCATCATTTTATAATAATGTGGCTTTCTGATTCTATCTTTTAATGTTTCTAACACATAGTTTGCACTCAATAAAGCATGGTTGAAATAAACAAACAAACAAACAAACAAATAAATAAATAAATAAAAGCATTGGATCTTTTTTCTGTTTCTTGCATATTTTGAGGAATGCTCAGACTAAGTGAGCTCAAGTTGTTAAATAATGATTTAGTGTAGTCGTGGTAAAAGGATGGGACAATGGCTAAAATTAAAAACAAGACTTTGGATAAATGTATCTGAAATATTAAAGCCAAATCCATGTTTGTCACAAATTTGTTGGTTTAAGCTCCCTTTGGGGAAACCTTTAACCATCTTGTTTCTTAGTAGCTTAAAGAAGATGTACATTTTTAAAATAGTACAGGCTTCATTCTATCCAAAAAACATTTTTAAAATACTCTGAGAAACATCCAAATTATATTAAAACATATTTTACTATATAAATGAAGAAGCAAAATATTTCAGTTAGAGCTGATTTGTAATGGTCATTCCTAAATATATTGGAAAATATTATTTTGTGTTATGTACTCCTTTTTCAGCACTGACTCCTACTAGCTTTCCAGTTGGGAAGCCTACCTAATGTTAGAGATGCTTACGGAAAGGCTGGTCCAAAAGGATCAGCAATGACAACATCTGCTCTGCCTCCTCAAAGGTGTCTAAAGGTGCAAACCCCTAGGACTTAGGTTTCAATAACATTTCAATTTGTAGGTCACTTATTGTAGTAGGTACTTACTGTAATAAGTCTACTTACTGTACTACTTACTGTAGTAAGTCTCTCACTATCCATGTGACAAAATGGGCATCAGTTCTCTACTGTTTTAAGTAGCAAATGCCTAAATTAATCTTAGGTCCACTAATCAGATATCGGCTTTCCAGAGAATAACGTTTCGTATGTGAGAACTTAATGAGTGTCCCACGATAACTATTGTTAACTGGTGGAGCTGGTGACATTTTGCATGTCACTGCTAGTCTTTGCCCCTGTGGTATATTAAGAACATGCTCTGAGCAAATGCTTTTAGCATTTTCATTGCAAGTCAACCTTTAAAAAAAGTGTCTTATGGTGAACATGTCTACTATGAGAATATCTTTGGAAGTTTACATGAGAAAATAGACTTGCATATTTTTTGGTATCATGTTGTAAATGGAATAGACTAAAGAATGTTTACACAAAAGTGTATCCTAAAATACAAAGCACACTCAGCATATCATTTTGATGCTGTTGTGTCTTTCATTTGTCATTATGTGTAGTTGTTTAAGTTAAATACAACAATAACTACTGCATACCATTTCTGTGAGGTTAAGGTGTCCTATTACTAGAAAAAGTAACTGTAAATGGAATGTTTATAGATGAAATTATAGTGACATGTAATAAGGAGAAATGTACTATTATTAATAGATTATCGGGTCGATTCGTCTTGTACATGTTTACCTGTAAATGTCTTTTTTTTGTAAATAGAAATCATTTATATAGGGCATTTTCTGAAAGCAAGATACACCTGTAAATCATGCCAATTCATTTGCTGCACTGGGATTGGATTATTCTTCAGTAAAACTCAATTGGAGGATTTAGAAAAATCAATCAAATATCATTATTCTTTCCATAAGATGCCAAATTGTGTTTTGGTGACCTCTGCTATCATTTAAATGACCTGAAGTCAGGATGAGCTTTTGTAGCACAGAATTGGAGTAAGTTTGCTCTGTTGTTGCTCTCCTTAGATCTTGTAAATCCTTTTTATTCCTTTTTCATTTGTATGTGTCTGTGAGTTGCAGCTTCTTATGCTTTTATAAGCTATATAGCATAGGGTGGCTTATTGGCTTGCTCAGTTTCAAGAAATGATGAAAATGAAGTTCTATTCCTTAAACCCCCCAATAGATCACTTTTACAATGTGTTTGCATTTCAGGAGTTTTAAAGTTTGATCTCCATGTTTATTCAACCTTAAACATACCTAGCTCCCCATTGTACTTATTTGCCAATTACTTTACAGCACTTTTCATACTTTTTGTTTTAAATCTGTGGGGTTGTTTTTGTCTTGTTGCATTTTTTCCTCTCCTTGAAGTTATATCTATTATTCAAATATAAAAGTGACTTAGGAAAGAACATCCTAAAGTTTATTTAGAAATTCACCAAGCCACATACTAATGCATCTCTAATGGGGACATTTCTTTCCACACCTCTAAGGTGATTGAGCCTGTCCTTTAAAGTGAGATTTGCAAACCAGTGTCTGGCAGCTCCAATTAGCTTCTTTTGGGTTTGAAGCACATCACAAACAGTAACAAGGTCTCCTAGGACACTCCTCTTGCAAGCAATGTAGTCATATTTCCTCATTAGTTCTTTTCAATTGTCACTAATGCCATGTTCTAGCTTTTGAGTAGGAGACAAAAAACATAAAAATTTGGTATGTATGTAGAATGGGCCATTGTTTTCCATAATTCAAGGCTCTTTTGAATTCCTTTGATAGTTTTGAAGCTTACACAGCTTAATTCATTAACCTTTACCCTTCACATAAATCAGGTGATTAGGAATCTATTGCTAAGGAGACAGATTTTCCCTCCACTGAAACTAAGTAAATGCTTTTTCTTCTGAAAAAAAAAATCCTCTA